>NC_139173.1:38050533-38728318 GCF_965202585.1 Thalia democratica | reverse complement strand
AAATTAACATCAATGTGTCTCTATAAGTGTGCAAATTAACTACTTAACTTTAAAGCTTGTAACATTCAGACTTATATCAGCTTGATTTTTAGCTCTATATTGATAATTGAACATTTATATTGAAATTTATTTATAAAGATTAACAACACATAACTTTAGACATATAGAAAAGCTAATAATGTTTAATAGTAACAGCTCTTTAGTTACTTTCACACACTTTAGAAACACTATACTCTATAGGATATTTTTTAATCTAAAACTTTCATTGTAATTAATTCATAATTTTATGACATGCATTTATAAGTACCAGGGCTGCCACTCTTTTATTCAAAAACTGTACTCTATTAAACCAAATTTCATCTTAACTTTATTAAAATTAGAAACTAATGTGTTATGTACTTCACTTATACTTGATATCAGTCGATTTTGAGCACTAATTTATACTAATGGTATTCTACATTTACAAGATTAACGACAATATTTAATGAAACAACTAATTATCAAGTATTAAAACCTGAGCACTACTAATAAATTAAGTGTTGGCAACCCTAAAAAATTATCTTATATGACATTTATCATCTTAACATTAACTATTTTGTATAACATATAAAGCACTTACCTCAGTAAGAGCAGTAAACCAAGAACAGACCTGATATTTAAATTGCCACAAGAAGGTTAGTGGCAAGAATATGGTATAGATGATTGCTGTAGAATCAAAATAGAAGATGCCCAATTTGCTTGTGCTTAATAAAAACCTTTCAGTGCAACTATGATTAAATAGAAACACAGGATTACTAATAAATTGTAGCAGACTGTTGATTTGAGACACTTTTTCAACATAAAGATAAAGACTTTTCTCTGAAATCATGAAAAAAAGGTAATGAATCACATGGTTTGAGTAGAAGACTGTTGATTCAAGATACTTATTAAACATACAGACATTATCAATTTGTTTTATGTACATTTTTTTCAAGCATAAACAGTTTAAGTTTCAACTGTTAAAGACAATGCTGATTTTTTTTCAAACCAAGTAATTGATTTTATGTATCTGCTTTTACTACCTTTTATTACTTAAAAAATATATATAGAAGGTAAACTCTAAAATAATTTATGAAAGTAAAGTTTAAAAAAAAAATGACAAGAGCTGCTACCAGTAAGAAAACATTTTACTAATGAATGCAATTTTCATGAAAAATTTCTGCAAACACAATTTTTTATAATTACGTAACAAATAAAAACTTGGTGCAAAAAATTCGCTTGGTGACATACACGGGTTCTCTCTTCTCTCACTTAGAAAGTTTTAAGCTGATTTTAAACTTTTCGCTATAATTTTTTTAAACCTAGTTTTTTTCAAAAATAATATTTACCATCATGTCAAGCGCCGAATTCTGCTTCAAAAAACACCAAACACTTTATAAAAAGGATGAAAAATAAGGATTAAAAACTTCAAAGCTTTGAATTTGAATTGTTTGATTTTTCAAACTTGTATCTTTTTGCATGAAAGGGTTTAAAAACAATCAGCAGATACTAGTATTCGAACTGCGTTCATAACAAATATGTCTGCAATAATTTTAATTTCAGCTTTAAATCTTTGTTTTAGTTTAAAGGTATACATTTGTATCTATTCATTAACTGCTTAAACAAAACATTACTTACATGAGTAAATATAAATGACTAAAATAAAGGCGTTAATTTAATACAATCACAGTAAACTTGTGATTGATTAGTAAGCTACTTTTTATGGAAACCTGTTGGTTTGTGTACATATTTATAAAAGAATACATCACTCTAGTATTAAAAACACCTTAAAACAAGTATGTGAATAAAAATTTACGCACACATTAAAGCTTAATTTTACAAACTCTGTACTTTTAATTTGGTCAACAGTTTATTTTTACATGACTTAAATTTAGCTTAATTTGACTTAATTAAAAAGTTTAATGTAAGTTATGGCATACAATAAAAACATTTCATCAAGTTTATAGATAAGTGTACTACTTGACAGAAAAATAGTTTTTGTTTGATGTGTACACTGACAAAGTTATCTATATGATTTGACTGTATTTCTATTTATAGTCAAATAACTTGATAATGTGAACTTTTAACTTGTGAACACTATTGTTTACTTAATTAACTTTTTCAAAACAGTATTAAATTCAAGCTATTTGAATAAAAACTTGTGAGCTGCAGAACAGTTGAACTAGTTTAGCTCTAATAGAATTTTTTAATGAACTCTTAAAACTGTAACACAAGTAATCATAGTATTGTGTTTTTAAATTACATACTGTTCCTGATGGAAAAACCTGCTCATTTTACTTATCATTTAACTTACATATAAACTTTATCATGATACTTAAGTCAGTAACATTCAAAATTAAATATATGTGAACTTATTGCTATATGTAGGTTTTAACGAAAGGTATTTCATTTTATCATAGTTATTTCAGTATTATTTTCAAGTTTCACTAAAGTAAAGATTAACTTTTTATATACAAAAACTATTTTATGTTTGTCATTTAAATCATAATGATAAAACTAACCCACTAACCTAACATTATCTTACTTAATACTTGAGCTAACAGCTATAATTTACATTAAAAGTTACTTAAAACTAGTTAATAAAACTTATTTCTTATTGATTAGTGTAATACTTATTTATAAAATAATTCTTAACTCTAGTATTAAAGAGAACATTTAGTTGCAATAAGTATGAGAATAAATACTTATACAGACACCAATGTTTAAGCTTAACTTTACAAACTATATTAATACTTATCAAAACACTATTAAAACTGTTAGCAAAGTAAAAAGTCTTTAATAAACTGTTAAAGAACTAATTACATTAATAAACTCTATAAAAAAGCAGTTTTTATCTTAAGACCTAACCAGCTGTAGTCATTATAAATTATGGAAACTGAATGAAAATTTAAACAGGAAAATTTATTTTATTTTCTCTACCTTTGAAAACTTTAACCTGTTTTAAAACTTTTTGTTTTTTTTAAACCTGGTTTTAATTTTAAATGAAATTTACCATCATGTTGAGCACCTGCTTCAAAAAACACCAAACAGTTTATAAAAATCATGAAAAATAAGCAAAATAGAACTTTAAATTACATTTATTGCTTGTTTTAGAGGATCTTTCAAACTTATATTTTTCAACAACATATGAAATAAAAGTTAAAACAAAAAGCAGATGCTAATATTTGAACTATGTTGATAACAAATATCTGTGCTACATTTTTAATTTCAGTTTTAAACTTATATTTAAATTTAAAGGTTTTGTATAAACAATTAAACTTATAAAGGTAAACAAACGTTAAATGTAAAACTATATAACTTGTTAAAAATAATAAATGTATAACACAAGAGTATACAAACGAATTTATTCAACAAGCAAAACACAATTAAGTTGATTATTTATAGCAAAACAATTGAACACAAATGTTTATTGAAAGTATTTTATTTATTTTTGTAAACTTTCATTAATTTAAGTATTCAACTCAATAAGCAGTTTTGTTATAATAAGAACAGCAAGTTTACCTAACTGATATAAACAAGCTTAAGTAGTTATTATCTGAAAACTAGACAAAACTATAAATATGAAAATTTATGCAAATTTTTGAGCAACAAAATTGAATAAAAATGAACAGGTAAGTTTTATTTTTGAAATTTTATTTATTTTTATTTTAAACTTGCCAATACTTAAAAACAAATGTCTCCATCATTTTGGGCATAAAATTCTATGCAAAAAAATACCTAAAACTTTATATTAACGATGAAAAATGAGAATTATAGAACAAGAGCGTTATTTTTCACGAGTAAAACAATTTTTTTTTAAACATCTAGTCTTATAATTTCTTATTATATTTGTTATTTGTAAAATCTATTATTAATGTCGGTTTTTGTGAGTTAGAAAATATTTATTTATGACTATTAAAACAATCAAACAGTTTTATAAACAGATATGCCAAAACTGTACCCACAAAAAAGCTTACAAGAATATAGCAGTTTTTTTTTTCACATAAAAACTTATATTTGCAGTATAGTTTTATCTTACTGCACGGTCACATTTTATTTAATTTAAAAAATATTTATATATTCGTTAAAACTTTTATTCCACTCAACATAACACTCATTTCTAACTAATTTTACATATAAGCTCTTGTTGTGTTGTTTTTTTCTTGCTTAATGAATTATTTGATAATAATTTTTTTCGTTTACTTTATTTTAAACAATGGTTTACAAGCCAAAAGAGTGTTTAATTTTGATATCTTCCATTCCAGTAACAAAATATTTTCTTAATTTACTTCTACAACTTTACTTTGATTTTATTTAGAGCAACTTTTTAGTATAATTTAATAAATATAGAACTTTGTATCAAAATTAGTTATATTGTTTATTGAGCGATAAAAGTAAAGCTAAAAATACTCGGTCCTAGAAGTTGGTGTGTTGGAAGAACCTTTTGGTTAAAGAGTCGCAACTTTTTTTTGGTTACCTTTTACTTGGGTACCAGGAAAGTTTACATGTTTTTCACAAATTTTAAGTAAATTTAGTAAGGAAGTTATAACTTTATCACCTGATTTTTAATCAGCTTAAAAATTCACTTTATAAATGAAAAGCTTGACTTTTAACCGATTGTTAGAATTATGTAACTTTAACGAAGCCTGGTTTTGTGATACTAAATAAATACGCCACTAAAAAAAGTAAAATAAACTCAAAAATAATACTAAATACTGTTTTATTTAACAATGCTTACGTTCGTAAATTTTTTCAATAGTTGTTTAAGTTATAAGTTTAAAAGTAAAGATATAGTATACCAATTTTTTTCTTAAAAATAATAAAAAACACGAAATAGTAAAAGGCTAACATTTTTTGTTTATTTTACTTCAGGAAATAAATAAAATCACAATAAAAAACAGGTTTTTTGTTTCTGTACTACAGATTTAGAATAAAAGTTGACATAAAAATAAATATTTTATTAATACATACACTTGTAAGTACTAAACAATTCAGCATGTTTTAATTATACTCACAATTAGTTAAAATATGTTGAATTTTTATGAATAAAAATGTATATTTTGAATTATAGAAAGTTTAGATGATTAAAATAATAAACTATTTTTGTCTAAATACATACTTAACTCCAACGGTTTTAATTTAAAGCAAGAAAAAAAATGCTAATAGTATTTACTATCTGTTTTAAAAAAGACAAAAATTAATTATTTGAAAGTTTATTTTCATTAAGATTATTTATTTATATTTAGAAGTTAAAAAAAAATCAACAAAATTCACCTTCCATTTTATTCTTTTAAAATCGACAAGGATAATACAAGTTTATCTAAACCTGTCAGAAAAATAGAATGAAGTTTAGATGTTGTTGTTGAATAAAAAATAAAAAATCAGTTTATTATCCGTTTTAATAGTTACATAAAACTACGTGAGAATTTTTTTATGAGTTTTATAACAAGTTATTCGTTTATTTATTTTTTTTAGTCAAAACATACTAATCATTAAAAATATAAAGTTTAATTTAGACCTCAAGTTTAAGAAATTATAAGATACTCCATTATCAAGTATCACAAAATATGCTTGAAATTTAAACTAAATTACAAACGAGATTCATTAAAATTGCTTTAATTTGATAAAAATATACTTATCATTATAAACTAATCATTATAAACATTTCTGAAAAGTTTTAAACGTTTTATGTTTTTCATTATAGCTTTTGTACAATGTTTATTTATACAAAACATCTTCAGTTACAAAACAATGCTTAAGTGCATATAACTTAATTAGTTTATTATATCATCAAATTGTTCACAAATCTATAGTGTTTATGCCTAAAATTGAATATAAAGTTTGGCAACTATCAATGAAACCCAAAATATTTTATTGGAATAAGCACAATGGAGTTAATTTGAAGCTGTACCAAAAAGTCATGTATAAATACAACATTAAACAAACTTTATTGCTATTGATGTAAATAAAAAGGTCAAGACGTTACAAGGAAAACAGTTTTGATGTTTTAAAATTTAGACTATTTCAGTTCTTTGTGTTTGTTTATAATGACGTTAGATTTATTTTATTCAATGTTTGAATTAAGTTTATTCTATTCGTTGATATTTATAAAAACATTCTGTCCCGGAAGAACAACTGTAAGAACGCACTTTTTGAAATTAAATCGTTTATAGTTTAGTCATATCTCTTGTACAAGCTACATTTGTACATAAAAAGGTTTAAGATGCTATACCGATACAAAGACATAAGATACTGGACAATTTAAGCTGAAATAATTGGCTAAAAATTTATCAGCAAAAACTGCTGATCGCTGGATTCGATCTCACTACCTACGGCTCTTAGAGCGGGTTGACAATCGCTGAACCACACTGCCACTTGTAGATTGGATTCAATGATGGTATATAAAGTTAATAAAGTACTTTATGATTTGGTTTTTACAAAACAAATAAAGAGATCTCAATTACTTGAGAAGAAATATTATATTTTATTCATTCAAGACTCTATGATGCAACCTATGTTTCGGTAAAAGACGTCGTTTGTGCGAAAAAATATAGAATACATTAATTTTAAACAAGTTTATTAAGCTCTTGCATAAACATAGCAAGTGTATTAAAGGCAGTTTTGATTTTTGTTGCTTAAGTCTAAACGAAAAGAACAAAACTTATTTAATGATTTGATAATCAGAAAAATTCAGCGTGCAAAAACTTTATTTTGTATAACTTAAAGAACTAAAGCTTTTTAAACCATACAAAGTTCAGATTTTTTCTGCTTTAATCAGCTAGCATATTAAGACAGATGCAAAAATAAAATAGCAATTTATATATTATATGTTATCGAAAATCAGATTTAAAGCAAAAGAGTTATGTTTCAAATCTAAAATAAACATTAAAACAGCATTTATATGACAAAATATAAACAAAATTTTAAGTTTTATAAGCATCACAAGCATTTACGTTATTGTTTTGATATTTTGTTGAGTTATTTACCTGCAATTACATCCAATTTACAAATTAATAATTTATTTACCTCAGAACCTCTAATTCACACAAGGAAATTTCCTTTTAAATGCACTTTATGGTCATAAAAAAAAGGATCAATTTTTTTACAAAGCCTTGTTTAAATCTTAGGCACCTTATAATATAAAACAATGGTTTGCTTAGTACTTATTAGTAAAACAATACTTTAAACTAGTATTAAATAGAACCTTTAGTAATAAGTATGTGAAAAATTGTTTATTCAGACGCTAAGGGTTAGCTTAAATTTCCAAACTATATCAAAGTATATCAAAACACTAAAGAAACTGTTAGGCAAAGTAAAAATCATTAATAAAATATTACATTACATTCGAGGTCGACGAACAAATATACTTATTGAAATATACTTTTACTTTATCTATTCAACAAATAAAACTCAATCAAGTTGATTATTTTAGCACAATACTTGATAACAAATTTTTAATTATTTTTATTTTATTTTTAGGTTTGTTTTTGTAAACTTCTGATAATTTAAATGTTCAACTCAATAAACATTTCGAGTCAATTACATTTATATTAACAACAGCAAGTTTACCTAATAGATAGAACCAAGCTTTATCTGAAAACTAGACTGAACTGCAAACATGAAAATGTATGCAAATTTTCAAGCATCAAAATTTAATAAAAAAGTAACATCTAACTTCTTTTTTAACTTGCCTATACTCAAAAACTAATGTCTCCATCATTTCGGTAACAAAATTTTGTGCAAATAAAAAGACCAAAAACTTTATATAAACGATGACAAATCAGAATTGTTAGAACAAGAGCGTTAACATTTTTTATGAATAAAACAACACTTTTTAACTTTTAGTTTTAAGGTTGTTCAGCTTGCACAATACTTTATTTACTTATACCAATAAATCCAATATAATCTAAAACCTATTTTTTCTAATAAATCAATATAATTTAATTAATAATACACAATTTAATATTAACAAGTAGTATAAATTGTTATGTCTTTTTATTGACCTTTATAAACAAAAAAACTAAGATGTGATAGAATACTTAACTGGTAATTTATTTACGAGACACAGTATTGAGTACTATGTAGTAACAGAATTAGTTGAATTACAATACAATGATAAATATGATTAAAAAGTAAGTTGAAGTGTTAGTTATAGAATAATACCAGAGTTGTCTACTACGAAAATGTGTCATTTGTAGTACGCAAAACACATAAAATACATACTATTTTACTTTTAAACTTTACTTTTAGTTTGAATACTGTAATATTTAATATTGAGTCAAAAGTAAACACCAAAACTAAATAGATCAAAAATACCTTTTGTTACTATAACAATGCATACAATTTTTAGAACTTTATGTGGACAATTTAAGACGTTTATTATTGGAAATTTCACTTGATTTACTTGAAAAAAACAGTTTAATCTTTTAAATTCACAGTTAAATACATATGTTATTAGTGATATAAAACTAGAAACAATCACATAAACCAGCGCAACAATATGATAATTAATGATTAAGTATTATTAAGATTTGATTGTAATAGAAAAATTAGGTTCTTTTATACGCAGCAGTATAATATTTAGGAGATTATTTCCATATATGTTTGTGTCTGTTAGTTTAACTAAGATACACCTTATCCAACACTTGTTATGTACATACAATTATATTAGTCTTAGTTGAAACAAATTTAATAATTTATAATCCAAAAAATATATCCATATACAACCAAAGTAAATGTAAAAATTACAAAGTTTTTACTGTATGCGACTGCAGGGTCATGACGTAATAATTGTAAGTAGGTGAAAACAAAAATCTTTACGAAATTACCTGAAAATTTGTGGACAAAAACGATATTTTGAAAGTGTCTAATTTAAAATATGTCCAAACTTTATTTATACAATTTAAGACATAAATACTCTCTTATGTAAATGGATAATTTTAGCTTAGTTTCTGTCTAAGTGGCATAAACCTTCCACATACTTAAACCTTAGATATACTACTTACAAAAGTATATGGTTCTGTACCATTAAGAATGCAATGTACCAACATCAATAACATATTTTGCACAACCATCGTTTACCTCTTTCAAGGCTAAATCTCAGTAAGTAATCTACTAGTGTAACTCAAACAAATGATACAGGAACTTTTCTTGTATCATTTGAGAGCCTTAAGTAATTCATAGAGTAACCGGCACCGAAGTAATGTAAATTGGGATTAATTAAGTAATTACTTTCCAATAATGGGTTAAACGATAAGAACCGCTGGTCTAAAGTATAATTAAGTACTAAACTAAGAATTTATTTGCAGTTTATGAGACTTGGTAACTTGAATTTGGTAGTTTGAATTGCAATAGAATGCTACTATAATATATGCAATAGACAGGTAAACTAACTGGTATGTACAACTAGTAAATTTATGAGACAAATTACAATAGAATGATACTATTAAACCAAATTACAATAAGTGAAGTGTTATATATAGAATAATAAATTGATTGTCTACTCCAAAACTGTACCATTTGGAGTACTACATCAATGTTATATACTATAAAACAGAAAACTTTACTGTAATTCATTTGTATTTAATATAAACATACATCTTGATACTCACAAGTGTATAAGAGAAAAATAACATACTAAAAGAACTTGCGTAACTACTCGTACATCAAACAAAAAACTAATTAGGTGCCGACCAGCATAAGGACGCGGCCTAAAGGACGGCTTTCGTTATTTGTGCAAAAGTCCCTGGAGCAAGAGTTCTCGAAGAGAACTCGCAGCGGAAGGGACTTATGCACAAATAACGAAAGCTGTCCGCTACCACTTTAACTCAAAACCGAACTACTTCTTAGAGCTCAGTACCACACTTTTATCTGGTTTGGCTGTCAGGCTTACTAACTAGGCTCCAAGCGTAATTAGGTTTTTAAGAAAAAATGGTTGGGAGAAAAGTGAAAAATTTTTCGCCGGCGGAGCCGGCGATATGCCTTTAAAATAATTTTTTTTATCAATCTCAAAATTTTCCCCCCACATTTTCACTTTGGGGAAATCCCCATTTGTGAAAAAATTTGTGTGGGGGGCCTTAATATTTATAGATGTATTTATTTTATTAAAATCACGTTCTAAACTTATGGTTCAGAGCCTAAATTAAATGGTTACAGTATCAGTTTAGACATAATCCTTTATGTGAGCAATAAAGAACTTTTTGTTCATTTTAAAACTACTTGCATCTTAAATAGTTCTAAGTTGGCTTATAAGGTGCGGCTGCAGTTCTAAGGTCGCTTCTGATTGGCTAATATATTACTTGGGTTAGGGAAAGGGTTTGTATTAAAATTTTGGTAACATTCTGCTGATTTATCACTTTACATCATTTGCATAATGTTATGATTTAAAACACATACAAAACCTTACAACTGCAGCCGGCCCACTTAAAATATACACATTCTTACCTTATTCAATTTCTATACATGCAACTAACATATTCAAATCTAAACCACTACTGTCAAAAACTCTTTTTAAGTAACTATTAACCAACAACAATAATAATTATACAATATAATTATAAAAATATTTAACTGAAAATTATATTTCTTTTTGTTTTCAATAGTTTTTGACAGTGTTTTATGTTTAGAAAAAATGGTTAGCATACTTGCATATTAATTGTTTAAATAGTCTTTCTTAGAACTTTTATGGTGACATTATCTAATAGTATATCAAAGTGTTTATTTTATATGGAATTTCATATTTATTGGAATTAAACTAACAAAAAACAACTTATTTAATGCTACACATTGTGTCAAGCTTATGATATAATATTTTATAATGTCACAATTAAAATTCAAAACAAAGACTATTTTCAAGTACTCTAAAAAAATCTGTACAATATAGTCTTTTTATAAAGATCATACATAGTCATATAACAGTCTGGTTTTTGTCAGCTAGTTACAGTTTTCTTATCATAACAAAACTTTGAATTTTATTATTACTGTTAACTATAATCATTACGAGTGACTGAAACAAACCAGACTCTTATCTAACTTAGTTATGTAAACATATAAAAACACTAAACATCAGGCAGTTGATCAAGCTGCCTGAATGTTGTTTGTGTTCCTATATGTTCACAGGTAACAAAATATGTCACTTATACAGAATCATTTTACACTATAGCTTTAATTTCTTAGTGGATAAAAACATTATAATAACAAAACATTTACTTTAGAAATTAACATCAATGTGTCTCTATAAGTGTGCAAATTAACTACTTAACTTTAAAGCTTGTAACATTCAGACTTATATCAGCTTGATTTTTAGCTCTATATTGATAATTGAACATTTATATTGAAATTTATTTATAAAGATTAACAACACATAACTTTAGACATATAGAAAAGCTAAAAATGTTTAATAGTAACAGCTCTTTAGTTACTTTCACACACTTTAGAAACACTATACTCTATAGGATATTATTAACTTTCATTGTAATTAATTCATAATTTTATGACATGCATTTATAAGTACCAGGGCTGCCACTCTTTTATTCAAAAACTGTACTCTATTAAACCAAATTTCATCTTAACTTTATTAAAATTAGAAACTAATGTGTTATGTACTTCACTTATACTTGATATCAGTCGATTTTGAGCACTAATTTATACTAATGGTATTCTACATTTACAAAATTAACGACAATATTTAATGAAACAACTAATTATCAAGTATTAAAACCTGAGCACTACTAATAAATTAAGTGTTGGCAACCCTAAAAAATTATCTTATATGACATTTATCATCTTAACATTAACTATTTTGTATAACATATAAAGCACTTACCTCAGTAAGAGCAGTAAACCAAGAACAGACCTGATATTTAAATTGCCACAAGAAGGTTAGTGGTATAGATGATTGCTGTAGAATCAAAATAGAAGATGCCCAATTTGCTTGTGCTTAATAAAAACCTTTCAGTGCAACTATGATTAAATAGAAACACAGGATTACTAATAAATTGTAGCAGACTGTTGATTTGAGACACTTTTTCAACATAAAGATAAAGACTTTTCTCTGAAATCATGAAAAAAAGGTAATGAATCACATGGTTTGAGTAGAAGACTGTTGATTCAAGATACTTATTAAACATACAGACATTATCAATTTGTTTTATGTACATTTTTTTCAAGCATAAACAGTTTAAGTTTCAGCTGTTAAAGACAATGCTGATTTTTTTCAAACCAAGTAATTGATTTGATTTATCTGCTTTTAGTACCTTTAATTACTTAAAAAAAACATATAAAAAGGTAAACTCTAAAATAATTTAACAATTAAAATAGAAGATGCCCAATTTGTTTGTGCTTAATAAAAACTTTTCAGTGCAACTATGATTAAATAGATACACAGGATTACTAATAAATTGTAGCAGACTGTTGATTTGAGACACTTTTTCAACATAAAGATAAAGACTTTTCTCTGAAATCATGAAAAAAAAAGATAATGAGTCACATGGTTAGAGTAGAAGACTGTTGATTCAAGATACTTTTAAAACATACAGGCATCACAATTTGTTTTATGTACCTTTTTCAAGCATAAACAGTTTAAGTTTCAACTGTTAAAGACAATGCTGATTTTTTTTCAAACCAAGTAATTGATTTTATGTATCTGCTTTTACTACCTTTTATTACTTAAAAAAAATATATAGAAGGTAAACTCTAAAATAATTTATGAAAGTAAAGTTTAAAAAAAAAATGACAAGAGCTGCTACTTGTAAGAAAACATTTTACAAATGAATGCTATTTCATTAAAAATTTCTGCAAACAGAAATTTTAATAATTACGTAACAAATAAAAACTTGGTGCAAAAAATTCGCTTGGTGACATTCACGAGGTCTCTCTTCTCTCGCTTTGAACGTTTTAAGCTAATTTTAAACTTTTCCCTGTATTTTTTTCAAACCTTGTTTTTTTCAAAAATAAATTTTACCATCATGTCGAGCACCGAATTCTGCTTCAAAAAACACCAAACACTTTACAAAAAGAATGAAAAATAAGCAAAATAGAACTTAAAAACTTCAAAGCTTTGAATTTAAACTGTTTGCTTTTTAAAACTTGTATCTTTTTGCATGAAAGGATTTAGAAACAATTAGCAGATACTAGTAATCGAACTATGTTCATAACGAAAATCTCTGCTATAATTTAAAACCTTTTCTTTAGTTTAAATATGTTTATCTATTCATTGACTGCTTAAACACAACACAACTTACATGAGTAAATATAAGCGATTAAAACAAAGGTGTGGTTTTAATTCAGTAAACTTGTGACTGATTAGTAAATTTTTCCTTATTAACATTTTATAGAAACTTGTTGGTTTGTGTACTTTTTTAAAAAGTAATACTTCACTCTAGCATTAAAGGTACCCTCAGTTGTAAAGGCATGTGAATAAAAATTTTTAATCTTTTAATTTTGTCGTTTTTGTTTGTACAGCAGTTTATTTTTACATGACTTAAATTTAGCTCTAGTTCTTAATTTAAAAGTTTAATGTAAGTTATATCATACAATAAAAACATTTCATCAAGTTTATAGTTTAACTACTTAACACTTGACAGAAAAAGAGCTTTTATTTGATATGTACACTAAAAAACTTATCTATATGATTTGACTGTTTTTCTATTTATAGTCAAATAACTTGATAATGTAAATTTTTAGTACTTGTGAATACTATTGTTCACTATAAACTCAAGTTATTTGAATAAATACTTGTGAGCTGCAGAACAGTTGAATTAATTTAGCTCCAACAAAATCTTTTAATGAACTCTTAAATTTGTAACACAAGTGACCATAGTATTGTGTTTTTGAAATTACATGCTGTTCCTGATGGAAAAACCAACACATTTTACTTATCATGGCACTTACATATAGGCTAAGCTAAAATTTATCATGATAGTTGAACTGTTATCATTCAAAAGTAAATACATATTGGTAAGTATAGTTTTTAAAAAAAATATTTTACTTTATCACAGTTATTATAGTATTATTTGTCAAGTTTCACTAAAGTAAAGATTTAACTTTTTTATACAAAAACTATTTCATGCTTGTCATTTAAATCATAATGATAAAACTAACCAGTTAGTTTTATGATATCTTACTAAAACCTTAAGCTAACAGCTAAATTTACATTGAAAGTTACTGAAAACTAGTTTAAAAAACTTATTGACTAGTGTAGTACTTACTTGTAAAACAATGCTTAACTCTAGTATTTATAAGAACATTTTATTGCAATGAGAATAGATACTTATACAGACACCAATGTTTAGCTTAACTGTACAAACTGTTTTGATACGCATCAAAACTGTTAAGCAAAATAAATAATCTTTAATAAACTTTTGAATAACATTAATAAACTCTATAAAAAGTATTTTTATCTAAAGACCTAACCAGCTGTAGTCATTATAAATTATGCAAATTTATATGCAACAAAATCGAATAAAAACGAACAAGTATAACTTTTTTTCAAAATTTTAATTTTTTTTCTTAAACTTGCCAATTGTTAAAAATAAGTATCTCCATCGTTTCTGTCAGAAAATTTCATGCTAAAAAAACCCAAAAAACTTTTCAAAACGATGAAAAATAAGGTTTTCTCAAACTTTATATTTAAGCTATGTTCTTATGGAAAATTTAAACAGGAAAATTGATTTTATCTTCTCTTCTTTTGAAAACTTTAACATGGTTTTAAACTTTTAGTTGTGCTTTTTTCAAATCTTGTTTTACTTATAAATAAATTTTACCATCATGTCAATCACCTAATTCTGCTTCAAAAAACACCAAAAAGTTTATAAAAAGGATGAAAAGTAAGAAAAAAAGAACTTTAAAACTTGAAACTACACTTCTGCTTGTTTTAGAGGATGTTTCAAACTTATATTTTTCAATAACATATGAGTTAAAAGTTAAATGAAATAGCACATACTAACATTTGAACTATGTTGAAATTTATAATTTCAGTTTTAAACTTATGTTTGAATTCAAAGTTTTGAACAAACAATTAAACGTTTAAAAATAAAACAAACATTAAATGTAAAACTGTGTAACTTGTTAACAATAATAAATGTATAACATAAGAGCATACGAACGAAGAAATTTATCAAAATACAAAAACTCTTTTACTTTATTTATTCAACAAACTTAACTCAGTTAAGTTTATTATTTTAGCACAACAATTGAACACAAATGTTTATTGATAATATTTTATTTAGGTTTGTTTTTGTAAACATTTATTAACTTAAATATTCAACTCAATAAGCATTTTTAGTCAAACATATTTAAAATAAGAACAGCAAGTTTAACTAACTGATATAAACAAGCTGAAGTAGTGTTTATCTGAAAACTAGACAAAACTATAAATATGAAAATTTATGCAAATTTTTGAGCAACAAAATTGAATAAAAATGAACAGGTAAGTTTTATTTTTGAAATTTTATTTATTTTTATTTTAAACTTGCCAATACTTAAAAACAAATGTCTCCATCATTTTGGGCATAAAATTCTATGCAAAAAAATACCTAAAACTTTATATTAACGATGAAAAATGAGAATTATAGAACAAGAGCGTTATTTTTCACGACTACTTGATTGATTAGTAAGCTACTTTTTATGGAAACCTGTTGGTTTGTGTACATATTTATAAAAGAATACATCACTCTAGTATTAAAAACACCTTAAAACAAGTATGTGAATAAAAATTTACGCACACATTAAAGCTTAATTTTACAAACTCTGTACTTTTAATTTGGTCAACAGTTTATTTTTACATGACTTAAATTTAGCTTAATTTGACTTAATTAAAAAGTTTAATGTAAATGCATACAATAAAAACATTTCATCAAGTTTATAGATAAGTGTACTACTTGACAGAAAAATAGTTTTTATTTGATGTGTACACTGACAAAGTTATCTATATGATTTGACTGTATTTCTATTTATAGTCAAATAACTTGATAATGTGAACTTTTAACTTGTGAACACTATTGTTTACTTAATTAACTTTTTCAAAACAGTATTAAATTCAAGCTATTTGAATAAAAACTTGTGAGCTGCAGAACAGTTGAACTAGTTTAGCTCTAATAGAATTTTTTAATGAACTCTTAAAACTGTAACACAAGTAATCATAGTATTGTGTTTTTAAATTACATACTGTTCCTGATGGAAAAACCTGCTCATTTTACTTATCATGTAACTTACATATAAGCTTTATCATGAATTAGTACCATTCAAAATTAAATATATGTGAACTTATTGCTATATGTAGGTTTTAACGAAAGGTATTTCATTTTATCATAGTTATTTCAGTATTATTTTCAAGTTTCACTAAAGTAAAGATTAACTTTTTATATACAAAAACTATTTTATGTTTGTCATTTAAATCATAATGATAAAACTAACCCACTAACCTAACATTATCTTACTTAATACTTGAGCTAACAGCTATAATTTACATTAAAAGTTACTTAAAACTAGTTAATAAAACTTATTTCTTATTGATTAGTGTAATACTTATTTATAAAATAATTCTTAACTCTAGTATTAAAGAGAACATTTAGTTGCAATAAGTATGAGAATAAATACTTATACAGACACCAATGTTTAAGCTTAACTTTACAAACTATATTAATACTTATCAAAACACTATTAAAACTGTTAGCAAAGTAAAAAGTCTTTAATAAACTGTTAAAGAACTAATTACATTAATAAACTCTATAAAAAAGCAGTTTTTATCTTAAGACCTAACCAGCTGTAGTCATTATAAATTATGGAAACTGAATGAAAATTTAAACAGGAAAATTTATTTTACCTTTGAAAACTTTAACCTGTTTTAAAACTTTTTGTTTTTTTTAAACCTGGTTTTAATTTTAAATGAAATTTACCATCATGTTGAGCACCTGCTTCAAAAAACACCAAACAGTTTATAAAAATCATGAAAAATAAGCAAAATAGAACTTTAAATTACATTTATTGCTTGTTTTAGAGGATCTTTCAAACTTATATTTTTCAACAACATATGAAATAAAAGTTAAAACAAATAGCAGATGCTAATATTTGAACTATGTTGATAACAAATATCTGTGCTACATTTTTAATTTCAGTTTTAAACTTATGTTTAAATTTAAAGGTTTTGTATAAACAATTAAACTTATAAAGGTAAACAAACGTTAAATGTAAAACTATATAACTTGTTAAAAATAATAAATGTATAACACAAGAGTATACAAACGAATTTATTCAACAAGCAAAACACAATTAAGTTGATTATTTTAGCAAAACAATTGAACACAAATGTTTATTGAAAGTATTTTATTTAGAATTATTTTTGTAAACTTTCATTAATTTAAGTATTCAACTCAATAAGCAGTTTTGTTATAATAAGAACAGCAAGTTTACCTAACTGATATAAACAAGCTTAAGTAGTTATTATCTGAAAACTAGACAAAACTATAAATATGAAAATTTATGCAAATTTTTGAGCAACAAAATTGAATAAAAATGAACAGGTAAGTTTTATTTTTGAAATTTTATTTATTTTTATTTTAAACTTGCCAATACTTAAAAACAAATGTCTCCATCATTTTGGGCATAAAATTCTATGCAAAAAAATACCTAAAACTTTATATTAACGATGAAAAATGAGAATTATAGAACAAGAGCGTTATTTTTCACGAGTAAAACAATTTTTTTTTAAACTTCTAGTCTTATAATTTCTTATTATATTTGTTATTTGTAAAATCTATTATTAATGTCGGTTTTTGTGAGTTAGAAAATATTTATTTATGACTATTAAAACAATCAAACAGTTTTATAAACAGATATGCCAAAACTGTACCCACAAAAAAGCTTACAAGAATATAGCAGTTTTTTTTTTCACATAAAAACTTATATTTGCAGTATAGTTTTATCTTACATTAACTTAGATTAACTTTTTATATACAAAAACTATTTTATTTACATATAGGCTCTTGTTGTGTTGTTTTTTTCTTGGGTAAATGAAATATTTGATAATTATTTTTTTCGTTTACTTTATTTTAAACAATGGTTTACAAGCCAAAAGAGTGTTTAATTTTGATATCTTCCATTCCAGTAACAAAATATTTTCTTAATTTACTTCTACAACTTTACTTTGATTTTATTTAGAGCAACTTTTTAGTATAGTTTAATAAATATAACACTTTGTAACAAAATTATTATATTGTTTATTGAGCGATAAAAGTAAATCTAAAAATACTCGCTCCTAGAAGTTGGTGTGTTGGAAGAACCTTTTGGTTAAAGATTCGCAACTTTTTTTTGGTTACCTTTTACTTGGGTACCAGGAAAGTTTACATGTTTTTCACAAATTTAAAGTAAATTTAGTAAGGAAGTTATAACTTTATCAGCTGATTTTTAATCGGCTTAGAAAATTCACTTTTTAAATGAAAAGCTTGACTTTTAACCGATTGTTAGATTTATATTACTTTAACGAAGCCTGGTTTTGTGATACTAAATAATTACGCCACTAAAAAAAGTAAAATAAACTCAAAAAATAATACTAAGTACTGTTTTATTTAACAATGCTTACGTTCGTAAATTTTTTCAATAGTTTTGTAAGTTATAAGTTTAAAAGTAAACTTATAGCAAACCATTTCTTTTTCTCAAAAAAAATAACAAACACAAAACAGTAAAAGGCTAACATTTTTTGTTTGTTTTACTTCAGGAAACAAATTAAATATCAATAAAAAAAGTTTTTTTGTTTCTGAACTACAGATTTAGAATAAAAGTTAAAATAAAAATAAATATTTTATTAATACATACACTTGTAAGTACTAAACAATTGAGCATGTTTTAATTATATTTACATTTACTTTAGATATGTTAAATTTTATGACTAAAAATGCATCTTGAGAATTATAGAAAGTTTAAATTGTTAAAATAATAAACTAACTTCATTTAAATACATATTTAAACTGTACGGGTTGAATTTAAAAAAAAAAAAAAACGCTTGTAGTATTTTTTTTCTAAATATAAAGTTTTTAGTTGGAAAAGAAAACGAACTTGTACACTAACAATATAGTCTTGTAGCAAATGAGCTATACAAGAAGAGCTAACTTTTGAAAGTTACTAAAACTAGTATAAACAACAAAACGCAAATAATTGTATTCGTATTGAACTAATTATCTAGCTAACGAATTGGAAAAATTTACCGCAGTTTTACTTCTTGTAAAAGACATTGAGTACAATACAAGCTAAGTAGCTCGTTATAAATAGAATGGATATAATCTGAAGTTCAAATTTAATTACGGTGTTTTATTTATACTTTTATTTGTTTTATAAGTTTGTGGTGTAAGTCACGTAAGTTTTATATGACAAGATTTAATAAATAAAAAGTAAACTATCTCAAAATTATTTTTTAGTTAAGCAAAAACTTTTTTTTAATATTTTAATATTGAGTAACTTCAAGCTTTACAAAACTAACTTTTTGTTATCTTTTTGTTATCTTTAATTTATTTGTGTTATTTTTAATCAATTAACTTCCAGTAGAGATTTTTATTTGTTTTAAATTCAAAAAACTTAGGCATAACATATACCTAGTTTTACTATAATGCTATTACTTAGTTAAGTTAAGGAAACTAACGCAATTTTTCTTTTATTCGAGCACTAAACATTCTGCTAAAACATCATAAGTTTGTTAGCATAAACTTTCAAATTAATTCGTAATAATCTTTAAATAAAACCAAGTGACAAACGTTTACGAATCAATATCGGTCAAAATTTGTAACGAGTTAATTGTAAGCTCTGAAACATATTGTTAATTGATTTAGTCAAAACATTATTAGGGTGTTGAGAGGAGAATTTAGTTTATAACATCGTATTTTTGTAATAAAATATGTTTTTAAAGTTAAAAAACAATATTATAGTTAGAAGTAAATTATTTGTTTTTCTAATTTTACTAATTTATTTTATTATTGAAAAAATACATACTAGTAATTGTATATAGCTTTAGTTATTAGAAGTTTAACAAAAATGAAAGCTTTGTTTTGGAATTTCATCTACTTTTATTATTAAAATTTTTCTTAAAACACACATTGTTTAAAAAAATATAGGTGTTTAACCATTTTGTATTGTAGTTAACAATATTTCTATTAGATTTTCTCAATTAAATTCATTAGAAAGTATAAAACATTTTGCTTATTATAAATTAGCAAACTTAATTATTCTAATTATTATAAAACTTTCGAGAATTTCGAGCAGACTTGTTTTTCTTGAATATTTAATGTAACTGTAAGGATATTAAACAAACAAAGTTTAAAATAAAACTAATTCGAGTTAAAAAAATTTAGTTAGTCCATTTTTGTTTTCCGAATTGTAAAACAATCAAGCATATAAAACAATCAAGCATATAAAACAAACTTGTTATATCCTTTAGTACTAATGAAGTTTATTTTTGTGCAGATTGTGCTATTTGTAGAAAATCACGATACTAACGTTCCAAAATAACTTGAACCAAAGACGAAATAATTTTTAATAGCTGATGTATATCGGCTTAAAATTTTGGTCAAGAAAAACTCACTCATCACCTTACGCAAGTTACTTATAGTTGTACCAACTTATCAGAACTTGAAGTTGTGACCTTTATGCATATGACGTAACAAGAAAACTGTAAAAGTTTAAACTTGAATTTTGGAAATTATATATCAAGCGAGATCAAAAGCTTTCGATGTTAAACAATAAATGTATTTGTTTTAAAATAAAACTTTACTTTTTTGTTAATATTTATACACAGGTTTTAAAGTATAACAAAATTATAAATAAATTATATCAAAAGTATAATGAAAGTTAGCTGCAAAGTTAAATTGATTTCTACAATGAGTTACAAATTAAACTAAAAATATAAGTTAGTTGTCTATATAAATTATAAAATCCAAATATTTAATACTATTTTATAAATACTAGCCATAGTCTTTTTTAGGTGATTAACTATACTACAAATTAATTTTTATATTTCAAACGAATTTCTGTCAGTAGTAAAGTTAGTTTGGTTAAGATACTAACGGTTGTTTGAAAAATAATAAAATAATTTAGATGTTATTAGCAAAACAAATTTTCAATTGACACATTTTGGCTTTCAATAAGCTGACATAAAAAACATTATAAACATTAAAATAGTGTATAAAAAGGTAACAAACAATAAGATTAATTTCATTATTTATACTTAATGTTATGAAATGAAACATTTATTTTTGCTTGATGTTTACAATTTAATTAATATAATTTGCTATATAATACGACAAAATAAAAATTAATTTAGCTTCATACTACAAGTAACAAAACGGGGAAGTATTTTAGCGAAATGATAATTTACTTAAAAGTATATATATATATATATATATATATATATATATTTGAGTTTAATTTAGAATAAAAACTTTTCCTCTGAGATCAGATAAACTAGTTAAAAACTTGATTTTTTGTTGGTATATAAAGAGGTAAGAAATAACAAGATCAAGTTCATCAATCAGAAAAAATCTGAATTAATGAAACATTTACTTTTGTTTGCATTTTATAATTTAATATTAAAATTAGCCCTAATGCTACGAAATAATATAAAGAAAGTTAGCTTCACATTGCAAATAACAGCAAAATTACTTTAAATTGTTATATTTATTTCTTACTTACTTTAGATTACCTGCAACTGAAGTGTTTAGTTATTTTAACTTAGTTTACTAGTCTCACTTCTTAAAATAACTGCTTTTAAAATTAAATTAAATAAGAGAGAAATTGAGAAACCAAGTTAAATAATTTTAGTTATGATATATATAAAATTAAAAAAAAAAGGCTTAAGTGATAAATATGTTGTATAGCTGATATCAATTCAGCTTAGAAACTTATATACCAATATCACACTAAGTAATTACTAACTAGACTGTTAATATATTAATTTAGTAAAGTAATATGTTGAGAAAATAAACATTATTGATCACTGTTAGATACAAATGATGTTTAAATAAACTTCATTCTATTTTGTTTGTAAACAGTAACCTTCTACTTAATTTAATAAACATTTATTGTTTAACTGTAGAAATAAATATTTTAAAGTTAAACTCGAACAAGGAAAAAAAAAATTTTAATTGTTGACAATAATTTAATAACTAATTATTTAATGCCGTCTTTAAGTGTTTAAAATAACGTAGCTTAAAAAACTGTAATATAGTCATTGAAAAACCCAAAAATGATTAAAAAAATTATTGATCTAAAATTCTCACTACTATCTATCATACTAAAATCTTACATTTATAATTTTAATGAAGTCTGATTTAGTGACATTAGATAGCCACGTCACTAATACATCAAAATCAACATTAAAACTATTTTAATTACTGTTTTATTTAACATTGCTTCCTTTTGTAAATTTATTGAATCATTTTTTAAGTTTTGAGTATAAAGCTAAAAATACAGCAAGACTATTTCTTTTTTACCTTTTACAAAACTAAGAACAATTACAACACGAATTGGTAAAATACTAGCATTGCTTTTTTTTAATTAAAATAAAAACAAGCTTACTGTTTCTGAATTTAATGTCTTTCATAAAAGAAGTAATAAAAAGAAAATATAATGAAAGCATATATTTGTATTAATAAAAAAGTTTAGTTGAAATTAGTTTAAATTGTTACAACTAGTACCAGCATTTTTATAAAAAGAAATAACAAGAATTTTTAATCATTTAGGTAAGGTACTAAATAAATCTAACTATATGTTGACACACAACGGTTTAGTTTTAAAGTCAGAAAAAACGGTTAAAGTCACATTTTTGTAAAAATTCAAAATTCGTAGTGACAAAATAAACAGATTTAACTAACATTGTCTATTGAAAGAAAAAAATCGCTCAAATATTTTAGACCTGTTGTACGAAAAAAAAACTTTCCGTTTTTTGAGCCATACACCAGGATACAGTTTAATGTCATGTTCAGAATACAAGTCGTACTAGTCATACATCACAATAACAATGTAGCTATGTAGCAGATGTTGCTTATGAAGGAATTTTAATTTTTTTTTAATTACAAAACCTAGTGTAAACAACAAAACACAAATACAAGTTTTTTTTTAATGATTATCTTGACAAAATTTAAGACTTATTAACAAAACAATATTTCGATCGTGAGTGAAACATTGCTTTCTTAATCAAATTGAACATTTTTAGTTGATAATTCTCCATATCATTTAGTTGAGAATTTTATTGTTATCTACAACATAAAAAGCACACAAATAATTATCTAGCAAACGTCTACTGCATTTTAGTATAAAATATTATGAATAATACAAGCTAAGTAGCTTGTTACAAATAGTATGGATATAATCTGAAGTTTAAATTTAGTTACGGTGTTTTATTTATACTTTTATTTGTTATACAAGCTTGTGGTTTACGTGTTGCTGATTTTCCATGTACAAGATTTAATAAAATAAAAATAATTTTTTTTTTAAGAAAAAGTTTTTTATTATCATAGTTTTTTATGATAGACATTTTTAAATGATTATTTCCATATATGTTTGTGTCTGTTAGTTTAACTAAGATACACCTTATCCAACACTTGTTATGTACATACAATTATATTAGTCTTATTTGAAACAAATTTAATAATTTATAATCCAAAAAATATATCCATATACAACTAAAGTAAATGTAAAAATTACAAAGTTTTTACTGTATGCGACTGCAGGGTCATGACGTAATAATTGTAAGTAGGTGAAAACAAAAATTACCTGAAAATTTGTGGACAAAAACGGTATTTTTAAAGTGTCTAATTTAAAAGATGTCCAAACTTTATTTATACAATTTGAGACATAAATACTCTCTTATGTAAATGGAGAATTTTAGCTTAGTTTCTGTCTAAGTGGCATAAACTGTCTAAGTGGCGGTTAATCCAATTTTAATGAATCTCGTTTGTAATTTAATTAAAATTTCAAGTATATTTTGTGTACTCGATTATGGAGCATATCATAATTCGTTAAACTTGAGGTCTAAATTAAACTTTATGTTTATTATGATTAGTATACTTTTATCAACAAAATGCGGTTAATCCAATTTTAATGAATCTCGTTTGTAATTTAATTTAAATTTCAGGTATATTTTGTGTACTCGATTATGGAGCATATCATAATTCGTTAAACTTGAGGTCTAAATTAAGTTTATGTTAATTATGATTAGTATACTTTTATCAACAAAATGCGGTTAATCCAATTTTAATGAATCTCGTTTGTAATTTAATTTAAATTTCAGGTATATTTTGTGTACTCGATTATGGAGCATATCATAATTCGTTAAACTTGAGGTCTAAATTAAGTTTATGTTAATTATGATTAGTATACTTTTATCAACAAAATGCGGTTAATGCAATTTTAATGAATCTCGTTTGTAATTTAATTTAAATTTCAGGTATATTTTGTGTACTCGATTATGGAGCATATCATAATTCGTTAAACTTGAGGTCTAAATTAAACTTTATGTTTATTATGATTAGTATACTTTTATCAACAAAATGCGGTTAATCCAATTTTAATGAATCTCGTTTGTAATTTAATTTAAATTTCAGGTATATTTTGTGTACTCGATTATGGAGCATATCATAATTCGTTAAACTTGAGGTCTAAATTAAACTTTATGTTTATTATGATTAGTATACTTTTATCAACAAAATGCGGTTAATGCAATTTTAATGAATCTCGTTTGTAATTTAATTTAAATTTCAGGTATATTTTGTGTACTCGATTATGGAGCATATCATAATTCGTTAAACTTGAGGTCTAAATTAAACTTTATGTTTATCATGATTAGTATACTTTTATCAACAAAATGCGGTTAATGCAATTTTAATGAATCTCGTTTGTAATTTAATTTAAATTTCAGGTATATTTTGTGTACTCGATTATGGAGCATATCATAATTCGTTAAACTTGAGGTCTAAATTAAACTTTATGTTTATTATGATTAGTATACTTTTATCAACAAAATGCGGTTAATGCAATTTTAATGAATCTCGTTTGTAATTTAATTTAAATTTCAGGTATATTTTGTGTACTCGATTATGGAGCATATCATAATTCGTTAAACTTGAGGTCTAAATTAAACTTTATGTTTATCATGATTAGTATACTTTTATCAACAAAATGCAGTTAATGCAATTTTAATGAATCTCGTTTGTAGTTTAATTTAAATTTCAGGTATATTTTGTGAACTCGATTATGGAGCATATCATAATTCGTTAAACTTGAGGTCTAAATTAAGTTTATGTTAATTATGATTAGTATACTTTTATCAACAAAATGCGGTTAATCCAATTTTAATGAATCTCGTTTGTAATTTAATTTAAATTTCAGGTATATTTTGTGTACTCGATTATGGAGCATATCATAATTCGTTAAACTTGAGGTCTAAATTAAGTTTATGTTAATTATGATTAGTATACTTTTATCAACAAAATGCGGTTAATGCAATTTTAATGAATCTCGTTTGTAATTTAATTTAAATTTCAGGTATATTTTGTGTACTCGATTATGGAGCATATCATAATTCGTTAAACTTGAGGTCTAAATTAAACTTTATGTTTATTATGATTAGTATACTTTTATCAACAAAATGCGGTTAATCCAATTTTAATGAATCTCGTTTGTAATTTAATTTAAATTTCAGGTATATTTTGTGTACTCGATTATGGAGCATATCATAATTCGTTAAACTTGAGGTCTAAATTAAACTTTATGTTTATTATGATTAGTATACTTTTATCAACAAAATGCGGTTAATGCAATTTTAATGAATCTCGTTTGTAATTTAATTTAAATTTCAGGTATATTTTGTGTACTCGATTATGGAGCATATCATAATTCGTTAAACTTGAGGTCTAAATTAAACTTTATGTTTATCATGATTAGTATACTTTTATCAACAAAATGCGGTTAATGCAATTTTAATGAATCTCGTTTGTAATTTAATTTAAATTTCAGGTATATTTTGTGTACTCGATTATGGAGCATATCATAATTCGTTAAACTTGAGGTCTAAATTAAACTTTATGTTTATTATGATTAGTATACTTTTATCAACAAAATGCGGTTAATGCAATTTTAATGAATCTCGTTTGTAATTTAATTTAAATTTCAGGTATATTTTGTGTACTCGATTATGGAGCATATCATAATTCGTTAAACTTGAGGTCTAAATTAAACTTTATGTTTATTATGATTAGTATACTTTTATCAACAAAATGCGGTTAATGCAATTTTAATGAATCTCGTTTGTAATTTAATTTAAATTTCAGGTATATTTTGTGTACTCGATTATGGAGCATATCATAATTCGTTAAACTTGAGGTCTAAATTAAACTTTATGTTTATCATGATTAGTATACTTTTATCAACAAAATGCAGTTAATGCAATTTTAATGAATCTCGTTTGTAGTTTAATTTAAATTTCAGGTATATTTTGTGAACTCGATTATGGAGCATATCATAATTCGTTAAACTTGAGGTCTAAATTAAACTTTATGTTTATTATGATTAGTATACTTTTATCAACAAAATGAGGTTAATGCAATTTTAATGAATCTCGTTTGTAATTTAATTTAAATTTCAATATATTTTGTGTACTCGATTATGGAGCATATCATAATTCGTTAAACTTGAGGTCTGAATTAAACTTTATGTTTATTATGATTAGTATACTTTTATCAACAAAATGCGGTTAATGCAATTTTAATGAATCTCGTTTGTAGTTTAATTAAAATTCCAGGTATATTTTGTGTACTCGATTATGGAGCATATCATAATTCGTTAAACTTGAGGTCTAAATTAAACTTTATGTTTATCATGATTAGTATACTTTTATCAACAAAATGCGGTTAATGCAATTTTAATGAATCTCATTTGTAATTTAATTAAAATTTCAAGTATATTTTGTGTACTCGATTATGGAGCATATCATAATTCGTTAAACTTGAGGTCTAAATTAAACTTTATGTTTATCATGATTAGTATACATTTATCAACAAAATGCGGTTAATGCAATTTTAATGAATCTCGTTTGTAATTTAATTAAAATTTCAAGTATATTTTGTGTACTCGATTATGGAGCATATCATAATTCGTTAAACTTGAGGTCTAAATTAAACTTTATGTTTATCATGATTAGTATACTTTTATCAACAAAATGCGGTTAATGCAATTTTAATGAATCTCGTTTGTAATTTAATTAAAATTTCAAGTATATTTTGTGTACTCGATTATGGAGCATATCATAATTCGTTAAACTTGAGGTCTAAATTAAACTTTATGTTTATTATGATTAGTATACTTTTATCAACAAAATGCGGTTAATGCAATTTTAATGAATCTCGTTTGTAATATTGTAATGTTTTTTTAATAAAAATATACTATTCATCACAAATATAAAGTTTAATTTAGACCTCAAGTTAAACGAACTATGAGTTACCCCATAATCGAGTATCACAAAATATACATGAAATTTAAATTAAATTACAAACGAGATTCATTCAAACTGCTTAAAGCACGTTTTTTAATAAAAATATACTATTCATCACAAATATAAAGTTTCCTTTAGACCTTAAGTTAAACGAACTATGAGTTACCCCATAATCGAGTATCACAAAATATACATGAAATATAAATTAAATTACAAAAGAGATTCATTCAAACTGCTTAAAGCACGTTTTTTAATAAAAATATACTATTCATTACAAATATAAAGTTTTATAAAGACCTTAAGTTAAACGAACTATGAGTTACCCCATAATCGAGTATTACAAAATATACATGAAATTTAAATTAAATTACAAACGAGATTCATTCAAACTGCTTAAAGCACGTTTTTTAATAAAAATATACTATTCATTACAAATATAAAGTTTCATTTAGACCTTAAGTTAAACGAACTATGAGTTACCCCATAATCGAATATCACAAAATATACTTGAAATTTAAATTAAATTACAAACGAAATTCATTCAAACTGCTTAAAGCACGTTTTTTGAATAAAAATATACTATTCATTACAAATATAAAGTTTCATTTAGACCTCAAGTTAAACGAACAATGAGTTACCCCATAATCGAGTATCACAAAATATACTTGAAATTTAAATAAAATTACAAACGAAATTCATTCAAACTGCTTAAAGCACGTTTTTTAATAAAAATATACTATTCATTACAAATATAAAGTTTCATTTAGACCTTAAGTTAAACGAACAATGAGTTACCCCATAATCGAGTATCACAAAATATACATGAAATATAAATTAAATTACAAAAGAGATTCATTCAAACTGCTTAAAGCACGTTTTTTAATAAAAATATACTATTCATTACAAATATAAAGTTTCATTTAGACCTTAAGTTAATCGAACTATGAGTTACCCCATAATCGAGTATCACAAACTATACTTGAAATTTAAATTAAATTACAAACGAGATTCATTCAAACTGCTTAAAGCACGTTTTTTTTAATAAAAGTATACTATTCATTAAAAATATAAAGTTTATTTTAGACCTCAAGTTAAACGAACTATGAGTTACAACTAAATCAAGTATCACAAAATATACTTGAAATTTGAATTAAATTACAAACGAGATTCATTGAAAAGAGTAATAATTTTAAACAACTACAGGAAATGTCATAGATAAAATTTTCAAGTATAAATAAACTCAAATTACTTATACACTGCAGGTAATTGAAACACTTCAAGATAAGTTGGAGCTTGACGACAAAAAATAATCGGTGAGAAAAATACCCGTAGTTGTGTTACCAAAAGCGGGTTAGTTGTTTAATAATTAGTAGTAAATTAAAAAGTCTAGGTTAAAGTACAGATAGATATAAATAAAAAAAACGCTCAAAAAATTAAAAGATTCACCTAAATTATTTTTTACGTATAATTATTTAGTTTAATTTCTAGAACTAATGAAATCATATGAGTTAATAAAAACGTGATTGTTGTTTTAGAGTATCAAACCGAAACTGAATGCAGATGCTTCTCATCAAAACCTGCCTGATCAAAACGCATATGTAATGCCTGATGTCGTTAAATAGCGTTCAACTATTTACATACATTAAGGACGGTTTAATCATATTTCATAATATAAACATTATACACAAATTAAGTATTAAATATTCTGATTAAATCAGGTAGCTTACGAACTAAAGTGTGTGTGAAAGATGTTACTCAGTTACCACCTAGAATATAATATCAATCAAAAAATAATAAATATAGAATCTATTTAAAAATAAACCACAATTAATTTAACTGTTGTGGAATGACAGTTTTGAGACTAACAACAATTTAGTTCATTACTGAAAACTTAGTCAATATCTATTCTCTTAATGTTGACTATAAAACTTTACTTACAATTGTTTACATATAGTTTGATAGATGTAAGTAAAAACTGCAAATTTTTAATCAACATTAAACAAATCGTAACGTAGTTTTAATCAAAAAACAGACAATATATTTAAACGAGATCAAATCAACAAACTAGCTGCTATTATATTCACATAAGCGAGTCATTTAAAGAAACCACCGAGATAACTTCTGCTTGACTCGCGGTTTAGCACAAAGAGATCGGCGTTAGGGTTCAATTCGGATCTGTTTTCTGAAATAAAAATTAAAATATTTACGATTTGAGCAATTCAGAATACAGTTTTATGTTTAAAAAATAGAATGAAAAGTAAAGAAAAATTCTAATCAGAACTGTTTCAGGACTTATGAAACTAATTGTTTGTATTTAATCTATGCAAAACAAATATTTTTTTATTATACTTTTAACGTTTAAAATAGACTAATTAACATTTTAGTAGATACATATTGCAACTTACCTGATTTAGGTTCATCAGGAATTTTTCTCATTGATTGTTTCTTATTGTCAATTTCAAACTTATCTTGAATTGTTTCAACTATCTGTAATATTTTATACAATGTTAAAAAACTATTATGAACCTTTATAAACTTATAGCTTTATAAAATAAACTTACTTTGAAAATTAAACTAAATACTAGTTTCCCTAACAAATGTATTAATCTTATATTACTAAAATAATAAAACATTTATCAATGTCCAACTCTTGCATTTCGATGTATAAGTTTTATTTATTTACAAACTAAATAGTTTAGTGTTTACAATTTTTAACATTAAGGTTTAAATTACTTACATATTGGAAACCTTTGATAAAAGAGTTTAACCTAAAATAACTTGTAACTTCGCATTATAGATAAAAACTCACACCAATTAGTTCCTTTTTGCCGCATTTATGTTTTTTCAAACCATGAAACTTGATCATTTCATCAAATTTTACAAATCCATCTTCGTTTATCTGTTGATATTAAATAAAAAATATAATTTAGTACTTATATTTTGTAATACGAAAGAATTATGTAACATAATTACTTTAGATTGATGTATATGTAATGTTTCTCAGTCGTTAATCAATGAATAATTAAATGCATATGTTTTCACATAATTAAGTATTTTGTGTTAATTTCACAGTTAGATATATATTCGTAAATACATTATTAGAAAAATAGTGTACTTACGATCATCCTAAAATAAGGACTTTCGGAAATATGGTGTTGTTTAAACCAATGACCTGTGAAAAAAAATATTGATGAAACAAATATAATGACACGCACGATGGATATTCATTAACAAAACAGTCTCAAATAAACTTAATTGTTGATTATACAAAATACTGTATACAAAATATTGATTTGGTAACAATGTAAAGCAATATGTATTTTATTTGTATTAAAAATAAAGCAATAAAGTTTTATGCCAAAAAATATTGACATCAACATTGATAACATATATCTTATAAATATTACTCGTTTATACCATAATACGTAGACTAGTGAAAAAAAATTTCAATGCACTGATTGTTTTTTAAACTTATATACCTAAAAAAAATAGCTTTACTTTAATACTTAAAATCAAAAAAATATTTTTTTATGATAACTGTCTTTCTCTATTAAATAATGATCAAAATAAACTCACAGAAGGCGTTTAATCTCATCCAATCTTTCTTCTGGAATTAACTCTGTTTATAATTGTTAGAAATTAGTAGCAAGTATTTAGTTTAGTCTTATCAATATAGTTTAAACTGTTTTTGTATACTGAATAAGGTTTTTAACTATGAGTAACAATAAAAATTGTGGGTTCAAGTTTAAGTATTACATATTGAAAAGTATAACTTAATAAAAGTTAAAGATAACTTAAGTTGTTCATAAGTAAATAAAATCTGTAAAACTTTTATTATTATAGGTTAACAAAGATATAGGTAACAAAAGAGCACAATCCGTTTCTGACAAAAATACTTTTTAAGAAGTTTGAATATAAGCTTTTATATTATATTAACGTTCATAAGTTTTATTGTTTAACTTAATTTTAAGTTTAAATAACATAAGGTCAAAAAAATTTATAGGTTATAGAGCAATTTAAGATACTAAACAATTCAACCTAAAACAATTTAGTAAAGTTTTATTTTCAAAAACTGCCGATCGCCGGACTCGATCTCGCTACCTCCGGCTCACTGAGCGGGTAGACAATCACTGCACTACACAACCACCTGTGAGTTGACCTTAATGCTGGTATATAAAGTTACTTAATGCTTTGATTTTTACAAAACAACTAAAGAGATATCAATTACTAGAGGAGAAATATTATATTTAATTCTTTTAAGACTCTATGTTGCCAACTATGTTTCGTTAAGAGACCTCGTAAGTGCAAAAAAATATAAGTAACTTTAATTTTAAACAAGTTTATTTAGCTATTGCTTTCTAACTTTACTATAAATATTTGTTATACTCTTCACTTGAAATACACGTACAAAGATATGGCTGTTTGTTTTGTACAAAACTTTTACGCGAATTTTGATATTTGAAAATCTTTCATTCAAAAGCTGCATAAGCAGATGTACTTATTAAACGCAGTTTTTATTTTTGTTGCTTAAATCTAAATGAAAGAAGTAAACTTATTAAACGCTTCGATAATCAGAAAAATTTAAAATATGTTGATAACAAATATTTCTGCCACATTTTAATTTCAGCTTTAAACTTCTGTTTAAACTTAAAGGTTTTTATAAACAGTTAAATGTCTAAAAACCAAACAAACATTAATGTAAAAACTATATAACTTATTTACAACAATAAATGTGTAACACAAGAGTAAACTAACAAATATATTTATTAAAATAAAAGTGCACTTTTCCTTTCATTAAACCAAGTTGACTTTTTTAGAACAAATTTTTATTAAACCTTATTTTATGTTTGTTTTAGTAAACTTCTATTAGTTTTAATATTCAACACCATAAACATTTCAGGTCAATTACATTTATGCTGCAATAAACATGTGAATAAATGTTTATACGGACACCAAGGGGTAACTTAACTTTACAAAATATATTAACACGTACAAAACTATTAATGAAACTGTTAGTCAAAGTAAGTATTGTTTAATTAACTGTAAAAGAACTAACTAAATTAGTAGACTTTATAAAAAAGATGTCTTCTTCTAAGTAGACTGTAATTATTTAAAGTTATGCAAATTTTTATGCAACAAAATTGAATGATTATGAACGAGTAAAGCTTTTTTTTTTGATTTTTTTCATTTTCGTTTTAAACTTGGCAATAATTAAAAATAAGCATTTCCATCGTTCTTTGCGGAAAATTTCATGCTAAAAAACACCAAAAAAGTTATTAAAACGATGAAAAATAAGCAAAATAGAGCTTTAAAACTTCAAAGCTTTGAATTTGAACTATTTGGTTTTTCTAATACCTTTAAAACTTGTAGGTTTTTGCACTTGAAAGCCGATGAGCATATGTTTGACCAACTTTGAAGTCTTCTACTTGCCATAATTTGGAAAAATGTCACATTTCAACACAATTGTCAACTTCTGCTAGAAGCTTCTTGTATCAACAATGGGTAATTTCCCAGTTTTGTGATTTTTGTTTCTTTTCAGAGAATTTCAACGCAAATTTGGAGAAATAACTAGAAATTTCAAACGAACAATGTTTAAGCGTTGACTAAGTAATCGACGGTTTTCAAAATGAGAGTTACTATAAAAGAAATGTTAAGCATATTAATTCTCAATATGAACTACTATATTTTTTTAGAAGTATGGACATGGACAACTCGAGCAATTCATCTGAAGAAAATGAGAGCATATATCGGCTATAAATTACTTTTGATCCTTTAAAGCAGAAAAGTAAAAGATGACTATTGCGTGCTAACTGATGCAACGATTCGAGAGGTACATAACAAGACACGTGACCTGAGCAAACTCATTCGTAAAGCCAACAAGTGTTTGTCGAGCCCGCAGTTAAACTGGAAAACAAAAGCAGCTCTCGGTTGCTGTCGAAAGCTAGTTTGCGTCTTTCTACTGTGCTTAAAATTGCAAAGTAAGATGTTACAAGAGAGAGAGAGTATGAAGATAAGATACTAGTGTCTTTCAAATTGATTGACAGCAAATTTATGCTTAGATATAAGACATTAGAAAACATATAATATACATTAACAATCGTGAAGACTTAAACCTTGGCTTAAATGGCACTACAAAAACTGTTATTTAAAACAACTCAAATATAACCTCAAGTTAAAACGTTAAATGTTTGTATCTGTTAGTTTAAGTAAGATACACCTTATCCATTACTTATTATGTACATACAATAAGTCTTATTTAAAACAAAGTTAATAATTTACAATCCAAAAGATATGTCCATATACAACTAATGTGTAAGTTAAAATTACTTAGTTTATATTGTATGCGACTACAGGGTCATGACGTAATAATTGTAAGTAGGTGAAAACAAAAAATATTACAAAATTACCTGAAAATTTGTGGACAAAAACGGAATTTTGTAAGTGTCTAATTTAAAAGATGTCCAAACTTTATTTATACAATTTAAGACTTAAATACTTACTTATGTAAATGGAGAATTTTAGCTTAGTTTCTGTCTAAGTGGCATAAACCTTCCACATACTTAAACCTTAGATATACTACTTACAAAAGTATATAGTTCTGTACCATTAAGAATGCAATGTACCAACATTAATAGCATATTTTACACAACCATCGTTTACCTCTTTCAAGGCTAACGACGCTTAAATCTCAGTAAGTAATCTACTAGTGTAACTCAAACAAATGATACAGGAACTGATCAAAGTAAAACATCAAAAAAAAGTTAAGAACTGCTGGTCTAAAGTATAATTTAGTACTAAACTAAGAATTTATTTGCTGTTTATGAGACTAGGTCACTTAAATAATATAACTTTTTGAATTGCAATAGAATGATACTGATAAAGTAAACTACAACGAAAAACTGTTGTGTTACTTTTGAATAATTCGAATCACTAATGGATATATACTATTAAACATATCTGTAAATAACACTTAAACTCTGTTCAGTCTTTACTTAACTTTGAGCTATAAGTAGAATCAAATTACTTAACAAAGTACAATACAAACAAAACAATAAAGCTAAGGCTTGTTTAAACAATAACATAAAATAGATAGAAGAATACTCTATCTTATTAGGTTAACTAACTGGTATGTATAACTAGTAAATTTATGAGACAAAATACAATAGAACGATATTAGTAAATCAAATTACAGTAAGTGAAGTGTTCTATATAGAATAATAAATTGATTGTCTACTCCAAAACTGTACCATTTGGAGTACTACATCAATGTTATATACTATAAAACAGAAAACTTTACTGTAATTCATTTGTATTTAATATAAACATACATCTTGATACTAACAAGTATATAAGAGAAAAATAACATACTAAAAGAACGTGCGTAACTACTCGTACATCAAACAAAAAACTAATTAGGTGCCGACCAGCATAAGGACGCGGCCTAAAGGACGGCTTTCGTTATTTGTGCAAAAGTCCCTGGAGCAAGAGTTCTCGAAGAGAACTCGCAGCGGAAGGGACTTATGCACAAATAACGAAAGCTGTCCGCTACCACTTTAACTCAAAACCCAACTACTTCTTAGAGCTCAGTACCACACTTTTATCTGGTTTGGCTGTCAGGCTTACTAACTGGGCTCCAAGCGTAATTAGGTTTTTAAGAAAAAATGGTTGGGAGTAAAAGTGAAAAATTTTTCGCCGGCTCCGCCGGCGAAATGCCTTTAAAATAATTTTTTTTATCAATCTCAAAAATTTCCCCCCACATTTTCACTTTGGGGAAATCCCCATTTGTGAAAAAATTTGTGTGGGGGGCCTAAATATTATAGATGTATTTATTTTATTAAAATCACGTTCTAAACTTATGGTTCATAGCCTAAATTAAATGGTTACAGTATCAGTTTAGACATAATCCTTTATGTTAGCAATAAAGAACTTTTTGTTCATTTTAAAATTTGTTAACTACTTGCATCTTAAATAGTTCTAAGTTGGCTTATAAGGTGCGGCTGCAGTTCTAAGGTCGCTTCTGATTGGCTAATATATTACTTGGGTTAGGGAAAGGGTTTGTATTAAAATTTTGGTAACATTCTGCTGATTTATCTCTTTACATCATTTGCATAATGTTATGATTTAAAACACATACAAAACCTTACAACTGCAGCCGGCCCACTTAAAATATACACATTCTTACCTTATTCAATTTCTATACATGCAACTAACATATTCAAATCTAAACCACTACTGTCAAAAACTCTTTTTAAGTAACTATTAACCAACAACAATAATAATTATACAATATAATTATAAAAATATTTAACTGAAAATTATATTTCTTTTTGTTTTCAATAGTTTTTGACAGTGTTTTATGTTTAGAAAAAATGGTTAGCATACTTGCATATTAATTGTTTAAATCTTAGAACTTTTATGGTGACATTATCTAATAGTATATCAAAGTGTTTATTTTATATGGAATTTCATATTTATTGGAATTAAACTAACAAAAAACAACTTATTTAATGCTACACATTGTGTCAAGCTTATGATATAATATTTTATAATGTCACAATTAAAATTCAAAACAAAGACTATTTTCAAGTACTCTAAAATATCTGTACAATATAGTCTTTTTATAAAGATCATACATAGTCATATAACAGTCTGGTTTTTGTCAGCTAGTTACAGTTTTCTTATCATAACAAAACTTTGAATTTTATTATTACTGTTAACTATAATCATTACAAGTGACTGAAACAAACCAGACTCTTATCTAACTTAGTTATGTAAACATATAAAAACACTAAACATCAGGCAGTTGATCAAGCTGCCTGAATGTTGTTTGTGTTCCTATATGTTCACAGGTAACAAAATATGTCACTTATACAGAATCATTTTACACTATAGCTTTAATTTCTTAGTGGATAAAAACATTATAATAACAAAACATTTACTTTAGAAATTAACATCAATGTGTCTCTATAAGTGTGCAAATTAACTACTTAACTTTAAAGCTTGTAACATTCAGACTTATATCAGCTTGATTTTTAGCTCTATATTGATAATTGAACATTTATATTGAAATTTATTTATAAAGATTAACAACACATAACTTTAGACATATAGAAAAGCTAATAATGTTTAATAGTAACAGCTCTTTAGTTACTTTCACACACTTTAGAAACACTATACTCTATAGGATATTTTTTAATCTAAAACTTTCATTGTAATTAATTCATAATTTTATGACATGCATTTATAAGTACCAGGGCTGCCACTCTTTTATTCAAAAACTGTACTCTATTAAACCAAATTTCATCTTAACTTTATTAAAATTAGAAACTAATGTGTTATGTACTTCACTTATACTTGATATCAGTCGATTTTGAGCACTAATTTATACTAATGGTATTCTACATTTACAAAATTAACGACAATATTTAATGAAACAACTAATTATCAAGTATTAAAACCTGAGCACTACTAATAAATTAAGTGTTGGCAACCCTAAAAAATTATCTTATATGACATTTATCATCTTAACATTAACTATTTTGTATAACATATAAAGCACTTACCTCAGTAAGAGCAGTAAACCAAGAACAGACCTGATATTTAAATTGCCACAAGAAGGTTAGTGGCAAGAATATGGTATAGATGATTGCTGTAGAATCAAAATAGAAGATGCCCAATTTGCTTGTGCTTAATAAAAACCTTTCAGTGCAACTATGATTAAATAGAAACACAGGATTACTAATAAATTGTAGCAGACTGTTGATTTGAGACACTTTTTCAACATAAAGATAAAGACTTTTCTCTGAAATCATGAAAAAAAGGTAATGAATCACATGGTTTGAGTAGAAGACTGTTGATTCAAGATACTTATTAAACATACAGACATTATCAATTTGTTTTATGTACATTTTTTTCAAGCATAAACAGTTTAAGTTTCAGCTGTTAAAGACAATGCTGATTTTTTTCAAACCAAGTAATTGATTTGATTTATCTGCTTTTAGTACCTTTAATTACTTAAAAAAAACATATAAAAAGGTAAACTCTAAAATAATTTAACAATTAAAATAGAATATGCCCAATTTGCTTGTGCTTAATAAAAACCTTTCAGTGCAACTATGATTAAATAGAAACACAGGATTACTAATAAATTGTAGCAGACTGTTGATTTGAGACACTTTTTCAACATAAAGATAAAGACTTTTCTCTTAAGTCATGAAAAAAAAAGATAATGAGTCACATGGTTAGAGTAGAAGACTGTTGATTCAAGATACTTTTAAAACATACAGGCATCACAATTTGTTTTATGTACCTTTTTCAAGCATAAACAGTTTAAGTTTCAACTGTTAAAGACAATGCTGATTTTTTTTCAAACCAAGTAATTGATTTTATGTATCTGCTTTTACTACCTTTTATTACTTAAAAAAAATATATAGAAGGTAAACTCTAAAATAATTTATGAAAGTAAAGTTTAAAAAAAAAATGACAAGAGCTGCTACCAGTAAGAAAACATTTTACTAATGAATGCAATTTTCATGAAAAATTTCTGCAAACACAATTTTTTATAATTACGTAACAAATAAAAACTTGGTGCAAAAAATTCGCTTGGTGACATACACGGGTTCTCTCTTCTCTCACTTAGAAAGTTTTAAGCTGATTTTAAACTTTTCGCTATAATTTTTTTAAACCTAGTTTTTTTCAAAAATAATATTTACCATCATGTCAAGCGCCGAATTCTGCTTCAAAAAACACCAAACACTTTATAAAAAGGATGAAAAATAAGGATTAAAAGCTTCAAAGCTTGAAATTTGAATTGTTTGGTTTTTCAAACTTGTATCTTTTTGCATGAAAGGGTTTGAAAACAATCAGCAGATACTAGTATTCGAACTGCGTTCATAACAAATATGTCTGCAATATTTTTAATTTCAGCTTTAAATCTTTGTTTTAGTTTAAAGGTATACATTTGTATCTATTCATTAACTGCTTAAACAAAACATTACTTACATGAGTAAATATAAATGACTAAAATAAAGGCGTTAATTTAATACAATCACAGTAAACTTGTGATTGATTAGTAAGCTACTTTTTATGGAAACCTGTTGGTTTGTGTACATATTTATAAAAGAATACATCACTCTAGTATTAAAAACACCTTAAAACAAGTATGTGAATAAAAATTTACGCACACATTAAAGCTTAATTTTACAAACTCTGTACTTTTAATTTGGTCAACAGTTTATTTTTACATGACTTAAATTTAGCTTAATTTGACTTAATTAAAAAGTTTAATGTAAGTTATGGCATACAATAAAAACATTTCATCAAGTTTATAGATAAGTGTACTACTTGACAGAAAAATAGTTTTTATTTGATGTGTACACTGACAAAGTTATCTATATGATTTGACTGTATTTCTATTTATAGTCAAATAACTTGATAATGTGAACTTTTAACTTGTGAACACTATTGTTTACTTAATTAACTTTTTCAAAACAGTATTAAATTCAAGCTATTTGAATAAAAACTTGTGAGCTGCAGAACAGTTGAACTAGTTTAGCTCTAATAGAATTTTTTAATGAACTCTTAAAACTGTAACACAAGTAATCATAGTATTGTGTTTTTAAATTACATACTGTTCCTGATGGAAAAACCTGCTCATTTTACTTATCATTTAACTTACATATAAGCTTTATCATGAATTAGTACCATTCAAAATTAAATATATGTGAACTTATTGCTATATGTGGTTTATAACAAAGGGTGTTTTATTTTATCATAGTTATTTCAGTATTATTTTCAAGTTTCACTAAAGTAAAGATTAACTTTTTATATACAAAAACTATTTTATGTTTGTCATTTAAATCATAATGATAAAACTAACCTAACATTATCTTACTTAATACTTGAGCTAACAGCTATAATTTACATTAAAAGTTACTTAAAACTAGTTAATAAAACTTATTTCTTATTGATTAGTGTAATACTTATTTATAAAATAATTCTTAACTCTAGTATTAAAGAGAACATTTAGTTGCAATAAGTATGAGAATAAATACTTATACAGACACCAATGTTTAAGCTTAACTTTACAAACTATATTAATACTTATCAAAACACTATTAAAACTGTTAGCAAAGTAAAAAGTCTTTAATAAACTGTTAAAGAACTAATTACATTAATAAACTCTATAAAAAAGCAGTTTTTATCTTAAGACCTAACCAGCTGTAGTCATTATAAATTATGGAAACTGAATGAAAATTTAAACAGGAAAATTTATTTTACCTTTGAAAACTTTAACCTGTTTTAAAACTTTTTGTTTTTTTTTAAACCTGGTTTTAATTTTAAATGAAATTTACCATCATGTTGAGCACCTGCTTCAAAAAACACCAAACAGTTTATAAAAATCATGAAAAATAAGCAAAATAGAACTTTAAATTACATTTATTGCTTGTTTTAGAGGATCTTTCAAACTTATATTTTTCAACAACATATGAAATAAAAGTTAAAACAAATAGCAGATGCTAATATTTGAACTATGTTGATAACAAATATCTGTGCTACATTTTTAATTTCAGTTTTAAACTTATGTTTAAATTTAAAGGTTTTGTATAAACAATTAAACTTATAAAGGTAAACAAACGTTAAATGTAAAACTATATAACTTGTTAAAAATAATAAATGTATAACACAAGAGTATACAAACGAATTTATTCAACAAGCAAAACACAATTAAGTTGATTATTTTAGCAAAACAATTGAACACAAATGTTTATTGAAAGTATTTTATTTAGAATTATTTTTGTAAACTTTCATTAATTTAAGTATTCAACTCAATAAGCAGTTTTGTTATAATAAGAACAGCAAGTTTACCTAGCTGATATAAACAAGCTTAAGTAGTTATTATCTGAAAACTAGACAAAACTATAAATATGAAAATTTATGCAAATTTTTGAGCAACAAAATTGAATAAAAATGAACAGGTAAGTTTTATTTTTGAAATTTTATTTATTTTTATTTTAAACTTGCCAATACTTAAAAACAAATGTCTCCATCATTTTGGGCATAAAATTCTATGCAAAAAAATACCTAAAACTTTATATTAACGATGAAAAATGAGAATTATAGAACAAGAGCGTTATTTTTCACGAGTAAAACAATTTTTTTTTAAACTTCTAGTCTTATAATTTCTTATTATATTTGTTATTTGTAAAATCTATTATTAATGTCGGTTTTTGTGAGTTAGAAAATATTTATTTATGACTATTAAAACAATCAAACAGTTTTATAAACAGATATGCCAAAACTGTACCCACAAAAAAGCTTACAAGAATATAGCAGTTTTTTTTTTTCACATAAAAACTTATATTTGCAGTATAGTTTTATCTTACATTAACTTAGATTAACTTTTTATATACAAAAACTATTTTATTTACATATAGGCTCTTGTTGTGTTGTTTTTTTCTTGGGTAAATGAAATATTTGATAATTATTTTTTTCGTTTACTTTATTTTAAACAATGGTTTACAAGCTAAAAGAGTGTTTAATTTTGATATCTTCCATTCCAGTAACAAATTATTTTCTTAATTTACTTCTACAACTTTACTTTGATTTTATTTAGAGCAACTTTTTAGTATAATTTAATAAATATAGAACTTTGTATCAAAATTATTATATTGTTTATTGAGCGATAAAAGTAAATCTAAAAATACTCGGTCCAGAAGTTGGTGTTGGAAGAACCTTTTGGTTAAAGATTCGCAACTTTTTTTTGGTTACCTTTTACTTGGGTACCAGGAAAGTTTACATGTTTTTCACAAATTTTAAGTAAATTTAGTAAGGAAGTTATAACTTTATCAGCTGATTTTTAATCAGCTTAAAAATTCACTTTATAAATGAAAAGCTTGACTGTTAACCGATTTTTAGATTTATATAACTTTAACGAAGCCTGGTTTTGTGATACTAAATAAATACGCCACTAAAAACAGTAAATAAACTCAAAAAATAATACTGTTTTTTTAACAATGCTTACGTTCGTAAATTTTTTCAATCGTTGTCTAAGTTATAAGTTTAAAAGTAAAGTTATAGTAAATCATTTTTTTTTTCTCAAAAAGAATAAAACACGAAATAGTAAAAGGCTAACATTTTTTGTTTATTTTACTTCAGGAAGCAAATAAAATCTCAATAAAAAAAGGTTTTTTGTTTCTGAACTACAGATTTAAAACAAAAGTAGAAATAAAAATAAATATTTTGTTAATACATATGCATGTAAGTTAGAAACAATTCAACATGTTTTAATTATACTTACATTTTGTTTAAACATGTTAAATTTTTATGACTAAAAATAAATGCTCAAAATTTTATAAAGTTTAAATAATTAGATTAATAAACTAACTTTATCTAAATACGCAACTATTTAAATTTAAAGCAAGAAAAAAACACTTATAGTATTTTATTTTTTAAATTTAAAGTTTCTACTGAGAAAAAAAACTAACTTATACACTAACAATATAGTTATGTAGCAAATGAGCTAATACAAGAATAGCTAACTTTTGAAAGTTAATAAAACTAGTATAAACAACAAGACACAAGTATTAGTATATTAATAAAACTAATTATTTAGCTAATAATTTGAAACATTTACCGCAGTTTTTTATTTACATAAAAGACGTTGTGTATAACACAAGTTAAGTAGCTCGTTATAAATAATAAAGTCAAAACGGTAATATTAAATTTTATTACGTTGTTTATTTATACTTTTATTTGTTATATAAGCTTGTGGTGTACGTCACGTAAAATTTTCAAGATTTACAAGATTTAATAAATTAAAAATCAAAAAAAAATTTTAACAAGTCTGATTTTGTAATATTAAATAATTATGTTACTAAAAGCAACAAAATAAACACAAAAATAATACTGATTATAGTTTTATTTAACAATGCTTTCATTCGTAAATTTTTTCAATATTTTTCTAAGTCATGAGTTTAAAGGTAAAGTCATAGTAGACCACTGTTTTTCACAAAATAATAACAAATAATAAATAGTAAAAGGCTAAAATTTTGTTTATTTTATTCAGGAAAGAAATAAAATTTCCATAAAAAACAAGCTGTTTGTTTCTGAACTACAGATTTAGAATAAAAGTAGAAATAAAAATAAATATATAATTGATACATATACTTGTAAGAATCAAACAATTTAGCATGTTTTAATTATAGTTGTATTTAGTTTAAACAATTTTTATGACCTAAAAGGTATATTTAGTATTATATAAAGTTTAAATAATCAAAATAATAAAATAACTTTATCTAAATACATACTTACACGCAACGGTTTAAATTTATCCAAGAAAAATAAACGTTTATAGTATTTTATTTTTTAAAATAAAGTTTCTAGTGAGATAAGAAAACTAACTTATACTTTAACAGTATAGTTTTGTAGCAAATGAGCTAATACAAGATGATATAAATTTTAAAAGTTAATAAAACTAGTTAAACAACAAAACGCATGTATTAGTATTTTTCATAGAAAAAATATCTAGCCAACATTTACCGCAGTTTCACTTCATATAAAAGACATTGTGTATAACACAAGCTAAGTAGCTCGATATAAATAACAAAGTTTTTACCGTTTAATTAAAATCTATTTCGATGTTTTATTTATACTTTTATTTGTTATATAAGTTTGTGGTTTACGTCACGTAAGCTTTCCATGGCAAGATTTAATAAAATTAAATATCAAAATATCTTTAAACTATTGTTTAATTAAGGAAAAACTTTTTCTTTATTATTAAAAATGAGTAACTTAAAACTTCACAGTACTAATTTTATATTATTTTTTTTTCGAACAGTTTATTTTTGTAATTTTGAAATAAATAACTTCCAGCACAGCCTTTTTTTTGTTTCAAATTAAAATAATTTAGTCATTACATATTTCTAGTTTTACTATAATGTTACTTAATTAAGTTATTTATTATAATTTGTATTTATTTTATTATTATTAATAATATTTATTATACGTAATTTTACTTATATTCCTACAATCTGCTAAAATATCTTGAGTTTTCTGGCATAAACTTCAAACTAATTCGTAATAATCTTTAAATAAAACCAAGTGACAAACGTTTACGAATTAATATTGGTCAAAATTTGTACCGAGTTAATAGTAAGCTTTGAAACAAATTGTTAATTGATTTAGTCAAAGCATTATTAGGGTGTTGAGAGGAGAATTTATAACATCGTATTTTTGTAATAATATATGTTTTTAAAGTTAAAAAACAATATTATAGTTAGAAGTAATTTATTTGTTTTTCTAATTTCAGTAATTTATTTTATTATTGAAAAAAATACATACTAGTAATTGTATAAAGCTTTAGTTATTAGAAGTTAAACAAAATTGAAAGTTTTTTTTGGGCTTTCATCTCTTTTATTATTTAAATTTTTCTAAAAACACACATTTAAGTTCAAAAAATATAAGTGTTTAACTGTTTTGAATTAAATTTAACAACATTTCCATAAATGTTTTGAATAAATTTTATCAGGAAATAAAAATAATTTTGCTGACAATGAATTATCCTTTAAATGCTTGAACTTTCATAGTTTTTAGAATATATTAATTAATAAAATCAGATTTTGTTGTATTAAGAAAAACGTCAACAATCGAAATAAAAAAGGTATCATACTCATTTCAAAGTTTTCCTGTTATAAAACAACTGATTTAGTAAAAAAAAGTTAATTTTTTCTTATTATTATATTTTATAATTGCAAAAAACGTAGTAATTTCTTATTTAACACCTTTTGTTTGAAAATTTCTCGTAGTTAACTAATAATAGCAGTTTTGTAAACATTCTTAAACTAAATACCTTTAGATTTTGTTTTTATTTTTTATTTAGTTTAAGCAGTTGTTTGAAAGTTTAAACTTTATAAAACGAACTAATAAAAAAACTATAAATTATAGTAAGTTAATAAAAACTGGTAGCTTAAACTTAAAGCCTAGTTTGTCTACTATATTATTTTTTATTATTTAAACTGTTTTAATCATTAAAACAATGTTTTTATAAAGAAAAAGACTTATTTTTATTAAATTTGTAACAAAACTATAAGAATAATAACTAAATTAAAGAATATTTTAGGTTAACAGTATAAAATAATTTAATCAAATTAAATTTTTATTTTATTTTATGAATTGTAAAACGACTGTGGGTTAATGCAAAAATACAAACTTAAAACAATCTTTGGTTTTTGTAAAATTTACTTATGTGCAAAATTTTTGTTGTATTTATAGTCTAACGATGTTAGTGTACCCATAACACTTTTTACCAAAGACAATTTCTTTAGCTGATGTGTAGCAGCTTAAAATTAGACAAAAAATACCTCTCGTAATACATAACATAAGTTCCTTATATTTATACTAACTTATTAGAACTTTAAGTTGTGGCATTTATAAACATGACGTAATAAGAAAGTAAAAGTATAAATTTGAGTTACAAAAGTTTTTAATCAAATTAAAATACTAGTTTATGATGTAAAACACTTAAATAAATTATCTTAAAACAAAGCTTTGTTTTAATGTTACTTTTCTTTCTTATCTAGGTTGCATTGTATGTTTAACGTTACGACTCATATAAAATCAATGAAATTTACCAATAAGCTTATAAACTTTTTATTATAAATTTGTTATACTCCTGCTTAATTTAAAAATATCAAAAAAATAATTTATTACTTAGTACCTTTTTACCTAAGGCACTCTATATGCAAACTGTCGAAGTGCAAAATATTTTTTTATTTAGTTGAAGTTAACTTTACTAAACTTTAAACTCAAGAATAGCAAAATGTTTTCAGATAAAGTTTTATTTATTCCTTTTGGTTATTAAGTTGGCAATAATAAGTATTGGAATATATAGTCAGCAAAACTTTTAATTCGTATAAGCACTAATATAGACGGTTCCAACAACAATTCTTAAACATAGTTAATCTAAAATTATGATGCATTATAAAGACATAGTAACGATGAAATTTTCTAAATAAAAGAAATTATTGTTATCGATCTTAATATTTCTGCTCTAAAAGTTTTTTCGTATTTTGTACTTAAAAATTTGTTCTTAATAAAAAAATCGTTGCATTTAATATTTTTAAACATTTTTTTAGCGTCAAATGTCAAACCTACAAAAAAAATGTAGCTTTTTATTTATCTCTTAAAAATTTAAAGAAATAAAACTTTCTGGCTATTTTAAATTTAAACTTGTTAAAATTAGCATACAAAATAAATGTTTACATAAACCTTTAATCTAATTGATTGTTATACTTTTGCTTAAATACACGTTATTACATATAAAGTCTTTTTTAAACCATTTCTAAGTAAATAAAACCAATAATACCATACCTAACAATAAAAGCAATAAACTGATTAATAAACTGATTGTATGTGTTTAAACTACTTCTAGTTAAGTTTTCGTTTTATCAAAACAATTTACTAATTAAAAAGTACAAAACCTATGTTTATTTATACAGAATGCAAACTAATAAAAAAACGTAATTCTTTTTATTAATGATGTACACAAATTTTGAAAGTCTTAACAGTTACACTTATACGGAGTTCGACAAACTTATGATTTTTTTATAAATAGGAAACATCTTAGGTTATTTGCAAACTCACCAAATTAGCAAAATAGTAACAAAGTAAGAAAATCAAAATGTTAAAGTAAAAATCATTTATTTTTTATTGATTTTAACGAAGAATAGTCTGAACAAGTTCTAAAAAATACAATTATTTTTTTTTATATAAAGTAATTGATGCTGAAAATTTCTAAGTTTTATTATAAGAATGTTTGGTTGTATAGTATTGAGAAAAGTTATACAAGTAATAATTTTCAAGGTCGTCTTAGTCATACTTTAACAAATTTCGAAAAGATAAAAAACTCACAAAAATTCTGAATTGATGAACAAAATTCAATTATGTCTTCAAAACACTCTGAATTTTCTTATTAAACTAAGTAACTAGGTTTTGTATGAACGAAATGCTTAAAAAATATTAAAGTATGGTATCTCGGCTTTACTAATTCTATCGTATCTTTTATACATTAACCTGCCAAATAGGTACGCACTTCGAACACAGCGCAAAAAAGCGTATTCAACCGGTAGTACGTACTACGTACCTAAAAAATTTCGGTCTATATATACCTACATTAAGCCTAATTTATACTTATTAAAAGCTACTAAAGTTTAAAAACGACTGCTAAAGCTAAATCCCCTAAAAAAAATTAACAATAAAAACAAAATATATTTCTTAAGAGTAAATAAGAAGTCTTGAGTATAAATATGTTTTATGTAAATATTTGTAAGTATTTATTTATGTTTGTACGTTTATGTTCAACCGACAAAGTTTTTTTTTGTTTAACTTGTGTTTTCATGAACCTTTAAAGTTTACTTAGTAAATATAGTTAATCAATAATTTTAGATAGATAATTATACTAAAACTTTGATCACGTTGTATTAACTTGTGTAATTAACTTTTTATTAAACATTAAACTATAAAGGTAAGGAAATTTTAATTGCACTGTTCGTAATGTTTGTTAAATAAAAAAAAAAGTAATATGTTTTTTACTAATAATGGGTTTGATATAAAATTTGTAAGTTCTTAAGTTATTTTCTGGTTCAATTCGTTTCATTTTATTTAAATTTCATACAGTACATTCTATTTGAAATATATTGTCTTTGCTATACTAGTTTTATATTTATTTTTTCAAATTTGAAAACAGCACTTTTTTGCCATAAGAGTGCGTACCATACCTGCACTTCGTTCTTACTAAGTGCGTACCTAGTTGACAGGTCTAATATATAGAACTAAATATTTTTTTAGCTGAGTTGAAATCATCTTTGTAAATTTGATTCTAATATAGAATCAATTAACTACAACTATATTTTTATCTAAAAATTTTAAAACTTAATGTATTGTGGGTATATATAAGTACGTCACAAGTATAAGAAAGTTTTATTTTAATTTTTTTATAAAACTAATTTAATAGATTTTAAAAGTTTAAAAAACATCTTTATTCAATTTAATGTTAGTTGCTGAAGAAATAAGTTTACTAAGTTAATTTTTTACATTTTGTTTTATTTTTGTAGATGAAGTTTTAAGTAATACTGTTAAATTTAAAAAAGTTTTAAAAAAGATGTTTGTAATTTTCAAACAAAAGCCTGTTTATATCTTACTTTTAGTAAGTTATGTAAATAACACCTAAGTAAGTATTTAATGTTCTAAGTTTAACTTTTGTTTAATCTTTAATACATTTAAATTTTTTAATCACCAAAATTATTTCATGTGAAAGTTAAATGTCTCAACTTGTAATTCACAGATATATTCCTTGCTTTGTCAAAACAAAGTCACTTAAAAGTCTGTTCGGGGCATAAAATATAATAAAACACATTTTTTTGTTAAATTCTTTTTTTAAAAAATATAAAAATTTATAAAGCAAGATTTTTCTGACTTTTACGTAGCCTTGATAATATATTATACCATTAGTTCAATAGCTATTTCTAACACCATGTTAGCTTAATTTTATTTATTTTGTATAAAAAAAAACTTATTTAATACTTTCTCGTAATCTCATTTATATAAGACAACAACTTCATGCTCCGGTAGTAAGTTAAATAATAATCTACAATATTCAGTGTTAGATTTACTCTAAAGCTGCTTGATTCTGCTCATTAAACAATTTAATATTAAAAAAAAAAAAAAAGATAAAAATATTATCATTCGACTTTTATTATGTCAATAAAATATGATATAACGTGACAAGACGTTAATCCCTATACTTCTACCTGACCACTTGTTTTGTTTTAATATAAATAGTTTAAAAATTGTTTTTAATCAAAATATAAGAATGATATTAATCAGTTTTATAACGAAAACTTTTCGTCACACAACATGCTGTGCGACAAAAAACAAAATTGTTAGTATATTAATTTTTAAACAAAATTTTGTTTCTAAAAGCTTAAAAAGCTACTTATTGATTTTTATAACATTAAAAAATCTAAACTAACATTTTCTGGTGACGTCATGTAAAACAAAAAACACAACATCAAATTTCGGTATATTTGTATATATTTACATTATTTGAATGATAATTGGTTGTGGAATATCGGATAAAATTTTAAGCTGCTTGTTAAAGCTACTAAAACATTTTCGTATTTAAAAAAAATTAACAACAGAAAGACAATAATTTACTTCTATTCTAACTCTTTCTACCTCTTTTTTAGTCTACCAACTAAATAAAAGTTCAGTATAACGTTGGTATCTAAATTAAAAATTCTATTATAGATAATTTAAGGTTTAATTCAACAAAAAATGAAAGTTATATTAAAAATAACATTTTATATTGTAAATCTTTAAAGTCTTATTAACTCGTTTTACTTGTATTTTGTATATATTTAACTTAGTAAAGAGATTAAAATAAACAAACTAAAAAGAATTCCGTCCAATAAAGTCGGCAGGTTAGTTAACTTAAATAAGGATTTGTAATTTCTATGTTGTTGCTAAACAATCTAACTTAAGTGTAATAATCAACTCAATAAATGATTAAGCAGATTTTCAAGAAAATTCAAGAATACAATAAAACGCTCTTATTTAATAATGACTTCTTTGTAATTTCTATGTTGATGCTAAAAAATGTAACTTAAGTGTAATAATCAACTCAATAAGCTATGCTTGAAGTACATTGTTTAAGTAACTTATACAAAGACTAACTATTGTTGGTACAACGTATTTTAAAAGTTTTTTTGTGTAATAAAATAGTCATTTCTACTATAATTATCATACTATAAATATTCTTTTAATTGTTATACTTATGATTTGAATATACGGAAATGATAAGTATATAAGCGTAAAAATATTCCATTTTAAGTATTAAATTTAAATTTTCAAATTAAAATTTTAATATAATTAAAAATAATCAACTATAAAAGTAAACATAATGAAGCATATTAAGTATGAAATTAAAGTCAAAACTATTCTAGATTGTTTATAAATCGGTTACACTATCAAAATTATTAAGTTATTTAAAGTTTAATTAAAACTTTTCAACTATTTTCCAAAAAAAAGTATTTGTGCAAGTCTTTTATGCGACAATTTTTAAACACTTAAACATATGTAATGCGACAACTTTAAATTTTGAAAATGCATGTTAGCTTTCTTATGACGTAATAGCCTAAAAAACACAAACTTTCGAGAAAAATCAAGAATTCAATAAAACGCTCTTCATTTATTATTGACTTATTAATACATAGATACATATGGTAAATATTTGAACGGCAAAAAAGTTGTCGCATATAAATTCAAGTTTGGTTAATATTAAACTATTTTTGATTATTGTTTTAGTAATAGACTTAACTTTTGAAACTTTCATTTTTATTTTTATGGTTTAACAAGTATTTATTAATCACAGAAGAGCTTATATTAATAGATTATTTACCGTAGGAACTAAAAAAAGTAAATTGCAAGTGAGTAAAAATAATTCAGTAATTAAATGTATCTAAAAAAGTAAATAAAAAGCTTAAACCATCTTTTTTTTGTGAAATTAAAAAGTTGCATATCATATTTAAACTCAAAACAACACCATAATTAAAAAAAAAGGCTAAGCAATTAAACTACAAGTATCTATTATTCAATACTAAATTTTGATTTTCAAAAATTATACATTAAGTGCATCAGCATTTTATTTGTTGGATTACACTTATAATCAATCTATTATGTTTGTATTAAGTATCGTACCTCGCCAAAATAAAAAACAAAAGTATAAAAATTATTTTTACGATAGATAAGTTACAACTTAGCTTTACTAAAAAATATAGTATTTTTAGACTTAAATTGTAATAGGCAATCAGACTAAACTAATATTTTGATAAAAGTTGCTCGTTAAAAATGATATAGATTTAAATCATTAACTTTAATAACAAAATTTGAATTTTTTTTTTAACTATAAACCTAATTTAGACACTTAAAAAAGATATTCATGTTAGCTGGTTATAAAGATGAAGAAAATTAACAACACTTGACAAATAAAAGATTAAAAATCTAGCAAAATATTACGGTTTTTTTCCACAAAAAATGTAACTAAAATGTAATTCATAAAAGTTAAAACAAAAATTAAAATAATGTAATTACTAATTCTTTAATTTTTGAAAAAAAACAATTGATTAAACATTTAATTATAGAACATTTTTTTTACATATTTTAATAAAATAAGCTGCACATATTTTAACAAAGTCTTATTTCTTAAACAATGAGTATCCTAGAACTATTTGAAAACATTTCTTCATTTTATATCATTTTTTTTTTAAATTGTTTAAGTATAATAAAACTTGTTATGAAGAAGCGTCTTTTTTCAGGTAAGTTGATTTTTTATCTTTTTTTATTAATTTTTTTTTCAAAAATATTGCACGTCTATATAATAATAGTTTTAAATTAAAAATGTTCCTTTATTATTAAATTTTTTCGGAAGTTCTATAAAATTGAAGTACATTTTTCTCATAACGAAAAAACAGAGTATAATTTTTAATTTAAAGTTTAAACTTATTTTAAGTCAATAGGCAGTTATTAGCACAAAACATATCTAGTTTAATTAATGATATAATTATGCGGCTCAATGTAGTATAGAGAAGAAAGTTATCAATAAAAATGAGCGGAAAATTTACCTTTAAATTCTTAATTGATTTTATAAATTTATTTGACACCTTTATAAAGCGAGTAATATGTACTAAAGTTTTAATTTAATAAAACACAATTATAACGTTATTTTAAGTAAAGACATTCTTTAAATATGTCCTCTTTTTGAATCCTGATTGAAAACAAGCTTAAGAACTAAAAAATAGATAGATGAAAAAACATATTGATTTTAATATTAAAAAAAATTAGTCTTAAACAGTTTTTTTTTTAGCCAGGAGCAATGTATGAGTTGAGTTTTTAGTTTAATACTTAAAATTTGTAGTTTGCTAGAATAATAAAAATAAACATAAAAAAGAGTTTTTTACATACACAGTGGTTTGTTATTATAGAGTAAAGTTACAGGGTGAAAAATTAGTATAAAATAACTAATATTCTTAATTAAATTTTTAATTCAATAGGATAATATCTATCCTGTTTTATATTTAACGAAAAAAAATTGAACACAATGAAAATTATCACGTTTTTATCTAGTTTTATCTACGTTGAAATAAAAAAAATACTATACTTTTTGTTTAAAACTGCTCAAAGTATACATAATTATATAGTAAAAAAATTTATAAGTTACAAAGTTTTTATTTGTAGACATACATACTTAATAGTTTGCGACAAAAAACTATGTTACTTGTGACGTAGAAGTTAAAAAATGACAAGTACTCATACTTTTACTATATTCATTATAAAAAAGTTTCACTTGATCTAAAATAAAACTGCAGTTATATAGTTTATCAAATGTTTAAAACTTTTTGGTTGTTAACATTATATGTAACTATGATATAATTTGAAAACTGTTAAAGCTGTTTTCCTTAAAATGATTGGTTTATTTGAGGGAGTTGGTTTGTGAAGAATAATATTTTTAACTAAGCTAGTTTTTTATGTCTAAATGTCACTCAATTTTCATATAAAGAAGCTAAATAATTCGTTTTAATGGAAAGCTTTTTTTTAACTTGTTGATTAAAATTACATTAAAAGGTAATTGTTAATGCAAAAATAAAACTAAAATTCTACAAAACTTAATCACTTAAGTTTTTGATATAAAAAACGTACAAAACTAAAAATCATCTCTATAAGCTTTGAAAGTTTAGAATATATGTTTCAAATTTATACGATTTATAATTGAAACAGACGCCCATAAACAAATTTAAGCTTTTCAGTAAATTTTGTTGCTAACCAAAGTGTTTGTATAAACGAAGTAAATTGTAGATATGTTGCTTTAAAGTGCTTTACTTATTGAATTTAGCAGAGAAAAGTTATCTAAGTATTACTCATAAATATCACTAGATTTATTTTATTAGTCGAGTAAGTAAGTATACGCCACTGTTAACGTTGAGAATTCAACAGACTTTAAAAACTAGTTGACTTGTGATAAAGTTTTTTAACGGTTCTGTGCCGTTTAAAAAAAAAAAAAACATTTACCATATTGCCCGCTATAGTTACATAAATATTCCTGTCGTTATTATCTATTAATTTGTTTGCTAACGTTTGTGGTTATTTCTACTACGCAAGTTGTTTAAATAAGTTGCAAAATTTATTTTTTTTAGTAAAATTTGTAAAAGTACATTTTAGTAAAATTTTTACTAATGTGCATTTTATAGTTGTTGTTTAAAACTTTATAAACAAACTTTTGAAAGCTTTAATAAAAAAACACTAAATAAGTGTAATACTCAAAATAAATTTTTACAATTTTGGTTTGAAATCAACAACACTTTAAAATGTACTAAAAGAACATAAAAGCAAAAAAGTAGATATTTGGTTAATTTAAAAACAGTTTTTATATTTACATAAAATAACTTTAAACATTTAAGAAACACCATTAATTTATATTTGTTGAAATACATAGCTTTTGAAAAAGTTATGTATTTTTGAAATGTTTTTAAAATATCTATATACAAATTAAATTTTCATTAAATTGATAAAACAAAACGATTTTATTATTCAAAGCACTCAAATATTTTATGTTTGACTACTACTTGGTTTACTGCGATAAAAATACTTTTTGAAACAAGGTTAGTTTTTAATATTAAGTGCTTATAAAGTTACACTAAAACTTAGTTAAATTTAAAGTTTGTTAATGCAAAATTATTTTAGAAATAGTAGTTTAAACCTTGATAATATCTAACTTGAATAACTTTGTGTTTAATGATGCTTAACTAATTGTCTTAAGTCGTTTAAAAGTCATTAAAGCCTTTCAATTTTACTTAATTGAGCGAGCAAGTTAATTTTTAGTAGTACTAGTATAAGATAAATTAAAACAAATATTGAAAAAAACAATTCGAAAATACAATTAAATGATAACATATTCGAGTTTTACTTTTTTACCTTTTAAAATAAAAAAAGTTAGCATTTCATTTGAAAAATTTCAATTAATGAAAATCGATGGTAAAGTTATTAGTATATCGACTAGTTTTTAGCCTCAATGATTAGACTAATAATTTTACTTGAGCAAAAAGTTTAAAACATATATATATATATATATATTGATTAAAATTGTTTTATAATTCTAATTTTAGATTTAGTAGGAAGTTCACCGACTACTTAATATAATATTTTAAAAGTTATTAAACATTACTAATATTTTTGTTATAAATATACAACTTTTGTCATAAAAAAAATTAAAAAAAAACTCTTTGACAAATTTTGTTGTTGTTTACAGAAAATTCATTCAATAACTAAACAACAAACATTTTTTGTTTTTATAATGTCATACTTTTAAAAAAATCATGATCTTTTTTAGACAATGTACAACTAACAAGCTACAAAACTATAATAAATTTTGTTTATAAAAGATATGTTGTGTTTTTTTAATATATTTCAAAGAATAAGTACAATTTATTGTAAGCAAATTACAGTATGAATGTAAAGATAACTTAAGTGTAAATCTATCAGAATAGTAGTTACACATGTTAATTTTTAAACAGTATCAAGCTGCACAATAATTTAATATCAGACAAAAATAAAGTACTATTAACAAAACTGTATTGATTTAAGCATAAGCGTATTTGTAAATAAACATTTTTTTAAATTCTATGAAACTAAAAAAGTGAATTAAAACTTAGTAAATTATTCACATAACTTAGAAATGGTATAAGTACAAAATAAATCATCATTTTAAAAGTTATTTATTAAAGTAGCGATTTACAAATAAACAATATAACAAACATAAAATAATAAGACTCACAGACGTTTTTTTTCAAAGTATGTTGAAGTATTATTTTTTTATTAACTGAAAAGAACAAAAAAGCTTTAATGGTTAATAATTTGTTTTTGAAGCTAATTTCAAAAATACTAACAACAATAAAATAAAATATCCTTATAAACTCAAACTTTATATACATATATACTTTAAAACACGTTGTTCAAAGAGAGTTAAAACTATATTAGCAACTTGTATACGATAAAAAATTTTAAATATGTTTGTCTAGTAGTAAGATATTACTTTAAAAAGTAAAAATTATCACAGACAGACTAATATACAACAATTTCATAAATCTGTATAATTTTTTTGTTTAAATACTGTTTCACAAGTTTTTTTTTGAGATGAGATTATATTTTTTTTTCTACTTAAGAAATAATGTTTACTTAACTCATTTTTAATTTTGAAATTACAATTATAAATAATAACATGAAAATATAAAAAATGGAAATAAAAATTTCTAAAAAGCGATTAAAAATTATTTTGATACAAATTACTTAAATAAATTTTAAATTCTTTATGCATAATGGTTAATTTAAAAAATTAAAGCACTGTAAGTAACTTTGTGTAAAATAATTTTAATCTATAACTAATCATTGCGACTTTTAATGAAACGAAAATTATGTAACAAATAATGAAATATTTAATATTTGATAATTTTGATTTTTAATTTAAAACTTGAATCAATTGTAAACTTTTACAATATACTTTTCAATCACTTATTTAAACTTGCACCACAAACTAGAGGAAACATATTTCAGCATATATACAAAAGCTTTTGAAAATTTTTAAGAAAATTTGAAGCATTTATGATCTTTATTTGAACGACATAACGTCGTACAACAACGCTCATCTTTCAGATAATCTGTGTCTAATATTATAATAGTTTTTATTTTATAGACAGTCTATACAACTCTTAATACTTTAAAACGACATATTTTATCCCTTGAATTTTATTTAAAAAAATTTATTGAATTAAAATCAGGACTAATTTATAAGTTTAAACAAACTTTACAAAGGTTTATAAAAATTTTATTGCATTTCTACGATACAAAACTATGAAGTTTTAAGCTTTTTAATATTTTTTAAACTTCTTATTTTGTTTTAATAGTTGTTTATTTAGTACACATTTCTTAAATGGAGGTATCACTTTATTTAGTTATCAACAAGATTTAAAACTATATAAAGAACCATCAAAAATAACAAGTTTTAATTAATTAGTTAATCATTCAGCATATTAGGATATTAAACAATTTTTTAATAATTTTCGACTTTACTAGCTAATAATCAGTTTAACTTGCTTAATTATTACTAAAAATAATGTGTTACAAAGGGTAAGCATATTCTTTATAATAATAGTTATATTAAAATGTAGGTTATCAGTTTTCAAACATAAAAATATTTTTTGTTACGACTTGACTTTTATTAAACCAATTTTAATTTCTATTGAAGTCATACAGGTTTAAATTTCAAAACATTTTAAAGTAAATATTTCATGAAAAAAAATAGATGCTTTCTGTTTTCAGTTTTTATTTTTTAAACTTAACATCAGAAGTTTAATTTGGTTTATAATGTTTAATACTTTTATTTAGTCAATAAAAACAACTGAGTTTTTATCAAAAAATAAACACTATCAAATACTTTGTTAAAGTATGCTAAGTTAATGTTGAAACTTGTATAAACTCTTTTAAGCTGTGTTCATTCTTCAATATAGAAAAGCATATATCACTTAATTAAAAAAAGTACTTTTAAAATATTGTTTTCATCATACTGTAAATATGAAGTTAAAAATTTTTCAATTTCTATACCGTTGGTTAAAAATAATTACGCTAAAGTTTTCAAATTATTAAGTAATTTAACAATACTAAGCAGTCTGTATAAATTTATTGAACCGTAAATATTTAGTTACGAGTCATTTAAAACAAAATAGGCAGTCCATAAAAAGTTATATCGTTTAAATGTTTCACATCCGATTTCCTTGATTACATTATATAAAAAATATTTGAGTGCTACATTAAAGTTAATCTTTTAATAATCCGATACGACAGATCTGTCATGATAAACCGTTGTTTAATACTTTTTTCAAACAGTAAAAACAATTTAAATAGTACAACAACACAAAAACACAGTAAAGATTACATTTATGTGAATAAAAAAGTACATCTAAAATGATATTTCAAATATTCTGAAAAATCATATCTTACTGAACATGTATTAAATGATGCTTCACTAATTGACTTCAGTTGTTAAAAAGTGATTAAAACTGTACATTTGGCTTTATAATTTACTTTATCAGTCGAGTAAAAAAGTTCTTGGTAGACTTATATAAATATGCAGAATTTTCAAAAAAAAGTATAACTTTGAAAGTAAAAAGCAGTTCCAAAATCTTTATTTAACAAAAATAACGAAAATTAAAACTAACTTATGGTTGTTATCTGTAAAAATATTTAATTAAAAACGACAAAAAAAATTTCATTTTGTTTGAATAAAAAGATAATGTTTTTATATAAATATTTCTCATTTTTAGTTCGTTCTTAGCCAATAGTTTTACAAAACCGTGATCTTCAAACATCAATTCCGTTACAAGACAGTTATTTATTTTACAGTTTATCAAATTTTAAATTTTGTTTTTATAGCAATGAAAAAACATGTAATGTAACAAATTTAATGTACAATAACCTCAACAATTTTTAGCTATCCTATATAAAAGTTTTTGTAAATTAATTAACATATTCTAGAACATATTTTATTGCTATATTAAATAAATCATTATTTATTTTCATTATCACGTACTTTTTATTAAAAATTTGTCCCGTTAGTCTAATAATAAAGTGTTACAAAATCTGTATTTCTTGTAAAATATGTTAGGTTAAACTATTTTTTAATTTACCTCACTTCTAGTGAAAAAAAAAAGCAACGTTGCTAAATTGTGTTAAAAAGTCTGTAAAATTTTTCATTGAACAATAATAAGCCTGAAAAATTTGAATATCAAAATTGTATTTGCATTTATTGATAGAAAAAACTAACAAAAATACATTCACAAAATATCTTAACATTGAATCTTTTGTCTGTACTAATACACGTTAATACAAATCTCAAAAAAAAAATTATATATTATTATTTTTCTAGACAAGACATCAAAAGTTATCCATGGTGTACGAATCGCTAACCAAAGGTTTTTTTAATGCCAGGTTTTTAGAAAACAGTTGTTATTACAATAAGTTAAAAAAAATACAGTTTATAGTGTAGTTTTTTTTAAAACTAGCAATTATCACTACTTATCTACAAAGACACAAACTTTTAAAAACTATTGAGTAACAAATTCAGTTAAACATTAAAATATTTTTAAAAACAGTGTTAAATACAAGAAAAAGTTTTTTATTTAATTTTTGTAACTTTTTTGTACTTTAGACTTTCAGTTTCTTTTATTCAATAGTTGAATTATTTTTCAAGTCTATAAATGTAAATAGAACCTTAAACACAAAAATTTAATTAAATATTTTGTACGAAATTTCTTGCTTTTTCTGTTTATATTAAAACTTTAGTCAGTTTTCATCTGTTTGTAGCTACTTAAGAACAGAAGATAACCACAAACTACAGCAAACTTTTTACAGCATATGAATATAAGCTCTTTTATAATGTTCTACTTATTTTATAAAATGTTTGCTTAATTTTTGAACGGCACTGTGCCTTCTATAAACATTTATTATCATAGAATATTTTTCATATTAATAATTGAGAGAAAAAATTTGTCATTTTTAATCTATGTTTTTCTAAAATAATTTTTACATCTCTTTTAATGTATCAACAGTTATAAAATTTAACTTTTGTTAAGACCTATAATCAAATGTTTGTTTTCAAATAATTGTAGTTCAAAAACATTGTTTAGTAAACACAAACTTCGAAGCGCTTAAAATATTAATTCCTTGGATCTGGTGTACAAAGAAGCCTTTCGGTTATCGAGTCGTGCACCACTTGTATTCAGTTTAATGGTTTGTCCAGGACAAAAATTAAATAAACATTAAAATTACTAGTAACATAGCTACTAATTACTTTTAATCTAAAGTTGATTTAATTTTATTAAACGTTTCTGAGAGCTTTTGTTTTTTAAACTATATTTAAAAATAATGCCAAAAAATCTTGATTATTTCAAGAAATAAATATAAATTAGGTGTAAATAGTACTTACTAAAAAAACATAACTAAATAGTAAAGAAAACTACCTATTTTATTAATAAGTATACATTTCATTTTAACACGCCTTATAAAAAACTTGTTTTTAAATCTATATGTATATACACGTGTTACCAAACAAAAAACATTAGGGAACAAAATAACTTGAATTTTAATGTCTATAAGTCTACTACAATAAAAGTATTTGAAATAACTATGATGGCAAAAAGATCTTTTAAAATTAGAGATCAGACCAAAGTTAAAGTTGTTTTCTTAATTAGTAAAGTATATAAAAGTATATTTATTATGTTGCTGTATTTATTATTACATTAAGTTGATTGTTTATTAAGTAACACTTTACAAAAACTAACAAAAGACAAAGTCTGTTTTTATCTAGCAAGCGTAAAAAAACTACAGATTTCTTTTTTTGTATTATGTTGAAATAAGTTGTATATTTTAAAAGTTACTAAGCTACCTTAAAACATATTTACAAATGAATGACTCTTTTCATTTGTGAAGTCTGTTTGTAATGTTAATTTAGAATTGGATCAGTTTAAACTGATGAAAAATTACAAACATGTAATACTGAAGTTAACAAAACTCAATATTTAGTTTTCTTTGATCAGTTATTATTGTTGTACAATATTTGAGAAAAAGTTACATTGCTTCAAATACGCAACGCTGCTAATTTCTGTTAAAAAGACAGTGAAATTTGTCATTCGACAAAAAAAAAAACCTTAAATTAATAAATAAAGTAAGTATTTATTTTATTATAGCACATGTTTAGAAATTACATTTAGTTTGCAACATTTCTTTTCATTATGTCTTTTGAATGTTTGTGTGACCTCGTTAATACAGTTTAAAATTAATTTTGGTAGTCTTTTTCAGGCATTGTTTAAATCTTCATTGTAAAGCCATGTTGTTAGTTTATCGTAATATATAAATATGTCCTTTAATCAAATAAATATTTGTTATGGATATTATAACTAGAGTCTTTTTATTATTTAATGACAAAAATACAATAAAAAACAAAACAAACAGAGGAAAAACTCTGCATGAAAATAAGTTATGTTTTTTACTTCGTTTTAAAGTTAATATATTTACATTTTTTTGAGGACATTTGTTATCATTAGAATCTAATATTGATGTCGAGTTTACTCAGTTAGAAAACTTTTACTATTTATCTACTAAAAATATTAAACTATAAGACTAAAACATTTGTATAAACAAAAAATCTAGGTTGTATCTGCAAAATAAAATTTTATACTTAATAGCTGTCTGAGAAAAATTAAAACTAAATCGTTTTTGGTCAAATTGTGTAAAACGCAGAGCCGTTTCTAAAAAGAAGAGAGGTGCAGTATTATAAATACTGAAAAATTTATATTGTAAGATTTTAAGAATATATATGTTTACATGTGTTTGTGTGTATTGTTTTATAATAAATCTTGCAAAGTATTAGATTTTAGTTTTTAAATTTATAATTTAGTTAATGTTTAAGCTAAATACTTTTAAAAAAGATTATAAAAAGAGGTTTGCAAGCTAAATGTTTGTTTCGATTACAAAAAATTGCGACGTCTTCAAGTAAAATAAAGTAAATAATAAAATAAATACTTAAAGAGGTCGCATTTTTTTGTCATCGAAACTGGGTCGTATATAGAATATCTAATTTGCACACCTTTATATAAACAAGCTCTTTACAATCCAGTAAATTGATCAACCTTTTCTTGTAAAGGCAAATAACTAAATAAGTAGTTTTAAAAACGCTGTTGTTAAAATAAAAAAGTATTGGTAATAAGTTAGGTAAATTAGTTTTAAGTTTTTATTGTAAACACAATTTATAGTTTTTTTTTTCTGTGCAGTTTTTCTTAAAATATTTCATTCAAAATATTTAATTCGAATACCTGATTTAAGTTATACTAGTTATTTTAATTTATTAATAAATTATGTTTTAAGCCGCCGCAAAAAAAAAAAAAGTAAACTATTAAAAACTTTAATGAATTTTTTCACAAGCTTATTAGTTAAGCTTCATTAAATGCAAATTTTAAGATCATAAAATGTGCTCCCGTAAAAGTGATTCAAAAATATACTAATTTTAACTTTTTTTAAACATGGGTTTAAGTTATATGCATTAACTAAGTAAAAAAATAATTCCTTAATTACTACTGTTTAAATTTTATTATATTGTTTATTGAACGTTAAAAAAAAAGCGCTAAAAAAGTTTGGTCTAAGGACCTGGTGAAAGTATAAAATACAATAAGTTATGTTGCAAAAAATAGTATTAAATTTTGAGATAAAACATAAAATTAAGAGAATTTCGTTTTTAACTATTACTTCTTTGTAGTTTAATCTTTACTAAATTATCATTGTTTTCAAAAAAATTAATACTTTTTATTAATTTTATGAGAAAATTTATTTTCTTTATATAAAAAAAAATATTTAGCTTAAAGTATATTTGTTTATTTCAGTAAAAAAGAATGCAAATTTGTTAATATTTCTGTTTAATTATTAAAATTTTTCAATGAAGGTATTAGACGAAATATAACAATCTTTGTTACAAAGTTTTGTTTTCATTTAACTTGGTCAAATAAACTTCTATTGTTTATTTAATTTTTAACCAAAACCATCTGGTTAATTTTGTTTTATTTTACTTTTAAAGTAATTAAAATTTATACTGTTTGTTTCTAAAATAACTAAAATCAATATATAAATGTTTGCTTACAATAAAGAAAGAAATAATCAAACTTTGTTTATTTCTACACACCTATGTGTAATAGAAAAAATACAATAAAAAAATTTGCAAAACTAAAATCAACTAGTTAAGCTTCGTTAGTTCTAACTTGTCAGATTATACAACATGCTCTTTTTAAAAATTATTCTCAACACTAATTTTACTTTATTTTAGCAAGCTTTTTAATTTATTGCTTATTTATTTAGAATAGTAGTTGCTTAAATACTGTACGCGAAAATTTAATAAAAAAAAAATTCATTTACAAAACATATATTTTTCCAAGTAATTATTAAGTTAATCAAAATTATTTAAAGGTTTTTCTTTGCAATTTGAACTTTTTTTTTTTTCAATCAAAAAAGAATGTACTACTAAATAAAGAACAAAAAAAAATAAGTTAATTTTTTTATGTTACAAACTTTAGCAAAACTTTTATTTTTTTATGTTATTTAAATGTCTTAATAAGTAATGCAATTTTGTGAACTCACTCTGTTAAAAATTTCAACTGTTCTAGATATTGATTGAATAATATATTCAAAATTTTACTACTTTGGCAATCTTAAGTTTTTTTGATCGGGCGATGAATTTTTTTCTAAAGAAACACCACTAGTTCTTCTTTTCTAAAATAGAGTTTTTTAAAGACCATGTATTAATATTTTTTAGAGATAAGTTTTATACACACACCAAACGTAATATGATAGTAAGAACTTATCTAGCACAAAACAACTAATCCTGCAATCAATTTATGAGCACAACTTTATAACCATAACAACAAACGTTTGTAAACAATTTTTAAAGCATTAAAGCAAATTACTTGAAAAAGTTACGCATTTGCTCCGAATATTTAAACGGCATAGCGCCTAAAATAGTTTTGTTTAGTTCTTTTTTATTTACAAACTTTAAAAAATAAATGCAGTACAGTTTTTATTTCTTATTAAAACAATAATTAACACTTTTAAAAAAGTTTTAATTCAATTTCAAAATTAGTTTTAGATCTGTTTTTTTTAATAGACAAACCTATTGTTTTATAATCCACAGTTTCTAACTAAATTAAAGTTTTGCATAAATACTGCAAATGTTATAATTTTATAAAACAAATCAGTAACCTTAACTTATATTAATGTGGTAAAACAAAACCAAAATTTGAAAAGCTTTCTAATATAAGACACAGATAGTGCATTAATAATTCATGCATCAAATGTAGCATTAATTAAATATATACTTCCAACATAGACAATATTTTGTAAAATCTATAAAAAATTATGTTTAGATTAAACTTTATATTTTATTTTTAAAAAAAGAATTACTTTAATAAGTCTATACAACTAAACTGATTTTTCCTAAGGTACATTTAGTTAAAAACCAGACACTTAATCAAATTTTTATTTTAAATTGTAGAACTTCTTATTAAAAATTCTGTAATAGTTTAAACAGTTTTCCAGCTAAAATACACTAAATAAACTTTAAATTGATAACAGACACATTATTTTATTTTATTTATGTAAAAAATATTAATTTTATATTTATTCTTTTTATTATGTTTTATGATTGCAAGAGGCATAGTATTTTCTGACTTACTAATTTCTATTGAAGGGTTTTTAGCAGTTTGCTAACAGTAGTTAATAGTTTGATAGACATTGTTTTACTATTATCATTATCCGAAACGTTGTTTTTTTATCTAGGTTAAGCAGTCATTTGAAAAACTTTTTACTTGATAAAACGAACTAACTGACTTACTTGTAAAACTTATTGTAATTAATAAAAAATTGATAGCTTAAATTAAAGCAAAATATGCCTGCTAAATTGTTTAGTATTATTTATTCTGTTTTAATCATTTAAAATACTGTGTATTTTAAACAAAACAAACTTGTTTTTCTTAAATGTGTAGTATAACTGTAAGAATACTAAACAAAGAAAGTTAAAAACTAAACTGTTTCTAGTTAACAATAAAAATTTAATAAGTCAGTTTTAATTTTTATTTAGTTTCTGAGTTGTAAAACAACCATAAATTAACGCTATTATACAAAAATTAAATTACCTTTGTTACAAATGAAGTTTATTTTTGTGCAGATTATGCTACTTGTAGAAAATTACGATACTAGGGTTCTAAGATAACGTAAACCAAAGGCGAAATATTTTTAATAGCTGTTGTATAACAGCTTAAAAACTATTAAAATTGCTGCGTTAGTAATATCTAAGCTAAGTTACTTATATTTATAAAATTTATCATAATACGAAGTTATGGTATTTATGCATATGACGTAACTAGAAAACCGTCAAAGTTTAAATTTGAGTTTCAGAAAGTTATTATTCAAGCAAAAACACAAGCTTTTGATGTTAAACATTTAAAGTAATTGCTGTAAAAGAAAGCTTTGTTTTCTATTTTCTATTTTCAATCTAGGTTTTATAGTATGTTAAAGCTATTACTAAACAATATTAAAAATACAATGAAAGTTAGTTGAAAACTAGACCGATTTTTATTATGAGTTAAAGACTAAGTTAAATATATAAAATTATAAGTTATAATATAAATTAATCTACCATCTTTACAAAATATAGAACTTACATATATTCCGTTACTTTATTTATACTAGCCATAGTGAATTTTAGGTGATTAAGTTTATTCTGAATTAATTTTTTTATATTTAAATTGAATTTTTGTCAATATTAACAACTGTTTCAAAACATTTGTAACTGCATTTGTAACTGTTACTACACTAGTTGTGTTAAAAATTATTTGCAGAATTTTCAAGGTTAACAAATATTTACTTTTCAATAAGCAATTAAAAATTTTATTAAAAATAACATAAAAACTAATTAGAATAAATGACCAGTAGAAAACTTCCAGAAATCAATGTTTTGATAATTGATTTAGACGAATTTGGTGTGAGGTAATAACGATTAACTAATTGGCTCTAGTTGGAATAAGTAATTAAGTTTATGGATTTGCTAAGTAGATTTATTTAACTATTTGAGTAAAATAGTTTCTAGTAAAACTGATATAAACAAAACAAAGGAAATAATTTAGGAAACCAACCCAACAATAAGCAAGTTTTAAATAAATTTTTCACCATGTTTACAAGTTAAGTTAATAAACACGATTTAGACAACTTAAAAAATGTTAAATACTTAGAGTGATTTGTACTATATTTTCAACATTTGAGATCAGTTCATTGTTCGGTTAAAAAATATAAACACCAAAGTAGGTTTTCAATGAAAAAAAAAATTAAACTTTTAAAGTTCATAATGTTGGTAAAGTATTATAAACTGGAATTAAAATAGGATCAACATTAAGATTTTTGAGTACATAAACATACACAAAAGAATTACTTGTATTACAATTAAAAGAACCTTATATGACTTCAAAGAAAGTATTTATTTCGTTGTTACATATAAACTTCTACCAAGTTTTAGATAAAGTTTCACAATTTTGTTAAAACGCTCACAAAAATTAGTTCAAAAATACTTTATTGCACTTTTAAGCAATCATACACTATTGTATATGAAAAAAATCAAGCGAAAAGTGTACGATACATTTAATGTTAAAAAGTCAGTGGATTGTAAGTTCGTTTTTATATTTCTGATGAGATGCGGTGCAGTACCGTTTAAAAATATTTTTATCGTAAATGAATGGAGCATACGAGTAATTTTTTATTTTTTTAATATAAAGTAAACGGATCGCTAATGTTTGTTGGTAATGTTACTACGCAAGTTGGGTCTAAAGGTAAGTGCAAGGTTTTTTAATTTATTTAAAGACAAACAAGTGTTTTTGCGTCTGTCTTCTGAAATTCTACATCAAAAAAATATTGTTGATAAAATCTACGAGTAAAATAATTTAAAGCACAGTCAAGTTAAAAAATATTTGAACAATTTATTTAAAATATGAACTTACAGTATATTATTTTCCAAAAATACTTCCAAATGTAGAAAAATATCTTAAAAGCTAAAATGTAGATATCTAGCATATCTAAATTTAGTTAATATATTTAATTAATTATATTCAAATATTTTGAAGAAAAACAACATAATGTTTGTACTTTATAATTGATCAAAGTACATAACTTTTTTCATAGAACAGTTGTATAATATAGAAAAGTTGAAACTTTATTGACATTAAACTAACAAACTTATACAAAATTTAACAAATCGATTTTTCACACGAAAATGCGGTAAAATAAAATATGTCACGACTAAAATATTTAATATATTTAACATTTACTAAAAAAAATACTTTACTGAATGTGTGTATAATGTCGCTAACATAATTGACTACTTTTTTTTATAGATAGTTGTTTCAATAAATTATCTTTTTTTTATCAAACTGTTCTTTTTAAATAACTTTCTTGAAATTTCACAGTTTGTTAACAAACAAAAAAACAATTTAAATTTATACTTCTAAAGCTTTTTGTGAAACTTTTATGTGATATTTTTAACAATGCACAACTTTTAAACTACAACAATATTGTAATTTAAACTTTTAGAAAGGAAATTGAAAAGTATATTTTTTAAACGTTCTTATATAAAAGATAGCCACAAACTATCGTAAGTAGTAAAAGTATTTTAAAAAGTTAGTATGTATCATCAGTGTCGAGCATAACTAGGCAATTTTTAAAACGGCACTTAGCTGTACATTAATACAATATTAAATAAAAAAATCCTACTAATAATATTGTGTTAGCTAAAGAATAAAACAAGTTGTGAACGCATTTTTATGGGTTTTTGTTATCCTCGAAATTTTAAATAACTTAATACTATAAACTTTTAAACAGTCTCATATTAAATTTAAGTTATATCTGCGTTAAGTTATAACAATTTACATTTTTATTCCTTTTAGTTAATTTTTAGAAGTGTTTTTAGTTTGTTTACTAGACAAAATATTATATCATTTATTGGCACAATACTGATAAAATAATTTCTTTAAAGTTACAGGCTATGCATTTTTTACTCCTAAAGTATGCTGTTAATGTAATAAATAGGAGAAAAAAATTTGTTTCAAAAACTCAAGTTGGTGAAAAGTTCAAGTTTTTTTTTTGTAACAAAGTTTGTTATTATAATAACAGGTACCATTTAATTCAATACATACTTTTTATCATTTAATATTAAATATTTAATGTAAAAATGTTAATAGTTGATCAGTTATAATATATTTTTATTTTTAAAGTTTTAGATGATAATATTGTTTTAAGGCATTAATAATTTTCGTTATCTTTTGAGGTGATTGCTAAAGTATACCATTAGAAATATATTAAATGAAAAATTTTCTTAAAATTTATAAAAACTTTGTCAGGTACTTTTAGTAAAATTTTTATACTAAAACATTTTTTTATTAAAAAACTAAAAATATAAACTAGTTTCAATGTAAAGGAGTATCAGAGTAAGGAGTATAAACAATTTATTTTTTCCAATAAAGTATGCTTGCGGCTCTGTACCCTTTAAATAACTATGCGAAAGATTAGGATGTACTGAACAAAACTGCTTTTGGTATTAAATGTAAAACAGTTTGTTAACTTTTGTGGTAATGTGCAAATAAATGTTTTCTGAATTTTTTTGTTTCTACAAACTAAGACATTAAACATCTTCATATTATAATCAGTATTTCAAATTTTAAAAGAAATACTTGAAAACTAAACTTATAAAAAAAAAAAACTATACTTATAAAAATCTATCCAGACGATTTTTGTTTAAAATATAAACTTACAATGTTGCTTTGATATACAATAAGTTTTAATATAAAAAAGTAATCTAAAGGTTATAAAATTCATATACGATAATTCTAAAAATGATTTTAGTATCTAAAAAAATGATTAAAATAAAAAAATCAAGCAACTTCAGTTTTATTAATCTAATGATTTTAGTTAGAATTAGTTTTGTTTTTAGGTGTTCAAGGTACTTCGTTTTTGCTATAAATTATACTAATTAATCTTTCTTTAACACTAAGTTTTATTTTTCATTTTTATCAAATTAAAGCACTTAAAGTAAATCAAGTTACAAAAAATAAGTATTTAGAGCACACTTATATTTTATATTTTATCACTTAGTTTACTTAAAATAATATATAAAATGTCTTCACGTAACAAATTTTTTTAAGTTTTTTATGTTTTAAAGTTACAAAAATTCTCGAAAATCTAAATTATTTGTACAGAAGTTGTTTACATATAATTGTTGAAACCACCTTTAAAATGAACAAAACTTAATGAGCATGTGTTTAAAAATACGCTTAGATAATTGACTTGAGTCGTTAAAAAATCATTAAGTTTTATAGATCGATAGTTTTACTTAATTACTTGAGTAAAACAGTTTCTAGTAAAAACAGTTAAAAGTGATAAAAATGATTTTGGATAAAATAACACAACAAAACGTGGATAAAAAATTGAAAAAAAAAAACTAAAATTTAGCAATACTTATCATTTAAAAATTTTAAAAAAACTATTAGAAAATTACTGATGTTTAGCCTTTGTTAATTAACTAACAGCTTTACCAAAACTGAAAAGTTCAGAACTATATGAATGTATTGGTTTAACGCTTTAACATTCAACATCATAAATTTAGACTTAGTTGAAATCTTATGTTTTGAAATTAATCAAATAATACAAGTGTTTCTGTTATAAATAAATGATTTTGTAAAAAACCCAATTTAATAGAAATAAATATTTTCAACAAATTTGTTGGTAAGAAACAGTTTTTTTACATTAAAACTAGAAAAAAAACATTCTAAACTGTTAAGGTATTTTAGAAACTTTAACTTAATAATTTAAAAATATACGAGTTGTGAGCTAAAATTACATAATAAATTTTTTTATAACAGATATATAGCCTTTTTAAAACTCATTAAAAAATTAATAAGCACAAGTTATTGTGAGCATTTAACAGTATGAATTTAAAATAAACTAAGTGTTAATTCATCAGTATAGTAAATACACATGTTAACTTTCAAATGGTATTTAGCCGCACACTAATTTTATTATCAGACAAAAATAAAGTACTATTAACGAAACTATATTGATTTAGTATAACTAAATTATAAACATATTTTCTATTTATTTATCTCGGTACTTTAGTTTAATTTAGACTATTATTATAAATTTCTAAACAGTCTCACACTAAACTAAATTTAAACTGAACTTAAATTGTTTCCAATTGTAATAATGAACTTCAAACGAAAAACAATTTAATAATAATTATATCTAAAGTACAAGTATATTGCAGAAAAAAAGTTTTTGTTATTAAGCTCATTGGTTTAGAAATTTGTTAAAAAAAATCAATAATTTTTTCAAGTTAACATTTAGAAGAGCTATAATAACAAAATAAATAAAAATGTTAAACAAGATTACTACAATAGTCTTTTAAAATTAAAGAAAACCACAAACTTAAAGTAAATATTTAAAAGTTTTTATTTAAAGTTCTTAGTTCTTTTTTCTATGTATTAATTTTATAATACTACAAAATGTTTTATTTTACTTTTTAAGCATGATTCTAAAAACAAAAACTTGAATGGAGTTAGGGATCTTAAATAAAACTCACATTTTTTTTCTATATATACTGCGTTTAAAATAAAATTAAAAAAAAAGCACTTTGAACTTATTAATAATTTTTTTGTCTTATAGTAAATAATAGTTTACTGTGACAAAAATTTATTATAGGTAAAATTATAAGTTTATAAACTGCCTTACCATTATGCATTTTCTATTCGAGTTTATTGAAAAATACTTGTACACAAGTAATTTTCTTTTCAGCAAAATATTATAACATCTTTTTACTTATAGAATAGAGTTAAATTGAATTATTTTTAATTAAAATACTTAAGTTTTTAGTAGATAAAAGCATGTAAATTAAAAAAATTTGAACAGCAATTTCCAAAAAGTAGTTTAAAGTTAGTTTTAATACTGCTTAGTAATTATCTTTTTTATTTCTTATACCATTGATAAATTTCGAAATCGTAGCACTATCAACAATTTTCAGTAAATTTGTTTAATTTTTTGTTATCTTTAAGGACTTTTAGAAAACCAAAATTTTTATAAAATTTAGTCAGATATCTAACGCTTTTTTTTTAAAGTTTAATTTTTTGTTTTACACTTTTACGAATTGCAAAGTTCTAGTATATAAATGATTTACTTACTAAATCCTTTTTATCTGTACCACAAACTAAAACAAACAAACATTACTTGATATGTAAAATCACATCAATGTTACTTTTTATTTTTTAATATGATCTAAAAGAATTTATTACTATAGTACAATTTTAAGCATTGTTTCAAGCTACACATTAAAAATTTGAAATTAACTAAAGCAAAAAAATTATGAAATTAAATTATTTAGCGTTTGACTACAACTTACGTAAAAACTATAAACACAAACGCTCAAAAGCAATTTAAAAGATATTAAAAACGATCTTTTACAGCTAACTAGATGATGACGTAGTTTTATTCTATATTTTTGTACGGCAAAGCGCAGCATACAACATTTTATACTTGTTACTAGTTTTATTCTTACAGGGTAGAAATTTTGTTGTTAACAATGTTAAAAGCAATTATTTTTAAACCTTTTATAAGTAGCTTTCAGTATTGTAAATTTTTTGCTTAGTACGAAAAAATTTTTGAATAATAATTTTACATTATTAGTTACACACTAAATTGTTTTGTTGTAATATAACAAATATAATTTATGTTGTTCAAAAACTTACATTTTGAAAACTAAACATATCTCATAACACATTTGTGCTTTATTAGTTGTAAATAAGTGTAACCAACTATAATATAACTATTGATAAATATATAACGATGATATATTTTTGCTCTTTATAATAAGAATTGTTGTTAAACAATAGCTTAATTGTTAATAAACATAAAGTTAATTTGTATTGTAACTTAACTTTTAATAAAACATTTTCTAATTCCTACAATGTTACGCATATATTTTTCAAATATAATGAAAAAAAGTCTTTTTATTCAATGAAATATATATTTTTATTTCTATTAACAAAAAAATATTCTCAAAACTATTTTGTTTTCAGTGAATAATGCATGTATAGGGTTTACAAAAACAACCACGTAAAAATTTAAAATTAATAGTTTGAATAAATAATTAAGAAAAATTTAACACTGAGCCTTACGGTTTAGTTTTTTCCTTTTAAAATTTCTACTCCTATAACTTAAAAAAAATCCGGTAAAAAGTTTCAGTTATTAGACTAATCAAATAGTTTTTACCAACTGTGTGTAAAACTTCAACAAATGTTTTACAACCTAAATAATTAGTCAAGCATCATTTAACACAAAATGTGCAGTCCTTAAAATTTCCTAATTTTTAAATGGTTCACATCAATTATATTAATTGTTTTTTTGTAAACAATTTAAGTTCTACGAATTACTTTGCGTGAGAAAATTTTTCAATAATAAGTTTTTGTTCAAATTTAAATTTATCAAAATCTATTTAATTAAAAAAAAAACGAGAGCAACAATTTGTTTTTCGAATACATAATTATATGTTTTCAATTATTTGAACTTTACAAGTCCATGGTTAAAAAAAACTTTACTATTATACTATTTACTTATAAGTTGCAACTAAAGTTTGAATAAAACTTTAAAAATTTCAAAAGAGGCTAATAAAAATTTAATTTCTTATACATCTTAAAAACTAAACACTATTTTCAATAAATACAACAATTAAAAATGCCTTAAGTTTTATAAAGTCAACAGGTAAAAAAAGTAAATTTATACTTCGAATAAGTTCGTTTGCGGCGCAGTGCCGCTTAAAAGATTGCATGCTATTTCCATAACTTTAAAACATCAAAAACCAAAACAGCTAATGAACTTGTTCGTTAAAATGTTTGCTAACGTTTGTGGGTATGTTTATTACGAAAATGTTGTTAACAGTGAACTTAAACCATTTATTAATTTTTACGAACTTAGTTCTTTTTTTACACGTTTTTTAACATATAGTTCACAACTTTATGAAGTTAAAAACATTAAAAAACTGGATTATTTTATGATCTGCAGTAAGATTATTTAAAATTTGTACACATAAATGAAATGAATTGCTTTTTTACTTTACTATTTTAGACAACTGAACATACTTACTATTAGTTTAAAATACTTTATTTTAAACAGCTGTACCTTATTATATATTTTATAAAACACATTTTAAACATTTTAACTTACTATGTTCTGTTTTTAAAAATATTGATATAATATACAAATCAAATTCGTTGTACAAATACTTGAACAATACACAAAAAATTAAAGAAAAAACTTACAAAATAGTGAAAGTGTGCGGTTTGAAAAACTTTTGCATACAATGTGTATTTATTGCCTGCAAAATATTTTCTCACATCTTAACAGAAGTATCAGAATAATTCAATAAGTAATTATAACAAAATTTATTACTATACTTAAGTTGAATTGATTTTATTTTAAACCATTAACAAGCAAAATTAAAATTTATAAATTTCAGGAGCAGTCAGTTTAGTAAGTTACTGGAGACCACGTAGTTAAGACATACAGATAAAAAGCATAAAAATATATCCTATTTGATTAAAAGCGTCCTGTAAGGTTAAATTGAAATATAATTAAAATTCATTGTTTAAACGATGTAAAAGATTTTTGTGGACAAAATTTAAGAAATCGTTTTTTAAAATGGTAAAATTATATAACCAAAACTTCTATAAGGTAACAATGTTATTCAGTTCAAATAGGAAACATTTTGAGAACTGACAAAACTGTGTTTAATGATGCTTAAATAATTCACTTGGAATGTAGAAAGTCATTAATATTAACGCATATGGCTAAGTAGACTTATTTCATTAGTCGAGCAAATTAAAAACTTGTTGAAAACAAATAAAAAACCTTTAAAAATAGTTAAAGAGTAAAAAATAGCTACTAACTCTGAATATAAAAACAGAAAAAAAACTACAAGTTTTAATTCTGTAAATATGAAACTGACAAATATTAAATAATTACTTTTAAATCATTAAATTAAATACATTTATGATTTAGTCGTGTTTTTTGAAGATTTTTGTTGTAACAAATTGCGTTTTAAAACTTAAAGGTTACAGTCAAGTACCTATTTTTCAAAACTTAATTCTCAGTAGAAAAACAAAAGTGCACAGCCTTTATTCACAGGGCTTTTAAATTAGTGTTTTTGTTTTTTGCCACTTGTTAAAATTATTGTTTTAACTATAAATTGATTTAAAATAAAATTTTTGCTAGAAACTGTGTAAAATATTAATACTTCTATCTAATTATAATTGAATTTTAAACAATTTTTTGAAACATATCTTTAAAAAGCTTTCTAAATATTCTCTTTTCATTTTTTTTAGATACAAAATACGTTTTTGCTCATATAACCAACCCTATGAAAGTTCAATTCAACCTGAAAGTTTTCAACTAACTTTTTACTAAAGTGTATCTTAAATTTTAGTACAAATTATTTTGACAATATGAATAACAAGTATTAAAAAAAACTCTTCGCAAACAGTTAATAATTGCTTAAAACTACTTTTAACTACAAAATGTAATGAAAATATTAAAAGAGAAGTGAAAACTTTAACTTAAAGTAAAACATAGATAAATACTGTTTGATAAATAATATATGACAAGTTAATGTTTGTTTAATATATAGCATAACAAAATTCTTAAATACAATTAAATTGTCATTCGACTATATGAAAAAATTAAAACATAAACAGTTCAAAATATTTTGAAATTATTAAAATATAACTCAATTTATATTTTGATAAACGTTTTGAAACAAACTTTGATTAAACATATCTTTTATTATCAGTTTAATTTTTTTAAATTGAAAGTTTAGTTTTAATAAATATTGCTATGAACTTTTTTTATAAATTACTGTACAATAAAACTAAATATTTTTAAAACTTTTCAATTTTTGTCATTAAATTTTTAAGTTTATATTGTTTCAAAATATTATTATATTTACTTACCAACCACAAATAAAAATTAACTTTAATACTAAATTGTTTACGTTTTAGAAAATCTTTATGTTTGTAACTTAATTAGTGTAAATTTCGAATAATATAACCATAAACTATCATAAGCAAAATAAAGTATGTGTATAGAAGAGAATTTATTTAAATGTTTTTCCAATAAGTGGCTACACAGCGTTTTTTGAACGGTATTTAGCCGCAAAAAAAATTATAAATTAACTTACTTCACTTCTAATAAAAAGCCACTTGTAAAGGTTTAATCAACTAATGAAGTATAACTAACTAAGTTTTTATTTATGTGTTAAAGCATTTGAAAACTTTATCAACCACGTATACTTGCTATATCAAAATAATTATATAAAACACATCTGAAAACTTATATTATGTGCTCAAGTAGTGTTTGTATACTTATATAACATTAGTAGTAGAAAAGTACTATATATATATTATAATATTTATAGCTGAAAACAGATCTTGAAAAGCAACATTAACTATAAACACCTAAAAAGAGAATATTTATAAAAGAAACTTATTTTTCTTCTTTATGTTTAATTATTCATGTAAATATACTTTATGCACAATAAAATTCACATTATGTGAGATAATAATTTATTTTGAACTTATTGTAATAAGTGATAATAACGTTTTATACTAGAGAGATTTTTAAAACTTGCACTTTAAGCTTTATAGTAAAAGTATCAAAATCAATAAATTTAAAACTCAGAAATTTTCTAGTTAATATTAATAACAAGCACTAAATTTATAATACATGCTGCAGGTGTAGTAAAATAAAACGTTGTTATAAAAGTTCAGCTTTATATACCAATAAGCTTAAGAAATAAATAAAGCGTAAATGAAATTTTTTAATCTTCTAGTAGCAAATTACTGAAAAAGTTATTAACTTATTTCAAAAATTAAACTAGTTTGAAAATTATTCTAAATGCTGTATAAAAGATAAGAGAAATTGATTTGTTTGCAACAGTTAAGTGAAATGTTTTATTTTTTGATTGTTTTTGTGCTTTTTTTACGCATGATTTACATTATATAACGATTTTTGATTAATACGTTGTTTTTCTAAATTTACTTGTACTTTATTAGTCTTTATTTTTGTTTTTAATTTGTAATTTATAGCTCGAAAAAAATTATATTTTTTAAAGTTTTAATGTAAATATTAAACACTAGAATATAATTATTTCTACTAAACAAAGTAAACTAATTTTTAAAGATTTTAAATTTTCGAAACTTAAAGTTAAACTTTTATACTACAGTATATTTATACTTACAGTATAAAAGATCTACCTAACACAAGCTTTTATTGACCAGTTTTTTTTTCAAATTTTATAAACTTTTATTTGTAACTAATTTAATTTAAACAAACATCACAAACTAAAGTAAACATAATTCAGCTTATATTTAATTGTGTTTTAAATACCTTCTGCAGCGTAGAATACTCTTCATTGTCTTTATTTTAACAGCAATTACGCCGCATTAAAAAATACATTCAGATTAAATACGTACAGTTTTTTTAATTACTATTTGAACTTAGTTATACAGCTTTTTATAAACGATCTTAAGTTTTTGAACTAACTTTCGTACTTCATTACTACTTTATAAACTTGTATGTTAGAAAAACATCTAAATCTTTGTATCCAACATCTTTAATATAAGTACACTTTTCAAAACAATATTTTAAGAAATTTAGTCTTAAAATTAAACATACTCACTTTTAATTAAAATATTTCTATTTTATGGGTTTTATTTATTTTCTTAGACATTGCATCTTTATTATTTCAACTATTAATTTTACGATTTTAAAATATAAAACTACTCCGTACAAAAAATACTTTGTAAAGTACCAACAAATGTACAGAAAAAGTTTTACAAATTAGTGAAAAGACAAAATTTGATATCAAAATATAAAACATACTGTACAAAAATTACTTTGTAAAGTTAAAAAATCAACAAAATGCACAAAAAAAATTATAAATTACAAGTTCGTGAAAAAGCGAAATTTGTATAAATTATTAAACATATTAATAACGCGTACTTTTTGCATGAAAAATAAATAAACATGTTTTAAAATCTTTAAACAGTCTCACGTACAATATAAGTAAAACTTGTTTAATAATTATAATCTATTTAAACCATATTCATACACTTTAAAATAAAACACTTTCTTATAAAGCATTTGTAAGATTTTGATTGATTTTTTAAAGATACTGACAAACTTTATGAAATAATTACTTTTTTCGTCTTACTTTAACCTATTTCTATTTTATTTTTTATATAAACAAAAGCTTTAATCGTCAATAACAATAAGTGTTTAAATTTAGATAAAAATTTGTTGCATGAATAAAATGAAAAAATAAAAAGTTAAATAAATGTACTTTTTCGTTTAATTAAACTAGGAAAAAAATTAAATGAAAAGAATGATCATACAACAGTAGAATGCTGATGAAAGTAGTTTACTAAGTGACAAAATATCTCCTTTTAAAGATTTTAAGTATTAAGGCTGGTATAAAAGATAAAAAAAGGAGTTAGTTTGTATTATTAAGTTGATAAGTTTTAGTTAATTATTGTTTGTTTTATTTTTAAACGTTTTCGAAAAAATAAGGTATTTTTCAATCTTAACTCGCATTTTGTTCCTCATTCGCATTATTATATTTCTTATTTTAAATTTATTTGCTTAACATTCTTAAATAGTTTTAACGCCAACATGGGAATATAAAACATTAAAAGTATTAATTTTTTTTTTAAGTTTTAGTGCGTTAATTTTTATTGATACCATAATCTTGTCATTTCAAATTAAACTTGAGTTACATTAAAAGAAAACAAATTATCAAATTAATTTTTTTTATTGCCTAGTTATATATTTATTAAAAAAAAATTAAGTATTTTATAGTTTTAGTTTATAACTTATCACATATCAACAAACATCACAAACTAAATTAAACATACTTCAGCTTTATTTAGAGGCTGTTGTGATGTTTTTAATATTGAATTAAATAAACACAGATTTCAATTCTTTTAAACGGCCTCTACGCCAAACAAAAAATTTAGGTAGAAAAATATTATGTATTATTATGTATTATGAAACATTCAATAAATATACACGCACGTACCTAACATTAACTTATAACATAATTTGAAATCTAATTGAAATACCTTGTATAAAATATATTTGATATAAGTAAGAGGGGAAAATTATAAAATCGTTTTGTAACAAAAAAAAATAACATAAAGTTTTATACAAATAACAATGTGAGTAAGTTTAAATAGGAAAAATTTTGAAAACTGACTAAATTGTGTTTAGTGATGTTTGAATAGTTGATTTCGAATAAAGAAAATAGAATTCTACTTGAATAAGATTTATTTAAGCACTGACTAGGTCTTTGACTGAAACTTAGTTTGTAAAATAAGTTTTTGAATGAATAAATTCATAATGTTATTTTAAGTGAAGTTTTGCAATGTAAACTTTAGGGAACGCCTACAAAGAATTGTAAGTATACTTTTACTTATCAAAATCTATAATAATTTGTGCTTAGGAGTTCCAACAGGTCTTAAATGTTTTTAATTCTTCCGCTATTTTGTTACTGTGTAAAATTATAGTTGTTTAAAAAGCTATAACTACCTTTGAAACTTAATAAAAAATAGCTTATTGTAAATTATCAAAATGTAGCAGCATGTTATGAATTGTTAATAAAACCTACATAAGTTTTAAATTTACAATACAATGAATTCTTAACAATGAATTTTACTTTTAATAAGCAATGTTGTTAATTTCTTACAGAAGCTTAACTAGTATATCTTTAGAAGGAAGTTGAAAGCATGTCAACCAAAAAATAAAAGCAAATTAATATAATTTTTTTGTTATTACTGATAATTATATTTGCTAAGTGCTTAGTTGTGTATAGGCGGCACAGTGCCGTTCAAAAATACTGATTTCCAAAATAGAAGAAATAGTTCCAAAAAGTTGGAAATTGCTTATATATTATAAATAAATATTTTATTTATAAATAAAATATTTTATATTTATAAATATTTAAATTCATATTTTATGCTATATAACTGCTGTTCAAAATAAAGTTGTAAATTTTCTAAACAATTAAAAGTAGTTATCGTTTATATACACTAAAGTACTTATTAAAAAAATTATTTTAAAAAAATTTTTTAAATCTCAAATATTAGTTACACTAGATGTAAACAATTGAAACTGGTATATGTAAGTAGAAGAAATTAGTAGATTACGTAAACAAAGTTTTATGGTGAGAACTTAGTGTATAAACGCTTTATTGTAACAAACATTTTAAAATAACAAAATGAAATTTTTGGTACAAAAACACAGAAATAAGTACAACAGACATTGCAAATTATATAGATAATTTTATCATTTTGCTGTTTCTTTTTTCAGTTTTAAGTAAGTATTTTGCTTGATGTTCACATGTGTTATAAGTTTGTTTTTTTGGTTGATACAGTTCCTTTTCTCCTTTAAAATTTTTCTTTGCATCTTATTACGCTTAAAAATATTTTAAAAAATATATGCGAAATCTTTAATTATTCTGACAGCTAAAAACTAATAAAATTACTTAATTTAGTCAAAAATCAAACTTCTTCTAAATTTTTATATTTTTTTTTGCTAAGTGATAAGAGAATTTGATTGGTTCGCAACATTTAATTAAACTTTTTATTATTTGTCATATTATTTATTTGTTTTTTTGTGCTCTGGTTTTACGCAGAGTTTTTGAATAATAAAGTATCTTTTAAATTTACTTCCACTTTTATAGTCTTTTGCTTTATTAAATTTTTTACTTGTTTGCATAACACACTTAAATACTTTAAAAGCATACAAGTTAATGTAAACCAATTAAAATATTTTGTTATAAAGTTATAGTAAACTAGTTTTTATTGGTAGCTTTTGTGACTTCAAATTAAATTTAAGCTTCGTTAAAAAAATATATTAAACAAAAGCTTTCATTGGTGTTTTTTTTTGTCAACCTTTAAATATCTAGTTAATTACTAATATTATTAAAGCCAACACCACAAACTAAGAAAAACATATTTAGCTTAAATAAAAAAAGCTTTAATATTAACCTAAATTATACTAAAAGATAGTATTAAACATAAAAAGTATTTTTTTAAACGCTTCCAGGTCTGGATATCATCAGAGTAATTTAAATGACACTCATACTGCATAAAAAGATAAATCTTTCAAATTAAAAAAATTTCTTGTAGTTACTTATCTAAGCTTAGTTGAACAGCTTTTAGTCAAAGATTTACAATCTTTGAATAACTTATCATGTTTCGGTATTATTTTATAAACTGAAAGGTAAAAGTTCTAAAACTGCATGTTCTAACATCTTAAATAAAGGTTCAAATAAATCTTTATAAAATTTTATAAAATGTTTTTTTCTAAACAATGATATGAATTTATTAACTTTAATTTTTTAAAGTTTACTGTATGTTTTCTATCAAATACAATTAATAATTGATATTTAAGTTAGTAATTTTTACTATTTTAAAAACATTGTGAAGACAAAAAGGAGCTACAAAATACACAAAAATTTATCAACTAGTTAAAAGGCGCAATTTGAAAGAAACTTGCATATGTTGCTTTTTATTGAATGTAGAATATTTTCTCTCAGTTTACCATTAATAAAAACCAACTGTAAAAAAGTAGTTATTTTGATAATTTAGTAATGTGATGTGTAGTTTTTAGAAAAATTTACGTTAATTTAACTTTGTTTTGCTCCAACAAGTTTCTATAAATAAATTTATGTTTTTAAGCAGTTTAAAAAAATTTTTTTTTATGAAATTATAAATATGTAAGGTTCTCTTGAAAGTATAGCCGTATAATAAATGACTGTAAGTTTAAATGTTTAAGTTTTGAAACAATATATATTTTTTTGATATTTTAAGTTGGTTTTAGAAATTTGAATTTATAAATAGAGTTAAATGTATTAGGGTATAATTAAAAACAGATCAAAAGTATTAAATTAATTTTAATAAAGTATCTATTATTTTTAAATTTATAATTTTATTTAATTCTATATTTTTAATAAAGTAGCAATTTATTTTTGTAATTTTCAATAAAACAAATCTTAAAGTTTTTTTTCATTTAACGTTAAACAATTCAGGCATCATATGTATTACCAAACATCAAGACTATTTTGATATCATTTCATCTAAAAAACTATTTATAATATTATTTTTTTAATATTTTTGCACTATAACGTGCTAATGACATCATAAGCTTATTATTACTTTTAAATTTTCATATTAGTTCATTGTACATATTAAATACTGTATCAAATTATATATAAAAATAATCTTTAAAAAGTTTTATTTCACATAGACCAAGTCATTGCACACCAAAAAAAATAAAATCTGTTTAGCGGACGCTAATTTTTAAAACTTAATGTTTGGTTGAAACATGTTTTTGAAAATTAAATAGATTTATAAAATAAACTTTTTCTTACTCCTACTTAGCCTTAAAAATATATTACATTACTCGTTTTGTAGTTAATTTTTAAATAAAATTTGTTTAATTTCAATTTTTTCCTAAATATTCTCGTGACGTCATTGACATAAAAACATTAACAACAAGTTCTGATGGTGTTATATATATTAGGTAAATTAAGTGACATTTGCAATCTCTTTATGTCTGTTGAATTTTAAGCTGATTGATATAGCTAACAAAAGTTAGTATCTAATTAGAAAGCAACAATAAGAATGCAATCATTCAGTTTTTTATATCACAGAACTTATAATGTGATAAGACATTATTTCCTAATTTCCTTTGCTAACATTACTTGTTGTTTTGTTTCAATACCATTGTATAAAAAGAATGTGTGATCAAAATTTAAAAATAATTTAAATCAAATTTTATAACTAAAACTCTTCATCAAAGAAAACGGATAACCTTGTAACAAACCCTCGGTAAACTGAGAATCGATATTCGTATGTATCCGCTTTATCATTCTTTCATGATATATTTTATTACTTTTATTTGTAAAGCATACCATTTAGTAAGAACCATTTTAATGGTAAAAAACTATTTAAAAAGTGATTTTACTCTGTGAATGTATTTTTTTAAAATTTCAAAACATACATCATAAGAATAACAATACTATTAAGTTAAAAAAATAATTTCGCTAAAAACATGTATGAAATTGTAAATCATATTAATTGAAAAGTATGTTTTTTACTTTAAGAAACTTAATGTTTTAAATTTCAGCCAAGAAACTGTAACTTATAATTTATTTTATTTAGATTTTTATTGTAATTTCTTGTAACGTAATTTAAAAATCCACTACTTTTATTTTATGTTTATTTTTACAAAAGTATTTAAAAATTTGTTTTAATATTAGGAGCATCCAATACCTAGTTTTAAGCTTTTCATAACCAGCTTAATAACTTTTATATGCAGAAAAGATAAAAAAAATCTTATGTAGGTTTTTTTTATTAAATTAATTGTTTGACTTTCTTTTTGCTTATTCTATTATTACATTCTCTTGCTACTGATGTTTCGTTACAGCTAAATATAAACTTTTATTTTGAAACCTAACTTATGTTACTAAAGTAATAAAATTGATAGTGCTGATGTAATTAACTGACTAAGTTTTCAATGCAGTTGTTTATCTTTTTTAATGTAGACTCTAATATCTCTAGCCTACTATTAATCCTTGTTTACAAATAAATAGAAATAAATTTTTGAAACCTAACTTGTGTTATAAAAGGGATACAGTTATAAAAACTATACTGCAGTATACATAAAAAAAAGTAAATAGGTTTATGAAAAAATAAATTTAATAGACTTAAAACTAAAACTATTAAAGTTTCAATTTAAGCGGTGTTTATATACATTTTTTAATTTGTGTCATTATACTATTTTAACAATTTTGTTTATATTTAGTGTCATTCTGTATAAATTATTGTAAAAGTTTAAAAATTATTACTTATTTTTAATGAATATGTAGGATTAAAGTGTTATAATTCTCTGCTTTTAAGAAATACGTTTATTGTTTACCAACTAAATAAAAGTATAATAAAATAATAATACCTAAGATAAAGAACCTTTTATAATTAAATGAAAATTTAATCCAATAGAAAATGAAAGTTTTACTAAAAATATTATATTTTTTATAAATGTTAAGGTCAATAAAATTTGTTTTACTTTTATTTTGTGTAATTGTCCTACTAAAAACGTTTAAATAAACAAACTAAAAACGCTAGCAGGTAAGTTAGAAAAAATAATCAATTTTTATTTTGCTACAAAGTAACTTAGTTTAAGAGTCTTAATTATCTGTATAAACTATATTAGAATTATATTGTTAAAGCAACTCTTACAAAAAATATTTTTTTCTTGGTATAAAAGTTTTTACAAGTGTTTTAGTATAAATAAACTATTTATTTATTTTTAAGTTATTATACAAATAGTCTTTTATTTACTGTACTTACAATTTAAATACACAAACAGCATAAAGTTATAAGTGTAATATTTTTACTCAAAGCTTAGATATTTAATATAAAACTTAAAAAATGAAGCATATTCATTATAAAACCAAGGTCAAAACTGTTCTAGATAGCACATATAACGATTAGATTATCAGTATTACTCAATTTATCTAAGCTTCAATTAACATTTTGCAACTAATTTTCAACAAAACTTATATTTACATAATCTTTTTTGCAACAACTTTAAATATCTAAAATGCATCTGAGTTTTCTAGTAACGTAACAACTAAAAACACGCAGATTTCTGAGAATATTTAAAAATATATACAAGCACTGATTTCATTGTACACGATCAATATCGCTTAAGTAGCATATTATTTTAACGGCAAAAATTTGTCGTATAAAAATTTATAATTGGCTGTGATTTAACTATTTCGAATGTTTTTCTAATATATAGCTTTGTTTTTAAACTTTTAATTTTGTATGTGTTTTGTTTCAAATAAAGTTAATTATACACATTATAATATTTTTAGCAAACTATTAAGTTTAGTTGTAAATTAATATTGAAGCAAGTTAAATGTAAATAAAATATATGTTTTTTTAATCTTTTGTGTATAAAAACTAAATTACTAAAAGAGTAATTTTATTTTATTATTACACATTTGTTCTGCAAAAGTTAAATTTATCACAGAGTGTTTATTATCTATGATTTTATTTATAATTGTAATAAAAATGCAAACATTTATCTAAAGCTAATACTAACGTAAATAATAAAAAAATTATCTAATATGTTTTATTTACTTATTTACGATATATGAATCATACAGATAGAAACTTTTAAAAGTTTTTGAAGCTAAAAAAACTCGTTAAAGTACAATAGACTAAAAGTAGAAAAGAAAACTAATCTGTTTATAAAAAATCTGTTTCGTTAGTTTATTAATTTAAAGTTGTTTATAATAATTTTATAAAAGTAAACAGTATGAAGCATTACTGTTATGAAACAAAAGTCCAAACTATCTTGGATCGCTTATACAACGGTTACATTTTTAATTTTACTCAAATTATTTATACTACTAAATAAAAATTTTGCAACTACTTTTAAAATAAACTTTTATTTTAACTGTTGTTGCCAGAATGTAAAAACACTTATCTTACAAAATGCGACAACATTCAATAAATAAAATGCCTAAAAGCTTTATATTGACCTACCAACATAACAAGTACAAGTAACCGAGAAAAAAACTAAGAATATATACAAACACTTACACTTATGATGAGTTGAGTTTGATTGGAACATTATTTTAACGGCTAAAAAATGTCGTATATAAATTTAAGATTGGATGTTATTCAACTATCACTGATTGTTTTTTCTGGTGAATAGCTTTAATTGTCAACTCTAAGTTTTGCTTGTGTTTAGTTTTGGTTCATATTAGTTATACACATGAATATATTTATTTGTTATCTATTAAGTTTAGTTATAAAGTAGTTTTAATCCAAGTCAAATGGAAGTAATTAAAACCTATTTTTGTAACCATTTGTGTATAAAAACTGAATTACAGAAAAAAATATTTTTAGAAGGTTATTTAAAATCTTTAGTTGTTAACATATGTATATGTTTATTTTAAAGCTAAACTAACGTAAATAAGAAAATTATGTACTTAATATGTTTCTTTTTACATTACTAGATTACATTATTCTATATAACTAATAGAGATAAAGAATATTTTAAAGCTTTTGCAATATGCAAAAATCGTCAAAATACAATAGCGATATTTAGCTGTTTTTGAAAGATTTTTTTGCATTATACTAATTTATATTTGTTTAAGCTTTTTCATAAAGAAAGTTTAGGTAGTTTGATAAAATAAGATTTTACTGTTAATAACTTTTAATTTATTTTTAAATTTGTTTTCCATACAATAAAAATATACTAATTGTTCACAGTTTTACATTACGACTTTTTAAAGAAATAAAATATAACAAGTAATACTTAAATTATTAAATAACTACTTTATTTAAACTAGAAAGTTAGTGGAAATTTTACAAAATGCTTTAAATTTAGAAAAAATGTGTAAGCAAAAATAAAATCTGTCAAAATTGTATGAGAAGAAAGTTATTACAACTTAATTCAGACAAAACTAAGTTCAAATAATGCATATTTTTTAAGGTTTATATTAATTCGAAGCTTTCAAAAAAAAAACTATTAAACAAACATTTTTTAACCACAAATTTTTTACTTATAGACTTATCATTTTATAACTTAATTTTAGTGACAAACGTTTTATGTTGCTTGTGACGTATAAGCTAAAAAACAGCAAACATTCGAATAGTTTCTGTATAAATAAAAATTATCAGGCTACAATTAACGCACATTTCTATTATCACTCATTTTAAAGCTGCATAAAACTGTAGTTGTTAGTTTTAAAAGAACTAAAAAATAAATTTCATTAGTAATATATAGTTATAATAATACCTAACAGCTTTCTTGAAGTTTTTGTTTTGCTTTCTTCTATCTAATCAAAACAAGTTGTTATTTGTGTGTAGCATAGCATTTTTAATTGATTTGCTTTCTTGTGTCTAAATGTTACTCAACTTTCATATAAAGAAGCTAGTTATGCTTTAATTCACTAAATAGTTTATAAATCTGGAAGGTAGAATATTTTTGAGTTGTTGTTCAAAAGTACATTAAAGTTTAATTGTTAATGCGAAATTAGAATAAAACCCTAGTAACATCCGTTCGCTACTCTTCTGAATAAATAGAGTGTAGAAAAACAAAAACTAAGAAAATTTTAAGGTTTAAAATATGTAATAAAAAAAAAATTAAGATGTTTATATTTAAAATATTTACTGACTGCTCAATAATGTTTGTAAACTTTACTGTCAATGAAGTTAGTAACTAAAATAGTTGAACAAATGTACTAAGTACTTATTGATAGTGCTTTACTGACTGAATTTAGCTGAGAAAAAAAAACTAGCAAAATTTTACTCTTAAATCTCAGTAGGTTTACTTTAGTTGTTGAGAAAGTAACTTTTTAAGATGTAACGTAAAAGCATTAAAGAAGAGTTTTCGAAAAAAAATTTAATACTGTATTTTAGATAAAAAGCACTAAATTATATATTATTTTTATTATCAAAATAATACTTATGAGAATTTTCAAACAACAATGAGCTGTTTCAAAAATTTATTCAAAATCACGAACTAAACTTTAAAATGTCAAAACTTGTTTCGAATAAAAATTGTTAAATTGTTTCATAACGTTTGTGGTTATTGTTACTACACTAGTTGTGTTAAAAATTAACTGTAAAATTTTCAGGGTTAATTTTGTGCTAAAAATTCGCACAAAAATACGATTAATTTACTAGTCTAAAGTATTCTATAAAAGTCATATTTTAACAATGCGTGTTAAATGATGCGTAAGTAATTGACTTCGGTTGTTTTAAATTTATTTAAATTTTACACTTGGCTCGATAAATTTACTTCATTAATTGAGTAAAATAAGTTTCTATGTAAAATTATATTAGATATGTGAAATTTTTTACAACAAAATATTCAACAAAATATTTTACTTAAGAAATAAAAAGCAGTTCCAAAAATAATTTAATAAAAAATAAAAAAAATAACTGTAGTTGTTATCTGTAAGATATTACTATATTTTCATTTAGTTTGAATAAAAAGGTTATTATTTTTATATACTTTTGTTTTCATTTTTAGTTCATTCTAAGCCAATCATTTTACAAAACCGTGATCTTACAAACACCAATGTCGTTACAAAACAGTTATTTATTTTACAATTTATCTAGTTTTACTTTTTGTTTTTATAACAAATGAAAAAAGTATAACCTGATAAATTTAACATAAAATGGCTTTAATAATTATAAGTTATCCTAAATCAAAGTTTTGTACGTGTATATATTCTGTAACATACTTTATTGGCATCATAGTAAAAGCTTTCACACAAGAACGTGTTTTTCAGTATAAACTTCTCACCTAACTCTACTTATTAAAGTGTTATAAATTCTATAAGTCGTATAAAAGATGTAAGCTATTATTTGTATTTAATTACTTCACTTCTAATGAAAAAAAAACACTCTTAAGGCTTTAATTCTGCTAACAAAATGTAACTAAGTAAGTTATTTATAATACTTTAAAAAAATTGATTTTTTTTCACCATATATACTTACTATTATTTAAATAATAACATATTATACTTTAAAGACCTTATTATGCAATCTAAGTTTCGTTGAAAGACCTCGTTAGTGCTTATATAAAAAAACTAATTCAGGTAGAACTTGACCGAGATTAAGCTTGCATTATTAAGTCTTTAAAAAAATTATTTTATTTTATTTCGGTTCTAATAGTTGAGATCTCTTTATTTGCTTTCTAAAAAACCAAGACATTGAATATTAAATCAAATTAAAAAATCAAAAGCTATGTTAAAAAAAATTAGATTTTTATAAATAATGTGCTGAAGTTTTGTTTGTAAACTTATATAGAGTTAATAGTAAAGAGCTAATATACTACCTTATATATAAATGTGTTATACTTATACCTGAAAATGAATCGAAAGAAGCTACACTTATTATAAACACCCAAAGAGAGTATATATTCTAGAAAATTCATTTTGTTTCTTTATACACATAGAAGTAAATAAACTTTATGCACTTTATCAGGGACAATAACTAACTTTTAACCTACTTCTTAATATTTACTCATGTATAGTTTTTTTAAATGACAAAAGAATGACGTTCAAAATATTTGATCCTAGGACCTGGTGCTCAAAGAACCTTTCAGTTATCAAGTCGTACACCACGGATACCTTTTATCGTCATGTCAAGAATAAAAAAAGAATTATTATCTTTCTAATGTGATTAAAATTTATTATACCAAAACTAACAGTTCGAAAGTCTTTTTTTTTGTGAATTTATTTATTTATAAATTTAATTTAAAACGACCAAAATTTATTTTATTTTTTTAAATAAGCAAAATTAAAAATGTATTAATATTTATGAAGCTATCCTCTTAGTAAAAAAAGCCCGTAAATGTTTTTATTAACATTAGTTAACGACAAAAGTCTTAATTTATAAGATATGTTGAAGCTGTAGCAAAGTAGTATTTTAATTATACGAATATTTTGTTTTTACATTAAATTAGAATTAAATATATAAAAAATTATAAATTAATAATTGCTTAATAATTTAACAGCAAAATACTAATATTTTTTTACTTTAGTCATAAATCAAACACCTTAAAAATTTTTACAAAAAATTCTGCTGTAAAATATAATAGAAATTGGTTTGGTCGCACCATTTAATAAAAAATATTTCAATTTTGTTTTTTTATTTGTTCGTTTTTTATGTGGTTTAATTTACACAAGTGTTTTTTAAAGAAATTCTTACTAAATTTAGTATACTTTGTTTGTCTTTTACTTTATTTATTTTTATTTATAACTTATTTGCGTATACACTTGAATACTTTCAAAACAGCCACAAGTAAAAATGAATACTAATAAAACAAAAAAAACAACACTTGTAACAAGTTTAATTATATTTATTCATATTGATAACATCAATTTTCTGATATTAAACTAAATCTGAGTTACATTAAAAATTTTTAGTGTTTAATACAAAATTTTGCTGACCGGTTATATTTTTGTTTTAAAAACTTTTCAAGCTCTTGTTTATTACTAAGCTTAATTAAGCAAACACCACAAACATAGGCAAACACATTTTAGCATATTTAAAACAAATGATTTTCTTAAATGCTTCCAGGTTATAATATCTTCTGAGTATGTAGAGAAATTTAAACGGCACCTACGCCGTAAAAACATTCATTAATATGGTTCAAAAAATTAAAACTTTTTTTAAATGCTTACCATTGCTAAATGAAACAGCTTTAAGTCAAAGATATACAATCTTTGAACTACTTTTGTTTTTTTTTGTTTACTGATGGTTATTTTGTAAGTTAAAATGTTAGAAATAAATTTTCAAATCCGCAAATTCTCACACCTTCAACTTACTTATTACCAAGATTTTGTATAAAAAAATATTTTAAACTATTAAACAACGCTTTTAAATTGAATATTTTTATTTTAAGCATCAGTACGTTATAACATAAGACATTTCATTCACTTTGAACAAAACTATTATAACTTGACTATTTATGTTATGTTTATGGAAATGTTCGTAAATTTACAAAAATAATTCGTTGTACAAATACTTAATACACAAAAAAAGTATAAAAAAAAACTTACAAGTTTGTGAAATTATGCGATTTGTAACAGTTTTGCAAACGTTGCTTATTTATTGCATGCAACATTATTTCTTTCATTTTGCCAAAAACAACAGAAACATGCATAAGTAATTATAACAAAACTTAATATTATACTCATGTTGATTTAATTCTATTTTTAACGTTCAACATGCAAAATTATAAGTTGATAAATCTCAGGAACTATCACACATTTTATATTTAAATCCGTTAAAAAAAACACTGTTACAAAATTTAATTTTTGAAAATTGGATTGTAGTATTTTACTTAAGAATTAGTGTGATTTTAGTTATTTGTACTAATAGTTAGTAATAAATAAGACATTAAATTTCTTTAAAATTATATATTCATTAACTATAAAAAAGTTGTTTTAAGTTAGTATAAGTACTAGTTGCTGTATAAATTTTAAATTTTCATTGCATACTAGTAATTTTTAAAAACTACTATAAGTAACTTTGAGTAAACTGTTTTTTATTGGTAGTTAGTTTTTTACTTTGTATAAAACAAAAGTTAAATTGTAATAAATTGTAGTCCTAAAGGGCCTGAGGTAGGAACTACCTTTAATTTGGGGAAGCCCTCTTTTTTGTGCTAAACGCTTAGCGCGTTTAGCTCTTAAGGTTTTTACTGAATTTACTTTACTCATTCGGTTTAACTTAGTAATTAATAAGTTTGTAATAAACTTAATATATATAATTTCTTTAATGTAGCGAGTTTATTGAAAACGTGATGTTAATGTGAAAATTAGGAAGTAGAAATGATAAAGCAGCTAATAAATCAGTTGAATAAAACTGCGAATATAAATACAATAAATAAATAGAAATGTTCTTAAAAAGTTTAAAATCTTAAGTACAAATTAGGTCTTACTAATACTACTAATAATACAGAGTCTTATTATATGTCGTGCTTCATGCACAACGATGGTTAAACTAAGCACAATATAATATAATAATGCAAATAAACATCAAAATCTTATAAAATGAAAATAATAAAAAAATTCTTATAATCAATTAGTGTTCCTCTCGCACGGTCTTATGGCTTAACTGAGCACATTACAATACAGTTATACAAATATACATAAAGTTCTTATAAATGACAATCATAACAAAGTTCTTAAATTCAATCAGTGTCTTAAGTTCTTATTATAATTAGTGTGCTTTTAGCACGATCTTATGGCTAACTGAGCCAAAAATAAAAATAAATAACAACATATTCGAGGTGCGCGAGCTACAGGCTAATGAGCATTATAACAAACTATTTAAAAGTTTTATTGTGTGATTTGATTTTTTTGTAAATTAAAGCTCAAATTTCTTATTTACAGTTTACTGCCGTTCAAAGAAAGAAACTTACATTTTAATTAGCATACACTACGCTAGAACAGCTCTTAAAATTTAAATGGTTATTAATGATTGTTAGTGTTTTTTGTAAATTTCAACTACAAATACAATTTAAATTAAATAAACTAAAAATAATTTAATTCAATTATAAAATGAAAAAAAACGCTGTTTAACTGTTATATTTATTAGGTTTTAAATTTTACTTTTAATTATCTTTTTTTAGTTTAATATTTAATCAAACATAAAAAAAAAGCAATGAAGATTCATCTGATTTTATTTAATACTTTACTTTGGCAATTTAGACTATGTTTTTTGTTCAATTTAATAACAAATAAAACGCTTAAAATCCATCTAATTATTGCATTTAAGTTGTTTTTATCTTAACTTAGATACTTTAATAATAAAAACTTGTTTCTAAATTTAGAATACAATTTATTTTCTCTGAAAACTACTTAGTTTTTATCCGAAAATTGATTTAATGCTTTTAAAACAGTTTGACAGTTCTAAAGTTACATCATTATATATAAAGTTTCAAACTATGTTACAAAATTATTTCACCTTAATAAATTAATTTACTTTCTAATAAACTATTTTGATAACAATAGTTCGGGTTACTAGTCTTATACAGTGTTAATATACTAATAAAATCTAAAAATTCAAATCGAATTAGTCACACATAATCTTTGTTTTATGGTAAATATAGAAACTAAACGTGTATTTGCAAACAGCAATTTTTAACCAATTGAATATTCAGCATTATTTGCTGTTGTTTAAGTAGTTGAACTTACTTATTTATATTCTGTTTCATTTAATTAAAATACTTTTAGATATTAAACATAAGTCATCGGTCCTATTATGATTAAGTTTTTATAATTATAGAGTAAAAGTACTTAGTATAATAATAATAAGTATATAGTACAAGTTAGAGTTAAAATAAAATATTTTTTTTCTAAATAGTGCAAATAAACTATCAGCTACTGAATCTATCAAACTATCTATCACTGTTTTGAGTAAACCATATTTTGATATACAATATAACAATAGTTAGTACTAGTATAAGAGAAATATACTAATTTTTGACACTCGGAACGATTAAACTGAAAAGTTCATAAATAAAACATTTATATAACAAAAAATGATCTTTTGATTATCAATAATTTGAACTACTGCTAAAAATTATACTAACAATTAAAATTATATAACTAATCTAGCTGATTTTCTACGGTAAAGAAAAATTACCAATTTTCAAATTAATTGTAAGTTCTTTTTTTATATTACTTATTTTAAGTATTTTAAAATACAATTAAACATAGAAATATATATTACTAATTGTTAAAATCACAACAGTAAATATGTATTTTTTTTTTTTATTTTCTTCAGTTTTTAGCAGATTATTACAGTTATAAATTTTTAAAATTACATTTTATAAGGTTTTAAACTATATATTAAAAACTGTTATCTTACATACAATTACTTTTCAAAAGTAAAATAATAGTGCATTTGAATACAAGTTTAATGTTTACCAAAACCACAAACGCTCTCAAACAGTTAAATATTTATTTTAAAAGTGATCAAGTTTAAAATATTATGCTGGTATAAACTTCATAGTTTTTTTTTTGAACGGCATAGCGCCGTACATATTATTAAAGAAACTTAAAAATAGTTTTTTATAACTTTCTGATAATAGAAAGTAATTTAGTTGGAACTACAGTTATAAATACCTTTTTAAATCTTTTAAACTTTTTTTTTTTTAATTTTGTGAGTTTCGCCTAAAAAGTTGTTTTATTTAGTACATACTTCCTTGGTAGCAGAATCAGTTTGTTTAGTAATCAATAAGAATTAAAATCATATAAAGAACCATCAAATAAAGAAAGCTAAAATTATTTTTTTAATTATTTAGCAAACTATAATTTACGATATTGAAATATTTTTTAATAATTTTTAACTTAAATAGCTAATAATTAGTTTAATTTGCATAAATAATTAACTAAAATATTAACTATAATATTAACTATTATGTTTTACAAAGATTATTTTTATTCTTTATAGTAATAATTATGTATTAATTGTTATAAAACTCTAGCTTATTATTTTCTAAACATTAAAATATTTTTTATTATAACTTGACTTTTCTTAAACACATTTTAACTTCTACATTAGTCATCCAAATTTTTTTTTTAATTTTGAAATAAATTTTATAATTTTTAAATCATAAAAAAGTATGCTTTCTGTTTTCAGCTTTTATTTTTTAAACTTAACATCAAAAGTTTAATTTGGTTTATAATGTATAATATTTTTATGTAGTCAATAACAATAACAGAGTTTGAAATGAAAAAAAAAAACTTTATCAAATATTTTTTAAATTTGCTGAGTTAATATTTGAACTTTTATCAACTCTGTTGAGCTTGTATCTTTATAAAGATACATATGTCAGTTAAGTGAAGAAAAGTATTTTCAAAATATTGTTGTCATTACAATGACAAAATAAAGTTTAAAATTTTTTATTTTCTTTACCATTGGTTAAAAATAATTAACTAAAAAATTTAGATTATTAAATAATTTAATAATAAAAAGCAGTGTGAAGAAATTTAACAAATTTTGACTGAAATTTAAATTTAATTAGTTGCGAGCCGTATAAAACAAAATAGGCAATCTATGAAAAGTTATTCCCTTTAAATGATTCACATAAGTTTTTACTAATTACATTATTAAATAATATTTGAGTGCTATAATAAAAATATTCAGATTAGAATCTTATAATAATCACATAGTTATGTGCATCATATGTCATAAAAAACTGTTGTTTAAGTTTTTTTTTTAATACAGTAAACCACAAACAACTTATGTTGAAAATTAAAAACAAGTCTGATAAAAACGTTTTATTTTGTTACATAAATGTTCAAACAAATGTGTTAAACTAAAAGTAACTTTAACAATTTAAATAAAAAGTGTATTACTGTTGTACTGTTGACTTACCAATCGCAACTAAAGTTTAGACAAGACATTACAAATATGTAAAAGAAACTTAGTAATCAATTTAATAAAAAACACTAAACACTAACATTAATGAATAGAAAAATTAGAAATGTCCTTAGTGTTGAAAACTAACTAGGTAAAGAAAATGTATTAATATTTCTGATAAAGTCTTTGAACGGCTTAACGCCGTTTAAAAATTCTAGTACTCTCTTAAATACCTGACCAAAAAAAAAACTCCTACTGCTTCTAAATATATTTATTAAAATATTTGCAAACGTTTGTGAGTAGTATTACGAAAATTTCGTTTATATCTTACAGCGTAGCATTTTTTATTAATTTCAAGATTACTTTGTAATGTTTTTTAATACATTATTTACAAGTTACAAAAAAAAAAACAATTAAAATTTGTTTAAATGATTAGTAGTAAGATAATTTAAAACTTGTACATCTAAGTTTATAAAATGGTTTTGTTCAACTATATTTCAAAGAATAAAAAGTATTTTGAAGTCTTTAAAATTTTTATGTAGTTGTAGTAGACATATTTTAGTTTGTTATAATTAGGTATTTAATAAAAAACTATATCTTTAGTCTTTGGTATATATAATGGTGTTTAAGTTACAAAAATTTTTGCTAATGAACTTATGTACAAAATAAAATTGAAAATTTTTCCTAATATTCAAATAAAGTTAATTTTTCTTTGTTGAAAGCCTTAAACAATTTAAATTAAACACGAAGAATATTCAAAGATTCTTAAAACTTTAGATCAACTGTTATCATTTTTACTCAAAATAGTTATGAAAACAACAAAACAACCTTTACACCTGATTTTATACTTAAAATAAACGTACAAAAACTTATAATAATCGAATTTTTAGTAAGTATACATTTGATGGCATAAAGCCTTATAAAAAAGTTGTTTTTAAATCTATATGTATATACATGTGTTACCAAATTCAAAGCATTTGGGGAACAAAATAACTTGCACTTTAATGTCTATAAGTCTACTACAATAAAAGTATTTGAAATTACTATGATGGCAAAAAATCTTTTAAAATTAGAGATCAGAGCAAAATTAAAGTCATTTTCTTGTTTATTAAAGTATACAAAGTTATATTTGTTATATTACTGTATTTATTATTGCATTAAATTGATTGTTTATTGAATAACAAACACTGTACAAAAACTTACAAAAGACAAAGTATGTTTTTATCTAGCAAGCGTAAAAACCTGCAGTTTTTTTTTGTATTGTGTTTAAATAAATTGTATATTTTAAAAGTTACTAATCTACGTTAAAACATATTTACAAATGAATGACTATTTTCATTTGCTAAAGTCTGTTTGTTATCTTAATTTAGAACTGATACAGTTAAAATTTAAGAAAAATTACAAATATATCTTACTAAACTCATTATTTTTTAAATTTTTTTAGTTGTGATTGTTGTACAATGTTTGAGAAAAAGTTACATTGCTTCAAATACGCAATGTTGTTAATTTCTTTTGAAAAGATTGTAAAATTTGTCATTTGACAAAAAAGCCTATAAAAACAGCTATAGTAAATATTTATTTCATGAAAGGACGTGCTTAGAAATTAAATTTAGTTTACAACATGTCTTTACATTCCGTCTCTTAAATGTTTGTGTAACCTTGATAATACAGTTTAATATCAATTTGGTAGCTTTTTTTAAGGCATTGTTTAAGCTTTCAGTGTAAAGCCATGTTGTGAATTTAATGTAATATATAAATATGTCCTTTCAACGAATAAATATAAACTATGGATATTATTATTTACAGTCTTTTTGTTATTAAATGATCAAAATACAAACAGAAGAAAAACTCTGCACGTAAATAAGTTATATTTTCTACTGTGATTAAAAAATAATAATTTTACATTTTTTTGAGGACATTTGTTATCATTAGAATCTAAAAATGATGTCGAGTTTTACTCTTTTATAAATTATCTACTAAAAACATTAAACTACAAGACTTAAATATTATTATAAACAAACATTCTAGGTTGAATCCCCAATTTTTTTTTTTTTATTTAATAGCTGTCTGAGAAAAAATTAAAACTAAATTGTTTTTGGTCAAGTTGTGTAAAACGCAGAGCCGTTTCAAAAAAAAAAAGAGGGTTATAAAGATAGTAAGGAATTATAATGCAATTTTTAAAGACATATATATATAATTAAATATGTTTACATGCGTTTGTGTGTACTGTTTTCGTTAATTCTTGCAAAGCATTAGATTTTAATTTTTTAAAATTCATAATTTAGTTAATGTTTAAGCTAATTAATTTTATAACAGATTTTAAGTAGAGATGTGCAAACTAAATGTTTTTACGACCTTGTTTCGATTACAAAAATTGCGACTTCTTCAAGTAAAACAAATAAACAATAAAATAAAGAGTTGAAGAGGTCGCATCTTTTGTCACCGAAACCGGCTTGTAAATAAAATATTTGATTTGCACACCTCTATTTAATCAAGCTCTTTACATTCCAGTAAATTATGCAATCTGTTTTAGTTAAAACAAATAACTTTATAAGAAATTTTAAATACGCTTGTTGTTAAAATAAAAAAGTACTGGTAATAAGTAAGGTAAATTAATTTTAAGTTTTTATTGTAAACGCAATTTATAGATTTTTTTGTTGTGCAGTTTTTCTTGAAAAACTTGATTCGAAATTCTCAATTCAAATACTTGATTTTAGTTATACTGATTTTTTTTAATTACTCGACTAATAACTACACAGCTGTCGCAAAAAAGTAAACTAATAAAAACTTTAATGACTTTTTTCAAATTCAAAAGTAATTAGTTAAGCTTCATTAACTGAAGTTTGAAGATCATTTTTTTATAGTGATTATTGTTTATGTTTACATGCGTTTTAGTTTTTAAAGTCTTTTATCAATTTAAAACTTAAACTATTTGTTTGTAGTAATAAAAAAAATTAAGTTTAGTATATAAATGTTTGCAAACAATAAAAAAATACTTAACAAAATGCTGTTTGGCTTATTTCTTCATACGTATGTAGAAGAAAATTAGAAAATTGAAAATTTTAATAAACTTTCCCACAACCAATGTAAACTAGTTAAGCTTCATTAATTTAAACTGATCATAACTGGATTTTTAAAACTAGATAAAAATTAGTTACGGTTAACGAAACAGAATTATTTTAAAGGTAAGATAGCAATTTAATAAAATTGTTACAAGCATTTTCTATGTATTAGAATTTTTGTTTTACTGTTTTATAATTTTAGAATAATGTAGTACTGATTAATATACTTAAACAGTAAAGTTAAATAGTAAATATTGCAGTAAAAATAAGTTCCATAGCAAAGTGTTCTTAATTTTATGAATTTAGAGCACCAATATATTGAAAACTAATAAGCTTGTTATTAGTTTAAAAATTTAGTATAATATTTTAATTTAAGAGAAATATCAAATGCTAATTAAAGTAGTTTAAATAATTCTGTGTTTTTTAAAACAAAAGTGAATTAGTTTACTTTTTTCAAACTAAAACTGTCTGTTTTTGTTTTTTATAAAAGAGTTTATAATTTTTTTATTTCAATTAAATTCTTTAACATTTACTTTTTTAATCAAGTTTCAAACAGACATTATTAGAAGTAAAATTGAATAAGAACTTATTATGTAGCAGTTGAATATAAGTTCTTCATTTTGTTATTACAACCTGATAATCACAAACGTTTGCAAACAGTTTTACAGATATCAAAATAAAAATATTTAAAGATGAAGTATTAAGCTAACACATTTGCTCCAAATATTTAAACGGCATAGCGTCAAAGATAGTTTTAATTAAAACATTCATTTTGTATACAAACTTTTTAAAATAAATGCAATTTAGTTTTTATTTCTTATTAAACTCATAAATAATCGTATTTGAAGTTAAATTTGTATTTTAATCATATAAAAACTAAGATGTGTTTTTTATTAGAGGAAATGAAGGATTGTAAAATAGGTTTATCTTTAATAAAACTTCAATATATGCTAAGTTTAACTATTTCGACAACAATTTAGACTCCATTTCTACATTTTTGTTCATTTTAAATATCGGAGATGTTTTGCTATAAACTGTACAACCGATGAAATTTGTTTAGCAAGCTATCTGTAATTTTATTTAATTTTTAAGTTAATTATAGTCAATTAGAAAACGTTAATTTTTTTTTTTAAACATATTTTTGTTCTAATAAATATTTTGTTAAACTTCTTTTTATTGAAACAAACTATAGTGTACTGTTTTTTAAGGCTGCCTTATAAATTCAAAATGGTCAAGTTACATCCTTTTACAGCTGCAACTTTTAATTTAATTTTTGATGTACCAAGTAAATAAGTATAAATTTAGTTTTTGTTTCATTTATATATAAATAATTATATTATATTTACACCGACTACGTTTAGTCCTAATTATACTTGAAATGCTTAGAAAGCAGACAAATTGTGTTAAAATATTTAAACGATAATAAAAAAATTGTTAAAAGAAAAAAAAAAACTGTAGTTTACTCAGCTTACATATCTACTTAATCCACTTTAAATTTTCATAACACTCATTATAACAAAAATAACCTTCAACAAAGAAAAATCAACTATCATTTACAACTTTTTTTACTATTAGATTAGAAGTTTGGATATTTAGCACCTAGTTAGTTCAAGATGGCAATAAACTTTATAATTTTACTTTTTTTAAGTATAACCCAGCAGATTATGATTTTTATAATAATGTATTTTTCATCACTTCAATAAGTGTCCAGATTGCACTGATGAGCTTTTAAACTTAACTTCTTTTTTTCAAAAGTATAGTCTTTGAAGTAATTCAAAATATTTTAAACTATATAAATATATAGACCATTAATATTTTTAAATAATTAAACTCTTCGAAGTGATATTTACTAAATGTTAAAAAAACGTCTCATTTGTACTTTATGATGTCATATAATAGACTTTAGTTAATAAAAAGTGTAAATAAATTTACAAACTACTGACTTACTTAATTATTCATACATATTAAAATATTTTTGCTAAACTAATTAAGTTAAATTTTGATAAGAATTTTACAACAACTTATTTTACGTATTTGTTTTAGTAAAACTGTATATGTATAAAAGGTGTACACCAATCAAAAATACTTATTAATTAAATTTTTAAGCAGTTAACTAAAAGCTCTATTTTTATTGATTGTATAAAAAAATTTAAAACTATTATAATGTAAAATAGTATTGCATACAGTTTATAAAAAAGAAAGATTAGTGTAATTATAACAGTTGTTGTTTATGTAATTCCAGAAAATAATTAAACTGTACTAAATACTTTATAAATTTCAGTCAGTCCAAGAAATTAAGTTGTTAAATATAAGCACTTCGTATTAAAAATTTATTTATTTTTAATAATAAAATTGAAATTTTAAATTTTTTGTTTGTATTTATCATTAACTATAAATGACTTTGAAAAGACGCAAATTGAAACAAATGAATAAGTAATATTATTTAGTCTAAATTATTGCATAAAATTATTTTTATCAAATAGTAGTCGTTTTAATAGTTATTTTACATATTATTTAATGCAAATTCAAATAGAAATATAGTACTTCTTAAACAATTGCAGTGCGTTTACACAACTAATAAAACAAAAAAAAATATTTCACTAGCTTATTAAACAAGTCTAACTGGTCAAGTAAACTTGCTAAGCAAATATCGATAATATTTATAACACCTAGTTATGTTTATCTTTTACTAAAAATTCATACTGGTTATAAGAGTTATTAATATATTTAGGTAAAGATATTTCTGGTGATATAAAGTTTTATTTAAGGTAATGTTTATATATAACTATAAACAAACTTTTGGTTCGTTATAAAACGTAACTTTAAACTTAGAAATTTATTCTGGATCTGTAAGATTTTGTGCTTTTAGGTTTTAAGAGGTCCTAATTGTTTTTATTTTACAGAAGATTTTATATCTGCCTAAAGTAGAAAAATTTTAAATAAGAAAAGTTTTTTTGAAGTTGAGAAAAAACTAGCCTGTTTTAAGTTAGTAAAACTTTACAGCATTATAAGTTATTCAGAAAATCTATATTAAAATTCATGTGTTAAATTTCTATTGCTAAAGTTCTAAACTTTGAACCTTACTATAAAAAAGAAATTTAATTTTCTTTTTTAAATAATATTTCTTTAAAAAGAAATTAAAAGCCTAACAACTGTAAAATAATGCAAATTAATATATAACTTTTTCAAATCTTATAGTTTTAGTTTGCAAAAAGTTTAAATTTTTACGGACGGCACAGATCCGTTCAAATATACCAGTCATCTGAAAATTTCAAATAAATATTATATACAAAATATCAAATGTATGTATATTCTGTTATGTTTTTTAGGTTTTTTTTAAGATAAGTAATAACCAATAATAATTTCGTAAACTATCTAAATTCTAAATAATAAAAAAGAATAACAATAAAACTACTATGTCATAATTTTTGTTTGAATTAAAAGACATACTAATCAGTAAATATTATGTAAAAAATTGTCTTATTAGCTTTCTTTAAACGTAATAATTTTTTTTTGGTATCTTTTACTTTTAAATATAAAGGTTTTTTTTAAGTAATAATTTCAAGGTCTACACATAACTTGATGATATTAATATTTTACTAAAAATTTTAGTAAATCAAACTAACTAATTAGGTACAAATTGAATAAACTCGTTTGACTGTTTATTATTAACTGAAAATATTGTGTTCAATGTCTTATCACACTGTAAAATGAAGTATTTTAATGACTTAATTGCAGATAAAAGTATGAAATAAGATTCATTTTTTTATTGAGTTGAAACAATAACAAATGACAAACAAAGCTCATTTGCTATTTTTGAAGTACTTTATAATTTTTAAAAATGCGTGTAGAAAGAAACAATTTATAAAAGTTTTTATCTTTAACTTCACTCTTGCAATTAACACTTTCTCAAGTCGTTTACTAAAACATTGGTAATTATAATTTTTAAAAAAAGGTTAAACTGTTGAGATAAAGAAACATTTTTATTACCATGGTGCCGTTGCAAAAACAAGAAATTCCGTTTATACTATCTTTAATAAAAGAGAAAACTTTATACAAGTTATTCGGATTATAATTAAAAATATAATTATTAAAAAAGAAAGGAAAAACTTATAAGTATGTTTTTTAGTTCATAAAAATGCTAAAAACTAAAACTAAACTATTTAAAACTAGTTTTAGTCTAAAATTTTTATATTTTGCTACTGTTTTAAGTTTTTAAGTTTGTATTATTAATATTTAAAATAATAAGGTTATAAAGGTACTAAAAAGTCGAAAGAATAAATTTTTTTCGACTTGAATTTTTACTAATAGTTTAACTTATAAAAAACCAAGCACAAAGAAACAAAGGGCTTGCAAAATATTCACTTATTCTGTCATTTTTTGGTTATAAAACAAAAATTTTCTCCAATATTTTTTAATACCATAATACCGTTAAAATAAAAAATTCAAATAAAGGAGTTAACTTGTGAATTTTTCTTTTGATAATGGTAAAGTTTTAGTTTGTACCAAATTAGTAATTATAAAAAGTGCTAGTAAATATTATTTTACTAAATTTTTTTGACTTAACTTTTAAAATTATTTAACTTGTTTTCTTAATTTTCATTTATTTATTAGTTAAAGAATATTAATTTATTTTTGTTTTATAGATATTTTGACCACTGGTAAACACACCTTTTTATTCCATAACTAAGTAAATCTCTGAATCATTATTTTTGTAAATGCTAAGAAGAATTAAGTTAAGTTTTTAATATTATCTTATTGTATATTAAAAGCAATAAATTTCACATTTCAAAAAAAAAGTTTATATAAATAAGTTTCGCTAAACATCAGTTTTTAGTTCAAATAAAATCAACATAAAATTGAAACTAGTATATTTTTTAACAAAAATTATCTAAATTTATAATAAAATGTTAGTCTTTAATCTGTATTAAGCAGTTTTCAAATTACAAAATGTTTTATTATTTTATTATTGTTTATAAAAACACTTAAAAAACAAATTAATGCAAAAAATTTTAAATAAAATTGTTTGCTTTAAAATAAAACTCAACTTTTACGGAATATATCATAATCGCAACTTTAGCAATTTTTACATACAGTAAGTTTTGTTATGCGACGCAAAATTATAAATAGTAAAAAGTTATTTAAAAGCGCGAGTGACGTAATAGTGAAAATATCGCAAACTGACTTTTTATTCTTAAGTTCATATAAAACACATTTGTGAGATCTTTCGCTTGTTCAAAACAGGGTTATTTAAAACTGCATGAAACTGCAGTAAAATAATTTTATTTTAGTAAAGAAAATTTTATTTGACGAGCGCAAGCATTGGAGGTATGTAAAAAATGTTTTGAATTCTTACATTTATTTCTAATTTTTAAGAAAAACTGTTGTAGCTTTAAAGTTTAAAATCAAATAATATTTATCAAAAAGCACACTTTCTAAAATAATAGCTTTTGTTGAATATTATCATTAATCGTTAAATATTCAAAGCTTTAATTGTGGTTAAAAGGTTTTTATTTTAATTACGAAGTTTATAGCTTATTCAACTAAATCTAATTTTTTAAGGTTTAGGTATTTAATAATTTAATCTTTAAATGACATTTTTTTTTCTAAACAGTTATTGAAATAAATAGTCAAAAAGAGTATTTTAATTTATACTTCCTTTATAAATCTTCAAGTAAAATTGTTTTTACTTTTTCATTATTGTCTAAACTTAATTAGTTTCAAAATCAAACTATTAAAATTAACATAATAATCGTATTCTATTGTTTATTAAATGAAACGATTACAACAAAAGTCTTGAAAATTATAAAAAAAGCATTGTACAAACTAATCTGCAGCTAAAAAGCCAGTATAAACAAGTTTATATTTAATTTTTTAATTTTTTAAAGCTTAAATGCAAAATATTTTACTTTTATGTAGTATCTCATAATCGCGTATAGCTTAAGCAATATGTGAGTATAACGAGTTTTTTTACGCGACGCGAATGTTTAACTAGCAAAAATATTTAAAAGCGGGAATGACGTAGTAGTGAAAAATATCGCAAACTGACTTTTTATTCTTAAGTTCATATTAAAAAACATTTATGTTCAATTATCAGATCCTGGCTAGTTCAATAAAAGCTTGTTTAAAACTGCATAAAACTGCAGTAAAATAATTTTAATTAAGATCAGTTAACTTTTTTTGTTTTGATGTTATAAAATATAATAATATTCCGATTTTATAATTCTTTAATAAGTATTACAAAAAATGAAAGTTAAAAGAATTTAGTATTTAGGTTTACAAATGTACTTACGTACACATATGAAAAAGCCATTATATAAAACAAGTTTATGTTTCGATTATGAAATTCGTAAAATGTTTACTTTTTGGTTTCAATATAAAAAGTTTATAATAATAAAAAACAAACCGAACAATTGAAAATAATCATAGTGCCTTACACAAACAAAATCTATAGAAAAACAATTGTTTTTGTTAAATTTGTTAACTAAAACCGTTATTTTAAGCACAAAAGAAAAGTAGGTTAAATCTTAAATTTACAGTTAATAAAAAAAAAACACTTAGTAAAGTAGAAACGTTTGCAACAAAATACATTTATTACCAAATTCATTTTATATTTATTTAATGTTTTTGTTTTTTGTTTTGAGCCTTGTTTTCTTTATTTTGAACAGCGCAGCTGACTATTTTATTAAAAATCAAAATAGTTAAATATAATATTATAAGTAGACAGTAAAAGTTCAATAGAAAAATTTTTTAGTTTTTACAAGAGAAATATAGCTGTTATTTTGAAATATTGTACTAGCTTTCAGAACTTGACATTTAATGTAATAATTTATATATACAATATACTATTTAAAGTTTTTAATAAACTAAGTTTAAAATTAAATAACTTAAAACTCAAAAAGATACCACTATAAAACTAATAAAACACTTGAGTAAAATGCTATTTGTATAACTGTTTGACTATAAGCATTTTCTTATTTAAGAAAAAAAAACAACTTAATTTACTTAACTTTCCTAAATTTCTTATGTTTTTTAAAACACTCGTGACGTAATGTTTTTAAAAACCACATACGCTCGCATTATTCAAACGTTTATTAATAAGTGTTGTTAGTAAAGTAGTTTTTTAAAGATAGGATTAAGCTTGCATTTTTAAATGGCATCGCGCCACACATATACTCAGTCAAAACTTTTTATAAATTCATAAATATGCAATGGAAGTTCTTAATATTAGTAATAATAACTGCTTCCAAGAAGGTACATTAGTTGTATTTGTTAAAAAATAGACATATTGAAAACTCTTTAGAAAAAAAATTTGTAGTTACTGAATCTCCTACCTTTAAAAACAATATAAGTTTAATTTGTGCAGCTTAATTTGCAATGAAAATCACGAATGATAATAATCAATTATTTATTAATATTGGAAAGAATGTTTCAATGGGTAAACTTTTTTAACTGATGTTTAGTTTGCAAATAACTTAGGAAAATTGCGCTGAGTATAAAATCTTAATAAATGAAAATATTATCGTTTATTATTAATATATAAGTGTCGCCCAAAAAGTTTTCAAGTATATTGAACCATTTTTTGTTATAACAATTGAAAATATTACGCTAACACTTTGATGTTTTAACAAAACTGATGCTTTACACCGTTTTAAAACATACTATTAAGTGTATTTTAGTAACAATTTCAGGCAATTATATTTAATATTTTGTTTAACTGATGTATGAATGGTTTTAAAACTAGATTGTCTACAATAAGAAACGATTTAAAAAAGTAAAAAAGTTTACTGCTCATGAATCTGTCATCTTAAAAATAATAAAATTTTAATTTATGTAGCTTAAGTTAAAATGATAACCACTAACGATACTGAACAATTATTCGTGCATAATAAAAAGCATTTTTAAATAAGTTGATTTTTCAAACTGATGATTAATTTTCAAAAACCCTGAACAACATCTTGATGATATGATAACAATTTCATGTCGCATAACAAAGTATTCAATTTTTATTGCAATAACCTTATCTTCTTGTCTATGTACAAATAATTCGATGGTTTAACAAAACACCTTTATAAGCAAACTGTTGGGTATTTTTTTGACAATTTTAACTAAGTTTTTCTTTATGATTAACTTGTTTCACTAATATATGTATAGTTTTAAAACTAGATTGTATAGTTCAAAAAAGAATTAAAAAATCTTAATTGTAATTCTCATATAAATACGAAATGCAACAAAAAGCCACTTTTAATTATAATGAGAACATATAATACCAAATGTACGCTAGGTTTAAACATTAAATACTTTTAGATTTTCTTTGTTTAATTATTTTTTTGTTTTTTGATTTAGCCTTGTAATATTTATTTTGAACAGCTCATCATCACTGACACTGTTTATTGAGACTAAAAAAGAAGTTTGTAAAGTATAAATTAAAAGTAGCCAATTAAAGTTCAATAAAATGAAACATTATTTTTTACGAAAGAAACATGTCTCTTGTTGTGAAACGTTATACTAGCTGTCAAAACTTAATTTTAATTTAAGCATTTATTTGTACAATATAATATTAAAATTTGAAACTGAAGTAAATTTCAAGTCAAACAAGTCAAACAATACGAAAAGAAACCGCTTAATAAATAATTAAATACCAAAATAAAGTAAGATCTATATATATTCGTATTTACGAAACACTTTAATATCAAAAATAACTTCAAAGTTATTTGACTTTAAAAAAACTGCTTAAAACTTTTTATGTATCTTAGAATAATCGTGACGTTACATTTAAAAACCGGCAAACGCTCGAATTATTCAAACGTATATAAACAAAGGCGGTTTGAAACTATATCTTTTTTGGTTCCGTCCAATTTTTAAACGGCATTGAGCCGCATATATACTCAATAAAAAGTTTTTCATTACAGGAACAAGCTATGAAAATTGTTAATATTAGTTGTAACAACTGCTCCTAAAACAGTAAATTATTATTATTTGTCAAAAATAAACGAGTTTAAAACTTTTTAAAGTTTTTTTTTTGTGAGTGTGATGTATAAAAAGAGTGTAAGTTTAATTTATGCTGATTACGTACCAATGATAAGAAAAAAGCAAACATCGAATTATTATATTGAAAAGAAGTTTTATATTTAAAAATATCAAACTGATGTTCACTTTGAGTATAACTTGGACAATAATTCCCTGCGTTTAAATTTTTGTCGCATAACAAAATGCTCAAGTAAATTGCTTTAACCTTATCTTGTTGTGTATTAACAATTACTTCGATGTTTTAACAAAACTGCCATATAACACCGTTATAAGCAAACTGTTGAGAGTTTTTTAACAATTTTTAGCAAAGTGTTTTTGATTAACTTGTTTCAATAATATATATGGTTTTAAAAGTAAATAGTATAATTATAAAAACAATGTTTATAACAATGAAATATTCTTAATTCCAATTTTTATATATATACAAAATCAAAAACAAAATGCAACAAAAAGCCACTTATAGTTATAATGAGAACATGTAATACCAAATGTACGCTAGGTTTAAATATTTGATACTTTCAGTTAATTTTATTTTTACTCACTATTGTAGAGTTATAAAAATTATATAAGTAAACTAAATATTTTCGAAAATAAACTACTTATGCAGAAAAAGGTTAGTTCGTTTTACAACAACTTTTTTCTCATACTCTTATTACGTACTATAAATGAAATCTTATGTTTACTCATTCCGTCTTACAAAATGAATCAATATCTTTTTTGTTTATTCTTTTTATTTTTTTGAACAAAGCAATACTGTTTTTATATATTGTTAAATAAAATAAAATATTTTCAATCAAGTATAGTCTACTTGTGGCTTCTGATTTAGAAATTGTAAAAAAAAAATAAAAATTTTGCAGCGACAATTAAATGTAATTTTAAGCAAATTTATGTTTAACATTAAACACTTTAAACAAAATGTTCCGCATAAACGCAAAATACTAATTATAAATTGCGCAGTTATTTTAAGTTTTGTTTTGCGACGTAAAATTTTAGACATCAAAAATATTTTTAAGACTAGAGTGACGTAGTAGTGAAAATATCGCAAACTGACTGTTTAATTTTTAAGTTTATATTTAAACATTATTCCATTTTACACAATTATATAAGTCACCATCTTGTCCCAATTTAAAACTGCATAAAACTGCAGTTAGATAAATAAAAAAAAAAACAGTTAGTTAAAACTTTTTTGCTTTGATACACGGAACACTCCTGGTATTAAATATCAAGTTTTTCAGTTTTCTACATTCACTATATAAGTAATATACAAGCTAACATTTGAAAAAATTAAACATTTACCTCGATAAATATAGTTACACACACATATGAAAATTTGTTATATAAAAGAAATTTTATGTTTTAATTATGAACTCTTTTATAACAATAATTTTTTAGTTTCATTTTGAAAATTTTATATTGATACAACACAAGTAATGATATTCTTAGCAAGTTCTTGAAGATTAAAAGTACTCATAGTGTAGTACACAAACAAAATCAATAAAATAATATACATTTTCTTTAAATTTTATAACTAGAACCGTTAATTTAAAGAAAAATAATGGTTTAGCTAAATCTTAAATTGGTTCAAATATGGTTAAACAGTTAATAAAAAATAAAAACAATTAACAAACTACAAGCGTTGGCAAAAAACAAATACGTTACTAAAATAATTTCATAAAGATTTTTTTTTGTTATTTATTTATATCTTTTTTAAGCCCTGTTTTCTTTATTTTGAACAGCACATCATCACTGACACTTTTTATTAAGACTAAAAAAAGTTCGTAAAGTATAATTTAAAAGTAGACAATTAAATTTCAATAAAATACAACTTTATTTTTTACGTAAGAAAAATGGCTCTTGTTATGAAATGTCACACTAGCTGTCAAAACTTGGTGTTAAATTTAAGCATTTATATGTATAATATATTCTTAAAAGTTTTAAACTAAGGTAAATTTCAAGTCAAACAAGTCAACAAAACGAAAAGAAACTGCTAAATAACTAGTTAAACTTCAAAATAAAAAACGATTTATATGTATTCGTATGTACGAAATAGTTTGATATCAAAAATAACTTGAAATTTAAATAACTTTAAAAATAACGGTTTCAAGTTTTTTTTTTGTATGTTAGACCACTAGTGACGTAATATTTAAAAACCGGCAAACGCTCGCATTATTCGAATGTTTATAAATAAAGGTGGTTTGTAAATTAATGTCTTCAAAGATGTTTTTAACGTTATTCAACTTTAAAACGGCATTGCGCCGCATATATATTCAACCAAAACTTTTTCATCACATTAACATGCCATGAAAACTGTTAATATTAGATGTAACAACTGCTCCCAAAAACGGTGAATTAGTCTTACTTGTCGTAGTTAAACGTGTATAAAACTATGAATTTTTTGTTTAAGTTTTTGTTTTTGAGTGTGATATATCAAAAAGAGTGTAAGTTTAATCTATGTTGTTTAAGTACCAACAATAAAAAAAAAGAAAAACCGAACTATTATATTGAAAAGTATTTTTAAATTAAAAAAATCAAACTGATGTTTAGTTTCCTTATAACTTGGACAAAATTCCTAGCTTTTAAATTATTGTCGCATAACGAAATGTTCAAGTACATTGTTTTAACCTTTTCTGGTTGTAACAACTATGTACAGTGCAATTACTTCGATGTTTTAACAAAAATATTGTAGAACACAATTTTGAACATACTTTTGAGTATCTTTTTAACAATTTTAAGCAACGCTTTTATTTTTGATTAACTTTTTTCACTGATAAATATATTTCTTTGAAACTAGATAGTATAATTCATAAAAGAAAGTTTAATTTGGCTAAAAGATTCTTAATTACTATTCTCATATAAATAGAAAATTCGTAGACAAAAATGCAACAAAGAGCGAAATATTGTTAATAAACTACCACCAAAATTTAGTTTTTAATGTTTAAAACACTAAAAAATTTATTTTGTTGGTAGGAGTTTAATAATCTTAAAGGGACACTTTTGCGCGAAGGTTCAAATATGCACGAAGACTCTTTTGCACGGCGGCAGTTTTGCACGAAGGGTCACTTTTGCACGAGTTGAAAAAGAGCTTGATTTTTTTTTATTAAGTTTAGTTTTTAGAAAATACCTACTTTTATACTGTTTCTGATGAAACAATATTTAATGAGATAAAAGATTTACTATAACTTATTGCTACATGTTAAACATTCTCCAGGTGTTGGTAAATAATAGTTTAATTCAAATTACAAACATTTTCCGTTTGAGTTACATTAAATAGTTACAGCTTGGTTGTTAGAATTATTGCTTTTTATCAGTTTACCTTGTCCTAGTTTAAAAAATACGCGATTAATAAAAAGTATACACTTATAATTATGTTTGGACACAGTTTATATAGTTTCAACATAATAACTTAATCTAGAATACGTTAATAATATACTTTTACAATATCAAATATTTATTCTGCATTAATCGTCAGTATATCTGTTTCAAATTTAAAAAATAAATCAGAAAAAAATTTCAACTACTAAATTTTAATCTATATATTACATTTTTTTATTTTTGTATGACCAATTTACTCTTTCTGTAACTTTTTAGGCCTGATAAAGCATTATATTCACATGCTTATAATTATTTTAGCTGATGTTATTGTACATGTGTTTATTATATAGTGTTTCCTGTTTCTTAAATTTTGTTTACATTTTACGAAAAAATTTTATAGCGACAAAGTTTTAGGTTAAAAGATCTCAGCATTTTAAAAATTGTTAACTTTTTTGTCGAGAAAGAATTCCTCAATAAAAAATTGATTTTGTCAGTCTACAGCTAATTGCTGTTTAAAGAATTATGAAAACAAGTCATATCTCATACGAACAACTTTGCATTAGCTTATTTAAATAAAAAGCTTAAGATAGTTTGTGGAAATTGTTTTTATTAAAATACAAAAGACTGATAATAAAAGACTAGTTTTTTTTTTGCAGAAAGTTTAAGTTACTGTTTATACAAGTAAAAATTTAATATTTTATTTAAATAACTGCTTAAAAAAGCTTAAAAAGGCGCTTATAATAATAGGCATTGTGTGCGAAAAAAACTTTTGTTCATCGAAAAGACTTGGATTTGTCTTTTCAAGGAAATTATTGACTGAAAGGACAAATTATCTCATTTTTTGTTTATATAACTAACAAAAAATTCAGCTATATAGATTAAGGTTGATACTAGAAAACTTAAAAACATTAGAAATAGGTTTATTTGGAAATAGGTTTATTGTTTTAAAGATAAATATTTATTTTATTTTTTTCTAGTCTAAAACTAAACATTTGTTAACCTGTTTAAGAATAGTGATTTGTAAAAATATTATTATTAGATATAACATCAATTTAATACATAATAAACCTTCTTAAAAAAATTACATAAATTTTCGCTTATTTTCAATAACTTTAAAACAGTTTAAGTTAATTTAAAGATTTTAGCTACTAGCCTTTTCAAATTTTAATACATTAAAATATGCTTAAATCATAAGTGCTTCGTCGTTACTAGAAAAAAACAATACTTGCTTTAAATTTTAATAATTCTACTTGTTGATTATTTAAATTAATCAGCAGTTATTGTAATAAATATATCTCTATACTTCTATGTCAGATATTAATCTAGATTAATTCAACTTGTGCTTTCAAATATTAGATTGCAACTTTATGATCTACTTATTTTTTTAAATTTAAAATAACTTAGACTATAGCAAGATAGTTGAGCAATATAAAATGTATATTGAAAATTACTTATTTATATAAAATATTTAAAAAATTGTCCATTGCTTAACAGAAGTTGTAAAGACAAAAAATTAGTATTTACATATTTAACTTACTTTTATCTAACAAAGTTATTATACCAATAACTCAATTTTAGTTGCTTGTTTTTCAACTAAGTGTTCTTTTATTTAGAGTTCATTATTCAGAATGAATTAAATGTTGTGATTCATTTGAAGCTAAAGTTTTCTGTAGTAACTCTATTGTAGAATTTATTTTAACTTGTCAATTTGCACATATTTCAAAATACTTAGACTTTTTCTTCATGCAATCAATTTTTATAACAATATTTCAAACTGAAATTTTAAAGATATAAATACCAATAAAATTGATAAGTTATGTGGTATGTATTTTATAGGATATATATTTCTTAATATACAACTTATACCAAAGTTCAATGTAACTACATATTTAAACCGATAATGTTGTTATTAGTTTTCTGTTTTTAAAGAATTTATAGTAGGATTAGTATTAAACTTGCATTAATAAGCATACAAAAATAATAATATTACTGAGAACGCATTCTTAAGAATTGTGTAAACAGGTTAACATGCCATTTTTAAAATCAGTATAATAAAAGAGTGAAAAGAATCGTAAAACTAATGAAACGTGTAACTACTTCATAATTAAGTTTATTACAGTTAATAGACATCTTAAATTCAGTTTAATTGTTATTTGAACAATTTAAAAATAAAAACATAAACAGCTTAAAGTTGTATAACAAACTAAACTATTAAGTTTTTGAAAAGTTTACATTCTGAAAAATTGTTGTTCTAAAAACTCTATTAATATCAGTAAAACTTGTTTAAAATTTGGTGCATATTTGACCGTTTGTGCATATTAGAATCCTACCAATTAAACTTAGTTTTTTTGTTGTTGTTTTTAGATGATTTAAAAATTTTGTTATTTAAAAAAAATCATATATAAACTTTTTTTGTTTGAACTATTATATAAAATTGTTATTTAGATTACTTAAAATAAAAAAATGCATACATAGGGTTACCAATTAAAAACTATAAAAATTATTTTTAAACTTAAACTTTAAAGAAGTATAAGTATTGTGCTTACCATTATTTTAAATTAAAACATGTTGTAGTTTTTTAAACTAAGTTTAATTAACTTTTGAAAAACTATTATTTAAAAAATAACCTTTTAAAACTTTATTAAAAATTATACAAAATATTTAACCTATAAATAAATAAGTTTTGTAAACAGTGATTAAAAAAAATAGTTTTTCAATTTTCGTCATTATTTTCTAGAATTTGACATTTGATTAACATAAACTATTAGTTTCATAACTTTGCTAAATCTAACTAATATATTTGTTATAAACAGAGTTATTATTATTAAAGTCTTTTTTCAACTATAAAAGTATAGTTTAATATTAATTTATTACTAAAATAAATAATTAATTAGTTTTTATAAAATGGTTTTAAGGCTGTAAGTATAGTGTTGTAGACATAAGACACTTTTTAACTTTGTAAGTTATTTTCGAATTCAATTTATAAAATACAAAACGTGAAACCATCAGAAAAAACTACATTAAAATAAGAAAATTATATTCTTTTAATCATAAAATTTGTGATACATAATTTTTGAAAACATTTTGCAATGAATTTTTATGAAAGTATAGCAAATAAATACCTAAACAAACAAAACTAGACAAACAAATTGTGCGAGCAACTAGAATAAATAAAACGCTTATTTTAATCGTTTATTATCATATGAAACGAAATAAAAACTTAATTTTTGTTTGTAACTTTAACTTAATCAATTCCATGTCTTTAAAATTAATTTAATAGAATTTGTAAAAAGGTAAATCTATAATTTTATTACTATTGAAATTTTACTAAAAGGTTTAGAGACTAGATATTTCATTTAACACAATATTTTGTGAAAAAAAAAAACGTATATAACGTATAATGACGTTTATTTAAGCTAAACAAAAAAAACCCTCATCTTCAACCATCAATAAGACAGATAAAAAAATGATGTATGATTTTAAATCAATACAAAATTTTAATTAAATGTAAACAAAACAAACGAGAATTTATGTGTTAAAAAGCTATGATGTAAACAAAAACGAAATTTATTATAAAACTTCTCATTATCCAAAATCAAATGCTATACTCGCCTAATTAAAGTTTATATTAAAATAACTTAACCTCTTTTTGAACTTATGTTTATAATAAAAGTAAATTGAGATTTACGCATATTCAAATTAAAATATTTTTTAGTATTATAAAATTATAACTGTTATACTTGTAGTTTAATAAATTAAAAGTCTTTCTTTTGCGAAAACTTAAAAAATCTTCATGTAATGGAAAATAAATTATATGCCTAAGAAAATATTTTTTCTACTGTTATATATCAACTTTCTGTTTTCTACAACTTTTCTTTAAACTGTGTTTCTTTTCCTAAAACTTTCTTCAAACGGCTTGTAAAAAAGTTATAAAAGTTTTCAAAAAATTTAAAACTGCCGTCTTTCTCAAAAAACTTTTCTAATATTCTAGAAACCGTTTTTTTCTTCAAAGCTTCTATATTTTTATCTTCTACCCTTTTTTTGTTATATTTTGAACTTTCCTTTTTTTCTATAGGAACAATTGATATTTTAACTCTAAATTTTTCAGTATTTTTATCACTTGAAAATTTTAAATCGGTGTTTTCTACAAACATAACCTCATCAACTCTCTTAAAAACTTTTTCTAACTGATTTTTAATTAAATCTAGTTCTTCTTTATGTTTTTCAACTGCAAAACTTTCGACTGTTCTTTCACTCTTAAAGTTTAATAGTTTTAAAATCTTTTCGCCAACTGTACACATTGTAACAGTTGCAACGTATAAATTTAAAGTCATCAAAAAATAATGTTGACACCTAAAGTAGATACCAGAACTTGGTGTCGTTTCTTTTTCGGCTTCAGTGACTTCTGAAAAAAAAAAGTATTTAAATCACGTAAAAACAAATTTAATTTTTCGATAAAACAGACAGATATTTCAAAATTTAAAAAATATATATATAAAAATTCAACCAATACTTAAAAAATGACAATTTTTTACTTAAATCTAAATATAAAATTTTGAAATATTTTAAGTAATTCAATTCAACTTGGATTAATTAAATGTTGTAAAAAACAAAGTTGATTGAAGATGACTAATTACATGAATAATTGAAAACGTATTTGAAAAACTTTCAGTCAGGAAAGTACATTTTCGTGTCAGAATAATAATTTTGTAAAAGCTAAAATTAATTTTTAATAGTTAATGTTTTATTTAAACTTGCAAACTATTGTAAAAAAAAATTGATTATGTTCACTTTGTAAACTTGTCTTGGAGTTTTAAGAACATATTTAATAACTTGACTGTTTGACAATCTTAAAAATTTCAAAGTTTGCTAAATCGAACAAATAATAACGCTTGTATAATTTTTTAAAACAAAACTTTACTTTTAATGAGCAATTTATTGTAAAATTTTGATAAAATCTAATCTTACAAAAACATTTTCTGTGTCTATGAACTGGGCTTTAATAAACATTTATAGAAATATTTTAGGGATTTCTCTACTTTTACTAGTAGCTTTACTTATACAATTGTGTATTTAAAAGTTAGTGAATGTAAAAAGAAACAAAAAATTTATAAGGCTAGACATTTAAAATGCTAATACTTAATTAAATACAATTAGCTATGTTTAAATTCTATAGATCAGTTACTAATCGATAGTTGTAGAGTAGTGTATAAATAAAATGTTTTGTTTTATTTATTTTGAAATTTCTGATTACTAATTGCTTAGCAGAAGAATCAAAGCCTGTTATAATATAATGCTCGTTTAGAAATATCTATCAATTCTAGTTTATATTAATTTTCTAGTATTAGTTTATATAAAATAAACTAAACAAAGTATTTTCGAAATAGGTTTAATTTTTACTTTTAATTATCGATTATATTACATATAAGCTGAATAGAAATGTTTTAATTATCTTTTGATTTGGCTTGTGATTGTTTATTTAAGCAATTTTCTTGTAAAAACTTACATCTTTTATAATAGTTAAACAAAACTCTTGTTTACTTATGAAGATATGAGACTTTTTCAGCTAACAAATATCTAGCTATCATGTTTTTAAATTGGTAGCAAAACTTGGTAAGTATAAAATATTATTTTTAATATAACTTATCAAACTGCACAACTTTAATAAAAATGTTAGCTTTTATATTAAACAAAATTAAATCAAAAAAAAATTGCACGTTGAATAAATAAACATGTTTTATCAAAAGTTGCAAAAGTATTGTTTAGGATAAGTTATTATTCGTGTAAACATTATTTTACCGAGTTTAGTTCTTTTTTTCTGTTTTGGTATGCTTGTAATAAACTTAAAACAACATCTATCTATAGCTAAAACTAAAGCAGACTTACATACTAACTATGATATAATAATGTTTTTTTAATTATTTACTTTAAGGTATTTTAAAACAACTGTAAGATTTACAAATATAAATAACTAAATGACTTTATCAATTATAACTCATAAAGTAAAATACGGTGATGTTCCTGAAAATGTATGGTTTTTATACAAATGTTTTTATTATATATATATATTGCACATTAGTTGTGATGAAGTTTATACTTAATGTTTAATATTTTATTATACTATAAGGTAAAAGAATTCAAAGCACTATGTAGCTTTATTATATAAGCAAAATATAATAATTTTTTCATTTAAAAATTTTAGTAGGTTGATATATTTTATAAATCATACTTTGTCATTTAAATTTGTTATATCTATTAGAAATTTGGTCTAATTAATAATATTTTGTCAAACTTTTTTTGATATATGTAATGATTTAAATAGTTAATTATTAAAGTACTTAAGTTTATTTGTTCTTCAAGTAAATTGAATTAAAGACACCATAATGGTAAATACTCAATTTTAAAAATTGAAAATGTTCTCTTTTTAAATAATTTTTTTCTCTATAGAGCTGTTAAGTTTTAATTAAATACAGGTCACTAGAAAACTAACGAAGTATACAAGTAAACAGTATGAGTAAAAAACCTAAACAAATAAGTTTATGCTGTAATTTTAACTTTTGACAAAATCACTTCTGTATTACAAAGGCAATTTAATTTAATAAAATTTCTTGTATTGTTAGTGCTCTTTTAAGACTTAAATCTACTTCTTACTTAGCACAAATAACAGTTTGTGCTTAATTAAATCAAAATCAAGTCTATAAGAACTCATTTAGATGTATTTGATGATTTTCAAGAAACAATAACGGTCCAAAAGGTATAATAAAGTCAAGCAGCTGATATACTTTATAGGCTAAAATCTTTTTTAACTGATAGTAATACGTTTAAAAATAAAACATACTTTCATTATAAATTCTTAAATCATCAACTACAGTATTCCCTGCGAAATGCGGAGATTGATACTTGTAATCTCCGTGTATTGTTGTTCTTTTGTAATTTAGTACCATGAGCAAAGGCCTAAAACATGATTGAAGCTAAACTAAAAATAGTTCGAAATATAATTTTTTTTTGTTATTTCTTTCCATAGCTACTTTCAAGTTTAACCTATAGTGTAAAAATAAAACTACATAAAACCAAAGTAATTTGTATGTTATTTTAAAAAACATGGGCTTTTTGTTATAAAATTATACTTTCATATAACGTTACAGCAATAATTTGTTTTTTTTAATTTGAAATTAGTGCATTAGTTTAATTTCACCTTTCATCATCTTCAGTTTTAATGATATCATTGACAATTTCCTCAATGTCATCCTCTGATATATACATTTCATCTAGATGCTTTAAATGTTCATTAGCTTTTTTTCCTGCTTCTTGTATCACTTTATCTGTATTAATTTTCTGTTTTGAAATAGTTTTTGTTTAACTTTGCTAAATGAACTTTTTTCCTTTAGTTTTACCCTAGTTAATATTTTAATTAATTAATTTTACTAAACTAAGATACGTAATTTAGATAAAACATATATTCTGTTTTTTTTAACAGTTTCGGTTTATTTTCATAAGTTTAATCTAGTTATAAAAAACAAAGTAATTGAGGAACTAATCATTGAAAAAAGATAACCTCTAGTTTTAAATAATATATTTTAAATATTCTTTATTTGAAATATGCTTTAAGTCTTAAGTTACTAAACACATTAGTAATAACAAATTCAAACAAAAAAAAATTAAAAAGTATCTGCTGAGTTTGGCCATACTCAGATGCAAATTTCTATTAAGTAGAATTTTCAAAACGTAAGCTGTGAAACTGGTCTTTTCATAGTCTTTTTAACCATTTAAATCTATGTCAATAAAACTTTATAGTATACAAGTCACATTTACCAGTAAAGCCTTTGGCAAGCCTATATCACGAAAACTAAATTGACAGGTTAAATAATTTTTAAAAGTTTAGCTTCATAATTCAAAAATTTTAACATTAAGTTGTATTGATGTAATCATTTTAGTACTATGACGTACAAAAACCAACCTAATAACACATTAGAAGGTTGCTTTGCACACGTTTTTTTTTTAAGATGAGAAGTAGGTCACACGCCAATGGTTCCTGCTTGGCCCAGCTAATAGACCCGTTTCTCGCTCTTAACATATGGATTGGTTGTATTAAAGCTAAGTGATGTTTGACGAAACTTTTCTGACTTAATAATTTTCAGTTTAATTAACCTTGAAAAGTGTAAACAACGTACGGCCCTCGGGAAGAATTTGGCATGCGACTATTTTTCAAAGGTAGCAGTTTGTACTAAAAACAACGATACAGAAAACATATTTTAAACAAAAATTTAAAGTACATCAAAATGAGGATAGACTTAAGCAAAAGTTTCATTGATATAGGTCATTGATAATGCAAAACAAACTAAAAACTATGATTTGATATATTTAAAAACATGACTAGAAATAAAAATCATATTTAAAATTTTTAAACCATTTTTTCCCCTGGCTAACAATTTGCACTAATAGATTTAACAATCCAAAAACAAAGTTTCTATGATTAGTATAAATATGAAATCATTATTTCAACCTAATATTAACTTATTTTTGTTTACGTTATTTATTTAAAAAGAATTAATCTTTATTCCAAGAATAAATATTTCAACATAGATGAATAAAAATATCAATAAATTACAAAAGAAATGGCATTAAGACTGAAAAAACAAATGAAATATAAAAATACTAATAAAAAGAGAACATAATTTTTCAAAAAAAAACAAATTGCTAAACATTTCGATTTACGAAGTTGTTTGAATCTATAATGGAAATAAAAATTTCAGCTGAGCAAATTAACTGATAATTAATAAACTATTTTCTTAATTAAACTTAAAACCAACAATGGCATAAATTTCTTAAAACTAATTGAAATATTATGTATACTCACATATACTTTCTAAAACTGCTCAATTCTAAATTTTGGAATGATCAAAAAACTATTGACACATGTATACCGAATTCAGAGTTATAAGCATACTATTGAAATCTCAAATGTTATTAATTAAGGAGAAGAAATAATTTCAATATTAAAGGATATAACAACAGAACTTAAAAACAATTGTTTTTAACAAGTTTTATAAGATTAATGAGATTTTAGCAAAGTGATGTGTGTCTCCTGTAAATAAACATATACAACATAATAAAAGATTTCGTATTAGTGTAATTAAATTTCGTTTAGAGTATAAAAAAGAATTATACAGTAACTTACGTTTAAAACGTTTTGTATAAGAATGGGAGTTTTATATTTTACTACTGTATAAAAATTTTTGCTTTTACAAGTTTTAAATATTACTAACACTAAAAGTAAGACAGTTTTTGTCGGAAACAACACGTATATGGTAATTATTTTTCATAATTGATTTGAATTGTGTTAAAGAATATTTTAAAAATTGATGTGTATGTTTCAACAAGTTACAAAATAACTCAACAAAGTTTGTGGTTTAAACTGATGTAATAATAATTACTTTATAGCAGTAAGTATTCAATTTTTATAAACCATGTTTATCGTTTTTTTTTATAATTTTTGATTCTAATATAGCAGATCCGGACAACTGATTAATAGATGGAAGATTTTAATAAAAACATTTGGTCCATTTTTGACTATAAACTTACAATTAACTGGTTTAATAACACGAAAGATAAGTTATATTAAGCAACAATTAGCATTAATGGTTATAAAAGGAAATATAAAAACGGTAAGCACCACAATTTGCAAGTTTACTAAATTACCGAAGTAGTTAAATAAGTTAAGCAACTTGTAAAACAAACTTTTACTGGTGGTGTTCGATACAACGATTTTAGATTTGCCATTTGCATGTACACCTCCAATATTTAATTTCCGTTCAATTTCAATATTTTTTGAAGTTTGAGGTATATTTGAAGATTCTACTAATTTTTAATAAACTGCTACAATAAAAACAATTTGGTACTTTTGTACTTTAATATTAACTTAATAACTACTTTTATTTAAGATGTTTTAATTAAAAAATATTGACAATATAAGACTTAAAATTCAGTTTCTTTATTTAGTTTTTAATAAATACAAAGTATTTTTTTAATGAAACATCTAAAGTTAAAACTGAAAAAGGTTGTATAAAATGTTTTTTTTCTATTTCTTATGTTCTTCTAGGAGTATAAAAACACACAATCGCTAAGTATCACTATCAATCATACAAAGAAGCGTTTTCTTGTTTAATATTCTAAAACATATCAAAAACTATATTTTTGTATCAACTTGCATTCATTATTGTTTCAACACTTAGTTATGTTAATTTACCATCAACATTGAAATTCAACTTTATATTGGCTTCATCATCTGCATGAATTCCTCTAATTTTCATATCACCACCAATTTTTATATCATCATTAACTTTTGTGTGAGTTTTACTAAATACCAAGCGATTGCCACTATCTTCTAAATGTTGTTAGTGAGATATTTAACTTTATTGACAACTTATTATTTATTTTTACTTGTAGTGAAGTAATACTGAACTTATTAAGTAAAACAATTAAGCACTTAACTATCTATCAAAATCTTAACAGAAAATAATAATGTGTAACACTTGTTTTAAAAAAAGAACATTTGTCTAGTAATTTAGAACAAATATGTTTACATAATATTAGCTTTTTTTTGTACTGATTTAGTAACTTTTTCAATCCTTTCATTTTCTTTTGTTACCTCGATTGTGAGTATTAATTAATTGGTCTGTTAGAGGTACACACTTGAAATGTTCGGTATAAATGGAGAACAGTTTTTCCTTATTTTTTAGTAAATAATAATTTGTCTGGCATTGTACTTGATTAAAAACAAACTAGTTTTTTTATTAAAGACAAATACACTTCAACAAATTTTCATCAGTGTGATACAGTTGTAGCAAAATAAGATAATTTTTAAACTTATTATTGCATCAGAAATTAGTTGATCAGCCAAAATACAAAACAGAAAAGTAAAAAATTCTAAATAAACTTAATCAAAAATAACATGAGAGCACTAATTAACTAAACAATTATAGAAATTAATCAAAACATGTTTTTATAACTGATGTAAGTATGTAAGATACGTAGACGATTGTTTTATCATTAGTGACAGTGAAAAAATTAGTTTTTGATCATTTAAAAAATAAAGTTCCCTACATAGTGCAATAATGTTCACTAAAGAAGCTGAATAAATAACAAAATATTGTTCTTGGATTTTTCGATCTAAAGAAAAGATAATAAATTTATCTCGTCGGCATTCATAAAACCTTCGTTTACGGGTCAATGTCTTAATTTCCAACCTTATTGCAGCAAAAAAAGAAAAATTGATTTAAAAAAACCTTATTTCACAGAGCTAAGAGAATAAGCTCTCTAGAAGTTTTTGAGTTTGAACTTTGAGATTCTATAAGAAAAAATTCTAATAAGAAAGGTTATCCTGACTCTTTGATTGATTGATTTTTTTAAAACTTAATTAATAAGTTAAATTACATAAAACTTTATAGTCCTAAGAAATGTTTAGTTCTTTAAATTTTGCCTTATGTAGGGGAAAAATCGACTTAGAATGAAAAAAGTAAATAAGTTAACGGAAAAACTATATTGTAGTGCTGAACCTAGATCTCTTTTTACATCAAGTTATGTTTTGTTTTTAAAAGGTAAAGATCTCATATCTAACAAACATAAAAGTTGCGTTCTTAACACATTTGCATGCTGTTGCTTAAACAGTTATATTGGTCATACCTTTAGAAATCTTGAAACCAGAATTAAAGAGCACATTTCAAAGTGTATTGGAAATCATATTAACAATCACCAAAAACAATTAGTATAGCATCTTTAAAAGCGATCAATAGATCTTAAATATCAGAACATTTAGTTATTAATGCTATTTGTGGAATAAATTGTAATAAAACGAAGTTTAAAATATTAAGAAGCTGTAACAATACTTTTGACTTGTTCAAAATTAAAGCCAAATACATTCATTTAATTAAACCAAAGTTATGTAAGCAGAAAAATTTTGATTATTCATTATTCTTTTTTAGTTAACTAGTACGCTCATGTTATAATTAACTATGTTTATTTAGATTTTAAATAACTTTTCTGTTTTGTTTTTTTTTTTGTTGATTAACTAATTACCGAGGCAATTATAAGGCTATATAAACTATAAAACTATTTACTTTGTAACAATTGTATTACACTGATAGATTTTTTTGAAATGTATTTGTGTTGAGTAAAAATCTTCTTGTTTTTAAAAAAATATATATGGGGTTTAATTAAATACACAAGAACTTTTTTACATTTAGTTTTTTAATTTAATACATTATAGTTTTAATTTGTAATTAATTTGATATTTAAAATATTTCTAAAAAAGTTTTAAGTGATGGCATACTTTATACTAAATATATTTATATCTTTAATGACTGAATAAATATAAAGTATCAATAATGTTTAGTAAAGATAGCCCTACTAAAAATAAATCAATTCAGTTTTTGTAATTAGTTTTAGTTTTAACTTTCTGTTTTACTTATAACATTATATAACTTTGTATTTAACAATTTAAATTTTAAACTGTTTTACATATGATTTAATTTTTTTTAAAGATTAAAACATAAAATTGGAAAGCTTTAAATTTGTATAGTTTTAATAATGGAAAATATAGCTATTTAATTTTAAATTTTTATGTTTTTTATGACGTTATGTTTTAAAATTTAACGACTGTTTTAAAAAAGTGCATACATCATTATAAGTTATAAGACTAATCATAAGTACTAAAATTATACAGGATAAAATTAATTTAGTTTATATAAACTGTCACGTCGATTTTTTATGTATCCCCTCTCCATCTTAGAAAAAAATTACTTTTGTTTTGTTTTAAATTTATGAACTCTTTTTACAACAGTTTGTTTTTACCAATAAAGTAAGTGAAACTTATTTTTAAACCAGTTAAATAAAGGAACAAAATTTTTTTAGTGAATTCCTATTAGCATATGTTTTGTAACTTAATTATTTACATGTTTAGTTCATTGTCACTTATTAATATGCTCTATTTAATTAATCTATAAAACAAATAATTGCTTCATTTAAAGTTTTTAATTGGATATCGTTAGTATAAGTTAAAGTGGTTAAAAGCACACTATAAGTTTGTTAGCATTGTAAAATTGATAAATATTCTATGATAAATATTAATAGTTAAAAGATTAAATAAATGGTAATAAAAAAATGCCTGTAATATGCAAAATCAACCAAAAAAATATATTTTATGACGCAGTAATTAAATACTAACAGTTTTTTAGTTGATTAGTACTATTTTTAACTAACTAAAGGTTTTGATACTACTACATTTTAATTTTTATTTGTATAATGTAAGTTTTTTTTATAAAAATTTACTTACACACTATACAAATATCAATAGTTAAACGAATGTTTAAGTAGGTAAATTAATTAATACACATAAATTATTTAGTGAATAATTTAAGGTATCTTTTTTAGTACTATTTTTTTGTGTATGTGTAGTTTTTAGTTTAGCCTATTATTATTTACAAAAAAAAAAATTAAGTTATAAAATGAGTTTACATTGTTATATACAAAAATTTTTTGTAGTATTTTAAATAGTTTTAACTAAATTACCTGACTTATCTTTTATTTCACTGTTAATGACTATTTTAGAATTATATGACGCATGGTTACCACCAATATAAATATTTTGTTTTAGGAGAAGAGAAAAAAAACTTACATTATTAAAATTAAAAATAGAAGTAATTTAAAATGGTAATTAAACTGACACAGATTTTACTTACCAGATGTATCCTTTACTCCACTGCTAATGAACAGTCTAGAATCGCCTGATGCATGGTTACCACCAATAGACATATTTGGTTTAGATTTTACGTTAATATTGGTCACACTCTGCAAAGTTTAATTTTACTTAGCGCGGTTCGGTTTTAATTGTATAAGTAGTATAATGAAATCAAAACACACTTGTACTCATTAGTTGTATCTGGAATTGTTTCTAATTTTCTAAGCTCACTCTGGGCAAACTTTTCAAAGTTGTTTTCACTGTTATTAATCATTCGAGCACTGCCTGATGCATGATGACCACCAATGTTCATATTCCCTTGAACATTTATATTCAAAGTTACGTCTCTGCGAAATTTAGTTTGTTTAGGTCGAATTTGTATTTGGCTATTTTATAACTACTACCCTACAAAACGAACTTGTCCTCATTAGTTGAACCTGGTTTTATTCCTGTTTCTGTAAGTTTTCCTATAACGTAACTTTCGACGTCATAAACTTCAAGTTCAATTTGTTTTGAAGTACTTGGTGCAGAACGTTTTCTATTAAAATCCATATTTATTATACTTTATTTTTAATTTAATTTGGTAATAGTATCAAGATATCCGTATTATTTTGTAAATTTCCATATTAAACTAGTTTAATTTATTTGAACTTGTATGGAAGTAATTTACAACAAAACAAACTTGTCCTTGTTAGTTGATTTTATCCCCGTTTCGCTTAGTGACACGTCAACAACGTCATTATAATTTTGCTGCACAAGTTCAAGTTGCTTTAAAGTGCTTTGTATAGGATATTTCTTATTGTCGGCCATGTTTATTTTGCTTTATTTACTTAAAGACTGTAATATTTTTTGAATAAAATATGTAAAGTTTTAATAAATGTAGTTTTTGTAATGAGTATTAAACAAATTTTAATGTTCTTTTGAAACTTAGTTATATAAAAAACAAAAACTCAGTATGTTAGTTTAATAAAGTTTTTAATTAGAAAACTTAAAGAAAATTTTGTAAAAACTGAAAGAATACTATTTTTATTACGAATAACGTTTCAAACAGAATTTTGTTAAAACTTAATAGGTTATACTAAGTAATAACTATCTGAAAGTTTTTTCCCATAAAGTTGACAAAAATATGCTAATAAAAGCTATTTTTATAGTTTATAATCGTTAAACAAACTCAAAATTTTTGAAATAGAATTATTTTAATGTATACAAAAAAAAACGCCTATACGCATGAATCATATTTCTAGATAAAAGAACTTAAAAACCAAACAAAATCTACAAAAATGTTTCATATATAAAACAAATAAGTAATGTACAAAAATAACTTTTAAATTTTGTAAATTTTAAATCAAATAATCTAAAAAAGAAGGTTTAATTCACATCTAAGCTGTGTTTTTTTTTTTAAAAATAGTTTGATTTTGGAACAAATGACTGACAATTTTAAAAGGTAAATTGTTATTGTTTCAAAAAATAAAGAAGTATGTCCTTATAAACGGGATTATAAAAATTTATCAGTTGAATTAAACTATAGTTAAAACAATACAACTTAACAATCAAATTAATTAAGTAACTTTTACTTTTCAACTTCGATGAATCAAAATTTAATCCAAATTAAATACATAATATAAGTTTTTTAGCTAAGCCAATAATTATTTTATTAGTCTTCATGTCTTACTTAATCAAAAAAAGACCGTTGTGCTGTACAAATAGTTCAACTACGTATATTTATTCCCAAAACTTTGAAGTAATGTTATTAAACAGGGTATTTATTTTATGTATATTTCTATGTTAAGCATTGTTGAGAGAAAAAACTATACCTTTTTAATGGTTTGTAGTTGCAAAATATCAGATTCTATAAAAGTTTTTTTTAATTCTAGTCAAACTTGTATATAAGATAAATTATTATATATATCCTATCTCATAATTATACGATCATATTATTACTTTTTGATACGATAATCTGCAGATAAAACAAAAGAGTTAAGATAAGAATATTCGGAAAACAAGTACTGGTTTTGTGATAGATATACAACTAATAATTCTAACAAGTCCAAATTTTTACCTTTAAGACAGTTCTGTTATAAAAGATCTGTCAATCCGGTAGGATTTGTTTTGAAAAAGTCTTTCAATGGTCACAGTATTATTGAAAGTTTTTACAAAAAAACAAACTTTAACTTCAGATCTTACAAATTAGTGCGTAAGTAAACATATTTGTGAACTAAGAAAAAAAAACAAAATATTTAAAAAACATCTTATGTAGGACTTCTGTTCGAGGAGCCATGGTTTGCCGATACTTGCATTTATATTGAAATAAAATTTAAAAGGAAACGGGTCTAAATTGCACGTGAACAAAATTGCACGAGGTTACTAAATTGCACGAAGCCAAGTTTGCACGAGGGCACAAAATTGCACGAAGACAATTTTGCACGAGGGCACAAAATTGCACGAAGACGATTTAGCACCAAGTGTCAATTTTGCACGAGTTACATTTTTGCATGAGATTAAAATACAAAAAAATATAATAAAATAAATTAAAAACAAAAAATTACATAAAAGATAATTTAAAGAAAAAAAAGCTACCGACCGAGGGTAAGGGTTAGGGGTAACAGTGATTGTAAAAAAAATCAAAAAATAAAATTAAAAAGATAAAAAATAAAATAAAAAGACTAAAAAAGAAAAACTTTAAATAAAATCAAACTTACTGACCGAGGGTAAGGGTTAAGTGTAACGGTAATAGTAAACAAAAAAGAATTATTAGAAAAGTTAAAAATGAATAAATAAAAATTTAATCCGTGCAAAATGTCTCCGTGCAAAATTGTCTGCTCATGTATTATTATCCTCGTGCAATTTTATCCCTTCATGCAAAATTGTCTTCGTGCAATTTTGTCCCCTTCTGTAATATTGTAGGCTCGTGCAAAATTGACAGCAACCCAATTTAAATACATAAGAATAAAATATTATAAAACTTTCTATTTTAAATTTACTGTGATAAAAGCATATCTGTTATTAATTAACTTTATTTTAACATAATAAATTCAATACAGTTCTTCAATCTAATGATTATAAGATAATATAATACTAAGCTGCATGTTATAATACTGCATGTTAGTAAAAAGTGATTTTGTTCTTATCAAAATTTCAAAACTAACAGCAAAATATACAAACAAGATTTTAATATCAACACTAACTTTAACTTAATTCTTTTTAATGATTTTTTATCAATATAATTGCCTGTATAAGCTTAAGTTTTTATAAAAACTTCGATAAGTGCTTTGATGCAACAACTTTAAAGAGAAACTGAAATTAAAAACTTAACTAAACTATGTTAATTAGATTAGTTTATAACTGCTTCAATTATTTTTCAGTTCTTTAAAAAAGTAACGCTGCAAAGATCAATTTATTTTCCTGTTTTCCTTTTTGTGCTTTCTGTGTTTTTAATTTATACGACTTGTAACGGAACGAATTAAATTTTAAACATAAGATTAAGTCTTTAAAGCGCGTAAACCATACATTATTACATCACAACCACTAAATATTTTTAATTCTTGTTAAAAATCTATCGTTATAATAAACTGGGGCTATTTTTCAAGGTTGATAATCTTTTATAATTAACAGGTAAAATTTGTTCGAAAAAAAAAGTTTTTCAAAGATCACAGTATTCTTAAATATTTATTAAAAAAAATACTTGCAAGTTTTACGTAAGTTTGCTTAAGTAAATATCAATATTGTTTATTTTAAATAAAATTAATAGCGTTTAAATAGTTTCAAACAAGTGTTTCGAATATGAAATTTTTTTTAAGTTAAACACAAATTGTTAAGTATCATAAATATCACTTTATATATATACATATCTTTTATAAATTCTAAACATTGTACTTATATACAAAACTTAATTCATACTCTGTTTAGAATTCAACTTTATTCTACTAGATTAGGAATATAGAAAACCATGTTATACAAAGTTAAACTTAATATGATAAAACTGAAAGATTAAAAGAACAAATATAATAATTTGCATTGAATTTATATTGTACATACAAAATAACAAAAAAAAATGATTTTATGCTTAAGCATATTTTTTAGTTTACAGATATAACATATCACCAATATTTGTTAAAGGTTTAGTATAAAACCAACAATACTTAATAGCTTTAACAAATACTTCTAACAAAAAATAACTTGAAGTGGTATTAGTTGAATATTTTTACGGAGAAAAATGCTTGTATGTTGTTAACAGTAAAACACACTTAAAAGCCAAATACCCTGAATTATATAGCTAATTAATTATTCATTTGAAGCGTTAAAGTGTATTTTCATTTAAGTCTTTACAGCTTTAAAATAAAAAATCACAAATTTATTTTTGTAGAAAATTTATAAGGTAAAACTTAAGTAAATTAAAAAACAAAAAAATAAAATACATTATGACTTTTGTTTATTAAAGTACAATATAATTTTATTGAGATAAGTACAAATTTAATATTAAATTTAATAAATTAAATAAGATTTAATATTAAAAATGTAAAAAAAAACATTTCGCCTGTTAGTACAACACAACTAAAAAACTTTAACAAAACCAAAAGTAAATTATACTGAAATTCATAACAATAAAAATTTAAGCTTTGATGACGATTAAGTTAATAAACTGTTCACATTCTAATTATTTAAAGTTTTGTATGATGAATAAAAATTGTAAATTACAAAAATAACAAAAATAACAAGGGAAATGTTAAAAAATGTAATTTCTGAGTATTTTTAAGATCCCATTAATCATTTGAACTACTTAATCATTGACACTGAGTAGATTTATTGCAGAAAATAAGCAAATTGAATAAATACAATAAAGACTGAAGTATAAATACCTTTCATTTAAGTTTTTTTTTACTATTTATTTGATAGTTTCGAAATAAATATAAAATACAAGCACAAACACAAATACTATCAAATCAAAAGTACAATTAAATGTTTATAGTTTAAAACTAAACAATTTAGAAGATATAATAACAAATAAATTAAAATATATGACTCGACAATCGAAAGGTTTTTTCGTACACCAGGTCCTTTGACCAATACTTTTGAGCGTTTTTTCATCGTTCAATAAACAATATATAATATAACAATGCTGTATATCAAAAAATAGGTTTTGAGCAGAATTGAAAGAAAAGTGATTTTTTTTTTAATTATATATACCGTGAAATTTTATAATGTTCTAAACTACAAGTTTTTTTTAATTTAAAAATTATTTTGGTTCTATCAGTTGCATGTTATTAGAAAGTGGTTATTGATATTGTTTTAACCAAAATTTAAAGTTAAGATATAAAAAAAAAACATATTACTAGGTTTATGTTTTTTATATTACGCAAAATAGTAAAAATTATGTTTATTACACTTAAATTTTGAAAAACTATATGTTTTAATTTTAAGTCTGTTAACTTGAAATTCTAATCTTTTTAACGGTATAGAATATAATGTTCTGGTTTTTCATAAAGATAGGGTAATATTTTTATTGTTTTCAAAATTACACGCACCTACATAACTTAATTTTACCAAACATTTTTACACTATTAGTTTTTTATTCGGTATTGAAAATATAGAACATATAATAAAGTTTAATAAAATACTGAAAAAATATGAAAAACTTTTCACATAACTTTCTACACTTTTTAATTTACAATTTTTTACATATAAACAAACTCATGGAATTAAAGTATCTTTTATAAAGTCATAATAAGTAAGCTAAAAACAAACTTTTGCAAAAATACATGGCCATTGCTTACAAGTTAATGAGCGTAAGTTCTATATTATAACGTCACAGCCACTAAGAAACTAAATTTAAAAAAAATTTTTTAATTCTAAAACTATATCAAAGTTCGGCAGCTATATAAGTACTCAAATGTTTAAAAAGCTATCAAAACGTAAGAATAAAATATAAACCATAGAACCTAGAAAACATGTTTAGCAAATAACATCTTACTTATAAAAAAAACATAAAGTATAGTGTTTAAACGAAGGTACGTTATAGACTTAAAACAATAAGTTCATTTTTTTCAACTTTAAACAAAATTTAACTGTAAAAACAAATTTCTATATACAATTTCAAACAAAAAAAATAGCTTTATAGAAGTAAGTACGTTTTCAGTAGAGTAGTCTGTGAACATTTTATGAAAAAACAAACATAAAGTTATAATACTCACAGCTTTATTAATACATAAACAAAATTTAGTTATTATATCACTAATATTACATATAAAGTAATAATAACAACGGTATGTAATCGAAATTGGTTGAATTATATAATTATACATAATACAAAATAAATAAATGTGCTAATTCAGCATTAATAAAATATTTATAGTGCTAGCTGAAAAACCGAATTGAAATTATATTACTTTTAAATAAATTATAGTACTATTTCCAACTTTTTTTCTACTAAAGAGTTAAAAGATAAAAATTTAAAAATCAAGAAAAGTTTTTAAAAAAATGAAGTGTTAATCATATTAAGGTGTTTTTAACAAAATTGAAAAATTATTTGCATATAAGTTTTTTTAAACTATCTAGTTCAGAACAACTCTTACTTTGTAATAGTATTTGATTATTTATCAGTATGTATAAATAGATGATAAAATTACACTAAGAATACAGTTTAATGTCCAGGACAGGCATGAATATAAAATTTTAGAATAAAATAATTAGTCCTTTTGAATAAAAAAATAAAGTATTTAGAAATAAATTTAAATCTGTAAAACGTTTGAATCAAACAAGATTTATACAAAAACGTAATAACTTAGAATAAAAGAATATATTGTTCTTGTTTACTAGTGCCGTATTACATTTTTTCTTAAACTAAGTACGTTAAAATAGTGAGTTACAAAATGTTTTCTTAAACTAAGTACGTTAAAACAGTTAGTTACAAAATGATTTCTCGTATTTAATTCTCAGTACGAGATTTTTTAAGCACAACTTAAAAATGCTAGTGCACATTTTGAACATAACATGCTTATTTTTAAAAAGTGAGTATCCTACGGAAAGTGCGTGCTTGTAAAGTGCAAACTCAAGAGAAATAGGGGTTCGGTGTTCAGATAGGCAATCCTGCTGGTTAGTTATTATTATTTGATAGTTTAGTTACAACTTTGTCTATTTTTCTAACCGTTATTTGGATCGTTATTAAACATTATTAAACACAAACCTTGAACTTAAACAAAGACAAGGACAATTAAAAAAGTACTAAAGGTATAAGTTTTTAAGTATATGAAAAGCTAGTTTTTTTTTTGAAAATAAAATTATGAAAAAGTTAGGTTTACTTTCGAGTTATTTTTTTAACTTAGAAAATACTTTGAAATAAATGAAAAAAAAACTACATTTGACTTTGCAAATTTAACTTTTGTATATAAAACGAAACTGTTGCTGTGATTTTAAATTTTTCCCTACCAGCCTAAAGCTAATATTTAAATAAAGTAAAAGTTGTTTGATTTATCTTTGTATTGATAACTATCCAATCATATTTCAAATATAACAAAACTCATAAAATCTATTTATAAACGTTAACGTTGAAAAAAAACTATAACAGAATTGTATAACTTACATTTAAAGTTATTTTAACTACTAGTCAGAAAAGAATCAAAAAAGTTTATATTTAACTTGATAAAGTGAACAAAAAATCATTAAGTAACAATTTTGATCACTAAACTACACTATATTTTTAAATTATCAAATACAGGTATATCAACTTATAATCAAAACATAGCACATTAGAACACAGCATTTTTATTAGAGATGAATATTTTTTTACTAAAATTATAAATGTAAAGTTTAAAATGTTACTAATAAGTAATTTAGTTGACATTTTATTTTATTAGTTTTCAATCAAAGTTAAAATAGACCTTTAATTAGCTTTAATGACAATTGCTTAGGATTGTGTTAACAATTTAAACTGTTATTAAATTTTATAACAATTAAAGTTCAACAACTTAGGTTGTCAAAATTCCTATTTTTATCATAGTGTTTTTCTGCTAGCTACAAAAGTTTTAACAAACGTCTTAAATAAAAAATGTATAGCAAAAAAAAAAGTTTTAATAGCAAAAAAAATTTTACAGACGGCTTCCGCTATTTCAAATATTCGTTTTTTAAGAAAAGAGGTATCAGTAAGATTGGTTTAATAAAGTATATAGAACTATATAAATAACTTTATTTTGTATTATTTTATACTAAAAGACTTATAACAAAAATAGGCTTATACAAGTTAGGTTTTGAAACATTAAACAATAATTGATACCTTTAAAATGAGTTTTTTATACGATTATATAGAATTTTCTTTGTAAAACGGTTTTAGTTTTTTAACTTTTGAAAACGTAGTAAACAAACTTTTAGAATTTAAATTCTAAATTTACATTGAACCTTAATTCAAGTAGTAACTAAGAACAAGTTTTGAAGGCTAATATGTTTTAAAACATTTTATTTCCAATAAATTTTACTGAACAAAATTATATTTGTATAACTTGTTGATAACAACTTTTACAAATATTTACAAATATAAAATGAAATAAAATTCGAAATTTTCTTTTAGCTAAACTTTTTTATTTAGTAAAAAGTCATTTTTAAAAGTTTTCAATAATAACATAAATTTTAAAAGATAATAAATTTCACAAAAAACTCCTTCTTTCTTTAATAGACAAAAATTACAAAACAATTTTGTTACATCTATGAATTGTAAATTTGTCTCCTTTAAAAGTACTAGTTTTTTTTAATTTGAAATTATTTTGATGTTAATTATCATATTTTTTAATTACAAATAATTTCATGACTTTCAACTTTCTTCAACTAGGTGAAATTACACATTTTATATTAAACTTATTTTTTATTTATCAAACAAAATTCATATTTTGAAACTAAAACTCTTAGTATTGCTTATTTTAAAGAACAAATAACTTTTTTAAATTTTAGTTTAATTACCGTTCTATTTAGTAACTTTTTATTAGATTGTTTTAGTTTGTCTATTTTCGGTCTAGTTATCAGATTGAATAATGTTTGTTTAATAAAAAATAATTACACTGATAACTTTATTTTGAAAAGTTGTATAATGTTTTATAATTATAGATAAAAACAAATAGCTTTTTTCAAGCTTGAAAAAGAAGTAAAATTTCATTATATATATATGAATATAAACCCTCAAAGCTAATTAGTTTTGAAAAAATTAACTTAATAAATATATAAAAGTATTTAAGTAGTAAAAATCAGTTTGCCAACTTATATCAAGTAAAAAGTAATTTATAGACAAATATACATTATTTTACAAAAAAATTTTAAGTTTGATATTAGTTTTTATTTTTATGACAAAAAAGTATAGAAACCTTTTATGTTTATAAAAACGATAACAAAATGTTTTAGGTAAATATTAGTTTATATATAAACTAACTTCGATTTCAAAGTTAACCTTAGAGTGATCAATGACAGAATTTAAAACACTCACATCCTTGAACAGTTTATTTTTCAGAAAGTTTTTTTTTGGAAATAAAAACAATATCCTTATTATTGAGTGATCTGTAAAAATAATATTAAAAAATTTATAGTAAAATACGAGATTTTAAAGTTTTAAAAAAAAATATTATAATATCTCTAAATATTTTGTTTAAACAAACAAAAGTTTTTAAGAAACATTTTTCACTATAAACTTAAAAAAGTTTAATTTTCATAAGAAAAGTTGAAAAAAGCATTTCTTTAAAACTATTAAACTATTTTGTTATTTTGTTAAAATAGTTTACTTATCGATTTTGACTGAGATATTCAATGATTTTATTTTAATTGTACAATTTTTTCGTTTAGTTTTTATTGCATTTCGCTGTTTCCCTACAGAGCAGTAAAGTTTTTATTATTTTTTAAACTTTTTTAGAGCAAACTTGTTCTGTATAAAAAGCTAAACTTTTCAGAAAAATTTTGTTTGTAAAGTAGATAAATCTATTATTATCTTAAAAGAAAGTTGGTATAAGGTAATTTTGAAATCTTTAAAAAAATCAATTAAGTCTGTAAGAAAATAAAAGTTTTATTAGTATATTAAGTTAAAGAAACTATAAAAGTGTTTTTTTCTTGTGTTAAAAAGAAACAAAGTAAGTCTAAAATAAATCTGTTCAAGTAAAACTGCAATACTATAGCTAAAAATTTGCTAAATACGCAGGCGATACATTAAAGGTAGAACTAATATCTAGTTATATAAAATTTATTAAAATCAAAGTTTATTTTTTTATCAACTCAACTTTTATGTAAAAATAAAGCAATAACACAAAAAAAAATTTTGTATAAAAAAGCGTGGAATGATAGTTTAACTTAGTTACTTATAAAGTTTAGTATTTTTTAAATGAAGTAAGAAAGTTAATCAGAAAACTTTTACTTTTTAAAAGTTTTGTATATTAAACAAATTTTCAAATGTAACTGTTTCACATAGAAATGTTTTTATTTAAATTATTGATTTTTGTTGAAATCAAATTCAAAACAAACAAAGCCTTTTAATTCAATGCTTTTAATTTTTAGAAAAATATTAAAAAGAAGTCTGTTTACAATGAACTAGTTGTAATTTGTTCTTTCTACTATAAAATATATTAGGATAATAAACAAAAGCACTATAGTAATATTTAGTTTCGTCTACTTATCAGTGTTAAGTTATAAGTACTCAGCTTAGGCCCAAGAAGATAAACAAGTTTTTTTTTTTTGTTTTATTAATAATATTTGAACAATTGATCATTCTAAACTTTAACAAATTCTGCTGTTTATATCTTAGTTTGTTTTTTTAAGTTTGTTAATATTTTCTTATATAACCAGTAGTAATTAAATACAACTTTTGTAGTACTATGGCAGTTTTATCTACCTCTAACAGCTAACGCTAAGAAGTAACGTCAAAGCATTAAAGAAGAATTTTCGAAAAAAAAAATTGATACTGTATTTTAGATAAAAAAGCACTAAATTATATATTATATTTATAATCAGAATAATACTTATGAGAAATTACAAACAACAATGAGCTGTTTCAAAAATTTATTCAAAATTATGAACAAAACTTTATAAAGATGAAAACTTGTTTCGAATAAATTGTTAAATTGTTTCATAACGTTTTTGGTTATTGTTACTACACTAGTTGTGTTGAAGAATAACTGCAGAAATAACAAGGTTTAGAAATAATTACTTTTCAATAAACAATTAAACATGTTGTTGAAAATAACATAAAAACTAATTAGGATAAAGAACCGGTAGAAAAATTCCAGAAACCAATGTTTTGATAATTGATTTAGACGAATTTGGTGTGAGGTAATGACGCTTAACTAATTGACTCCAGTTGGAATAAGTAATTAAGTATATGAATTATTAGTAGATTTATTTAACTATTTGAGTAAAATAGTTTCTAGTAGAACTGATATAAGTAAAATGTAGGAAATAATTTAGAAAACCAACCCAATAATAAGCAAAATTTTAATAAATTTCTCACAAAGTTTACAAGTTAAGTTAACAAAAATGATTTAGAAAACTTGAAAAGTGTAAACACTTAAAGTGATTTGTACTATATTTTTAACATTTGAGATCTATTCATTGTTTGGTTAAAAAATATAAACACCAAAATAGGTTTTTAAAACAATAAAAAAAAGTAAACTTAAAAAGTAAGTATTTTAAACTAAAATTAAAAATAAGATAAATATTAAGATTTATGAGTACATAAACCTACAAAAAAGAATTACAATTAAAAAGACCTTCTATGGCTTCAAAGATAATATTTATTTTTTTGTTACTTATAAATTTCTACCAAGTTTAAGATAATGTTTCACAACTTTGTTAAAACGCTCACAAAAAAATAAGTTTAAAAATACTTTATTGCTCATACATTTAAGTTATCATACTTAACTTTTTAAGGAATAAATAAAACAAAAGTGTACGATACTTTTGCTGTTAAAAAGTCACTGAATTGTAAATATTTTTTTATATCTCTGATGAAGTATAGGTGCGGTGCAGTACTGTTTAAAAATATTTTTATAGTAAACGAATGGAGCATACGATTATAACTTTTATTTTTTTAATATCAAGTAAACGGTTTGCTAACGTTTGTGGGTATTGTTACTACGCAAGTTAGGTCTAAAGTTAAGAGCAGGTTTTTCAAATTCTACAAAGATAAACAAGTGTTTATGTGTTTGTCTTATGAAATTCTACAAAGAAAAATATTGATAAAAACTACGTGTAAACCAGTTTTAAAGTACAGTAAAATTAAAAAAAAATAAACAGTTTATTAGTATGAACTTAGAGTATGTTATTTTCCAACAATACTTTCAAACGTAGAAAACTAACTTAAGAGCTAAAAAGTAATATCTAGTTTTTCTAAAGTTAGTTAAATGTTTAATAAAATATATTAAGATATTTTGAAGAAAAACAACATAATGTTTGTACTTTTTAGTTGATCAAACTACATAACTTTTATCATAGAACAGTTGTATAAGTTTTTTAAAACCAAAACATATAATAGAACAGTTATATAATATAAAACAGTTGATATTTTATTAACATTTAAATAACAAACTTATTAAAAATTTACAGATCGATTTTATACACCAAAATGCGGTAAAATGAAATATCTTACGACTAAGGTATTTTAGATAATTAAAACTTTCTTAAATATCATACTTTATTGTATGTGTTTAATATCGCTTGGATAATTGTCTTGAGTTGTTAAAAAGTCATTAAGTCTTCTTAATTGGCTGGGAAGTTTTACTTTATTAGTCGAGTAGTCTAATTTCAAGTGAAACTTATATAAACTTAAGAACATAAACAGAAAATAAAATTCAAGCGCATTAACTTAAGAATGTATTTTATAAAAGGAAAAGAATCACAGTTTAGCTTAAGATAATTATAAATTTAAATAGACATTAAAAAATGTTTATGTACTTGTCAATCAAAAAATAATTTTTAATGGAGAAATACCCTTTTTAAGATTTGACTTGGTTTTTAGCCTAAAAAATAGTTTTAATAAAAAGTGATCTTAAAAACATTAAATGTGTTACAAAGTAGTTATTTAAAACAATCAGATTTTAGTTTTGAGGTTTTAATTTTGATAGTCTGCTTTAAAATACTTAGCATTAAAAACATTTTCTAAAGTATACATCAAAATTTAGTATAAGGCACATTAACAATATAAATAATTATAATCTTTGTTTTTATTAACAAAAAAACAATCTAAAATTATTTTGTTTTTAATGTATAACATATTTATAGGGTTTACAACAACAACCACGTAAAAGTTAAAAAATAATAGTTAAAATAAATATATTTTTTTTAAATATTGTTACCTTGAGACTTACGGTTTAATGTATATCTTTTAAAATTTCTACTTATAATATTTAAAAATAGTTCCGCTAAAGAGTTTCAGCTGATTAGACTGATCAAATAGTTTTTACCAACTGTGGGTAAAACTTTAACAAATTTTTTACAACAAAATAGTTAGTCAAGCATCATTTAACACTAAATGTGCAGTCCTTGAAATGTGCTCTCTTTTGAATGATTCACATCAATTATATTAATTAATATTTTTTAATAATGTTAATTATTTTTTGTAAACAATTTAAGTTCTACAAATTATTTTGCATGAAAAACTTTTTTTTAAATAAGCTTTTGTTCAAAGTTGATATACAAAATCTATTAAAGTTAAAAAATATAAACACGAGCAATAATTTTGTTTTTCGAATACATAATTATATGTTTTCAATTAACTAAACTTTTTTAAGTTCATAATTAAAAACTAAACTTTACTATCATATTGTTTACTTATAAGTTGCAACTAAAGTTTGAATAAAACTTTTAAATTTTCAAAAGAGGCAAAAAAAATTAATTTTTTATACTTCTTAAAAACTAAAAACTACTTTCAATAAACATAACAGTTAAAAATGCCTTAAGTTTTATAAATTCAAACAAAAACAAATACAATCTACAACAAAAATAAATTTATACTTCTGATTGAGTTTGTAGGCGGTCGTAAAAATATTGCACATATTTTTCAAAACAAATCAATCAAAAAATAAAGTTTATAGTAAATCTATATGTTAAAATGTTTGCTAACGTTTGTGGGTATATTTATTACGAAAATTTTGTCAACAGTGTACTTGAACCATTTTTTTTTTATTTTTACGAAGTTAGATCTTTTTTACACGTTTTGTAATATACAGTATACAACTTTATGAAACAAAGAATTAAAAAACTGAATAATTTTATGACGTGTTGTAAAATTATTTACAATTTGTACACATAAATGTATACAATCGCTTTTTTTACTATACTTTTAAAAGTACAATATATTTTAAAGTCTGTAAAGTATATATTTAGATAATGTAGATTTATTTTAGTACTCTATAACTAGGTTATTTAACATAAAAACTATACAGCATTTGTCTTTAGTATATAGGTGTTCAAGTTACAAAATGTTTCTATGGAACTTATATACAAAATAATATTTAACATTTTTTCTGATAATCAATTAAGGTTATGGTTTGTTTGTTGAAAACTTTAAATGAGTTAAATTTAAAACGAATAATATTTAAAGATTCTAAAAACTTTACATCAAATGTTATCATTTTTACTCGAAATAGTTATGAAAACAATAATACAACTTTAACACTTGATTTCTTACTTAAAATATAAACATAAAAACTTTAAATAACCGAACTTCAACACAAAAACACAGTAAAAGCTAAAAATATGCTCGTACAAAAGTACAATTAAAATAATATTTTAAAATATTCTAAAACATCATGTTGATGAACATGTGTTTAATGACGCTGAACTGAGTGACTTCGGTTGTTAAAAAGTCATTAAAAGAATAAACTCCTTAAATTTTTATACAATAAACGCTTTTGTAAAAACAAACACAAAGTGGTTTGTTGGCAGCATCTAAGTAAAAATATTTTTAATATTTGTTTTTATATTTATTTGTTTTTTATGTACAAACTTAATTAACTAAAATAAAAAAAATAATTTAGTTTGACTTTGATAATCTTTAACTTTATTTTATTTTCAACTAACTTGCATATGCTTTTAAATGTTTTATCAGTAAAACTAAAGCAAAAAAAAAAAACAACAGTCATTTTAAATTAAATTAAATTTGTTTATATTCAATGCTTCAATTTTCTGATATTAAGTTTAATTTGAGTTACAATAAAAAGAATATTTAATACATGTTTTTGTTGACCATTTCTATTTTTATTTTAAAAACTTTTAAAGTTCTTGATTATTATTAATCTCATTAAAGCAAACACCACAAACTAAGGCGAACATGTTTCAGATTATATAAAAATGATTTTTATTTAAATGTACCACGTGATGTTACCGTATTTTCGATTTAAACGGCACTTACGCCGCTAAAACATACATTTTTCAGGTTGAAAATATTATTTTTTGTAATTACTAATCTAAGCTATGTTAAGCTGCTTGTAGTAAAAGATCTACAGTCTTTTAATTACTATCATAATTCGTTATATTTTATAAACTGAAAGATAAAAGTTCTAAAACTTCATACCATAGCATCTTTAATTAAAGGTTAACTTATCAATATTAACTTTTATAAAATAAAATTTCTAGACAATGACGTGAATTGAATAACTTTAATTTTATAACTTTACTGAATGTTTTTCTTTAAAAGAGATTTACTACTCTATATTTTAATTAGTAGTGTCTACAATAATATGAAAAAGTTCTGCAAAAAAATAATGTTGTAAAGTCAATAAAAATCTACAAAATGCACAAAAATTGTAAAAAAGATCTATAATCTTGTGAAAAGGCGCAATTTAAAACAAATTTGCAGATGTTGAATTTTTATTTAATGCAGAATATTTCTCTCACTTTACTATTAGTAGAAACCAACTGTAAAATATTAGTTATTTTTAATTTTAGTAATATGTTGTGTATTATAATTTTTGTTAATTCAATTCTGTTTTGTTACAACAGGATTCAAGAAATAAAATCATGTTTGTATATTAATAAAAATAATAATTTTTTATAATTATAAATGTTCAAATTTTCTATTAATTATATAGTCGTATAAAAAATAAATGTATAGTTAAAAGTACTAGTTTTCAAACAATAGTTTTACTTGTGGTATTCTAAGCTGGTTTTATATATATTAGTTTATAAATAGAGTTTGATATATTACTGTAAAATAAAAAAATAAAACATATTTATAAAAGTACTTCAATTAAATAAGTACTATTTTTAAGTGTGTAATTGTTACTAAAAACAAATAAAGATAAGCTTTATAGCCTCAACTTTTATCAACCGTTTTAAATATTTAACAACATTTGATTGGATTAATAATTACGTATCCAGTAGTTCAAAAGCATAAATATTTTAGTCTGTTAAAGTCTATAAAAATAATATAATAAATATTTATATGCTTTAACACTTTTCAAAAAATAAATTCGCAACAAGGAACCTAGGAACAAGGACCTATATAAATTTACTTTCACATACATACTGTAAACTACTTATAAAAGTTTAAGTTTTATTTTATTTACATAATAAAATTTGAAAATTTATTGTTACTATTGTTTGAACTTTGACTAAATACGATTTAACTTTTTATTGCATTAGCCTTTCTTTAAACGTTTAATAAGTTTTATATTTTTCTTACGAGTTACATGACTGTTTACTATTATATAGTTTTCTTGGAGTATATTTTTGATAGCTATATTTAAGCAACTGTTTTATAACATAATGTATGTATGTAAAAATTTATTTTATAGAAATAACAATACAAATCAGTTAAAATGAGAAAAACTTTGAAAACAAACTATACTGTATCAAATGATGCATAGCTAAATAATTTTGAGTTGAAATAAAGTCATTAAAATTTACACATTGCTGAAGTTATTGGTTGAATCATTCGAATATTTTAACATTTATTTTAACCGAAAGTTATGTGATTACAAAAACTAAATAAAAAACAGAATCAAAGATCAAAATTTTAAATTTTGTAAAATTTAAATAAAAAAATTATAATAGTTATTTATTATTTTATAAGGTTGACAACTGTGTGTTTTGAATTGTTTGTCTATAAAAATATTTTAACAAGTTGCGTTTAAAATTATTAAGATTGTATTAAACTAAGTAATTGCCAAATATAACTTTTACTATAAAAAGCATTACTGCTTGACAATTGTTCAAAGTTGTCTATAGATATAATATATAAATCTTTTCTTAAATCTTCTTAGTTTCAAAATATTTATCTCTTACTAACATATCGTTCAATTTAAATCTAATGTTTTCTACCTTTACTTCCATGAATGTTATTGTAAATTACAGTACAAAGTCTTTAGACAACATGAAAAACTTACTATTGAAATAAACTCTTTAGTATATAGCTAATATTTAACATAAGGTAAGATAAAACACAGGTAAATACTTGACTACTTAACAAATTATACTGCTTAACGTCTAAAATGAAACTAAGTTTTCATTTTATTAAAAAACAGTATAAATATTTTATATTTCCATAGAAAAGTAAATTACAAAAAAAAAAAATATACTCTGAAATAAAGTTTAATTGTACAATAGTTCTCTTTTTTACCAGGAGAGTTTATTCAAAGTTAAGTGTTGGTTTAAAACATGTTACTTTAAACGTCTTTATTAATTACTGTATATTTTTTAACTCTACTTTCAGTTATATTTTATTTTTCAGTTTGTACTGTTTCAGTTTTTTAAATAAACAATACGTTTAATTAAAACAGCACATCAAAACAAATTTTCGCTGAAAATTGTAAACTTTAAGAAAAAATTTATATAGTATTTTAAAATTTTCCTATTTTATCAATTTAAAACTTTGTATTATTTAATTAAAGTAAACAATATTTTATTATTTTTTTATGAATTGATTTTTAAAGATACCCACAAACTATTGTAAGCAATGAACAGTATACATTTATAGAAAATTTATGGTAAACCTTCATTGATTTCCATGTTGAACGCGTTTCTTTTATACGATATTAAACCGAAAAAAATATTGGAATTTAATTTGACTAAAAAACAATAATAATACTTTTTGTAAATATAATTTATTTTTACGAAATTTTACATAATTAAATATGTGAAACGTCTTAAAAAAAAAAAAAATATTGTTTAATTTATTCAAGTCTAGCAATACTCTTTATAAAATACTATATTAACGTTTAAAATAAATGCTTTAACTTTATTCAAAAACTTTTTTTTTTTGATTTTAGATAAACACTAAATAATACAGCTTTTATTAAAGTTTTAATTTAATATTATATAAAAATAATTAACTTTTATTAATTTTATAGTATAGTTGAGTAAGATGCAAAATTATTATAGTTCACTAACTTAAGTAAAAATGAACAATACTTATTTTCAATACTAATGTCATGAGAGCAACTTAATCTAAAGATTTCAGAAAAAAAAAACACATATTATAAAGTTTGGTGTTGCTTTTTATAATATTTAATTTAATTAGTGCATTATCAAGTTCATTTTATTCATAAAAATGAAAAAAAATAAAATTCGTTGTGATATACTAATAGTGTTTATTGTTTTAAATATAGTATGATTGAAACTTAAAACATGTAAAAGTTAAACTTTTTCCTATCTGATACAGATCATGTGTTAAAACTAAAAAAAAAGTACTCATTTCTTAATATTTTAGTTCTTCTATTATCAATTGCTTTTGTAAAACTTGAATTCTTAAGTTTATATCTTAAATCTGAACCGTTTCAAAATACTTATACTTATTTTGTAAATGTTTATTAATATTTAAATTAACTAAAACACTTTCAAACATTTATTATTTTTGATCTATTTAAGTAGTAATTTAGCATAAATACAATAATTTTAGAACGTTATTTATTTTAAATTCAGATAAAAACCAGTAATTAAATAAACTTAACTTTATTATTTTAAAAATAAATAAAGTTTTCTATAATTATTTCTGTAGTTAGTTGTGTCTTAGTTTTGTAAGTAATCAAAAATTTGCAACCTTCAAACATTTTCTTTTTTTTTTGTTTATGAATGAAATAATATAAATTAAAAAAATATTTTAAGTGAATTTATTACTGCATAATTGTAGAAAATATCTATTGTAAGCATAAAATACCTAATCAATTTTATTTACAGTTCCGCTTGAGTGCATACATTAAACAGTGTTTTGTTCTATAGTACTTTTTTTAAGTTTAACTTTTTAACACCTCTAATTACTATGGGTTTAAACAAAATTACAAAGAAAAATCTTTACAATTATAGATAGGTTTTACACAGTTAAAATAGTTTTAGTATAACAACTGCCTTTTAAAAACTTTTAAAATACTTCTTTACATAATTAATAAATCATTTTGCATTAATTGTCAGTATTGCTGTTATGAATATTAAAATTAAATTTTTATAAAATCAGCTAAAAAAAACTTAATAATAAGTTATTTATAAACGTTTTGACATAATTTATAAACGTCTATTTTAAGAACATAACTTTCATAACTTTCATTTAGTAATTTAGTAGTTAATAACTTTATAATTTAGTATACTAATAAATGTTTGAGCTAAGGTAATGACATATCTAATTGTAATTAATTTTAAGACAAAATTTATTCCAAGTTTGTTAAAAAAATTTTATTATACTTTACAAAAACTTATATAAACTTTATAAAGCTGTTCTCACTATGAAATTAGTTTTATTGTTATACAGATAGTTGCTGTTCAAAAACTACAATTACAAAAAAACATGTGACGAATTGTGCTTGATATCAGTTTATCGATTAATGTAAACTACTAACGATTGTTTGTGAGAACTTTCATGGAAATCGTGAAAAATGTTCATAACATAACTAATACGCATTTTTCTTTAATACTTGTAAAAAGTTTAGGTTACTGTATAAAGGTACTATTGTCTTACATACTTCAAAAATATTGCTACAAGTAAAACTTTGATATAATATTTAAACAAATGTTAATTAAATGCTTAAAGAGGCGTTTAAAATAATACGCCTAAGGTAAAAAAGTTCTTTTGGTTATCGAATAGACTTGATTTCGTCTTTTCCAGAAAATTATTGACTCCCAGGACAAATTATATCATTTTTGTTTATATAATTAGAAAAAAAATCTTCTAATTTCATACGTTTCAAGTTGATACAAAAAAAAATTTTTAATTATACATTTAGAAATAAATTTACTGTAACAAAGATAAATACTCAGTTCTTTATACTCAATTTTACAACATATGTTACCTTGTTTAAGAACATTGGTTTGTAAAAAACTGTAATTAAACCGAACGTTAATGAAATACAAATTAAAACTTAAATATAAATTCGTTTATTATCAACAACTTTAAAACAGTTTAGGTTAATCTAAATTTTTTTTGATAGCAGCGTTTTAAACTTGTGAAACATTGAAAATGCTTCATTGTAACGTTAAAAAAAAACATTATTTTATCTAAGTTTAAATATTTCTACTTGTTATTTTTTATTGATTCGTCAGCAATTATTGTTATCAATATTTCCAACAGGTAACTTTTACTATCATTGAATAAATGTTTTGAAAAATAAAATTATAAAAAATACATTTTTATATGCTTCTATATTACTGTATTAACCTAGGTTAATTCAACTTGTGTTTTCAAATATAAGATTACAACTTTATGATTTACTTTTTATTTAAATTTAAAGTAAATTAGAAAATAACAAGATTTCTAAAACATTACTTATTTATATAAAATAGTTGAAAAACTGTCAATTGCATAATAAAAGTTGTACTAGTAAAGACAAGAAATAAATATTTACATATTTAACTTACTTTTATCTGTTTCAAGTTATAATTCCAATAACTCAATTTTAGTAGCTTGTTTTTTAACAACGTATACTTTTATTTAAAGCTCATTATTCAAAATGAATTAGCTAGTGTAAATCATTTAAACTAAAGTTTCTGTAGTACTCTATTGTAAAATTTATTTTAACTTTATAATTTGCTCATATATAATTATTCTTTGGCTTTATATTTATGAAAATTTTTTTTATAGAATTACTTTAACTTGAAAGTTTTGAAGTTATAATTTCAAGTAAAATTAAAAAGTTTTTTAATATGCATTTCATAAGTTATATCTTATACTACACAACTAATACCTAAGTTCAGTGTGAGTGTATATTTAATCCGATAATATTGTTATTAGTTTTCTGTATGTATAAAAAAGATCAAATAAGATTAGTAATGAGCATACAAAAAAGTTTTTATGTTTTCGAGATCTTAATCTTAATAAATTTTTAAACAGGTAAAAATGAAAGTAAAGTTTCAAAATGGTCGTTATAACGTTGCGAAAAGAATCGTGAAACTAATGAAACGTGTAATTAGTTTGTAGATTAAAAATTGCAAGCAAATTGCTTCTCTTATCATCACAAAACCAGCAAGTAATTGTTATAAGGTAAAGAAAGGCAGTTTACTTATGATTATTTTTGATATTGTTTTTAGATAAAGTTGTGTTATTGAAAATTTTCTAGTCTCTAGTTATTTTTCAAACTACTAATAGATAGTGAATAATTTATTTTTAAATTTTTTTTATGATTTTACAGCAGAACATAAACGTTCATGCTTAAATAAAAGGGTCTAATATTTAGTATTTTCATTATCATTAATCTTTTTGTTTAAAAGATATAAGTTTTTCACAAAAAATAATTTTATTTGTTATAAGTATAAAACCCATAATAGATTTTCAATGTTTAGAATTTTACAAAAGTTTTGTCCACTCTTTGCTTATTTATTTCATGCAAAATATTTTATCTTATTTAGTAGTTCATCGAAAAAAAAAAACAAGCAACAAAATTTGTTTAACGTATATTGTAGTCTCCAAAACAATTTACTTTATTATATTTTAAACTTAAAGTACCAACAGACTTGAGGAGCTAATAAAAAAGTGAGAATTATGCGTTTACAAAGCATATAAGTTTTTTATATAACTTTAAAAGAAACTTTTTATTACACCGTAACATAAAATTTTACAAATAAATGAGTAGATGGGTTAAATAAAAGTCCTAGAATAATTGACATTGGTAGTAGAAAGTCATTATGTTTGCACATGGCAGGGAAAACTAACTCAATAGTCAAGTTAATAGAAACTTTTCAAAAAACGAATGTAAAGTATTCAAAATCTATTTAGAAATATAAAGTTTTAGTATCTAATTTAAATAAAAAACTGAAACAAACTGCATTTTCTATTTTTGTGTAAATGAAACAAAAAAAATCTAATCATTTTAAATAGTCAAACTTAAAATGTTTTAAAGCTTTTCTTTAATTTTGATTAAAAAAGTTTTGCTTCAATTTTTAAAGAATATAACTAATTAGTCGCCAATACATAATTTTAAGAAAAAAAAATACTGCTACTGCATAACAGTTATATACAGTTTTCTTTATAATTTTACGTTTTTAAATATTTTTTCCTACTCACGTATAGTTCAATCCAAACGGTGTGCTTTCTACCTTTCTTTTATCAAGATTTATTTCAATTTTTAGCAAAAAACCTTACAAAAACATTAAAAAAAGTTTCATTAAATTTCAATTAAAACGTTTATAAATGATTAGAACCACCTTAAGTACACATTTAAATGATAAGTAAAATTTAGCAGATAAGATAAAACACGATAAAATTTGGAAGTTTATTTGTTTATTAAATTACAGCTTAATACAGAACTTAAATTTAATTAAATAGTCATTTGAATAAATAAAAAACAAAAACATTAAAAAACTAAAAATTCTATAATAAACTATTAAGTTTATAAAACGTTAATATTCTGAAAAACAATTTGTTCAAAAAATTCTTTTAAGATTAGTAGAATTTGTTTAGAATTCAGTGCAAGTTTACAACATATTGATTAAAACGTATTTATTAATTAGTTTCTAAAAGACTAAAACCTATAGTTTTGAATTCAATAAAGCATTTAATAACATGATGTTTTATTTTTAGATTATTTTAGCACATTATAGTAATAATTTAGTTCTAATTTGTATAACTGTTTCAAATCGTTATGTAGAATTTAAAACAGTGTAAAGTAAAATATATTGAATTAAAACTCTATTTATTTAGTTTTGAAGTTAAACTAATTTTATTATTTTTTTTATTTTGTAGAAAATTAATCACAAATCTTCGTAAGCAAGTTACTGTCTGTTTGTAGAAGGAAACGTTATTGCATAATATTAACATATCTAAAAGTTCCATTTTTTACGGTGTCTAGAAGCCGTAAACAAAAAGCTTCTTTTCAAATATTTTTCAAAGTTTTTAAAATATATTGATTTAAACGTATTATCAACAACTTCCTAATAAACTAAAAACTATATTTCAGAATTTGATGAGGAGTTTAGTAACACAAGTCTTTATATATTAATTTTAAATCAACAAAACGTTCTTTTTACAACAACACATTAAAATTATATTTTAAATCTAATTTCTTAAACTGTTTCAAGTCTTTATTTATTATTATAAACAATTTACATTAAAAAATATAAATATTTTTAAGCTTAACCTCTATGTTGTTTAGTTTTTTTAATTTTATTAATTCAATTTTAAAATAAGCACAAACTATCGTAAACACGTTACAGTATGTTTTTAGAAGATAATTGAAGTACATAACTAAAATATTGGTAGTAATTGATGTTTTTTTGAACGGTGTTTAGCCGTAAATTTTTTTTTTTTAATTTTCAAAAGTTATTTTGATAAAAAAAAATTTAATCTTAAAATTCTACTTAAAGCTTTTTTTTATCAATTATAACTAATTTAAATGTAATTAAATCTTTAAACGGTCAGTTTATAAAATAATGATGTTTTTAAATTTTTATTTTTCAAATATAGCCATAATCTTTAAAAATACTTTTAGAATAAATTTATATGAGTTTGTTATTAGTCTTTAAAAAAAAGATATGAAAACTTTTAATAACATAATTATTTTCTATAACCCCAAAAGTTAAAGGAAATCAGCACCAAGTAAACATGTTTTTTTTAAGTTTATAGTCTAAACTCATAAGAAAAATTAAAAAGTCAACAAAATAAATTAGTCTACTTTAATCTAAAGTTCTAAAGTAGTATCTGTAAAGTATAGGTTTATATTACTTAAAAATTATTATTTAAAAATTAATATTAACTTACTTCTTAAAATACAAATGAGTAGAGTTTTATCCTGAAGGCAAAATTAGGAGAGCAAATTGAATTTAAATACATTAAAAAAAAAGTATGAACTAAATTCATGTTGTTAGAATAGTATAAAGTTCAGTTATTTAAAGAAAATATGAGATTAGACAAATGAGTAGAATTTTTTCCTGAAGGCAAAATTAGGAGAGCAAATTGAATTTAAATACATTAAAAAAAAAGTATGAACTAAATTCATGTTGTTAGAATAGTATAAAGTTCAGTTATTTAAAGAAAATATAAACTTAGAAATTAATTTGATATATATTTATAAAATAATTATTTATGTTTATTGTTTTTAAGATTTACTTAAGTTTAAGTTTAAAAATTTTTTTAGTTCTTAAACAGGCTATTTAAATTTACAATAGCTATTCCTAGCTGTTTTGCTAGGCCATATTCTAATATTTGTATTTTAAATAAATAGAAGTAACAGATAATAAGATTTGTTAATTTATTGCTTTTCCATAAAGTTTGAGTTCTTGTTAGAACCAATTTACATATTCTATAAATTATTATTCATATTACAATACTAAATAAATTTAGGTGGCTAAATAAACATTATAGTGTGAATATAAGTATTTAGTTTGAAATATTAAACTGTTTCATTTTTAATTCTTATATAAAAACAAGTTTAATACTAGATAGAATTCAAAAGTATATTTTGCTAGGAATGATTTTTAACTTATGCGAACTGTAGATTAATTCTAATTTCTAATTTATATTGCATTGAGTAATATTTTAAAAGTTTAAAAAAAAACGTTAACTTATGACTTCAGTCGTTAAAAATAAAAGTTTTACATTAAATTATAGAAACATATATAAAAAAATTATATATTGATAATTAAAAAAAAAAATTAAGACTAAATCTATCTCAGCTTCTTATCGTTAACAAGTGTGTCCATGAGTTATATTTCTTTCAAAACTTTTATTAAAAGTGCAGTTGTAAGACTCAATACCAGACCAAGACAAAAGTTGTATAAAGTACAAGTTTAAGTGCTCTTGCGAAAAAAGCTATATAGTTCAGACTTCAAGGAACTTAAAATGCAGGATAAATGAACATCTACCTGCTTGTGTTTTGAAATTAATTGAAAAAGAACCTGAAATTAGTTTTTATTTTTATTTGTTAAAGTCTAAATTAAAATCATAAGCTACCATTATAAACTAAACCATTAAAAATATCTGAAAAAAAATAATAATTTTGTTAAATGCTTTGCTTTTTCATCTTACTTGCAAATGTTGTACAAAGCAAAAGAAAAAAATTTTTTGCAGTACAAAAGCAACGTTGCTAATTATATGTGTAATAAAGTGTGTAAAATTTATTATTCGACATTAAAAAGCCTGTAAAATTCAATATCAGTACTTTATTTATACTTTTTATAGTAAAAAATAAGTTTATTTTACAACATGTCTCCACATCGAGTCTTTTTGATTTTCAAATATTATAGTACACGTTAATACTCATCTCAATCAAGAAATAGCCAATACGTCTACTGTTCTGGACAACACGTTAAAAGTTATACATGGTATCGAGTCGATAACCGAATGTTCTTCGTACAACAGCTCCAAGGACGAAATAGTTTGAGGATTTTTGTAGTTAAATAAACTAAAATGCTTTTAAAATTAATGTTACCATAATTATGTTGTTCAATGATAAATCTGGTTAAAAAAGATAAGTTATGCATGGAACGAAATTCATCGAAATGATAAAGAAAATAACTTTTTTATGTGTAAAACTAGATAAGCATTATAATTTTCGTTAAGTTTATTTGTTATTCTTAAAACTTAATATTATTGTTAAATTAATGAGTTAAATAACTTTTATTTTTTTTTTGTTTTAGATATTAAGCGATAAAACTAAAACAACTTTATTTACAAATATTCCAAGTTGTTACCACCAAATAAAAGCTTATAACAAAAATTAATTTGAGGACAAAACTAGCAACAAAAGTTTAAACGTTTTTGAGTAATGCACAGCTCACAGCTGTTCAAAAATTAAAACAAGACTGATAAACGGAACGACTGTAATCAATGTTACTGATATATAAACTAGTAAATGTTTGCAACGGTTTGTTGGTATCGTTTTCACATAGGTTAAGCTATTTATTATATGTTACGATTATAAAACTTTACTTAATTTTTAATTTAAAGTTTTCAAAAATAGTATAAAGACACTTGATTTTATTATTCAAAAAAAATAAACACAATGAAGTTTACTTAAATTTAATTAAGGCTTTGGATTTGTTTGTAAATTTGAAAACTTTGACTAAAATCTTTGTAAGCTGTAACATTAATTTATTTTAAACTGAAAGTTTGATTATTTGATAATTTTACAGCTTATACTAACACAACTGAAATTAAAATTTGTATCTATCTAAATTATAATAAAACTTGTTAAGTACAAGTCTATATAAACTTTCATTGAATGGAGTATTGCTTTGTCTTTTTAAATTATTTTAAAAGCAAATTTTAAACTTAAAACATAATTTCTCAAAGTCAACAGTTTTTAAGTTAAATGGTTAAAGCTTTATTTTATAGATGTTCAACTTACGAAACAACTAATAACTGTTTGTATTTTTTAATTGAGTGTTACTTTATATTAACTATTTAAAACATTTTCTCTGTGATTAATTTACGTTTTGCTTATTATTTTATATTGACAGACTAACAATGTAATTATCACATAAAATTTTTGCTTTTGCTTTTTTTTTAAAGCATTTTAATTCCATATATCTAGAAAACTTAGTGTTCTTTGAGTATATTAAACAATAAAAATTGTGTTACAAGTTATGTTTGTTTTCAAAAGTACAAATTGGTTAATTAATTACTGTTTACTTAAGTTAGTTATTTAGAGAAATTGATTTTGTTTTAATTGGAGTTTGATTTATTTACCGCTATAATCATTTTTGATAAAAGTAATACTAATTATTTAATATACACGAGGAAACTCATTATATACAATTTAAAACAATTCACGAGCAAAATAAATAATTATTAAATTCAATCACCAATATATTAAGCACTACGGCATTATTATTAAATATTTTAGCAATTTATTTATCATTTTAACAAGATTCATTTTGTTGATGTGACGGAAATCCCCCAATGTTTGCTGAGTCAGCATAAGAACATGGTAAGTTTTAAACTTTAATAACAATACAATGTTTCACTCGCTTGAAACTAGTCAAACTAGATCATCAGTTGATTCATAAAACTTTTTTCAATAACATGCAGAAATACAATAGGCTTAACTTTAAATAAAAGAAACTAAAAAAACTAAAGCATAAAACTGAATAAAATCTGAATAAAACTTATAGTTTAAAGTTACTAATACATGAAAATCATAATGTTATTAGGTTAGTTTATTTTAAATTTTGAAAATGTAAGTTACTTGATAATATTATAATCTTAAAACTCGAATAAATAAATCAGTAAGTATACTAGCATTTAGCAGCCTTGTAAAATTTTTTAACAACTAACAACGAAAACAACTCTTCAAAAAAGTTTCATATTTATTAAAAATGTTTATAGTGATGCAAAACAATTTGACTGTAATTAATTAGTTAAGCTTCATCAAATAAAATAAATTCAACTTAAAAAATATCTTTTCTTTAAAGTTTTCGCTTTGTTTATTATCATCATTTAAGTTGTATGTGTTATTTATGTACAAAAGTAATCACTACAAAACTTTAAATATAAATATATTAGACATATGAAAAAGTAAAGGTAAACAGTTGTAATTACTTTCCAAATAACATAATAAATGAAACGTTTTTGTTTAATCCGTTTTTTTTTTATAGTTTAACTTATTTCAAGATGTTTGATATTTTAGAAAGTAGAAGTAAAAGTATGTGTAAAGTAAAAAAAGAGCATTTCGTAACAAACTAGATATAAACCCTAATATAACATTACACACTTTAACAAAAAAATTAACATGACATCAGTATTTAAACTGTCTCTAAACTTATACCGTGCCATATCACAGTCTTTTGACTACATTTACGGTTTTTTTATAATTATTGTCAAACATACTAGTTTTATTTACTTACATTGCTTATGAAAACTACCTTACTATCTGTTCTATATTAGAGTTTTTGAAAGTTTCGTAAGACGTTTTTTTAAGTTCCATACCATACATTTAAACAAATGTGGTAATGAAAAGTGTATGTTGTAGCCCTTAAATTAATTATACAAGTTTTGACCCAACTTACGTAATAATCATAACCACAAGCGTTTACAAACAATCAAATATATGTTGGGTTTTGCGAACTGGTCAGTATGTCCACATTTTCTTTCGTTATTATTTTGGACGGCGCAAAGCCGCAAAAAAATTTAATTTTAATAAAACTTCTTTTTTTCTTGTGTACAAAAATGTCAAAAATATGTAGGGAGTTTTTTTCAACCTAAAAATGGAATTAAAAAAAGTACAATCAAGTTAAAATTAAAACTAAAAAAACTTAAACTAATACCTTGTTGAATGTTATTATACTGAAAATGTGCAGAACTTTTTTTATAACTTTTGACAACTTCGTGGAAATGTGTTTCAAACAAAAAAATAGATAAATAAGAAAAGTACCTTGCAAAATATTGTATTATTATCACCCTAAAAGAATACAGCTAAAAATATTTTTTACTTTTTTACTAGATACGAAAAAATGATTCAGCTAAAAATGTTTAGCTTTTTAATTTAATCAAGTAATTTTTACTAGCTGTGTGTAAATATTCAGCATTTTAAAATATTATTTACAAGTAATTTAACACAAATTAGCCAATCAATAAAATATGCTTTGTTTGAAGGATTCATAACAGTATTTACTAACTGCATTTTTATAATTTATAAAGTCCTATATAAATTTATTTACATCATAATCTTCTAATTATCAGTTAAGTTTTACGCATCATCTGACCTTAAAAAAGTCGTTGTTTAGATTTTTTATTTATAGTTGATCACAAACAATATGTGTTAAAAATTAAAAGTATGTTCAGAATTTAATTATTCCAAAAAAACAAGTTGTTTTAAATTAAAAATTATTTTAATTAGTTAGTATTTTACAGAAAATACTTCACTCTGAATGCTTGACTTAAAAATCGCAATATAAGTATGTAAAAGAGGCAAGGCAACTTTTTGTTCTTTTCAAAAAATTAAATTATATTTTTAATAAAAATAAAATGATTCTTAGTTTTAAAGATTCAGTAGGTGAGATGATTATAAAAAGTCTTTGAGCGGCTTAATGCCGTTTAAAAATTCTGTAAGGAACTTAATCAAGTGCATCTTAAAAAAGAGGAACTGCTTATAAATATAATTATTAAATTGTTTTTTACGTTTGTGGGTAGGTTTATTACAAAATCAGGTTTATAATTATTTTCAAGCGAAGCACTATTTTAACAAAGTAATATTTTTCTCATTTTTAAAAATATATGTCTCACAACTTTAAGAAAAAGTTAAATAAAAAATAAATAGTTTAAGCAAGCTGTAATAATATAATTTATAAATTTAAAATTTATAAAATTGCTTTGTCCTTTTAAAAATTAAAAGTGGTTTATCAAAGGCTGTGAAGAATTAATCAGGTAAATCAAAAGAAAGCTTCATTTTTTGATGGTAGGTATTCAACGATAATCAATAATAAATGTTTGTTTGACTTATAAGTGGTAAAGATACACTAATTCTGCTATAAAAGTGCTATAAACGATTAATCTTCGAGTACTATCAATAACTAAATAAAGATTTCTTTTCTTTAAATTTAAAAGGCTTTGTACAAGTTTATACATTAAACTATTTTTTTGAAAGCTTAGTTTTTGATTTCTTACAAGAAAAATATACTAAATTAAAAAAGAATAACTTCCACACAAAATGTACAAAAGCTAAACTATTATTGAACAAAGTAATTTTTAAAACATTGATTGCAATTATTCTTACATTATCAAATTTTAACGAATATGTGCTTAATGGCGCTTAACAAATTGACTTAAGCTGTTTAAAAGTCATTAAAACTTTATATTTAGCTTTGTAAATGTAGGCTTTATTACTCGAGTAAGATAAATACATTCAAGCAACACCAAATATCAACCACAATTTTCTTCGATTATAGTAATACTGTTTCAAAGAACTGCTAATAACTTTTTATATTATCTTAAACTATTCATTTTATTATCAACTATTGTAAATTTTAGTATTAAGTTCTTTAATGGTTTATACATGAATAAGTTTAATATTCTATCATAGTTAAAATTATTGAAATTAAAATATTAATGTCACTTATAAGTTGCTTTGTAAATTTAAATATTTAATTGAAAAAATTCTCTAAAATATACAAAACGTGTCGTATTGAAGTCTACATTTTAAATGTAAATTAAAGTTTTATATAAGAAGAGAAAACTTTAAAATTTTACAAAAAAGAAACAGTATACTTAACTATTTTAATGTCGTACAAGAATTCAAACTTAAAAAATTAGTATTCTAATGTAAAATACGGGAATACTTTTATAGTTCTCGTATTATATGTTTTCTTCATTAAATTTCACTATCAATTTATCTAAAATTATTCAATATTTTGATAATTGCGTTTACATTAAACTTCCGAAAATTCTAGTTCAAAAAATAACATGAAATTGAAAAAAAAGCTATGTTTATAATTAGTATGTATCTAAAATCAAAAATACAACACTATTTACGATAGTTTAGATAATAAGATATTGTTTTTTATCTTTAGTTTATTCAAATCAATTATTTTACATAACTGTTGTCTATCATACAACAATTCCGTTAAAAACAGTTCTTTAACTTACACCTATTATTTTTAACACTTGTTTTTTTATTACATTTGAAAAAATGTTTTATAAAAGTTTAAGATAAAGTAAATTTAATAATCATTAACTGTCCTAAATCAAAATTTGATTTCAAAGTTAGTTTTAATCACTTTGAGGGTTTAAATGAATGTGTTAAACATTTTATCATTACCTAATATACATTAAATTATATTATTATATGTTACAGTCTTTATTTTACAAAATACATAAAACAAAGTGTAAATGTTGTTATTAAATACGCATTTTGGAACTAATTAAAATAACTTAAAAAAAAACATTTTTCAATTTTAAAAGCCTCAGAGCATAGTTATATTTAACTCAAACTTTTAGATGTGAAGCAAAAAACTGTTATAAAAGTTATAAAAAGATCTATATGGTCAAGTTAAGACAATGCTTTTACAGTTTTTCATTAGAAGAAGATATAGTTAAAACTACCCTAAAACAAGTTTTAAAATAAGTTAGTTTTTAAAACTTGAGTAACTGCGTGGTTATTAATTTTTTTTTATAGATTATTATGAGACGTAGTTTTAAATAGCTTTGCATTAAAAGTATTCATAAATTTAATAAACAAAAAAAATAGTCAGATTAAAAGGTCTCATAAAAACGTAATCTACAATCATTGTTTAGCTAACTTCATTTCTAATGGAAAAAAATATTTGTAAAGGCTTTCTTTAGCTAATTAGATATAACTAAGTGAGTTTTTTATTACACCTCAGAAATTTTTTTTACCAGGTTTTCTTGTTTCTTTTCAAAATAAATATATAAAAAAACTGAAAAATATTTTTATCAAAATAAACTTTTATAACTTTTAATGTGTTTTTATAAATAATGTGTTAAAAAGTGTTTGTATACTTATATAATGTTAATAATATAAAAACACTATAACTAATACACTAACTACTCTATATCAACATGTATGATGTTTATACCTAAAGACAGATCTAGAAAATCTACATTGGTTACAACCACCTAAAGAGATAATAACTTTGAAATGAATTCATTTCGTTTCTATAACCTTAATGAGTATAAAGTTCACATCATGTGAAAAATATTTTACTTTGAACTAATTTTTTATGTTGATGCACATATAGTTCATTGAACGACAAATAAATTCTCGTTAAGTATTTAAGTAGGACCGGGTGCACGAAGAACTTTTCGGTTATCGAGTCGTACACCACGGATACTTTTTAACGTATTGCCCAGGATACTGAACAAACTATTATTATTTTAATATGTTAACACTTTATTATACGGAAAGTAATGGTTTTACAAAGTCTAAAAAATGATCTTTTACAATTTTATAAAAACAATTCAAATTAAAAATTATAAATCTAAATAAATTAACATTTTCTTCCAAAAGGTTGTAAATATTTTTGTTAATAAAGTTATAATAAAAATCGTTAAATTTATAATTTATACTGTAGTAGCAGGAAAATAAGTAATGAAATTGTTAATTGGATTTAGTTTTGTATTTAAATAATCTTAAAAACTGTAAAAAAAAGTTGTTTTAAATATTCTAACAGCTAAAAATGATGAAAGTATTTACTTAAAATTATCCTTCTTTAAAAATTTTACGAATTTAAAAATGTCAAAGATAGGAAAAAGAATTTTTTTGCATCATTTAAGTAACTTTTTTTAGTACATCTTTTATTGCTTATTTTATTTTACGCACTTTTTTTTAGAAATAAATATTTTTTTCAAATTTGCTTTCAAATTACTTGTTTTTTTATTTTGCATAACACACTCAAATGATTTTAAAAGCTTACAAGTTAACATAAAACTAGAAAAACAATTTTATTGATATTAATTTTGCATAAATTAGCTTAATTTTTGTAACTTAAAATAAAACGTGAGTGCCATTAACTTTTGTTTTTCTTTAATTTATTTTTACTAATTTAATTTATGCAATCATCAAAAACTAAAACAAACATTATTTAGCTTATAAAAAAGATATTTGGAAAGCAAGCGACATTTTTTAGAATTCCTTATTTTAATGGCACTTACACCGCATAAAAACATACATTGCATACAATACAGATTGAAAAAGTATACCTTTAAGTTACTTAGATAGCGTTTATTAAACGTTCTGAATTTTTTGAACTAATTTTCATATTTCGTTACTATTTTATGAACTTGTAGGTTAAAACAAGATCTAAAACTTGGTGTGCCAACATCTTTGATAACAGTACACTTTTCAATACGATATTTTACAAAATGTTTATATTTAAATAAACAAACTCACTTTAAACAAAAACATTTCTATTTATTGTGTTTTATTTATTTTCTAATACACTGCATCTTTATTTTTTCAACTATTAATATTATGGTTCTAAAATGTAAAAAACTTTGTAGAATAATACTTTGTTAAGTTAAAAATATCAACAGATCAACAGAAAAAAATTTACAAATTAGTGAAAAGGCAAAATTTAATATAAAAATATAAAACATACTGTACAAAAATTACTTTGTAAAGTTAAAAAAAACCAACAATATGCATAATAAAAGTTATAAATGACAAATTAATGAAAAAGTGAAATTTAATATGATAATTAAAAAATTTAACAATGAGTACTTTTTGCATGCAAAATAGAAAAACATGTTTTAAAATTTTTAAACAGTCTTATCTACAATATAAGTAAAACTTGTTTAATACTTATAATTTGTTTAAACTATAGTCATACACTTTAAAAGAAAACTTTCTCATAAAGCCTTTGTAAGGTTTTGATTTAATTTTTAAAGACAATGACATACTTTGTAAAATAATTTTTATTTTATCTTACTTTAATTTTTTTATTTTACATAAATAAAAGCTTTAAAAGTCAATAACAATTACTGTTTAAATTTACAGTATTGTATGTTGCATCAAAATGAAAAAATAAAAAGTTAAATAAATATAATTTTGTATTTAAGTAAACGAGGAAAAAAATTAGACGTAAAGAATGATCTTACAACAGTAGAATGCTGGTGAAAGAAGTTTATTAAGTGGCAAAATATCTCCTTTAAAAAATTTTAAGTATTAATGCTGGTATAAAAGATTAGAAAAAGGAGTTATTTTGTAACATTAAGTTGATAAGTTTTTACCTAATTAGTTGTTTGTTTTTATGAACGTTTTCTAAACAATAAGGTAATTTTTAGTTTTAAATTGCAATTTTTTAGTCATTAGCACTAATAGTATTTTTTTATTTTTTAACTTATTTGCGAATCACACTTGAACACTTTTAAATCGCATACAAGTAAATACTTAAACTACTTAAAATATTTATTGTTATTAAGTGCATTTGATTTTATTGATAGCTTAATCTTGTGATTATCAATTAAACTTGAACTACGTTTAAAAAAAACTATATAATAAAAGCTTTAATTATTTAATAAAAGCTTTTAATAAAAGGTTTAATATACCGGTTTAAAGGGTATAACTTTGTACTCTGCAAACAATTAATTAGATTTAGATAATAAACTACTAAAATATTTATAATTATATGACCTGATATTATTTTATATATATTTATAAATAAATTCAAGTCAATAGTTTCATTAAAAATGTTTAATTTTTTTACTTTATAAAAATTTAATCACCACAAAATATAAAGTTTTACAACAACCAATGATTTTTTAGACTTTGTCAATATTTTTGTCAACATAGAATTTATCAATACAAAATTTTTTTTGCTTGTAGAGAGCTAACTGCCCTTCAAAAAAGGAGAAAAAAAAATCAAAAAGCGTTATTACGTTATCAGCTTACTAATATATATAAAAAGCTCACTACAATTTGTCATTTTCATTTTTTGAAAAAATTTAAGAGTTATTTTTGTTAACTAAAAAAGATCGCTCGAACTAAAAAAAAACATTATAGACAAGCAACATTCTATAATTTAAAAAATAAACTTTAAAATGTCGTGTTTTTTTATCACCGAAACCTGGTAGTAAAAAAAGTAATAATAGTTAATAAACAATTTCTATATCTACTATGGTTGTGCATGTTTTTTTAAATCTAACGATATAAAGTATTTTTTATTAAATGAACTTTTAATTTATTATTTCTATTTACAAAAACATTATATCAAAAAAGTTTACAATTAGCAGATATTTTTCAGGTTTACAACAACAACCAAGTTAAAATTAAAAAACAAAAATTTTAATAAATAATTAATTAATTATTGTTACACTAATACTTACAGTTTATTTTTTTTTTATTTCTACTTCTAAAACTTTAGTAAATTTATTAAAAACTTCATATTAATAGACTAATCAAATAAAATCTTACCAACTTGTGTAAACCTTCAATAAATGTTTTACAACCGTAAATAATTAGTCAAGCGTCATTTAACACAAAACATTTAGTCCTTAAAATGTGCTCTCTTTTAAATGATTTACATCATTTGTATTATTTTTTTTGTAAACCATTTCAGTTCTACGAATTACTTTGCAAGAATTTTTTTTTATTGTAATAAGCTTTTGTTTAAAATTGATATACAAAATCTATTAAAAATAAAACATGAAAACGAGAGCAACAACTTGATTTTTGAATACATAATTACTTGTATTCAATAACTAAAAGTTTTTAAAGTACATTGTTAAAAAATAACTTTACTATCATGTTGGTAACTTACAAGTTGCAACTAAAGTTTCAATAAAACTTGAAATATTTTAAAAAGAGTCTAAATAAATTTTAGTTTTTTATACTTCTTTGAAACTTCTTTCAATAAATATAACATTTAAAAATGCTTTAAGTTTTATAAAGTCAACAGGTGAAAAAAAATTAAATTTATATTTCAGATTAAGTTTGTTAGCGGCGCTGTGCCGTTTAAAATATCGCCTGCATATTTAAGAAACTATTTTTTCGAAAATAATGAAACTACTAATAAATATGTCTTTTAAAACGTTCGCTGACGTTTGTGGGTATGTTTTAGTTTTAAACGAAAATTGTGTTAATAGTGAACTTAAACCATTTTTTTTTGTTTTTACGAAGTAAGATCGTTTTGTCACGTTTTTAATATATAGTTTACAACAAATTAAAAAATTGAATTATTTTATGACCTTATCAAAGTTGTATTACAAATGTATACAATCGATTTTTTTACTATACATTTAAGAGTACAATGTATTTTAAAATCTGTAAAATATATATTTAGTTAATATAGATATGTTTTAGTTTTCTATAAATAGGGTATTTATTATTTAAGTCATACAACATTAGTCTTTAGTATATATAAAGGTGTATAAGTTACAAAGTGTTTCTATAGAACTTATATACAAAACAATAACGAACATTTTTTCTGATAATCAAATAAGGTTAATGTTTGTCTGTTGAAAACCTTAAATAAATAAAATTAAAAACGAATAATATTCAAAGATTCTAAAAATTAACTTTAGATCAACTATAATCATTTTTACTCGTAGTAGTAATGAAAACAATAAAACAACCTTAACACTTGATTTGTTTTTTAAATATACGTATAAAAACTTTAAATAGTCGAGTTTGAACACAAAAACACAGTATATGCTAAAAGTTCGTACAAAAGTACAATTAATTTATTAGCCTAAAATATTCTATAGAAACCATAGTGTACAATGTGTCTTCAATGATATTTAAATAATTGACTTCGGTTGTTTTAAATTAATTTAAATTTTACATTTGGTTTGATAATCTTAATTCATAAGTTGAGTAAAATAAGTTCTTGGTAAAAATATATTAGATACGTGAATTTATTCACAACAAAACATTTAACGGAATATTTTACTTAAGAAATAATAAGCAGTTCCAAAAATGTTATTTAAGAAAAAAAAAATAAATTAAAAATTACATATAGTTGTTATCTGTCAGTTATTTGATTACTACTTTCATTTAGTTTAAATAAAAAGGTTATTGTTTTTATACATTTTTGTTTTCATTTTCAGTTTATCTAAGCCAATCATTTTACAAAACTGTGATCTTACAAACACCAATTTCGTTACAAAACAGTTATTTATTGTACAATTTATCTATTTTTATTTTATGTTTTTATAACCAAGGAAAAAAGTTAACCTGATTGAGTTAACACAAAAAAGCCTTAAAAATTATTAGCCATCCTAAATCAAAGTTTTGTACGTGTATATATTCTATAACATACTTTATTGGCATCATAGTAAAAGCTTTAACACAAGAACGTGTTTTTCAGTAAAAACTTCTCACCTAACTCTACTTATTAAAGTGTTATAAATTCTATAAGTCGTATAAAAGATGTAAGCTATTATTTGTTTTTATTTATTTCACTTCTAAAAAAAAACACTTTTAAGCGTTTAATTCTGCGAACAAAATGTAACTAAGTAGTTTATTTATAATACTTTCGAAAACTTGATTTATTTTCACCATATATACTTACTATTATTAAAATAAATATATATTATACTTTCAAGAGTTTATTATGCAATCTAAGTTTTGGTGAAAGACCTCGTTAGTGCTTATAAAAAAAAACTAATTCAATTAGAACTTGTCGGAGATTAAGCTTGCATTATAAAGTATTCAAAAAAATTAAATTATATTATTTCGGTTCTAGTAGCTGAGATCTCTTTGTTTGCTTTCTGATACCAATACATTGAATATTAGATTAACTAAAAAAATCAAAAGCTATGTTAAAAAAATTAGATATTTATAAATAATGTGCTGAAGTTGTGTTTGTAAACTTATATAGAGTTAATAGCGAAGAGCTAATATACTACCTTATATATAAATGTATTATATTTAACTTGAAAATGAATCTAAAGAAGCTACATTTATTATAAACATCCAAAGAGAGTATATATTCTAGAAAATTCATTTTGTTTCTTTATACACATAGAAGTAAATAAACTTTATACACTTTATCAGGGACAATAACTAACTTTAATCTACTTTTTTATAATAATCATGTATGGTTTTTTGAACGACAAAAGAAAGACGCTCAAAATATTTGATCCTAGGACCTGGTGCTCAAAGAACCTTTCAGTTATTAAGTCGCACACCACGGATACCTTTTATCATCTTGTCAAGGTTAAAAAGCAAATTATTATTATTTTAATGTGATTAATATTAATTATACCAAAACTAATTGTTCAAAAGTCTTTTTTTTTTGAATTTATTTATTTTAAATTAAAATTTAAAACTACCGAAATTTAATAAAAAAAAAAGAAAAACGACAATTAAGATCTATTAATATTTATAAAGTTATTTATCTTAGAAAAAAGCCCATTAGTGTTTTCATTAACATTAGTTAACAAAAAACTCTTAATTTATAAGATATATGAAGAAGTAGTAAAGAAGTAATTTAATTATACTAATATTTTGTTTTTACAATAAATTAAAATTAAAAATATAATTAGTTTTAAATGAATAATTGCTTAATAATATGATAGCAAAATACTAATATTTTTTTACTTTAGTGATAAATTAAACTCCTTAAAAATATTTACAAACAATGCTGCTGTAAAATATAATAGAAATCGGTTTGGTCGCACCAATTAACAAAAAATATTTCAATTTTGTTATATTATTTATTCGTTTTTTATGTTGTTTCATTTACACGCGTTTTATTTTAAATAATTCTTATTAAATTTAGTATACTCTGTTAGTCTTTTACTTTATTTTTATTTATAACTTATTTGCGTATACACTTAAATACTTTCAAAACAGCCACAAGTATACATAAAACAATAAAAATTAACAATTGTAACAAGTTTAATTGTATTTATTCATATTGATAACATCAATTTTCTGATATTAAACTAAATCTGAGTTACATTAAAAATTTTTAGTATTTAATACAAAATTTTGCTAACCGGTTATATTTTTCTTTTGAAAACTTTTTAAGGATCTTTTTTATTATTAACCTCAATTAAGCAAACACCACAAACATAGACTAACATATTTTAGCTTATTTAAAACAAAAAATTTTTCTTAAATGCTTCCAGGTTATGATATCTTCTGAGTATGTAGAGTAATTTAAACGGCACCTACGCCGTAAAAAACATACATTAATATGGTTGAAAAAAATAAAACTTTTTTTAAAATGCTAACCATTGCTAAATCAAACAGCTTTAAGTCAAAGATATACAATCTTTGAACTACTTTTGTTTTTTTTTTGTTTACTGATAGTTATTTTGTAAGTTTAAATATTAGAAAAAATTTTTAAATCCGCAAATTCTTACACCTTTAACTTACTTACTAGCAAGCTTTTGTATAAAAAATATTTTAGACTATTAAACAACGCTTTTAAATTGAATATTTTTATTTTAAGCATCAGTACATTATAACATAAGACATTTCATTCACTTTGAACAAAACTATTATAACTTGACTATTTATGTTATGTTTATGGAAATGTTAGTAGATCTACAAAAATAACTCGTTGTACAAATACTTATACACAAAAAAGTTTAAAATAAACTTACAACTTTGTGAAATTATGCGATTTGTAACAGTTTTGCAAACGTTGCTTATTTATTGCATGCAAAACTATTTCTCTCATTTTGTCAAAAACAACAGAAACATGCATAAGCAATTATAACAAAACTTAATATTATACTCAAGTTGATTTAATTCTGTTTTTAACCTTCAACTAGAAAAATTAAAACTTGATAAATCTTAGGAACCATTACACATTTTATATTCAAATCCATTAAAAAAAAACACTGTTACAAAATTTAATTTTTGAAAATTGGATTGTAGTATTTTACTTAAGAATTAGTGTGCATTTCAGTTATTTGAAGTAATAGTTATTAATAAATAAGACATTAAATTTCTGTGAAATTTTTTATTCATTAATTCTAGAAAAGTTGTTTTAAGTTAGTATAAGTACTAATTAATATATAAATTTTTAATTTTAAAACTACCATAAGTATGTTTAAGTAAACTGTTTTTTATTGATAGTTAGTTTTTTACTTTGTATAAAACAAAAGTTACATTGTAATAAATTAAATTTATAAGATAAATTTATTTATTTAATTTATTTAATTTATTTATTTAAAATTTAATTTTTTTACATAAAACTTATATAAATTGATAAGTCATAGCTTATTACTAACTTATATACTTACTCCTTATAACCACAAATTTAAACAAACAAACTTTAGCATATATATATAAAACCTGTAACAGATTTTCTTACTAACACCAAAAATGACTTAATTTAAACGACATTACGTCGCACAAAAAAATTTATCATTTAGAAAAAAAAAGAAATTTTTTATCGAAAACATTTAACTTTTATCTTACAACCGGCAATCTTTCAACTTTTTGTTATAAAACTCTTAGTATTTTAAAACAACGTATTATATCCCTAAACTATTTAAGACCATAAAGCTTGATTGTAATAATTTGTTACTAAATTCATAGATTTAAACAAACTTAACATAAGATAATGAAACATTAAGCTTTTTAAATGTTTGTGTCCAACGATCAGTTGAGGGAAAAATTTTAACTAAAATCAAATTCAGAAGCATTATATGTTCCGTGGGCAACTTTTGGTCCAGTCAAGCAGAAGTTAAGAGTTTTAAAGGGTATGGTGAAGCGTTTCACCAGACTTTGTTCTCCTTGCTTTTTTGAAAACAAATTGAATACACTTTAAAACAATTTTCTTTCCCTTGGTTATAAAGATAGTAAAATTTTTACTACATTTTTATAATTAAAACCAATATCAAGTTAAGCCAAACTTATTTTTGTATTCAAAATTGTTACTATATTTTTAATATAATAAAAATTTGAATTACGCTTATATAAAAAATATGAAATAAACATAGAAAAATAAATTGTAAACAGTTGTGCTCTAGAATACAACTTAAGTAAAAATTATAACAACAAAACAGTTTAACAAACATTATAACAAACATATTTTAATAGAAATTCTTTGAACGGCATAAGCGTTTTGTACATTCTTTTTTATCTAAAAACTGTTTTTAATATTTTTTATTGTTTTTCTTTTTTGGTGGCAATTTTTGTTTGTTTTTAATTTATGCTTTACTTTTGTACAAGAGTATGTTTTATTTTTTGTAATTTAAAGCTTAATTATTTTGTTTACGGTTTACTGCCGTTCAAAGAAAGAAACTTGCATTTAACTAGCGTACACTACGCTAGAACAGATTTTAAAATTAAAATAGTTATTAATGATTGTTAGTATTTTTTGTAAATGTCAACTACAACTACAATTTGAATTAAATAAACTAAAGATAATTTAATGCAATTATAGAATGAAAAAAAAAACTCTGTTTAACTGTTATATTTATTAGGTTTTAAATTTTACTGTTAACTGTCTTTTTTTTAGTTTAATGTTTAATCAAACATAAAAATAATGCAATGAAGGTTCAATTGATTTTATTTAATACTTTTTTTTTGGCAATTTAGACTATGTTTTTTTTTTCAATTTTCTAACAAATAAAACACTTAAAATCCATCTAATTATTTCATTTAAGTTGCCTTTATCTTAACTTAAATACTTTAATAATAAAGACTTGTTTTTACCTTTTGATTTCAATTTATTTTCTGTGAAAGTTCTTAGTTTTTATCCGAAAATTGATTTAAATGCTTTTAAAACAGTTTGACAGTTCTAAAGTTACATCATTATATATAAAGTTTCAAACTATGTTACAAAATTGTTTTCACCTTAATCAATTAATTTACTTCCTAATAAACTATTTTGATAATAATAGTTCGGGTCACTAGTTTTATACAGTGTTAATAAACTAATAAATTCTAAATATTCAAATCAAATTAGACATATATAATATTAGTATTATGTTAAATATAGAAACTAAACGTGTATTTGCAAACAGCAGTTTTAAACCAATGGAATGTATAGCATTTTTTGCTTTTGATAAAGTAGTTGAACTAACTTTTTATATCCATTTCATTTAATTAAAATATTTTTAAAGCATTCAAAGTTTTAACAAAAGTCATCGATCCTATAATAATTAAATTTGTATAATTATAGAGTAAAAGTATTTAGTATAATAAAAATAAGTATATAGTAAAAGTTTGAAATAAGTTAAAATTTTCTTATTAGTGCAAATAAACAATTAACTAATAAATCTTGCAAATACCTTACATTGTTATATGCAAACCATATTCCAATATATATTATAACAACAGTAAGTGCTAGAATTGAGAGAAATAAACTATTTTGTGACACTTGGAACGATTAAACCCAAAAATTCATACACATATACATTTATATTACAATAAATGATCCTTTGCGTATCAATAATTTAACTTACTTCTAAATTTAATACTAACTAATAAAATTATATAAGTAGCTGTTTTAAAATACAAGAACATTTTTACGGTAGAGAAAAAATTAATCATTTATAAAAATTACTTTTGAGTTTTTTTTATATTACTTATTTCATATATTTTATAATATGATTAAACATAGAAATATTTATTACTAGTAGTTAAAATCACAATTGTATGTTTTTTTTTTGTTTTATTAATTTTTTCTTTGGCTTTTAGAGGGTTAACACTACAGTTATCAGTTTTTTACATTTGATTTTATAAGGTAACAAACTACATATTAAAAACTGTTTTCTTATTTCTTAAAAGTAAAATAGTAGTGCATTTGAATACAAGTTTAATAGAAACTATAACCACAAACGCTCTCAAAAAGTTAAAATATATTTTAAAAAGTGATTAAGCTTTAAATATTGTTCTCTGTCAATTTCAGATTTTTTTTGAACAGCATAGCGCGTACATACTATTCAAGAAATCAAGACATTTTTTTTTCGTCTTTTCTAATTTTTTGATAATAGAAAGTAGTTTAATTTAGTTGAAAGCACAGTTATAAATATCTTTTTAAATCTTTTAAGCTTTTTTTTTTAATGTTGTGTATTTTGGCTCAAATAGTTGTTTTATTTAGTACATACTTTTTTAATAGCGATTCAGTTTATTTCGATATAATTAAGATTTTAAATGATATATAGAACCATCAAAAATAGAAAGTTATGTTTAAATTTAAAATTATCTAGCAAATTATCATTTAAGATATTAAAATATATTTTTATAATTTTTAACTTTAGTAGCTAATAAAGAGTTTTATTTACTTAAATATTACTAACAAAATTGTGTTACAAGGTATAATCATATTCTTTATAATAATAATTGATGTTAAAATGTAGCTTATCAGTTTTTAAACATAAAAATAATTTTTAAAACAACTTGACTTTTATTAAACCTATTTTTAATTCCTACAGTAGTCATACAGGTTTTAGTTTTAAAATATTTTAAAGTAATATTTCATGTATAAAAAAAGATGCTTTCTGTTATCAGTTTTTATTTTTCAAACTTAACATCAAAAATTTAATTTGGTTTATAATGTATAGTATTTTCACCTAGTCCCAATAAGTAACAGAGTTCGAAATAACATGAAAATAATTAAATATTTTTTAAAAATATGTTAAGTTACTATTGAAACTTTTATCAACTCTGCTGAGCTGTGTTAATTCTTTATAGAGGTACATATGTCAGTTAATTGAAGTAAAGTTTTATTCAAAATATTAATATTATTATTCTAAAGAAAAATATAGTTTAAATTTTTTAAATTTTGTTACCATTGGTTAAACATAATTACGCTAAAAGTTTATATTAGTAAATAGTTTAATAATAAAAAGCTGTGTAAAGAAGTTTAACGACCGTATATATTTAGTCATGAGTCATTTAAAACAAAATAGGAAATTCTTAAAAAGTTACTCAGTTTAAGTTATTCACATCAGTTTTTACTAATTACATTATTAAAACATATTTGAGTGCTATAATAAAAATGTCGAGATGAGAATCTTATAATAATCACATAGTTATGTGCATCATCTGTCATGAAAAACTGCTGTTTAGTTTTTCCAAATATAGTAGACCAATGTTGAAAATTAAAAACGTATCTGATATTAAGGATTTTTTTCGATGCATAAATGTTAAAACAAAAAAAAATGTACAATTAACTTTAACAATTTAAATAAAAGGTGTATTACTGTTGTATTATTGACTTACCAATCGCAACTAAAGTCTAAACAAGACATTACAAATATGTAAAAGAGGCTTAGTATTCTATTTAATTAAAAAAACTAAACACTACCATTAATGAATATAGAAATAAGAAACGTTCTTAGTGTTGAAAAATAATTAGGTAAAGAAAACATATTTATATTTCTGATAAAGTCTTTCAGCGGCTCAAAGCCGTTTAAAAATTTTAGTCCTCCCTTACATACCTGACCAACAAAAACTCCTACTGCTTCTAAATATATTTATTAAAATATTTGCAAACGTTTGTTAGTAATATACGTAAATTTCGTTTATATCTTACAGCGTAGCATTTTTCATTGATTTCAAGATTATTTTGTAATGTTTTTTAAAACATTACTTACAACTTACAAAAAAAAAAACAATTAAAAGTTGTTTAAATGACTAGTAGTAAAGTAATTTAAAACTTGTACATCTAAGTTTATAAAACGGTTTTGTTCAACTATATTTTAAAGAATAAAAAGTATTTTGAAGTCTTTAAAATTTTTATGTAGTTGTAGTAGACATATTCTAGTTTGTTATAATTAGGTATTTAATAAAAAACTATATCATTAGTCTTTAGTATATATAAAGGTGTTTAAATTACAAAAATTTATGTAATGAACTTATGTACAAAATAACATTGAAAATTTTTCCCAATATTCAAATAAGATTAATTTTTCTTTGTTGAAAGCCTTCAATGATTTAAATTAAACACGAAGAATATTCAAAGATTCTAAAAACTTTAGATCAACTGTTATCATTTTTACTCAAAATAGTTATGAAAACAACAAAACAACCTTTACACCTGATTTTATACTTAAAATAAACGTACAAAAACTTATAATAATCGAATTTCAACATAAAAACACAGTAAAAACAAAAATTGTGTGCATATAAAAGTACAACTAATATACTGTTTCAAAATATTCTAAAAATATCATATCTTAATGAAACGTATTAAAAGATGCTTAACTAATTGTCTTCGGTTGTTAAAAAGTCATTAAAATTTTACAATTCGCTTGATAAATTTACTTTATTAGTCAAGTAAAAAAAGTTCTTGGTAAACTTATATAACTACTCATTAAACACTAAATAACTGATTTAACGTTTTGTCTGGACAAAGATTAAATAAACATTAAAAGTACTAGTGACAAAGCTACTAATTATTTTTAATCTAAAGTTGATTTAATTTTATCGAAAGTTTCTGAGAGCTTTTGTTTTTTAAACGATACTTGAAAATAATAGCAAAAATACTTGTTCATTTCAAAAAATAATATAAATTAGGTGTATATATTACTCAATGAAAAAGTAAAAAATAATTAATAAAGAAAAATATCAATTTTTAGTAAGTATACATTTGATTGCATAAAGCCTTATAAAAAATTGTTTTTAAGTCTAAATGTATATACACGTGTTACCAAATTAAAAGCATTGGGGAAACAAAATGTCTATAAGTCTATTACAATGAAAGTATTTAAAATTACTATAATGGCAAAAAAATTTTTTTAATAAGAGATCATAGCAAAACTAAAGTCATTTTCTTATTTATCAAAGTAAACAAAGTTATATTTGTTATATTACTAGATTTGTTATTGCATTAAATTGATTGTTCATTGAATAACACTGTACAAAAACTTACAAAAGACAAAATATGTTTTTATCTAGCAAGCGTAAACAACAGCAGATTTCTTTTTTTGTATTTTGTTTAAATAAGTTGTACTTTTAAAAAGTTACTAAGCTACGTAAAGACATATTTATAAATGAATGACTACTTTTATTTGCTGAAGTCTGTTTGTAATGTTAATTTAGAATTGAATCAGTTTAAACTTATGAAAAATTACAAATATGTGTTACTGAAGTTAACAATACTCATATTTTGTTTAATTTTTTAAGTTCTTATTGTTGTACAATGTTTGAGTAAAAGTTACATTACTTCAAATACGCAACGTTGTTATTTTCTGTTGAAAAGATTGTAAAATTTGTCATTGGACAAAAAAAGCATATAAAAATAGTTATACTTAAAGTAAAATTTTATTTCATGATAGGACATGTTTAGTTTACAACATGTCTTTACATTCAGTCTTTTGAAATTTTGTGTAACCTCGTTAATACAGTTTTATATTAAATTTGGTAGTCTTTTTTAGGCATTGTTTAAATTTTCAGTGTAAAGCCATGTTGTAATTTTATCGTAATGCATGAACATGTTCTTTAATAAAATTAATATTTATTATGGATATTATAACTAGAGTCTTTTTATTATTTAATGATAAAAATACAATAAAAAACAAAACAAATAGAGGAAAAACTTAACACGAAAAAAAGTTATACTTTCTACTTCGTTTAAAAGTTAATAATTTTACTTTTTTTTTTAAGAAATTTGTTATCATTAGAATCTAATATTGATGTCGAGTTTACTTAATTAAAAAACTTTTATTAATTTTAACTTTATTCTTATCTACCAGGGGCGTCGCGTGGGGTGTTGCACTGCCGCAACTGCACCACCTTGAAAATTTCTAAGAAAAAAAATAAGTATCTATAACGTTTTCGTTATTTTTTTGAACGAAATCTCTTTTAAAACTTCAATTTTGAAAACGACCATTTTGCCCACTTCACTGCCGCAAACTCTTAGCTGACTGCCGCAAATGAACTCAAAAAAGCAAAATTTCTTCAAAAATTACCGCAAAATCAATATCTTGCGGTAAGTAAGCTAAGTTGAAAATTCCCTAAAACAGGACTTGCTTAAGTATCACCTACAAGCTATTGTAAACATAAAATAAAAACAAAGCAAGCTACTGCAAAGGATTAAACTTGAGTTTATGTACCCACATGATTTTTTAAATTTAACAGATCACTTTTATTAAAAGATATGTCATAAATTGCATATTTAAAAAAAAAATAAAAAACCTAAATCACCAAAGTCTTAAAAATTTTATTTTTTATTTTAATCTGCATACATAAACTTAACTATAACTGATTATTATTATCATAAAGTTAATAAAATAAATAACAAAATTCAAGTTCTGAGAAAAAGAATCAAGAAATTTATTTTAAACTTCTAGTTCACTCTTACAGAAAAATATTTTAGATTTATGTTAAATAAAAAATAGTATTATTGAAACAATCACATATTTGAATAAAGTAAATAGCCTTAATTTAGAAACTTTGATAACTTAGAGTAGTTTAACATTTTAGGAAAATTTAGTCTATCTCTACTTTATATAACTTTTGGTTACATTTTTTCATAAACAAAGCAAAAATTTTTGATAAAATTGTTGAAACATGGTTGCCTTGCCTCATAATCAGGATAACTTAGAAATGTTAAAAACTCAAGATGACCCAAGATAAATTAAAACAGACCAAATTAGAAAAATAATCAGGCTGACTAAAGCAGTTTTAATTTTTACTCTGAAAATAACAAGATTATTTAACATTAAACAATAAGTGTTTTACCCCTATGGCCACATGAAAACTAACTAACCAAATTTTTACTTCTATAATGGTTACATATTTATAAATTATCTTTAAAATTCTTGATAAGTTCAACAGCCTCACAACTAAACTTAAAAAAGTTGAGCTCCTGAGAAAAATACTGTCATCAAAATGAAAAACAAACAAATATTAAATAAAGAAAAGATACCCTTAAATAACTATTGAATTTTAAACCTCCAACAAAAAACATTAAAATTAGAAAAAAAGTTAATAAAAATGTTAATGTTTGTAAAAAAAAATGTGCAAATTAGTGAGGGGTAAGGGGGGAGGGTGTATAGGCACTTTTTTACATGTTGTTCTTATTTTAACTTTTTCAGAAAGCTAATAGTTACTCTTTAATAAACTTGAAATTTCCAATTAAACTTTTAGTTACAACCAGTCAAAGCCAGAGAGTACAATGGTTTATCATACAAGGAGCAAACCAAAACAGCAAAAAATACAATTTTACTGAAAACCTATATTCTCCATCATTTTTAAAACAATTTTTTTTTAAACTTTTTCATCCTAATTTTTTTTAAACTTTATACTTTTGTTGAAGAGAAGTTTTCAGTTTTTAAGTATCAATATATATATTTTTATATATACAAAAAAAAAACTTTTGTTATAACTTTTTTTTTTCTTGGTGTTTTAAATATCTAATTTAGCAATTTTTTTTTTGTTTTATAAAAGAAAAATCTAAAGATTTTGAGGCCAACTTATAAAAAAAAGATATGATTTAAGTGATTTGATTTATTTGTTGTTTGAGTTTATATTATAAAAAATAAGGATTCATTTGTACCTCTGACTGTGAATTACCATATCTCAAAAAAATTAAGAATTTTTTATATTGATAAAAGATGACTTGTAGTTAAATTAAAACTGTATAAAGTAATTTCAGTAAAATAATTCTGAAGTAGATGTTAAGGGCATAAAGGGGGGGGTAAAACATTTTTTTAAACACTGTTTTAGTTTGTGCCTCCCATTATGAACCTTTTGTTGCCTTTGACTTTGACCGGCTATATCTTAAAACATATACTGGATTTTTTAAATCTGTAAAAAGCATCTTGTAGCTTAGTAAAAACTACATAAAATAAGATCAAATTGTTTCATCCCCCATATGCCCTTTAAAGCAAAGCTTATCTTCAGGTGTAGCAAAAGTTCAGTTGTTTTCAAACTTGACAGTAAAAACATATTTTTATTAAAATAATTGATATTTTTTAAAATTCTGCACCACCTAAAAAAAATACCACGCGACGCCACTGTTATCTACTAAACATATAAAACTATAAGACTTAAATATTTGTATAAACAAACATTCTACGTTGTAACCGCAAAATAAAACTTAATATTTGATAGCTGTCTGAGAAAAAATTAAAACTAAATCGTTTTGGTCAAGTTGTGTAAAACGCAAAGCCGTTTTAAAAAGAGAAGAGAGATGCAGTATTATAAAGACTGTAGCTTATTACATTGCGAATTTTCAAGACATATATATATATAAATGTGTTTACATGCGTTTGTGTGTATTGTTTTCATTAAATCTTGCAAAGTATTAGGTTTTAGTTTTTAAACTTATAATGTTTAAGCTAAATATTTTTATAACAGATTTTAAATAGACATGTGCAAATTAAATGTCATTTTACGACCCAGTTTCGATTACAAAAATTGCAACCTCTTCAAGTAAAACAAAATAAACAATAAAATCAAAAGTTAAAGAGGTCGCAATTTTTTGTCGCCGAAATCGACTTGTAAATAAAATGTTTAGTTTGCACATCTCTATTTAATTAAGCTCTTTACATTCCAGTAAATTATGCAATTTTTTTTAGTTAAGACAAGTAACTTCATAAAAATGCTTGTTGTTAAAATTAAAAAAAGTATTGGTAATAACTTAGTTAAATTAATGTTAAGTTGTATTGTAAACACAATTTACAGTTTTTTTTGGTGTGCATTTTTTCTTGAAATATTTCATTAAAAATTTTCAATTCGAAAACTTGATTTAAATTATGCTGTTTATTTTTTTTAATTACTCGACTAATAATTACACAGCTGCAGCAACTAAAGTAAAACAATAAAAACTTTAATGACTTTTTTACAATCAAATCTAATTAGTTAAGCTTCATTAACTGAAATTTTAAGATTATATTTTTTAAACTTATTATTATTTTTGTTTACATGCGTTTTAGCTTTTAAAGTCTTTTATCAATTTAAAATTTAAACTATTTGTTTTAAGTAATAAAAAAGGTTAAGTTTAGTTTATAAATGTTTGCAAACAATAAAAAAAGACTTAATAAAATGCTGTTTTTCTTATTGCTTCACACCTATATGGAAGAAAATTAGAAATTGAAAATTTTAATAAAGTTTTTCACAACCAATGTAAACTACTTAAGCTGCATTAATTTAAATATATCATAACTGATTTTTAAAAACTAGATTTAATTTAGTCGTGGTTACAAAATGGAATTATTTTACAGTAAACATAGCAATTTGATAAAAATTGTTTCAAGCATATTCTATGTAGTTTGACTTATTTTTTACTGTTTTAAAGTTTTGAACAATGTAATACTGACTAATCAATTTAATAGCAAAGTTCACTTTATTTCAAAATTTGGAAAATAATTGAAATAATACTGTGTTAAAAAAAAATAGTTTACTTTTTTCAAACTAAAACCGTCTGTTTTTGCTTTCTATAAAATAGTTTAAAAGTTTTTATTTAATTCGATTAAATTAATAAACATTTATTTTTTAATTAAGTATCAAACAGACTTAAGAAGTAATATAGAACTTATCATGTAGCACTTGAATATAAATTCTTCATTTTATTATTGTAACCTGATAACCATAAACGTTTGCAAACAGTTTTACAAACATAAAAATGAAAATATTTAAAAAATGTAGTAAAACGCTAACACATTTGCTCCAAAAATTTAAACGGCATAGGGCCAAAAATAGTTTTAAATTAAAAAATAGTTTTTTTATACGAGCTTTTTAAAATAAATGCAGTTAATTTTTTATATCCTATTAAACTCATAAATAATCGCTTTCGAAGTTAAGTTTGTATTTTAATCATAAATGAAAACTTAGATGTGTGTTTTATTAGAGGAAATGATAGATTATAAAAGAGGGTTATTTTTAACAAAACTTTAATATATATTAATTTAACCATTTCGATAACAATTTAGACTCCATTTTTTCACTTGTGTTCATTTTAAATCGGAGATTTTTTGCTATAAACTGTACAACCGATGAAATTTATTTACTAAGCTATCTGTAAATTTAATTTAGTTTTTATGGTTAATTAGTTAACGTTAGTTTTTTTTTCTTAAAACATTTATTTGTTCTAATACGTATTTTGTTAAACTTCTTTTTATTGAAACAAACTTTAGTGTACTGTTTTTTAAGGCTGCCATATAAATTCTAAATGGTCAAGTTACATCCTTTTACAGCTATAACTTTTAATTAAATTTTTGATGTACCAAATAAATAAGTATAAATAGGGTTTTTGTTTCATTTATATATAAATTAAGATATTATATTTACACTGACTACTTTTAGTTCTAATTAAACTTCGAAATGCTTAGAAAGCATACAATTTGTATTAAAATGTTAAAACCATAATAAAACATTTATTAAATAAAAAAAGAATAAAATTGTAGTTTGCTTAGCTTATATATCTACTTAATTGGCTTAAAACTTTTACAGCACTTATTATAATAAAAATATCCTTCAAAAAGAAAAAAACAACTATCATATACAACTTTTTTACTATTAGATTAGAAGTTTGGACATTTAGCATCTAGTTAGTTCAAGATGACAATAAACTTTATAATTTTGCTTTTTTTAAGTATAACCCAGCAGAGAATGATTTTTAAAATATTGTGTTTTTCATGACTTCAATAAATGTCCGGTTTGCACTGATGAGCTTTTAAACTTCACTTTTTTTTTTCATAAGTATAGTCTTTGAAGTATTTTGAAATATTTTTTAACTTTAGAAATATATAGACCATTAATATATTTTAAATAATTAAACTCTTCGAAGTGATATTTATCAAATCTTAAAACAACTGCCTCATTTGTACTTAATAACGTCATATAATAGACTTCGGTTAATAAAAAATGTAAATAAATTTACAAACTACTGACTAACTGAGTTATTCATATATTTTGAAATATTCTTACTTAATTAAGTAAGTTAAGTTTTGATAAGAATTTTACAACAATTTATTTAACGTATTTGTTTGAATAAAACTGTAAATGTAGTTTAGCTATACACTAATCAAAAAATACTTATTAATCAAACTTATAAGCATTAACTAAAAATTTCTGTTTTTATTGATTGTATATTATATTTTATAACTATTTTAACGTAATATAGTATTACAAGCAGCCTATAAAAAGAAAATACTAGTGTAATTATAACAGTTATTGTTTATGTAGATACAGATTAATTAAGTTTTACTAAATACTTTATAAATTTCAGTCAGTCCAAGAAATTAAGTTGTTAAATATAAGCACTTTGTATTCAACATTTTATGGTTTTTAATAATAAAACATTAAAAATAATATTTCTTCTACATTCTATATAACCATAATAACGTACAATTGAAAACTCAAATAAATGAGTTATTTTGTGAATTTTTTTTTGAATGGTATAGTTTTAGTTTGTGCTAAATTAGTTATTATAACGAGTACTAGCAAATAATATTTTTCTTAAAATTGTTCTAATTAAACTTTTAAAATATATAACTCGTTTACTTAGTACTCATTTATTAATAAGTTAAAGCATATCAACTTATTTTTGTCTTTTAAATTTTTTTGTACCACTTGTTAACACAGTTTTTATTTCCATAACTAAGTAAATGTCTGAATGATTAGTTTGAATAAATAAAAACATTAAGTATAAAATTTCTATTTTTTTTTCAATAAAAAACATTTGCTAAATATTAGTTTATAGTTCAAATAAGATCAAAACAAAATTAAAAACCTCTAAATAAAACTTATTTTATATTAACTAACAAAAATTATCTAAATTTAAGATTAAACGTTAGTGTTTAATCAGTATTAAACAGCTATCAAATTCGAAAATATTTTTTCTTAAATTGTTTATAGAAGCAAATTAAAAATCAGTATCAACAAATTTATGCTAAAACTATTAAACTAAATGGTTTGCTTAAATAAAAAAAACTTAAATTTTACAGAATATATCGCAAATAATCTGGAATTATGCATTTCTACATACAACAAGTTTTGTTTTCGACACGAATGTTTAAGTAGCAAAAAATTATTTAAAAACATTAGTGATGTAGTAGTGAATATATCGCAAACTGACTTTTTATATTTGAGTTCATATTAAAACAATCTGTTTAATCGTAAGGTCTTTCGCTTGTTCTTTACAGGGATGTTTGGTTATTTAGAACTGCATGAAACTGCAGTAAAATAATTTTAATTTAGTAAAAAAATTTTGATTTGATGCGTGCAAGCATTGTAGGTATAAAAAAAAAGTTTTATTTTCCTACATTTACTTCTATTTTTTAAGAAAAACTGTTGCAGCATTAAAGTTTAAGTTAAATAATATTCATCAAGAAGCAATTGTTTTAACAATACTGTTTGTTACATATTATAATTACCGTTTAATATTTGCAGCTTTAATTGCAATTTAAAAGTTTTTATTTTCCCTCCGAAATCTATAAATTATTTAAATAGATTTAACTTTATAAGGTTTAGGTGTAAAATAAATTAATCTTTTAATGACACTTTTTTTTAAACATTTATTGAAATAAAATAGTCAATAGAGTATTTTAAATTAAACTTTTTTAAATAACTCTTCAAGTAAGATTGTTTTTACTTTTTCTTTATTGTCTAAACTTAATTTGTTTGAAGATCAAACTATAAAATTAAAATTAAAATCGAATTTTACTGTTTATTCAGGAAATCGATTACAGCAAAATTCTTGAAAATTATAATAAAAGCATTATACAAACTGTTCAGCAGATTACACTTAAAAGTTAGTTTAAAAAAATTTGTGTTAAATTTTTTTAACTTATCAAAGCTTGAATGCAAAATATTTTACTTTTATGTGATATCTCATAATCGCCTAAAGCTTAAGCAATCTGTACATGAAACGAGTTTTTTAATGCGACGCGAATGTTTGAGTAGCAAAAAAATTTTAAAAACGCTAGTGACGTAATGGTGAAAAATATCGCAAACTGACTTTTTATTCTTAGGTTCATATTAAAAAAAAATTATCTTTAATTATCAGATCATTGCACGATTCGGAAACGTTTATTTAAAACTGCACGAAACTGCAGTAAAACTAATTTTAATTAAAATTAGTTAATTTTGTTTAGTCTTGATGTGCACTGCTAATGTAAAACATAATATAATTCCTGTTTTCTGCAGCTATTTTATAAGTAAGTACTACAAAAAAGTATTTAGGGTTACAACTATACTTACGTACACATATGAAAAACCATTATATAAAACAAGTTTATGTTTTAATTATGAAATTTGTAAAATGTTAATTTTTTGTTTTCAGTATGAAAACTTTATAATAAAAAACAAACCGAACATTGAAAATAGTCATAGTGCCTTACGTAAACAAAATTTATTGAAAAATAACTTTTTAAATTAAATTTGTTAACTAAAACCGTTATTTTAAAGACAAAAAAAAATTTAAAGTAAGTCTTAAATTTACAATTAATAAAAAAAAAAACTTTTAAATTACTAGAAACGTGTGCAACAAAATACATTTATTACCAAAATCATTTTATTATTTTTTTTTTTCTTTGGTTTTTTGTTTTAAGTTTTCTGTAATTAGAACAGCATCGCTGACTATTTTATTTAAAAAAAAAGTATTTAAATATAAATTTATAGTAGACAGTAAAAGTTAAATATAGTGTGTTTTACATTACACGAAAGAAAAAAAAGCTCTTTTATGAAATCAAAACTTAATACATAAAGTAAACACTTATATATACAATATACCATATAAACTTTTTAATTAAACTAAGTTTAAAGTTAGTCAAGTTGAAAAATCAAAAAGATACCACTATAAAACTAATAAAACACTTAAGTAAGATGCTATTTGTATAACTGTGAAACTATAAGCATTTTCAAATTTAAGAACAAAAAAAACAATTTATTTTTAATTAAAGTTATTCTGAAATTAGTTTTCTTAAAATTCTTATGTTTTTTAAAACACTCGTGACGTAATATCTTAAAAGCCACAAACACTCGCATTATTTAAGCATAAATAAACAAGAGTGGTTTGTATAATAACACTTTTTAAAGATAGGATGAAACTTGCATTTCTAAACGGCATCGCGCCGCACATATACTCAGGCAAAACTTTTTCACAAATATGCAATGCAAGTTCTTGATATTAGTAATAAAAACTGCTTCCAGGGCGGTAAATTAGTCGTATTTGTTAAAAAATAAACATATTTAGATATCTTTAGGATAAGTTTATTGCTAATGAGTCTGCTATTTTTTAAAACATTATAATTTAAATTTTTGCAGCATTAAAGTTTAAAATCAAATAACATTTATCAAAAAGCACATTTTTAAAAATAATAGCTTTTGTTGGATATTATCATTAACTGTTAAATATTAATCAGCTTTAATTGTGGTTAAAAAGTTTTTATTTTCATTACAAAGTTTATAGCTTATTCAACTAAATTTAATTTTTAAAGGTTTAGGTGTTTAATAATTTAATCTTTTAATGGCATTTTTTTAAGTTTTAAATTTTACTTTCTTTATAAATTTTCAAGTAAAATTGTTTTTTCTTTATTGTCTTAACTTAATTTGTTTGAAGATCAAACTATAAAGTTAAAATAATAATCGAGTTCTATTGTATGTTCAAGGAAACGATTACAACAAAAGTCTTGATAATTATAAAAAAAACATTATACAAACTATTCTGCAGATTACACTTAAAAGTTAGCTTGAACAAAATTATGTTAACATTTTTTTAATATATCAAAGCTTAAATGCAAATTACTTTACTTTTATGTGATATCTCATAATCGCGTTAAGCTTAAGCAATCGGTACATATAACGAGTTTTTTAATGCGACGCGAATGTTTGAGTAGCAAAAAAAAAAAATAAAAACGCTAGTGACGTAGTGGTGAAAATATCGCAAACTGACTGTTTATTCTTAAGTTCATATTAAAATACATTTTTGTTCAGATATCAGATCCTGGCAACTCTAAGAAATGCTTGTTTAAAACTGTATGAAACTACAGTAAAATAATTTTAATTAAAATCAGTTGACTTTTTTTTGTTGTGATGCTGTTATAAATTATAATAATATTCCGGTTTTCTACAATTCTTTAATAAGTATTACATAAAATTAAAATTAAAAGAATTTAGTATTTAGGCTTACAAAGTTACCTACGTACACATATGAAAAGCCCATTATATGAAACAAGTTTATGTTTTAATTATGAATTTCATAAAAATTTTATTTTTCGGTTTCAATATGAAAACCTTATAACAATAAAAAACAAACATTGATATTGTTTGCTATTATTTATGCTCTTGAACACTGAAAATAATCATAGTGCCTTACACAAACAAAGTTTATAGAAAAAATTACTGATTAAGTTAAATTGTTAACTAAAACCGTTATATTAAGGACAAACAAAAACTTTAGTTAAACCTTAAATTTTGTCAAACATTGTTATACATTTAATAAAAAAAAAAAACCCTTAATAAACTAAAAACATTTGCAACGTAATACATTTATTTAATCTATTTATAATAATTTTAATTTATTTGGTTTTTTGTTTTCTTTATTTTGAACACCATCGCTGACTATTTCATTAAAAAATAAAATAGTTAAATATAATTCAATAGCAGTTAAAGTTCAAAAAACGATGTTTATTAACAATCAAAGATTCTTAATTGCAATTCTTATATAAAAACAAAATCCGTTGACAAAAATTTGACAAAATACTAATTTTAGTCATAAAAAGAGAAAATGTACGCTAGATTTAAACATTTTATATCTTTATTTAATTTTATATTTACTCACTATTGTACAGTTATAAAAATTATATAAATAAACTAAATAATTTTCTTACAAACTAGTATTGCAGAAAAAGGTAAGTTCTTTTTACAACATTTTTTTTCTCATACTCTTATAACGTACTAGAATTAAAATCTTAAGTTTGCTTATTCTGTCTTATAAAGAAATAAATATTTTTTGTTTGTTCTTTTTATTGTTTAAAAGAAAGAAATAACGTTTGTATATATTGTAAACAAAAATAAAATGTTTTAGGTTAAATATAGTCTATTTGTGGCTTCTAATGTATTAAACATACATCTGAGATAAAAAATTTTGCATACAACAATTAAAAGTAACTTTAAATAAGTTTATGTATAACATTTAATTAAGTTTATGTTTAAACAAAATGTTCCGCTCAAACGCAAAATATTAATCTTTTATCGCGCACTTATTTCAAGTTTTTTTGCGACGAAAAAATTTCAAAAAACAAAAATATTTTAAGACTTTTGTGACGTAGTAGTGAAAATACCGCAAACTAACTGTTCAACTTCCAAATAGATATTAAAACATTATTTCGTTTTATATAGCTGATAAATATATCGTCAGCTTGTACCAATTTAAAACTGCAGTTAAAAAAATTAAAAATACACTTTAGTTAAAGCTTTTTTGTTTTGATACACGCAACGCTGCTGGTATTAAATAACAAGTTTTTAGGTTTTCTATATTCACTATATGAGTAATATACAAGTTATAAATTGAAAGAATTAAATATTAAACTTTATAAATATAGTTACGTAGAGATATAAAAAGAGGTTATATGAAATAAGTTTATGTTTTAATTATAAACTTTTATAAAATAATTATTTTTTGGTTTTATTTTTAATACTTTTTAATAGTATAACACGAACATTGTTATTCTTAACAAATTCTTTAAGATTAAAAGTATTCATAGTGTTGCACACGAATAAAATCAATAAAAAAATTAACTTTTTATTTAAATTTGTTAACTAGAACTGTTACTTTAAAGACAAAAATTTTTAAATTAAATCTTAAATTGGTTCAAATATGGTTTTACAGTTAATATAAGAACAGTTAATAAACTACAAATGTTTGAAAAAAAGTCAGTATGTAAATAAAATCAATTTATAAAGATTTTCTTTTGTTATTTATTTTTTTGATTTCGCCTTGTTTTCTTTATTTTGAACAGCACAGTATCACTGACACTGTTTATTGAGACTAAAAAACAAGTTTGTAAAATACAATTTAATAATTAAACAAGTTAAAGTTCAATAAAATAAAACATTTTTTTTTACGAAAGAAACATGGCTCTTGTAATGAAACGTTATACTAGCTGTCAAAACTTAGTGTTAAATTTAAGCATTTATATGAATAATATATTGTTAAAAGTTTTAAACTGACGTAAATTTAAAGTCAAACAAGTAACAAAAAACTAAAGAAGTTGCTAAATAACCAAGAAAACACCAAAGTTATATACAATTTTTGTATTCGTAACTCAAAACACTTTGTTATCAAAAAAAATATTTTTAATATTAATAATTCTATATGTGAATGTTCAAAATTGTATGTGCTTTAGAACACTCATGACGTGATATTTAAAAACCAGCAAATGCTCGCATTATTCAAACGTAAATAAATAAAGCTGATTTTCAAGTAAATGTCTTCAAAAACGTCCTTAACGTTATCCAACTTTCAAACGGCATTGCGCCGCATATACATTCAATTAAGACTTTTTTCATTACACGTACCTGCCATGAAAACTGTTAATATTAGTCTCCTGTTCCCAAAACGGTGAATTGTTATTATTTGTCGAAAATAAACAATTTTAAAATTTTTTGCTTAAGTTTTTGTTTATGAGTGTGGTATATCAAAAAGAAGGTAAGTTTAATCTATGCTGATTAAGTACCAACAATAAAAAAAGGAAACACCGAACTATTACATTGAAAAGCAATTTTGAATTAAAAAAATCAAACTAATGTTTAATTTGCTTATAACTTGGACAACAATTCCTCGCATTTAAAATCTTGTCGCACAGAAAAAAGTTTAAGTACATTTCTTTAACCTTTTCTGGTTGTAAAAACTATGTACAGTGCAATTGCTTCGATGTTATAACAAAAATATTATATAACACAGTTTTTAACATAATTTTGAGTATTCGTTTAACAATTTTAAACAAAGTTTTAATTTTAGATTAACTTTTTTCACTAATATATGTATGGTTTTGAAATTAGATGGTATAATTCAAAAAATAATTATTAGTTAGACTCAAAGATTCTTAATCGCGACTCTCATATAAATAAAAAATCTGAAGACGAAAATGCAACAAAGAGCGAAAAATATGTTAATAAATTACCACCAGAATTTAGTTTTTAATGTTTAAAACATTAAAAAAAATTATTTTGTCGGTAGGAGTTTAATAATCTCAAAAGGGACACTTTTGCGCGAAGGTTCAAATATGCACGAGGTGAAAATATTTTTTATTTATTTTTTATTAGCTTTAGTTTTTAGAAAATACCTACTTTTATATTGCTTATGGTGAAATAATATTTAGTCAAAAAAAAATTAACTTGTTGTTAAACATTCTCCAGTTGGGGTGCACGACTTATCTAATTCTGACAATTCAAATTCTTGAAAAAAAATCGAAATGGTCACAAATTAAAAAGTAATGTATATTTGTCAAAAATAAAAAATACAAATTTAGGTCACATTAATATCTACAAGTCATTTTTTACTTTTCCAAAGAAATTTAACATAATTTGAAATATGGTTTAAATAAAGTAAAAAACATACTTATTTTTAGAAATCTTAAAAAGATTTGAAAAGTATTTAAGAGTTTGAAAAAAAGAAAAAAGTGGCTTGTAGATAATAATAAGATCTATAACATATATATTTTTTTAATTGTTTTCAAATTAATTCAAATTATTTATTGAAATATAGTATTTTAAATCTTTTTTAAAGAATTTGAATTGTCATATAACACTCCAGTTGTTAGTTAAATTCAATTACAATCATTTTCCGTTTGAGTGCACACATTAATAGTGAACAGTTTTGTTGTTAGTATTATTGATAGTTTTAACTTTTTAACAGTTTACCTTGTCCCAGTTAAAAAAAAAAACTATAAATCAAAGACTTATTTAATCATAGCTATGTTTGCACACAGTTTATTTAGTTTCAAAATAATAACTTAATCATTAATACTTTATAGTATATTTTCACTGTATCAATTAAATATTCTGCAGTAATCGTCAGTATATTTGTTTCAAATTTTAAAATTAAATAATAAAAAAATTCTAACTACTAAATGTTAATCTATATATTACATTTTTTATTTTTGTACGACCAATATACTCTTTCTATAACTTTTTAAGCCTTATAAAGCATTATACTCACATTCTTATAATATTTGAGCTGATATTATTGTATATGTATTTATTATATAGTGTATCCTGTTTCTTAAATTTTGTTAACATTTTACGTAAAAACTTATTGCGACAAAGTTCTACGTTAAAAAATAACTAATTAGCATTTTAAGACCTGTTAAAATTTTTGTCGACATAGCATCTCTCAATAAAAAATGATTCAGTCAGTTTACAGCTAATTAATGTTCAAGAAATTATTAAAGAAATTTTAAGTCAAACAAACATCTATGTATCAGCTTATTTATTACTGTAAAAAGCTTACGATAATTTGTGGTAACTGTTTTTATAAAAATAAAAAAAAACTCATATTAAAAGACTAGTTTTTTTAATTGCACAAAGTTTAAAATACTGTTTGTACAACTTAAAATTTAATATTTCATTTAAATAACTGTTTAATAAAAGCTTAAAAAGGCGCTTATAATAATAGGCATTGTGGGCAAAAAAAAACTTTCGTTCATCAAAAAGACTTGGATTTGTCTTTTCAAGGAAATTATTGACTCAAAGGACAAATTATCTGATTTTTTGTTTATATAATTAACAAAACATTCAGCTATATAGGTTCAGGTTGGTATTATAAAACTTAAAAACATAAATTGGGAAATAGGTTTATTGTTTTAAAGATAAATATTTATTTTTAGTTTAATACTAAACATTTGTTAACCTGTTTAAGAATAGAGATTTGTAAAAATATTATTATTAAATATAACATTAATTAAATATATACTAAACCTCCTCAAAAAAAATTACATAAAATTTCGCTTATTTTCAATAACTTTAAAACAGTTCAAGTTAATTTAAAAATTTTTAGCTACTAGCCTTTTTAAATTTTTAAACATTAAAAAATGCTTAAATCATCAAAAGTGCTTCATTCTTACATAAAAAAGACAATAATTGCTCTAAGTTTTAATAAATCTGCTTTTTGATTTTTTTAACTAATCAGCAATTATTGTGATAAATATATCTCTATACTTCTATGTTACGATATTAATCTAATTTAATTCAACTTGTGCTTTCAAATATTAGATTGAAAATTTATGATCTACTTATTTATTTAAATAAATAAAAAACTTAGACTATAACAAGATAGTTAAGCAATATAAAATGTATACTAAAAAGTTTCTTATTTATATAAAATAGTAGAAAAACTGACCATAGCATAATAAAAGTTGTACTAGTAAAGACAGTAAATAAATATTTACATATTTAACTTACTTTTATCTATTTTAAGTTATATTTCCAATAACTCAATTTTAGTAGCTTGTTTTTCATTTACGTATTCTTTTATTTAAAAATCATTATTCAAAATGAATCAACTAGTGTGAATCATTTAAACAAAAAATTTCTGTAGTAATCTATTGTAAAAATTATTTTAGCTTATTAATCTGCACATATATCATTATTCTTTGACTTCATATTTATGAATAAAATTTTTATGGAAGTAGTTCAACTTATAAGTTTTAAATATTTACTTACAATTAAAATTGAGAAGCTATGCAATACGTATTTCATAGGCTATATCTTATACTACACAACTAATACCTAAGTTTAGTGTGAGTGTATATTTAATCCGATAATGTTGTTATTAGTTTTCTGTATTTATACAAAAAAAAATCAAATAAGATTAGTAATGAGCATACAAAAAAGTTTTTATGTTTTCGAGATCTTAATCCTTATAAATTTTTAAACAGGTAAAAATGAAAGTAAAGTTTCAAAATGGTCGTTATAACTTTGCGAAAAGAATCGTGAAACTAATGAAACGTGTAATTAGTTTGTAGATTAAAAATTGCAAGCAAATTACTTCTCTTATCATTACAAAACCAGCAAGTAATTGTTATAAGGTAAAGAAAGGGAGTTTACTTGTGATTATTTTTGATATTGTTTTCAGATAAAGTTGTATTATTGAAAATTTTCTAGTCTTTAGTTATTTTTCAAACTACTAATAGATAGTGAATAATTTATTTTTAAAGTTTTTTTTATGATTTTACAGCAGAACATAAACGTTCATGCTTAAATAAAAGGGTCTTAAATTTAGTTGTTTCATTATCGTAAATCTTTTTGTTTAAAAGATATAAGTTTTTCACATAAAATAATTTTATTTGTTTTAAGTGTAAAACTCATAAAAGATTTTAAATGGTTAGAATTTTACAAAAGTTTTATCCACTCTTTGCTTATTTATTTCATGCGAAATATTTTCTCATATTTAGTAGTTCCTCGAAAAAAACAAACTATAAAATTTGTTTAACGTATATTATAGTCTCCCAAACAATTTACTTTATTATATTTTAAACTTAAAGTACCAACAGACTTGAGGAGCTAATAAAAAAATGAGAATTATGTGTTTACAAAGCATATACGTTTTTTATATAACTTTAAAAGTAACTTTTTATTACACCGTAACATAAAATTTTACAAATAAATGAGTAGATGGGTTAAATAAAAGTCCTAGAATAATTGACATTGGTAGTAGAAAGTCATTATGTTTGCACATGGCAGGGAAAACTAACTCAATAGTCGAGGTAATAGAAACTTTTAAAAAAAACGAATGTAAAGTATTCAAAATCTATTTAGAAATATAAAGTTTTAGCTTCTAATTTAAATAAAAAACTGAAACAAACTGCATTTTCTATTTTTGTGTAAATGAAACAAAAAAAAATTCTAATCATTTTAAATAGTCAAACTTAAAATGTTTTAAAGCTTTTCTTTAATTTTGATTAAAAAAGTTTTGCTTCAATTTTTAAAGAATATAACTAATTAGTCGCCAATACATAACTTTAAGAAAAAAAAATAATGCTACTGCATAACAGTTATTCACAGTTTTCTTTATAATTTTACGTTTTTAAATATTTTTTCCTACTCACGTATAGTTCAATCCAAACGGTGTGATTTCTACCTTTCTTTTATCAAGATTTATTTCAATTTTTAGCAAAAAACCTTACAAAAACATTAAAAAAAGTTTCATTAAATTTCAATTAAAACGTTTATAAATGATAAGAACCACCTTAAGTACACATTTAAATGATAAGTAAAATTTAGCAGATAAAATAAAACACAGGTAAAATTTGGAAGTTTATTTGTTTATTAAATTACAGCTTAATACAGAACTTAAATTTAATTAAATAGTCATTTGAATAAATAAAAAACAAAAACATTAAAAAACTAAAAGTTCTATAATAATCTATTAAGTTTATAAAACGTTAATATTCTGCAAAACAATTTTTTCAAAAAATTCTTTTAAGATTAGTAGAATTTGTTTAGAATTCAGTGCAAGTTTATAACATATTGATTAAAACGTATTTATTAATTAGTTTCTAAAAGACTAAAAACTATAGTTTTGAATTCAATAAAGCATTTAATAACATGATGTTTTATTTTTGTATTATTTTAGCACATTATAGTAATAATTTAGTTCTAATTTGTATAACTGTTTCAAATCGTTATGTAGAATTTAAAACAGTGTAAAGTAAAATATATTGAATTAAAACTTTATTTTATTTAGTTTTGAAGTTAAACTAATTTTATTATTTTTTTATTTTGTAGAAAATTAATCACAAATTTTCGTAAGCAAGTTACTGTCTGTTTGTAGAAGGAAACGTTATTGCATAATATTAACATATCTAACAGTTCCATTTTTTACGGTGTCTAGAAGCCGTAAACAAAAAGCTTCTTTTCAAATATTTTTCAAAGTTTTTAAAATATATTGATTTAAACGTATTATCAACAACTTCATAATAAACTAAAAACTATATTTCAGAATTTGATGAGGAGTTTAGTAACACAAGTCTTTATATATTAATTTTAAATCAACAAAACGTTCTTTTTACAACAATGCATTAGAATTATATTTTAGTTCTAATTTCTTAAACTGTTTCAAGTCTTTATATATTATTTTAAACAATTTTCATTAAAAAATAAAAAAATTTTTAAGCTTAACCTCTATGTTGTTTAGTTTTTTTAATTTTATTAATTCAATTTTAAAATAAGCACAAACTATCGTAAACACGTTACAGTATGTTTTTAGAAGATAATTGAAGTACATAACTAAAATATTGGTAGTAATTGGTGTTTTTTTGAACGTTGTTTAGACGTAAAATTTTTTTTTTTAATTTTCAAGAGTTATTTTGATAAAAAAAAATTTAATCTTAAAATTTTACTTAAAGCTTTTTTTTATCAATTATAACTAATTTAAATGTAATTAAATCTTTAAACGGTCAGTTTATAAAATAATGATGTTTTTAAATTTTTATTTTTCAAATATAGCCATAATCTTTAAAAATACTTTTAGAATAAATTTATATGAGTTTGTTATTAGTCTTTAAAAAAAAGATATGAAAACTTTTAATAACATAATTATTTTCTATAACCCCAAAAGTTAAAGGAAATCAGCACCAAGTAAACATGTTTTTTTTAAGTTTATAGTCTAAACACATAAGAAAAATTAAAAAGTCAACAAAATAAATTAGTCTACTTTAATCTAAAGTTCTAAAGTAGTATCTGTAAAGTATAGGTTTATATTACTTAAAAATTATTATTTAAAAATTAATATTAACTTACTTCTTAAAATACAAATGAGTAGAGTTTTTTCCTAAAGGCAAAATTAGGAGAGCAAATTGAATTTAAATACATTTAAAAAAAAAGTATGAACTAAATTCATGTTGTTAGAATAGTATAAAGTTCAGTTATTTAAAGAAAATATGAGATTAGACAAATGAGTAGAATTTTTTCCTGAAGGCAAAATTAGGAAAGTAAATTGAATTTAAATACATTAAAAAAAAAGTATAAACTAAATTCATGTTGTTAGAATAGTATAAAGTTCAGTTATTTAAAGAAAATATGAACTTAGAAATTAATTTGATATATATTTATAAAATAATTATTTATGTTTATTGTTTTTAAGATTTACTTAAGTTTAAGTTTAAAAATGTTTTTAGTTCTTAAACAGGCTATTTAAATTTACAATAGCTATTCCTAGCTGTTTTGCTAGGCCATATTCAAATATTTGTATTTTAAATAAATAGAAGTAACAGATAATAAGATTTGTTAATTTATTGCTTTTCCATAAAGTTTGAGTTCTTGTTAGAACCAATTTACATATTCTATAAATTAATATTCATATTACAATACTAAATAAATTTAGGTGGCTAAATAAACATTATAGTGTGAATATAAGTATTTAGTTCGAAATATTAAACTGTTTCATTTATAATTCTTATATAAAAACAAGTTTAATACTAGATAGAATTCAAAAGTATATTTTGCTAGGAATGATTTTTAACTTATGCGAACTGTAGATTAATTCTAATTTCTAATTTATATTGCATTGAGTAATATTTTAAAAGTTTAAAAAAAAACGTTAACTTATGACTTCAGTCGTTAAAAATAAAAGTTTTACATAAAATTATAGAAACATATATAAAAAAATTATATATTGATAATTAAAAAAAAAAATTAAGACTAAATTTATCTCAGCTTCTTATCTTTAACAAGTGTGTCCACGAGTTATATTTCTTTCAAAACTTTTATTAAAAGTGCAGTTGTAAGACCCGATACCAGACCAAGACATAAGTTTTATAGTGTACAAGTTTAACTGCTCTTGCGAAAAAAGCTATATAGTTCAGACTTCAAGGCACTTAAACTGCAGGATAAAAGAACATCTACCTGCTTGTGTTTTGAAATTCATTGAAAAAGAAGCTGAAATTAGTTTTTATTTTTATTTGTTAAAGTCTAGATTAAAATCATAAGCTACCATTATAAACTAAACCATTAAAAATATCTGAAAAAACATTGATAATTTTGTTAAATGCTTTGCTTTTTCATCTTACTTGCAAATGTTGTACAAAGCAAGAGAAAAAATTTCCTGGCAGTACAAAAGCAACGTTGCTAATTAAATGTGTTATAAAGTCTGTAAAATTTATTATTCGACAACGAAAAGCCTGTAAAATTCAATATCAGTATTTTATTTATACTTTTTGATAGTAAAAGCTTAAAAATAAATTTACTTTACAACATGTCTCCACATCGAGTCTTTTTAATTTTCAAATATTATAGTACAAGTTAATACTCATCTCAATCAAAAATAGCTAATACGTCTACTGTCCTGGACAACACGTTAAAAGTTATACATGGTATCGAATCGATAACCGAATGTTCTTCGTACAAAAGGTCCTAGGACGAAGTAGTTTGAGGATTTTTTTCGTTAAATAAACTAAAATAATTTTAAAATTATTGTTACCGTAATCTTGTTGTTCAATAATAAATCTGATTAAAAAAAGTTAAGCATTGAACAAAATTCACTAATAAAAAAAGATTATAAGTTTCTTATTTGTAAAACTAGATGATCATTACATTTCTTTTAAGTTTATTTTTTATTCTTAAATTCTAATATTATTGTTGGTTTTACTGAGTTAAATAAGTTTTATTTTTTATTTGTTTCAAATATTAAACAATAAAACTAAAACAACTTTATTTAAAAATATTTCAAACTGTTACTATAAAATAAAAGCTTATAACAAAAAGTAGTCTGAGGACAAAATTAGCAACAAAAGTTTAATCTTTTTGTAATGCACAGCTCACAGCTGTTCAAAAATTAAAGATGATACAAGTAAAGAAACAAATCCTAAATGTTTATAAAGCTACTCTTATAATAACCTAGTTTGCAGCCGTTTGTGGTTCACTTAAAATCAGCTAGTCATTATATTTAACTATTTATAAAAGTTTTGACTAATGTTTAGTTTAAACATTTTGAAAAAGACTTAGAAGACACTTAGTCTAAGATTTAAGAGAAAAAACACGATAAAGTTTATTTGAAATTTAAGTTTATGCTTTAGATTTGCTTTATTTGATAATTTAAGCTTTAGATTTGTTTATAAAATGGAAAATTTTGTTAAAAAAGTATAGAAAGCTGTGACATTAAATTATTTTTAACTAAAAAACTTAATTTATTGATAAATTTGCAGACAATACTTATACAATTGAAAATAAAAATTTTCTATCTATCAAAAGTTATAAAAAACTCGTTATATACATTCTATAAACATTTTAATTTAATGGAGTATAGCTTTGCGTTTGTAATTACAGACTAGATCTTTTAAATGTCATACATAATTCCATATTATCAACAGTTTTTAAGTTAGTTGGTTATAGCTTTTTTGGTAAATGATCAGTTTAAAATACAACTAAAATATGGTGGTATTTTTATGTGAAGTATTACTTTAAATATTCTAGTTAAAACTTTTATTCCGAATAATTAATTCAAGTTTTGCTAGTTATTGATAATTAATCGATTTACAAAGTGAAGCTTACCAGCAACGGTAAAAGGATATAAAAAATTCACAATAGAAGTCTATTAGTTGAGCTTAATTATACACAATATAAATCTAAAGTCAGGTTAAAGTAAGTACTTTTTCATTAATTTTATTCACATCAGTTTTTGTTTTTGCTTTTTTTAGAAAAAAAAAGAATTTTAACTAAAAATGTGTATTTGGAATGAACTTTTATAATTGTATATTTTTTTTAAACTTAATTTTTTTTATATAACGTACAAGATATCTATTGAATCTATAACAAAAACCAAGTTAAAACTAAAACACAACTTTAATAAACATTACTATTAATACATTGAAGTTTACAAGTTTTTAGTTCAAAAAATTCCCACTTAATACTTAAAATAAGTTTGCTTGAAATTTAAAACTTATAAGACTAATCGAATATTTTTACTAACTGTTTGTAAAATTTCAACAAGTGTTTTACAAGGTTTATGTGTTGAAAGTAAACAATTACCTACGCTTCATTTAACACAAAACAAGTAGTCCTTAAAACTTGCTTTCTTAAATGATGGACATTGTTTTTAATAATTATTATTTTTTTTAGATTTGTTTCCAACAATACTTTTTCGATGAAAAAATATTTTATTAACAAGCTTTTTTTCTAAATTTAATATATCAAAAACTGTTTCAGCTAAAGATTAGAAATTATAGCAATAATTTCGTTTTTCGAATACATAATTACTTAAATTCAATAAATTAAAATCTTTAAAGTCCATGGTTAAAAACAAAACTATACTATTTTTTTGGTACTTAAAAATTGCAACTAAAGTTTGATTAGAGCTATAAAGGTTTTTTAAAGAGGCAAAACAAGTTTTGATTTCTTTAGTATTAAGAAAATTATTTGAAAATTAAAAAAACAATATTTTTAATGAATATAACATTAATAAAATGCATTTAGTTTTTTAAAGTCAACAGATAACAAATGTATTATTATATTTATGATTAAGTTTGTAAACAGCGCAGTGCCGTTTAAAAATTAGCACGTATAACTTCATAAAATCCCTATCACATTAATTAGCCTGCTTATATTTGTTAAAATGTTTCCTAACTTTTGTGGGTATGTAAATTACGAAAATTGTGATAAAAGTAAATTATTTTATTATCTTTAGAAGTAAAGTCTTTTTGTCACGTTTTTCAATATATTGTTCAAAACTTAGTAAAAATAAAAATTAAAAAACTAAATTCTTTAACGACTTGTAGTTACATAATTTAAAAAATGTAAATCTAAATTTATATAATGGCTTTGTTCAACTATACTTTTTAGAATGTAAAATATTTTAAATTCTGTAAAACAGTTATTTAGCTAATATAGATATATTTCTGTGTTCTATAACTAGGCATTTATTAAAGAAATGTACAACATTAGTTTTTAGTATATATAATTTTACAAAGTTCTTGCTTTTGAACTTAAGTATAAAATAATCTTGAACATTTTTTTCTAGTAATTAAAAGGGCTAATACTTAGTTGTTAAAAACCTTAAATAATTAAATTAAAAATTAAAAACATTCAAAGATTCTAAAGACTTAAGATTAACTAACATAATTTTTATTCGAAATAGTTATGGAAACAATAAAATATCGTTATCATTTGGTTATAACTTACAATAAAAGTATAAAAACATTAAATAATCGAATTTAAACACAATAACACAGTAAATGCTAAAATTGTGGTTGTACAATTGTTCATTTAAATTATTAGTTTTTGATGTTCTAACAATATCTCATTATAACCAATCGTGTTTTAAATGATGCATAACTAATTGAGTTCAGTCGTTAAAAAGTCATTAAAACTTTATAATTGACTGGGTAAATTTACTTCATTAGTCGAGTAAAATAACTTCTAGGCAAACTTACAGTAGGTATGCAAAAATTTTCATAACAGTATTGTTTATTAAAATATTTTACGCAAAAATTAAAGACATTACCAAAATTTTTATGAGGTAAGAAAATAACAGAAAATTAAAAACAAACTACATTTGTAATTTTTAAATATTAGAATTAAAATTACAGAACTACTACAATTAATTTTGTATAAAAAGGTATAGTTTTTATACATTTGTGCTTTAACTGCAGACCATTCTAAGCCAATCAGTTTACAAAACAGTGATCTTAGAAACAACAATTCCGTTACAAAACAGTTATTTATTTTACAACTTAGCAGTTTATCATTTTTTTTTATTTGTTATAACAATGCAGACTTTACAAAACCTTTTTTTAAATTTCTCAAATTACAGGTTTTTAAACCTGAACTGTTAAACTCCAGGTTTTTTCAGATTCCAGATTTTCTGGCAACCCTAAAAATACTAATAATAATATTGATGTAAAGTAACCTTAATAGTTATTAGCTAGCCTTTATCAAAATTTTTATAAGTTGTTTGAAATATTCTAAAACATAGTTTATTGGTATCTTAGTTAAAGGATTAAAACTAATTTAAACGTGTTTTCTAGTAAAACTTGTCACCTATTTCTACTAATTAAAGTTTATAAAATCTGTAAGTCTCATAGAAAATATAAGTTTTAATTATATTTTAAATTACTTCACTTCTAATGAATAAAAACCACATGTAAAGGTTTAGTCAACTAATAAAGTATAACTAACTTAGTTTTCAGTAATATTTTTAAAAATTTGAAAAGTTTTACAACCAGTTATACTTGCTTTTATTAAGACAATTATATAAAAGACATGTGAAAACTTTGTTAAGAAATTAAACTTATACTTTTCTGAATTACGTGCTAAAGTAGTGTTTGTATACTTATATAATACTAATAATGAAAAAGTACTATGTATATCTTATGATATTTATACCTGAAGACAGATATTGAAAAGCAACATTAACTATAAGCACCTAAAAAGACAATATCGTCCTAAGAAACTAATTTTTCTCTTTATATTTATACAAGTAAATATACTTTATGCACAATAAATTTCACATTATATGAGATGATAATTTACTTTGAACTTATTGTTTTAAATGATAAAAACGTTTTATACTAGATAGATTTGTTTAAACTTGCATTCTGAGCTTTATAGTAAAAACTATACAAACAGTAAAACTATCAAAATCAATAAATTTAAAACTTTTAAATGTTTTCGTTAATATTAATAATAAGCACTAGATCTATAACACATGCTGAAGCTGCAGTAAAATAAAAAGTTATTATATAAATTCAGTGCTGTATATAAATAAGCTTAAGTAATATATAAAAAATAATTTTTTTTCAATATTTTAGTAGCAATTTACTAAAAAAGTTATCAACGTATGTCAAAAATTAAACTAATTTAAAAATTATTCTCAATGCTGTATAAAAGATAAGAGAAACTGATTTGTTCGCAACAGTTAAGTGAAATGTTTTATTTTTTGATTGTTTTTGTGCTTTTTTTACGCATGATTTACATATGTTGTTTTTCAAAATTTCTTTGTACTTTGTTAGTCTTTATTTTTGTTTTTAATTTGTAATTTATAGCTTGAAAAAAAAAAATTAAAAGCTTTAATGTGAATATTTAACACTAGAATATAATTATTGCTGCTAAATTACAGTAAATTAATTTTTACAGATTTTAAATTTTCGAAACTTAAAGTTAAACTTTTATACTACAGTATATTTATACTTACAGTATAAAAGATCTACCTAACACAAGCTTTTATTGACCAGTTTTTTGTTTCAAATTTTATAAACTTTTATTTGTAACTAATTTAATTTAAACAAACATCACAAACTAAAGTAAACATAATTCAGCTTATATTTAATTGTGTTTTAAATACCTTCTGCAGCGTAGAATACTCTTCATTGTCTTTATTTTAACAGCAATTACGCCGCATTAAAAAATACATTCAGATTAAATACGTACAGTTTTTTAAATTACTATTTAAACTTAGTTATACAGCTTTTAATAAACGATCTAAAGTTTTTGAACTAACTTCCGTACTTCGTTACTACTTTATAAACTTGTATATTAGAAAAAGATCTAAATCTTGGTATGTCAACACCTTTGATAAAAGTACACTTTTCAATACAATATTTTAAGAAATTTAGTCTTAAAATTAAACATACTCACTTTTAATTAAAACATTTCTATTTTATGTGTTTTATTTATTTTCTTAGACATTGCATCTTCATTATTTCAACTATTAATTTTATGATTTTAAAATATAAAACTACTCTGTACAAAAAATACTTTGTAAAGTACCAACAAATGTACAGAAAAAGTTTTACAAATTAGTGAACAGACAAAATTTGATACGAAAATATAAAACATACTGTACAAAAATTACTTTGTAAAGTTTAAAATACCATCAAAATGCACAAAAAAATTATAAATTACAAGTTCGTGAAAAAGCGAAATTTGTATAAATTGTTAAACATATTAAAAACGCGTACTTTTTGCATGAAAAATAAATAAACATGTTTTAAAATCTTTAAACAGTCTCATGTACAATATAAGTAAAACTTGTTTAATAATTATAACAAATTTCAACTTTACTCATACACTTTAAAATAAAACACTTTCTTATAAAGCATTTGTAAGATTTTGATTGAAATTTTAAAGTTACTGACATACTTTATGAAATAATTACTTTTTTTTTCTTACTTCAAACTATTTTTATTTTATTTTTTACATAAATAAAAGCTTTAAACGTCAATAACAATAAGTGTTTAAATTTAGAGAAAAGTATGTTGCACAAATAAAATGAAGAATAAAAAGTTAAATAAATGTACTATTTTATTTAATTAAGCTAGGTTAAAAATTAAATGAAAAGAATGATCTTAAAACAGTAGAATGCCGATGAAAGAAGTTTACTAAGTGACAAAATATCTCCTTTTAAAAATTTTAAGTATTAAGGCTGGTATAAAAGATAAAAAAAAGGAGTTAGTTTGTATCATTAAGTTGATAAGTTTTAGTTAATTATTGTTTGTTTTATTTTTAAACGTTTTCGAAATAACAAGGTACTTTTCAATCTTAACTTGCATTTTGTTCTTCATTTGCATTATTATATTTCTTATTTTAAATTTATTTGCTTAACATTCTTGAATAGTTTTAACGCCAACATCGGAATATAAAACATTAAAAGTATTTATTGTTGTTTTTAAGTTTTAGTGCGTTAATTTTTATTGATACCATAATCTTGTCATTTCAAATTAAACTTGAGTTACATTAAAAGAAAACAATTTATCAAACTAACTTTTTTTATTGCCTAGTTATATATTTATTAAAAAAAAAATTAAGTCTTTTATAGTTTTAGTTTATAACTTATCTCATATCAACAAACATCACAAACTAAATTAAACATACTTCAGCTTTTATTTAGAGGCTGTTGAGATATTTTTAATATGGAATGAAATAAACACAGCTTTCAATTCTTTCAAACGGTATCTACGCCGAACAAAAGATTTTAGGTAGAAAAAAATGTTAATATAGTTTTTAACTAAAGTTTAAATTTGTAAACAGTTTCATAAACAGTATAAGAAAAAAAAATCATAACTTTGATTTATTTGAGCTTTAGCCATACACTTTTAAAGAAAAATTTTTTATATTAAATGTTTGTAAGTTTCTGATTATGTTTATAAATTAATTACTTTTTTATGCCAGTAAATGCTGTTTTGATTATTTTTTAGACAAATAATAATTTTGAACGTTTACAACAAAAGTCTTTGAATTTAAAGTATAATATGTTGAGTTAGTAAACAAATAAAGAAAAAGTTCAATAAGTGTAGTTATTAAAAGCCTAAGCATAATTGTTTTATAAAACTATTTTAGTTTGTTCTAAAGCTGAAACAAAACGCAAATAGTTTAAGGTTTTACAAAAACGCTCATTGAAACTACTTGGATGCTTTTTATTTTATATGCAAAATATCATATATTATTTCACAGGACATCGGAAAATTAATAAAACAATTGTGAATATTGTTTTTTGTACATTTTAGTAAATTTAACAGTTTGTTTTAGTATTCTTAACTTAAACTACTAACAGACTTCAGAAAGTATTTAAAAAATGAACCATGTTTTTTCACATCCTATATAATTATTATATAAAATTTGAAACAACTTCTAACTAAACTATTAAAAAAGTTTTTTTTTGATAACCCAGCTACCAATTTTTTTCTAAAAATCTTGACTTGAAAAGTTTTAATTTAACCATTTCAACTGTTGTTTTATATTTTGCTTTTAATCGAAAACAGCATTAGCTAAAGTAATGTAAAACATGTTGTTTTTTAATAAAAATATTATCAATAAAGTGTTATTAAAGTTATTTTAAAGTGTATAATCAAATAAAAAAAAGAAGTTTTTATCAAACTTCTACTTTATATTTTATCTATTATAAATTGTTCAAAGAAAATGATTATTGATTCAACTTTATTAACCTAGTAAAAAAATATTAATAAAATATTGAATTTGCTTATTCGCGGCTGAAATACCGTTCAAAAAATGAATCTATTTCAACGACAATAGGAGCAATTAGTTATTTTTGGAAATAAATAGTAAACTGTTTGTGATAGTTTGTGGCTTTATTTATTATTCCAGTACAAATATTTAAAACAATTTTTGTATAATAATACAAAATAACACGTAAGGTAAGTTTGACAAATGAAGTTAGTTACTGTAATAACTTGTTGAGGCTTAATATTCATATAACCTAGTTAAGTCTAAAATCTTTGTTTAGAATATAATCAAATAATTTATATTTATTTACCATTATTTATTAATATTTTAAAACAATAAAAATTGCAAATTATTAATATAGTTAACTAAAAATATTAAGATTTTACAAAGATATAAAGAATTGTAGTAGTTATTACTAAGAAAGTTTTTATTTTCACAAGCATTGAATTGCTACAGAATTGTTATGCATTATAAACATTCAATAAATATACACGCACGTACCTAACATTAACTTATAACATAATTTGAAATCTAATTGAAATACCATGTATAAAACAATTTTTGATATAAATGAGAGAGGCAAATTATAAAATCGTTTTGTAACAAAAAAAAAATAACATAAAATTTTATTCAAATAACAATGTGAGTCAGTTTAAATAAAAAACAAAATTTGAAAACTGACTAAATTGTGTTTAGTGATGTTTAAATAGTTGATTTCAAATGAAGCAAATAGAATTATATTTGAATAAGCACTGACGAGGTCTTTGACCGAAACTTAGTTTGTAAAATAAGTTTTTGAATGAATAAATTCATAATGTTACTTTGAGTGAAGTTTTGCAATGTAAACTTTAGGGGACGCCTACAAAGAATTGTAAGTATACTTTTACTTATCAACATCTATAATCATTTGTGCTTAGGAGTTCTAACAGGTCTTAATAATTTTTGATTTTTCAGCTATTTTGTTGCTGTGTAAAGTTATAGTTTCTTAAAAAGCTTGAACTACCTTTGTAACTATATAAAAAAATACCTTGTTGTAAATTATCAAAATGTAACAGCATCTTATGAATTGTTAATATAATCTACATAGGTATTAAATTTACAATACACAGAATTCTAAACAATGAATTTTAATTTTAATAAACATTGTGGTTAATTTCTTACAGAAGCTTAAGTTATATATTTCTAAAAGGTACTTGAAAGGATGTCAATCAAAAAATAAAAGCAGTTAAATATAAAGTTTTTTATTATTACTGATAGTTATTTTTGCTATGTGTTTAAATGAGTGTTGGCGGCACAGTGCCGTTCAAAAATGCTGATATCCAAAATAGAAGATTAAAAAATTGGAAACTGCTTATAAATATATACTCTTCTATGTTTGCGATAGATTGTGGCTATCTTTCGTACGAAAGTAATAACCAGTAAGAGTTTCGTAACTTATCCTAAGTTTACCAATACAAAAAAATCTACCACAAACTTATTGGTAACATTAAAAGAAATGTAAACCAGAAAATATATAGAGCATTAAAGATTATATTTAAAACTTTTTTGAAATCTAATTTTTTTTTTACTTTAATTTTAAAGTTATTGTTAAATAACATTAATTTTATGTTTAGTTTAAAATTTTACACTGAGCTTAGACAAATAATAATTCTTTATTAAAAGTTTTAGTTATCCAACTAGTTCGTTAAGCAAACAAAAAACTAAACTAATTTGAATAATACTCATGTGTTTATTTTATTGTTATTCCATAGAAAAAAGCTTTTTAATGATTTAATTGGAGAGAAAAGTACTAAAAAAAGAATCGCTATTTGATCGGAGTAAAATTATTAGAAATGACAATGAAACTGCAATTACCGTTTTCTAAATGTATCTAGTAAATATAAAATAGTCTAGTATTTTAGAAAAGTAATTTAAGTAAAATAACGGACTAAAAATATTTTTTTTTTTTAAATATCTAAATTCATAATTTATGCTATATAATTGCTGTTCAAAATAAAGTTGTAAATTTTCTAAACAATTAAAAGTAGTTATCGTTTAATATACACTAAAGTACTTATTAAAAAAAATATCATTTTTTAAATTTTGTTAACCTCAAATATTAGTTACACTAGATGTAAACTATTGAAACTGGTATATGTAAGTAGAAAAAATTAGTTGATTACGTAAACAAAGTTTTATGGCGAGAACTTAGTGTATTAACGCTTTAATATAACACACATTTTAAAATAACAAAATGAAATTTTTGGTACAAAAACACAGAAATAAGTACAACAGACATTGCAAATGATATAGAGCATTTTGCTGTTTCTTTTTTCAGTTTTTAAGTAAGTATTTTGCTTGATGTTCAAATGTGTTTATAAGTGTGTTCCTTTTCTCATTTAAAAATTTATTGTTGCATATTATTACGCTAAAAAATATTTAAAAAAATAAATGCACAATCTTTAATTATTCTGACAGCTAAGAACTAATAAAATTACTTTATTCAGTCAAAAATCAAACTTCTTCTAAGTTTTTATATTTTTTTTTGCTAAGTGATAAGAGAAATTGATTTGTTCCCAACATTTAATTAAACATTTTATTATTTGTCATATTATTTATATTTTTTTTGTGCTCTCGTTTTACGCAGAGTTTTTAAATAATAAAGTATCTTTTAAATTTACTTCCACTTTTATAATCTTTTGCTTTATTAAAATTTTTACTTGTTTGCATAACACACTTAAATACTTCAAAGGCATACAAGTTAATTTAAACCAATAAAAATATTTTGTTATAAAGTTATAGTAAACAAGTTTTTATTGGTAGCTTTTGTGACTTCAAATTAAACTTAAGCTTCGTTAAAAAAATATATTAAACAAAAGCTTTTATTGATGGTTTTTTTAGATCTTTTAATATCTAGTTTATTACTAATATTATTAAAGCCAACACCACAAACTAAGGAAAACATATTTAGCTTATATAAAAAAAGCTTTAATATTAACTTAAATTATACTAAAAGATAGTATTAAATATAAAAAGTATTTTTTTAAACGCTTCTATGTCTGGATATCGTCAGAGTAATTTAAATGACACTCATACTGCATAAAAAGATAAATTTTTCAAGTTAAAAAAAAGTTTATTGTAATTACTTATCTAAGGTGTAACTGTTTTGTTATTGCTAGCTTTAGTTATTCAACAGTTTATGTCCTAACTAAAAAATTCAAATTAAAAATGAATATGATATGTTTGCTAACAATTTAAATAGTTCAAAAATAATAACTTAATCTTTTTTCAAACTTTGGTAATCTTCGTTTGTATCAACTACCCTTTTTAAATTTATAAAACATTAAATTTTAAATCATAAAAATTTCTCATTATTACTTAAAAAAACGATACTTGCTTTCAGTTTTAATAATTCTACTCGTGATTTTTTTTTTGACTCATCAGCATTTATTGTAATCAATATTTCCAACATACCAAAAAAAAATTAATAACTTTTAATATATATTCTAAAAAAATAATCTAATAATAATAAAATGTATTTGACTTTCAAAAGGAATTCTTTGAGTTTTACCTTGATTTTAAATAAAAATAGTTTTTTTTCTAATTTTAATTGCATTTTAAACTTCATGCTTTAATAGATAAATATATTGCAAAACTATTATAAACAATCTATTTATTAAAACTTAAACTTTCAGTTACTCTCTTAATCATTTTGAAATAATTTCCACATATCTTTAATATAGAGTAAAATATTATAACTATAGTTACTGATAAAAATATTTATCTAAACACTGTTAAGTGCTTAAAGTGCTTAAACATTTTGAATTAAAGTTGACAACATTTCCTTTCGGTGTTTATATTAAAATTTATTAGAAAATAAATGAAAAATTGCTGACAATGAATCATCTTTTAAAAGGCAGAATTTTTTTTAGTTTTTTATATTGAGTATAATAATTAATAAAAACGTATTTTGTGGTATTAAGAAGAAACGTCAGTAATCGAAAAAATGGGTATCCTACTTATTTTAAAACTTTTACTATTATCTTATTTATCTTAATAAAAAAAGTTTTTTTTTCTTATAACTTTGTTTTATGATTGCAAAATACGTATTAATTGCTGATTTAACACCTTTTATTTGAAGGTTTGTATCAGTAAGCTAACAATAATAGTTTAATAAACTTTCTTAAACTGAATACTTTTAGAACTTGTTTTTATTTTTTATTTAGTTTAAGCAGTTTTTTGAAAGATTTTAACCTGATAAAACGTACTTATTAAAAAACTAACAATTATAATAAGTAATTAAAAACTGATAGCTTAAACTGAAAGCACAGTTTGTCTAGTAAATTATTTTTTATTATTTACATTGTTTTAATCATTAAGACAGTGTTTTTAAAAAGTAAAACACTTATTTTTGTTACATTTGTAACAAAACTATAAGGATACAAAACAAGAAAAGGTTAAACTCAAGTTAAGACTATTTTAAGTTAACAGTATAAAATTAGTTAGTCAAATTAAATATTTATTTTATTTTTTGAACTGTAAACGACTGTGAGTTAATGCAAACTTGAAACAATCTCTTGTTTACGTAAAGTTTGTTTTTATACAAATTTTTTATTGTATTTATTGTCTAATTATGTTATCATAACACTTTTTATCAATGACAAAATAATTACTTTAGCTGATGTGTAGCAGCTTAAAATTCGACAAGAACACAGAAACGTTATAGTCGAGAAGTCGACTTATTTACTTTAGCGTTTTAGCGTTTAATTTCATTTTACTTCAAAAAAGTATTCAATTTATGTTTTATAAGTATGCAAGCAATATATTATTACGTCATAATAAAGTATCATTTTTATAATTTTAAGTTAGTTACAACTGAGCGGGAAAAGTATGAGAAGAAAATTAAGATTATACAAATGATATTTTATTATGACGTAACAATATATTGCTGTGTAAATAAGTTAGTTATTTATACTAAAGTATAAAACTGAAAAAAAAAACTGTTATTTAATATACTGAATATTTCAATATACAAACAAGATAAATATATAAGTGTAAAATATTTTGAACTAAATTTTTTTATTTAAACTTTACACTTTGAAATTTAGTATAATGAATAATAATTCAATACAAAAGTAGATATAATGAAAGATACAAACTTTGAAACTTAAGTCAAAACTATTCTAGATCGCTTATTTAACGGTTACACTAGTACTATTTCTCAAATTATCTATACTTAAATAAAAATTCTGCAACTACTTTCCATTAAAATTTATTGTTTTATGCAAACTTTTTTGCGACAACTCTAAAATACTTGTTCATACAAAATGCGAAAATTTTTAATTAATAAAACGCATCTGAGTTTTCTAGTGACGTATAAACTTAAAACACACATATTTCCATGAAAATTTAAATATATAAACAAACGCTTATTTTGTTATACAGGGTTATTATCGTATCGTGAAGTCATTATTTAAACGGCAAAAAATGTCGTATATAGATCTTAGATTGGTTATTATTCAACTATCTTCGAATGTTTTTCTGATATGTAGCTTTATTTATAAACTCTAAGTTTATACACCTTAAAATTCAGTATATTAAATGATAAATTAATACAAAAGTAGATATAATGAAAGATACTAACTATGAAACTTAAGTCAAAAGTATTCTAGTACGCTTATATAACGGTTACACTATTAATCAAATTATCTATACTTTAATTTAAGTTTTGCGACTATTTTCGATAAAAAAGTTTTATTTGTGCAAACTTTTTTGAAACAACTTTAAAACACTTTTTCATACAAAATGCGAAAAATTTTAATTAATAAAACGTATTTGAGTTTTCTAGTGACATATAAACTTAAAACACACATATTTCCGTGAAAGTTTTAGATTATAAATACATATATTTTATTACATGGGACCACGTTCACAAAGATAAGATCATTATTTGAACGACAAAATTTTGTCGTATACATATTTTATATTGGTTGCTATTCTACTTATATGATTGTTTTTCTATTAGAAAGCTTTATTCATAAACTTTAAGTTTTGCTTATGTTTTAGTTTAAATCAATTATACACATGAATATATTATTTGTAAACTATTAAGTTGAGTTTTATAACTTGTTTTACTTTTAGTTCAAAACACTTTGATAATTTACTTTCGATCAACCATTAACATTTTTACATGAACTAATTAATATTAAAATAATTTTTAGCATGTTTTAAATTTTAACGTAAATGACACCTGTTGTTGTGAATTGTACTCTTTATTACAAAAAAAATTAAACAATACAAATTTTTCACTAATTTAGGTGTGTTAAGTTTACTTACAAAAGTAGTTTTTTTGAAAGTAATATTGTATTTATAAAAATATATTTTGGTAACCATTCTTGTGTAAAAACAAAGTTAATAAGAAAAATTATTTTACTTTAGTAAACTTTGTTTTGTAAAACTTAAGGTTAAAAGAACATGTAATTTTTCTAAAATTAATTAAAATGTATAATTGTATTACATAAGCTTTAGTTTATTTTAAAACTGATCTAGCGTAAATAAGAAACTTATGGATTTAATATGTTTTTTTTACATTATTAATGTTATATGAGTTAAACAGTTTAAAAATATTTCTAAGCTTTAGAAGCATGAAGAATTCGTAAAAATACAAAAGACGTTATTACATATGATTTTAAAAGATGTTGTTTTAGTATATAAATTTTTATTTTTTAAGAGTTTTTTATAAAGAAAGTTTTAGTAGTTTGATAAAATAAGATTATATTTTAAAAGTTCTAAATCAGTTTTAAAGTTTCTTCATAAAATAAAAGATAACAATTGTTCAAAGTTTTACAATTTTCCCATTAAAATGAATAAAAAAAAACAAGTAATTTTTAGATTATAAAAAACTATTTTATTAAACTAGGATGCTAGTGAAAGTTGTACATACTGCTTTTAAGTTATAAAAAAGTCTACTTAAAAACAAAAAAAAATCTATTGCTAAACTGTCTAAAACACTTCATGTTTTATTTATTTTGTACTAAACTGTTAAAATAGACGATCGAATTTTATTTGTAAAATTTTAGCATGTCATCAGTAATACATATTTAAATAGTATTAGTCTTTATAATTAGAAAACGTATTAAAAAAAAATTTATCCTATTCTAATGATAGCAAAAAAAAAATATCATTCAAAATTGTTTGAAAGAAAATTTACAGTCAAATTTAGTTGAAATTAGGTTGATATTTAGAGCATAATTTGTTGTGTTTGATGCTTTGAAGAACATTAAATTATACTAAAGATAATTTTCAACTGCAAACACTTTATTTGTAGTCATATTTTATATCTTATTTTTTGCAAAATAAAAAGTTTTATGTTGTTAGTGACGTAGAAGTTAAAAGACGGAAAAAACTTAAAATGTTTCTATATTAAGACTTTATTTTGTTCTTACTTAAGCACATCTGGAAGAGCATTTATTATAAAACTGCATAAAACCGCTAGTTTATCTAAAAACTAGTTTATCGAAGTATTTGGAAAACATTAACTGTCAACGTTCTTCGACTGAAATAGAATTTGACAACATTGTTAGTTTTTATTTTATATCATCATAAAATCTAATAGGTATCAACCTTATTTTTTATTTAGACTGAAAAATAAAACAGTCTATCAACAATGTATGGAAATAAAAAATTAAATTCACAGCTTAATTTAGTCACTACTTTGTTTAAATTAAATACATAATCTGTTATGGCTACAATAATTCAATGCTTCAAAAAACAATAGACAAAACCATATTTACATAGCTTTAAAGTATATCTTTTTGTTTTTGTTTGCCCATTTATTTTTAAGCTTAAATAAAGTTTCACATTTTTGTTATAAAGACTCAAAAAAAAACTCTATCAGGTTTGTTTTACTTCTTCAGTTTAAAAATTGAAAAATTAGTTTTGACTCTACGAAAGTCATTACAAAAACTTTTAAAATAGATTAAAATGTATTAGTTAAAATTAATATTTGAGTTTGAATTAATGTTTTAAAGATAAATAACTGAACACTGTTTTTTATACATTACGTGAGCAAGTAAACTGAAATAATTAAAATCATAAATTATGTAGAAATCTTTAATGTAATTTTTAACCTATTAAAAGTTGTAAGACAAAAAATATCAAAACCTTCTTTCTTATTTAAGTGTTTTTTTTTTAATCCACTGCAAAAAATAAAATACTTCAACTTAGATATTATATGCGAGAACACAAATATTTTGGTATAAAAAGCTTTGTGCAAATAAATTGAAAATAAATATTTTTTAACTGAGTTGAAATCAGCTTTGAAAATGAGAACTGCGAAATGTATTGCTTAAAGCATTTACTTTTTAATTAATAAAAATGTAATTTTTGTGTTTTGTTGGTTAAAAATAGTACGTCACAAGTATATTAATAATTGTTAAAAATTTTAATTAAAAGCAACATATGTTATGTTAAATGCTATTTCAATTTTTAAATAATATAAAAATAAAAGTATATTAAACCTTTATTGGTTATAAAAAATTTAGATATATTAGTTTAGAATTTTAATTTTTTTTTGAAATTTCTACAAGTAAAAAGTTTCTTTATAATTTTCAATTTTTAAATTCTAGTTAAAACACTATAAATAAACTCAATTATAAGATTTTAAACAATAAATATAAAATCTAAACTTTATAAATCTTCTGCCGTAACTATGACCAAACTGTAAATAATTTCCAATTAGTTAATACTCGTAAATAAGTTAAACACTAAAAAAATTACTATACATGTTTTTAGAAATTTTTAAAGAAATATTCATTTACTTTTGTAGCAATTTTAAAACTCATAGTTATGAAAATCTAAACATTCTAAAGTAAGTTGAAAAAGTTATTATTAAAAACTTTGTTAATTTAAACTTGGTTACAACTTAGCTTTTTAAAACTATTTTGTTTTGTTCTGTATATATACGAGTTTAAGAAATCTTAGAAAATTATTTTTTTAACAGTGCAAAATGTATAGTTGAATTTAATTATATAAGTATTTGTAAAGCTTTTTTCATGAATTTTTTTAGGTTTTCTATATTTTATAACATAATTACAGAATTTTGTAAACAAATTATTATAACTTGATAAAAATTTTAGTAATGATTCTGTTTATTTTTTTTAAATATTACCTTTTATAAGTAGTTTAGTTTTAGAAGAACATTTTTAAGTAATAGAAACTAGTCAAAAACAAACTTTAATTGGTATTTTATTTAGTAAAATTAAACTTGTATACTTGAAATTAGTTTTAAAACATTATTATTAGGTTGCAATTGATATAAACTTAATGATTTTATTATTCAATTAACTATAGTTTGTTTTATTTTTGAGCAAGACCTTTATTAAATAGCTATGTAAAGAACCTCATTCTAAGTTATCTTTTTAGGTATTAAAAAGCATCTTAACTTCAAATTTTAAAACTTTGCCTTTTTAGTATACTTTGAGATTAATTTAAATTTTAAGTAAATGACTACTTAAGCAGGTAAATTTTAATTCCCAGAACTTTCACATTACCATAAAAAAATACTGAAAATCGAACAAAAGTTTATAAAAAAAACTTAAAAAAAATTTGTCTGATTGAAGTATATAATTTGCACTGTTGTGCTGAATAATGACGTAAAACTGTATCTAAGACTCGATAAACAAAAGGTTCCTTCGTACAAAAAGTCCTAAAACCAAATTTTTGACAGTTTTTTTCTTGCTCGTTCAATATTTTAAATCATATGTTCATATTTTTAGTTAACTACCTAATAATAGTTGAACTTTGAAAATGATCAGTTTTTGTAATGTTTTTGACTATTTCTAATTTGTTTTCAAAGTTTGATGTTTTGTAGGTTTTATTTAAGCGCATCATAGATGGATAGAAAATTTAAAACATTAAACTCATGTAACAGGTCTTAAAAATATTTTGAAAACTTTATATATGAAATAGTTTAAAAAAAACGGATTTATAAACTTGTTTTTCCAATATTATAATCTAACTTTTATAGACAACCATATAATTAATAATTTTAACACAAAAATTTAAAAGTTTTAGACTATTGTGTAGTTCGTAATTTTTGTTTATCAATAGTCTACATTAAACCAAAATTAGAACAAAATTTAAACTATTTTTTTTCATTGTTAACGATTGTTGACATCTTTCAAACATACTATGCAGTTATGAATTGCAATCGCCTACAGCATTTTAGTATAAGATATTACGAACAATACAAGCTAAGCAGCTCGTTCCAAATAGTATTGATTTAACCAATAAACTTAATTCTGTTTACGATGTCTTACTTACGTTTATATTTCTTATACAAGTTTTTTGGTATATGTCATGTAAGTTTTCCATGACAAGGTTTAATAAAATGAAAAAAAACTTTATTTTCAGAAAGTGCTTTTTTTATTGTTGTTATTTATAATGGACATTATTTAAAAACGAGTAACTTGACACTTTACAGGACTAACTTTTAGTAAACAATTCTTTTTTCAGCAACTTATTTTTTTAATTTTCAATATAGTTACTGCCTTAACTAGAAAAGGATGCTCAATTTACTAGGATGTAAAGAGCTTATTTAAATAGAAAATTTAAATAAATCAATTCGCATAAATCTATGTCATATTTAATGAAACATCTTTAAAATAGATTTTTTGGTTTAACATTAAACAATTTAGGAATCACATATATCACATAACACCAAGAAAATTATGATACTATTTCATCAGGAAAACTAATTATAATAACTGTTATTTAATAGTTTAGCACTAATTCCTGCTAATGGCATCATAAGCTTATTATTACTTATAAACTTTCAAATTAGTTCGTTGTACATATTTAATACTTTGTGAAATTATTTAAAAACATAATCGTTAAAAGTTGTATATCACATAGACTAATTCATTGCACAATCAAAAAAAAAATAAAAAGGACAATAAATTTTATAACATATTGTTTGGTTGAAATGTATTTTTGAAAAATTAAATATATTTATAGAGTAAACTTTTTCTTACGTTTACTAAGCCTTAAAAATATATTCCATTACTCATTTAAAAGCTAATTTTAAGATCATATTAGTTTAGTTTTAATTTTTTGCTTAATAAAAAAATATTTTTTACAATTATTCTCGTGACGTCATTTACATAAAAACCACAAAACATCAAGTTCTGATGTTGTTTTATATATAAGGTAAGCTGAATGCACTTAACGTTCAGTATAGCTATTATATTTTAAGCTGATTTTTTCAGCTAACAAAAAACAAGTATTTAATTATGAAGCAACAGAAAGAAAACCATTTAGTTTTTTATATCACAGAACATATATTGTGATAAGACTTCTTAACTTCCATTTGCTTACATGAGTTGTTGTTTTGTTTCAATACCATCGGTATAAAGAGTATGTGTGATCAAAATTTAAGAATGATTTAAATTTATTTTATAACTAAAACTGTTCATCATACAAACCGTATAATCTTGTAACAAGCCCTCGGTAGACTGAGAATCGATGTTCGTATGTATCAGTTTTATCATACTGTCATTATCTTTAAATTATTTTAGTTCGTAAAATATACCATTTGGTATGAACTATTTTACGTTTGAAACTTATTTAAAAAATTATTAATTTTAAATTTTATTTTTATGATTTATGTTTAAGATTTCAAAACATGTATTTATACGGAAAACAATACTATGAAGTTAAAAAAAATAAGTACGTTAAAAACCTGTATGAAGTTGTAAATGGTATTAATAGAAAAGCATTTCTTCTAATTTAAGAAATGTAAAATTTTAAAATTAAGTCAAGAATTTGTAACTTACAATTTATTATATTAAGAATTTTGTTGTAATTTCTTGTAACGTAATATAAAACACCACTAATTTTATTTTAGATCTATATGGACAAAAGTACTAAACAATTTGTCTTAATATCAGGAACGTATGATACATAAATTTAAGCTGTTCATAATCAGCTTAATTAATTTTCATATCAAGAAAAAAAAAACTTGTAGATTTTTTTTTTATATTAATTGTCTGACTTGCTTTTTTTATATTTTATTATTCTGACTACTAATGTTTAGTAACAGCTAATTATAAACTTTTATTTTAAAAACCAACTTATGTTACTTAAATATTAAGATTAATAATGCTGATGTAATCAACCGACTAAGTTTTCAATGCAGTCATTTGTTTTCATGTATACATGTTATTTATTTTTTTTTATGTAGACTTATTATCTCTAGCCTACTATTAATCCTTTGATACAAATAAAAAATATAATTGATAAATTAATAAAGCTATTCTGCAGTATTTACAAAGAAAGTAAATAGGTTAAATGAAAAATAGAATTAAAACTAACAATATTTAAGTTTTAATTTAAGCGGAGTTTATATGTATTTTTTTTAATTTGTATCATTATACTATTTTAACACTTTTACGTGTATTCAGTGTCATTCTATATATACTAATTTTAACAATTAAAAAGTATTAATTATTTTTAATGAATATGTAGGATTAAAAATGTTATAATTCTTTGCTATTAAATAAAGTGTTTATTGTTTACCAACGAAATAAAATCGTAGTAATATATTAATACCTAAGTTAAAGAATCTTTTATAGTTTTATTAAAAATAAATCCAGCAGAAAACAGAAGTATCATTAAAAATAATCGTTTTTACAAATGTTAAGGGTCTTTAAAATTCATTTACTTTCATTTAGTAAAATTGACCTACTAAAAACGTTTAAATAACCAAACTAAAATGCCAGCAGGTAATTTAAAACAAATGTTCAATTTTTATTTTGCTAAAAAGTAACTTAGTTTAAGTGTCTTAATTTTCTGTATAAACTATGTTAGGTTTGTATTGTTAAAGAAACCCTTACAAAAAAAATTGTTTGTATTAAATTTTTTACAATTATTTTGGTATAAAAAATTTAATTAAAAATTTATATTAAAGTTATCACACAAAAAGTCTTTTATTTAGTGTACTACAATTTAAATGTACAAACAGCATTAAATTTAAGTCTATTTTTTACTTAAAACTTAGATAAAATTATAAAATATTCATTATAAAACCAAGGTCAAAACTGTTTTAGATCGCATATATAACAGTTATATTATCAGTTTTACTCAAGTTATCTAAACTTTGAAAATTTGCAACCAACTTTCAAACGAAAATTTTATTTGCGTAATCTCTTTTGTGACAACTTTAAATATTTAAAATGCATCTGAGCTTTCTAGTGACGTAACAACTTAGAATACGCAGATCTCTGAGAAAATTTAAGCATATAAACAAGCACTGATTTCATTGTATACGATCAACATCGCTTAAGTAGCATATTATTTTAACGGCAATTATTTGTCGTGTAGAAATTTATAATTGGCTGAGATTTAACTATTTCGAATGTCTTTCTAATATATAGCTTTGTTTTTAAACTTTTAATTTTGTATGTGTTTTGTTTCAAATGAAGTTAATTATACACATTATGATATTTTTTAGCAAACTATTAATTTTAGTTGTAAATTAATATAGAAGCAAGTTAAATGTAAATAAAATATATGTTTTTTTAATCTTTTGTGTATAAAAACTAAATTACTAAAAGAGTCATTTTATTTTATTAGTTATACATTATTTTGTTCTGCAAAAATTAAATTTATCACAGAGTGTTTATTATCTATGATTTTATTTATAATTGTAATAAAAATGCAGACATTTATCTAAAGCTAATACTAACGTAAATAAGAAAAAAAAATATTTAATATGATTTATTTACTTATTTACGATATATGAATCGTACAGATAGAAACTTTTAAAAGTTTTTGAAGCACAAAAAACTCGTCAAAGTACATTAGACTAAAAGTAGAAAAGAAAACTAATCTGTTTATAAAAAATCTGTTTCGTTAGTTTATTAATTTAAAGTTGTTTATAATAATTCAATATAAAAGTAAACAGTATGAAGCATTACTGTTATGAAACAAAAGTCCAAACTATCTTGGATCGCTTATACAACGGTTACATTTTTAATAATACTCAAACTACCTATACTTTAATTAAATTTTACAACTACTTTCAAAATAAACTTTTATTTTAACTGTTGTTGCCAGAATGTAAAATCACTTATCTTACAAAATGCGACAACTTTAAATTAATAAAATGCCTAAAAGCTTCATACTGACGTACCAACATTACAAGTACAAGTTTCCGAGAAAAAATTAAGACTATATACAAACGCTTACACTTAAGATACCAGAATTTAGATGGGATCATTATTTTTACGGCAAAAAATTGTCGTATATAAATTTAAGATTGGATGTTATTCAATTATCACTGATTGTTTTTTCTGGTGAATAGCTTTGTTTGTCAACTCTAAGTTTTCCTTGTGTTTAGTTTTGGTTTAAATTAGTTATATACATGAATATATTTGTTTGTTATCTTTCAAGTTTAGTTATAAAGTAGTTTTAATCCAAGTCAAATGGAAGTAATTGAACTATAATTTTGTAACCATTTTTGTATAAAAACTGAATTACTAAAAAATAAATTTTTAAAAGGTTATTTAAAATCTTTAGTGGTATACATATGCATATGTTTATTTTAAAGGTAAACTAACGTAGGTAAGCAAATTATTTACTTAATATGTTTCTTTTTACATTACTAGGTTACATTATTCTATATAACTCATAGAGATTAAGAATATTTTAAAGCTTTTGAAGCATGAAAAAATTGTCAAAATACAATAGCGATATTTATCTGTTTTTGAAAGACATTTTTGTAGTATACTAATTTTAATTTTTTAAGCTTTTTCATATAGAAAGTTTTGGTAGTTTAATAAAATAAGATTTAACTGTTAATAAGTTTGAATTTAGTTTTAAAGTTTTTTTTATAAAATAAAAATATACCGATCTTTAGCAGTTTTACAATACAACCTTTTAAAATAAAAAAGAACAACTAATAATAAAATTGTAAAAAAAAAATTTTTTAAACTAGAATGCTAGTGGAAGTTTTACAAATTGCTTCTAAATTAATAAAAAGCATGTTAGCAAAAAATAAAAAAAGTCTGTTAAAATTGTATAGAAATAAAATTATCACAACCTATTTTAGACAAAACTAAGTTTTAATGTAATACATAACTTGTTATGTTTATAGTAATTCGATGCTTTAAAAAACAATGAATTATAATATAGTCATTTTTTAATCACAAACTTTTTACTTGTAGACATAAACATTTTATAACTTAATTTTAGTGACAAACTTTATATGTTGCTTGTGACGTAGAAATTAAAAAACAGTAAACATTCAAATGGTTTCTGTATTTATAAAAAAAGCTTTACTAAATTGAACTTACGTACTTTTGAATTATTGTTCATTTTAAAGTTGCATAAAACTGTAGTTTTTAGTTTTTCAAAAAAGAAATAAATGTTAGTAATAGTTAGTATTAATAATATTTAACAGCTATTCTAAATGTTATGTTTTAATGTCTTTTATCTAATCAAAACTAGTAGCTATCTAGAGTAGCATAGCAATTTTAATTGAGTTGCTTTATTGCGTCTAAATGTTACTCAATATTCATATTCCTTAATACACTAAATAGCTTATAAATCTTGAAGGTAAATTATTTTTGAGTTGCTTTTCAAAACTACATCAACGTTTAATGGTTAATGCGAAATTAGAATAAAACTCTAATAACATTCGTTCACTACTCTTCTGAATAAATAGAATGTAGAAAAAAACTATGCATGTTTTTAGGTTTAAAATAATTATTATAAATTTAAGATTTTTATATTTAAATATTTACTGACTGCTCAATAACGTTTGAAAGCTTTACTGTCAATGTAGTTTGTAACTAAAATAGTTGAACAAATGTACTAAGTACTTATTGATAGTGCTTAATGACTGAATTTAGCTAAGAAAAAAAAAACTATCATAGTTTTACTCTTAAATCTCAGTAGGTTTACTTTAGTTGTTGAGAAAGTAATTTTTTAAGACGTAACGTAAAAGCATTAAAGAAGAGTTTTCGTCAAAAAATTTAATACTGTATTTTAGATAAAATAGCATTAAATTATATATTATTTTTATTATCAAAATAATATTTAAGAGAATTTACAAACAACAATGAGCTGTTTCAAAAATTTTATTCAAAATTACGAACCAAACTTTAAAAATGTGAAAACTTGTTTTGAACAAAGTTGAAAAATTGTTTCATAACGTTTGTGGTTGTTGTTACTACACTAGTTGTGTTAAAAAATAACTGTAAAATTTTCAGGGTTAATTTTGTGCTAAAAAATCGCACAAAAATACGATTAATTTACTAGTCTAATATATTTTATAAAAGTCATATTTTAACAATGCGTGTTAAATGATGCGTAAGTAATTGACTTCGGTTGTTTTAAATTTATTTAAATTTTACACTTGGCTCGATAAATTTACTTCATTAGTTGAGTAAAATAAGTTTCTATGTAAAATTATATTAGATATGTGAAATTTTTTACAACAAAATATTTAACAAAATATTTTACTTAAAAAATAAAAAGCAGTTCTAAAAATAATTAAATAAATAAAAAAAAATAACTGTAGTTGTTATCTGTAAGATATTAAACTACTATTTTCATTTAGTTCGAATAAAAAGGTTATTATTTTTATATATTTTTGTTTTCATTTTTAGTTTATTTTAAGCCAATCATTTTACAAAACCGTGATCTTACAAACAACAATGTCGTTACAAAACATTTATTTATTTATTTTTACTTTATGTTTTTATAACAAAGGAAAAAAGTATAACCTGATAAATATAACATAAATAGCTTTAATAATTATTAGTTATCCTAAATCAAAGTTTTGTACATATATATATTCTACAATATACTTTATGGGAATCTTAGTTAAATCATTAACACAAAAACGTGTTTTTCAGTAAAATCTTCTCACCTAACTCTACTTATTAAAGTGTAATAAATTCTATAAGTCGTATAAAAGATGTAAGCTATTGTTTGTTTTTATTTACTTCACTTCTAAAAAAAAACACTCTTAAGGCTTTAATTCTGCTAACAAAATGTAACTAAGTAAGTTATTTATAATACTTTCGAAAACTTGATTTATTTTCACCATATACACTTACTATTATTAAAATAAATATATATTATACTTTCAAGACTTTATTATGCAATCTAAGTTTTGGTGAAAGACCTCGTTAGTGTTTATATAAAAAAACTAATTCAACTAGAACTTGTCGGAGATTAAGCTTGCGTAATAAAGTATTCATAAAAATTAAATTATATTATTTCGGTTCTAGTAGTTACGATCTCTTTATTTGCTTTCGAAAAACCAATACATTGAATATTAAATCAAATTAAAAAATCAAAAGCTATGTTAAAAAAATTAGATATTTATAAATAATGTGCTGAAGTTGTGTTTGTAAACTTATATAGAGTTAATAGTATAGAGCTAATATACTACCTTATATATAAATGTATTATATTTAACCTGAAAATGAATCTAAAGAATCTACATTTATTATAAACACCCAAAGAGAATATATATTCTAGAAAATTCATTTTGTTTCTTTAAACACAAAGAAGTAAATAAACTTTATGCACTTTATCAGGGACAAAAACTAACTTTAACCTACTTTTATATATTTACTCATGTATAGTTTTTTGAACGACAAAAGAAAGACGCTTAAAATATTTGATCCTAGGACCTGGTGCTCAAAGAACCTTTCAGTTATCATCGTACACCACTTTTTATCATCTTGTCAAGATTGAAAAACAAATTATTAGCCATTTAATGTGATTAAAAATAATTACACCGAAAATAATTGTTTAAAAATTATTAAAGGTTTTTTTTTTGTTTATTTATTTTTAAATTAATTTAAAAATTATCAAAATTTTATATAAAAAAAATTCATAATAAAATAGTTATTAGTAGTGATAAAGTTAATTATTAAAAAAAAACCATAAATGTTTTCATTAAAATTTGTTAACAAAAAAACTCTTAATTTATAAGCAGTAGTAGTTGAAGCAGTAGTAAAAATAGTAATTTAATTATACGAATATGTTATTTTTATATCAAATTAGGATTTAAAAATATAATGAATTATAAATGAGTAATTGTTTAATAATATAACAGCAAATACTTTTTTTATTATTTAAGTCATAAATTGAACTCCTCAAAAATTTTTACAAATAATGCTGCTTTAAAATATACTAGAAATAGGTTTGTTCGCACTATTTAACACAAAATATTTCAATTTTTGTTACATAATTTATTCGTTTTTTATGTGTTTTCATTAACACACGTTTTATTTTAAATAATTCGTACTAAATTTAGTTTTACATTGTTAGTCTTTAACTCTTTTTGATTTATAATTGTTTTGCGTATACACTTGAACACTTTTAAAACAGCCAGAAGTAAATATAAAACAATAAAGAACATCAATCGTAACAAGTTTAATTAAATTTATCTATATTGATAGCTTCAATTTTCTGATATTAAACTAAATTTAAGTTACATTAAAATAAAGTATTTAATACAACATTTTGCTGACCGGTTATACTTTTCTTTTAAAACCTTTGAAGTATTTGTTTACTACTAATATCATTTTAGCGAACACCACAAACTAAGGCAAACATATTTCAGCATATATAAAACAACTTTTTTTTATGTGCTTTCATGATTGTATATCTTCTGAGTAATTTTAAACGGCACTCATGCCGCAAAAAACATGCATCATTTATGTTTTAAAAACAAAATTTTTTGTAATTACTTATTTAGGCTAAATTAATGTCAAATATCAAAACAGATTTTAACTACTTAAATTTAGAATAAAGGTTCTAAAGCCGCATATTATAAATCTTTTAATTCACTTAACATTAATATATTGTATAAAAAAGATATTTTAAACAAGCTTACTTTTAATTTGAATATTTTTATTTTAAACAGCTGTACTTTACTATATGTTTTATAAGCACATTTCATTCATTTTGATTGTTTATGTTATGTTTATAAAAATAATGATGTAATCTAATTTGTTGTACAAATACTTAACCAATGCACAAGTAAGTAAACAAAAAACTTACAAGTTAGTGAAAATGTGCGATTTCAAACAATTTTGCATACGTTGCATTTTTGTTGCATGCAAAATGTTTTCTCTCTCTTTACAGGAGTGATTAGAAAAATGCATTGAGTAAATATAACAAAATTCAGTATTGTTACTTTGTACTTTCGAAAACTGGTGATTTAGTTCTATTTTAAAACACCAACATATTTCCGGAGATAAAAATCGAATATTTTTTATAATACTTTTACGTAAACTAGTGAGTTAAAAAAACATTTTCTTACACCACAAAAACATTAAATACTAATCTAAAGTTTTTTTGATAACAAAGCTTACTAAAAGTTTACTGAATAGTTAAAAATACAAGTTTAAAAATGTTAAAGGATTACTTAATGGTGTTATTTATATGTATTGGTAGTAGTTTTAACTCATAAATAGCGTTTATAATATTAATTTTTCGTAAAAACATAGTTCCACCTTGAAAATTTAAATATCTGTTTTTTAAACTTTTACTCTATGTTTTTTAATTATCTAATCATAACTAAAAACAACTAAATATTGCAATTATTTTTTATCAAATGTCTAAAATTTTTAAGCGTTTTAATTTGTATAAATTGTATTATATTCACTTATCTAAAGAAAAATAATTTTTATATGTCTATTAAACTGAAGCTTAAAAACAAAACAAAATTAATCTTATTTTTATATGTGCACACATCTTATACACAGTTCAAAGAAAACAATCCTTGTTGGTAAGGAACCTAGACGTAAATTAATTTAATTACTCTAATAATTAGTTGAGGCTTAATATTGAGAAAAACTAATAAAGTCTAAAAAACTTGTACTTAAATGTTAATAAATAATATCGATCTGTTTGCAAATAATTTCAAGTATTAAAAAGAGCGCACAATAATTACGTGATAAGTAAAAAAATATTAAATTACAAAAAAATTAAGTTCTTAAAATTATATATAGAAATTTTAGTTGTTTTTAAAATGTAATTTTTATAAATAGTTTATTTGCAACACAACTGTTATGTGGTATGAAACGTTTACAAGTATATTCAAAGCACAAACATACCCAACATTAACATACTAGGTTATTTTGAAATACAATTTAGTGACGTTGTAGAAACAAATTTTGCTTTTGATGTTAAAAATTTTTAAGGGTAAAAATTAAGAAATCGTTTGTTAACATAAAAAACTTATACAGCTAAAGTTTTTATAAAATTAGCAAATTAGTTCAGTTTAAATAGGAAACCTTTAAGAAACTGGCTTAATTGTGTTTAATGATGCTTGAATAATTGACTTGGACTGTAGAAAGTCATTAAAATTTAGACATAGCTAAGTAGACTTACTTCGTTAATCAAGAAAATTGAAGACTTATAAAAAACAAAAAAAAACTTAAAAGCAATTTAAAATTAAAAAGTTAGCTACTAACATAAAATGAAGCTAACAAACAATTTAATAATTGTCGAATTAAAACATATGCTCTTTTATTGTGTTCTTTTAAAGTATTTTTTATGAATTGCGTGTTAAAACTCTTAGCACTTCACAACCGTCATTTACAACTATCTTCAAAAAGTTTTTTAAATTATTCTTTTTAAAAGTTTTCTTAGTGATTATATGCTTCTTTTTTACTCATATATTTTATTTCAATTCAACCTGAAAGTTTTCTTTTTACCTTTTAATAAAACTTTCATAAAGTTCTAGTAATTAATTTCGCTTATTCAAAAGTATTAAAAACGGTTATGAAATTAAACGTTTTGCAAACAGTTAATTCATGCTTAAAAGTGATTTAATTACAAAATATTGTACTACAAGCACAGACTATTGTAAGCAAGATATAGTTTATATTTAAAAAAACAATATAAAGTAACTTTAATGAATATAACATTAATAAAATGCATTTAGTTTTGTAAAGTCAACAGATAACAATGCATTATTATATTTATGACAAAGTTTGTAAGCAGCGTAGTGCTGTTTAAAAATAGTACGTATAACTTCATCAAATCCCTGTCAAAATTATTATCCTGACTATATTTGTTAGAATGTTTCCTAACTTTTGTGTGTATGTTAATTACGAAAATTGTGTTAAAAGTAAATTATTTTATTATCTTTAGAAGTAAAGTTTTTTTGTCACGTTTTTCAATATATTGTTCAAAATTTTATGAAAATAAAAATTAAATAACTAAATTCTTTAACGACTTGTAGTTACATAATTTAAAAAATGTAAATCTAAATTTATATAATGGCTTTGTTCAACTATACTTTTTAGAATGTAAAATATTTTAAATTCTGTAAAACAGTTATTTAGTTAATATAGATATATTTTTGTGTTCTATAACTACGTATTTATTAAAAAAATGTACAACATTAGTTTTTAGTATATATAATTTTACAAAGTTCTTGCTTTTGAAATTAAGTATAAAATAATCGTGAACATTTTTCCTAGTAATCTAAAGGGCTAATATTTAGTTGTTAAAAACCTTAAATAATTAAATTAAAAATTAAAAACATTCAAAGATTCTAAAAACTTAAGATTAACTAACATAATTTTTATTCGAAATAGTTATGGAAACAATAAAACATCGTTATCATTTGGTTATAATTTACAATAAAAGTATAAAAACGTTAAATAATCGAATTTAAGCTCAATAACACAGTAAATGCTAAAATTGTGGTTGTACACTTGTTCATTTAAATTATTAGTTTTTGATGTTCTAACAATATCTCATTATAACCAATCGTGTTTTAAATGATGCTTAACTAATTGAGTTCAGTCGTTAAAAAGTCATTAAAACTTTATAATTGACTGGGTAAATTTACTTCATTAGTCGAGTAAAATAACTTCTAGGCAAACTTACAGTCGGTATGCAAAAATTTTCATAACAGTATTGTTTATTAAAATATTTTACGCAAAAATTAAAGACATTACCAAAATTTTTATGTAGTAAGAAAATTACAGAAAATTAAAAACAAACTACATTTGTAATTTTTAAATATTAGAATTAAAATTACAGAACTACTACAATTAATTTTGTATAAAAAGGTATAGTTTTTATACATTTGTGCTTTAACTGCAGACCATTCTAAGCCAATCAGTTTACAAAACAGTGATCTTAGAAACAACAATTCCGTTACAAAACAGTTATTTATTTTACAACTTAGCAGTTTGTCTTTTTTTTTTTCTGTTTGTTGCAATAACAATGCACACTTTACAAAATCTTTTTTTCAATTTCTCAAATTACAGGTTTTTTAAACCTGAACTGTTAAACTCCAGGCTTTTTTCAGATTCCAGATTTTCTGGCAGACCTAATAACACTAATAATAATATTGATGTAAGGTAACCTTGATAGTTATTAGCTAGCCTTTATCAAAATTTTTATACGTTGTTTGAAATATTCTAAAACATAATTTATTGGTATCTTAGTTAAAGGATTAAAACTAATTTAAACCTGTTTTCTAGTAAAACTTGTCACCTATTTCTACTAATTAAAGTTTATAAAATCTGTAAGTCTCATAGAAAATATAAGTTTTAATTATATTTTAAATTACTTCACTTCTAATGAATAAAAACCACATGTAAAGGTTTAGTCAACTAATAAAGTATAACTAACTTAGTTTTCAGTAATATTTTTAAAAATTTAAAAAGTTTTTCAACCAGTTATACTTGCTTTTATTAAGACAATTATATAAAAGACATGTGAAAACTTTGTTAAGAAATTAAACTTATACATTTCTGAATTACGTGCTAAAGTAGTGTTTGTATACTTATATTATACTAATAATGAAAAAGTACTATGTATATCTTATGATATTTATACCTGAAGACAGATATTGAAAAGCAACATTAACTATAAGCACCTAAAAAGAGAATATCGTCCTAAGAAACTAATTTTTTCTCTTTATATTTATACAAGTAAATATACTTTATGCACAACAAATTTCACATTATGGAGATGATAATTTACTTTGAACTTGTTGTTTTAAATGATAAAAACGTTTTATACTAGTTAGATTTGTTTAAACTTGCATTTTGAGCTTTATAGTAAAAACTATCAAAATCAATAAACTTAAAACTTATAAATGTTTTCGTTAATATTAATAATAAGCACTAGATCTATAACACATGCTGAAGCTGCAGTAAAATAAAAAGTTATTATATAAATTCAGTGCTGTATATAAATAAGCTTAAGTAATATATAAAAAAAAAATTTTTTTTCAATATTTTAGTAGCAAATTACTAAAAAAGTTATCAACTTATGTCAAAAATTAAACTAATTTGAAAAATTATTCTCAATGCTGTATGAAAGATAAGAGAAATTGATTTGTTTGCAACAGTTAAGTGAAATGTTTTATTTTTTGATTATTTTTGTGCTTTTTTTACGCATGATTTACATATGTTGTTTTTCAAAATTTACTTGTACTTTGTTAGTCTTTATTTTTGTTTTTAATTTGTAATTTATAGCTTGACAAAAATATATATTTTTAAAAGCTTTAATGTGAATATTTAACACTAGAATATAATTATTGCTGCTAAATTACAGTAAACTAATTTTTACAAATTTTAAATTTTCGAAACTTAAAGTTAAACTTCACTTACAGTATATTTATACTTACAGTATAAAAGATCTACCTAACACAAGCTTTTATTGACTAGTTTTTTTTTTCAAACTTTATAAACTTTTATTTCTAACTAATTTAATTTAAACAAACATCACAAACTAAAGTAAACATAATTCAGCTTATATTTAATTGTTGTTTGAACACCTTATGCTGCGTAGAATACTCTTCATTATCCTTATTTTAACGGCAATTACGCCGCATTAAAAAATACATTCAGATTAAATACGTACAGTTTTTTTAATTACTATTTAAACTTATTTTTACAGCTTTTAATAAACGATCTAAAGTTTTTGAACTAACTTCCGTACTTCGTTACTACTTTATAAACTTGTGTATTAGAAAAAGATCTAAATCTTGGTATGCCAACACCTTTGATAAAAGTACACTTTATAATACAACATTTTAAGAAATTTAGTCTTAAAATTAAACATACCTCTTTTATTAAAATATTTCTATTTTATGTGTTTTATTTATTTTTTTAGACATTGCATCTTTATTATTTCAACTATTAATTTTATGGTTTTAAAATATAAAACTACTCTGTACAAAAAATACTTTGTAAAGTACCAACAAATGTACAGAAAAAGTTTTACAAATTAGTGAAAAGACAAAATTTGATATGAAAATATAAAACACACTGTACGAAAATTACTTTGTAAAGTTGTAAAAACCAACAAAATGCACAAAAAAAACTATAAATTTCAAGTTCGTGAAAAAGCGAAATTTGTATAAATTATTAAACATATTAAAAACGCGTACTTTTTGCATGAAAAATAAATAAACATGTTTTAAAATCTTTAAACAGTCTCATGTACAATATAAGTAAAACTTGTTTAATAATTATAATCTATTTAAACCATAGTCATACTCTTTAAAATAAAACACTTTTTTATAAAGCATTTGTAAGATATTGATTGATTTTTTAAAGATACTGACAAACTTTTAAAATAATTACTTTTTTTGTCTTACTTTAACCTATTTCTATTTTATTTTTTATATAAACAAAAGCTTTAATCGTCAATAACAATAAGTGTTTAAATTTAGAGAAAAGTGTGTTGCATGAATAAAATTAAAAAATAAAAAGTTAAATAAATGTAATTTTGTGATTAATTAAACTAGGAAAAAGAATTAAATGAAAAGAATGATCTTACAACAGTAGAATGCTGATGAAAGTAGTTTATTAAGTGACTAAATATATCCTTTTAAAAGTTTTAACTAGAAATGATGGTATAAAAGATAAGAAAAAGAAGTTAGTTTGTAACATTAAGTTGATAAGTTTTAGTTAATTATTGTTTGTTTTATTTTTAAACGTTTTCGAAATAACAAGGTACTTTTCAATCTTAACTCGCATTTTGTTCTTCATTCGCATTATTATACTTCTTATTTTAAATTTATTTGCCTAACACTCTTGAATAGTTTTAACGCCAAAATGTGAATATAAAACACTAAAAATAGTTATTGTTGTTATTAAAGTCTTAGTGCGTTAGTTTTTATTGATACCATAATCTTGTCGTTTCATATTAAACTTGACTTACATTAAAAGAAAACAATTTACCAAATTATTTTTTTTTATTGCCTAGTTATATACTTATTAAAAAAAATTAAGTCTTTTATAGTTTTAGTTTATAACTTATCTCATATCAACAAACATCACAAACTAAATTAAACATACTTCAGCTTTTATTTAGAGGCTGTTGTGACGTTTTTAATATTGAGTAAAATAAACACAGATTTCAATTCTTTTAAACGGCCTCTACGCCAAACAAAAAACTTAGGTAGAAAAATATTATGTATTATTATGTATTATGAAACATTCAATAAATATACACGCACGTACCTAACATTAACTTATAACATAACTTGAAATCTAATTGAAATACCTTGTAAAAAATATTTTTGATATAAGTAAGAGAGGAAAATTATAAAATCGTTTTGTAACAAAAAAAAATAACATAAAGTTTTATACAAATAACAATGTGAGTAAGTTTAAATAGGAAAAATTTTGAAAACTGACTAAATTGTGTTTAGTGATGTTTGAATAGTTGATTTCGAATAAAGAAAATAGAATTCTACTTGAATAAGATTTATTTAAGCACTGACTAGGTCTTTGACCAAAACTTAGTTTGTAAAATAAGTTTTTGAAACAACAAATTCATAATGTTATTTTAAGTGAAACTTTGCAATGTAAACTTTAGGTAACGCCTACAAAGAATTGTAAGCGTACTTTTACTTATCAAAATCTATAATAATTTGTGCTTAGGAGTTTCAACAGGTTTTAAAGGTTTTTAATTTTTCAGCTATTTTGTTACTGTGTAAAATTATAGTTGTTTAAAAAGCTAAAACTATTTTTAAAACTTAATAAAAAATACCTTATTGTAAACTATCAAAATATAACAGCACATTATGATTTATTAATATGATCTACATAGGTATAAAATTTACAATACACGGAATTCTCATCAACGAATTTTACTTTTAATAAGCAATGTTGTTAATTTCTTACAGAAGCTCAACTAGTATATCTTTAGATGGAAGTTGAAAGCATGTCAATCAAAAAATAAAAGCAAATTAATATAATTTTTTTGTTATTACTGATAATTATTTTTGCAAAGTGTTTAATTGTGGGCGGCACAGTGCCGTTCAAAAATACTGATATCCAAAATAGAATATTAAAAATTTTGAAACTGCTTATAAACATATACTCTTCTATGTTTGCGATAGATTGTGGCTATCTTTCGTACGAAAGTAATAACCAGTAAGAGTTTCGTAACTTATCCTAAGTTTACCAATACATAAAAATCTACCACAAACTTATTGGTAACATTAAAAGAAATGTAAACCAGAAAACATATAGAACATTAAAGATTATATTAAAAACTTTTTTGAAACCTAAATATTTTTTTTATTTTACTTCTAATTTTAAAGTTATTGTAAAATAACATTAATTTTATGTTTAGTTTAAAATTTTACACTGAGCTTAGACAAATAATAATTTTTTATTAAAAGTTTAGATATCCAACTAATTAGTTAAGCAAACAAAAAACTAAAATAATTTGAGTAATACTCATGTGTTTATTTTATTGTTATTCCATAGAAAAAAGCTTTTTAAAGATTTAATTGGAGAGAAAAGTACTAAAAAAAAAAAGAATCGCTATTTGATCGGAGTAAAATTATTAGAAATGACAATGAAACTGCAATTACCGTTTTCTAAATGTATCTAGTAAATATAAAATAGTCTAGTATTTTAGAAAAGTAATTTAAGTAAAATAACGGACCAAAAATATTTTTTATTTATAAATGTTTAAATTCATAATTTATGCTATATAATTGTGTTCAAAATAAAGTTGTAAATTTTCTAAACAATTAAAAGTAGTTATCGTTTAATATATACTAAAGCACTTATTAAAAAATTATTATTTTTTAAGTTTTATAAACCTCAAATATTAGTTACACTAGACGTAAACTATTTAAACTGGTATATGTAAGTAAAAGAAATTAGTAGATTACGTAAACAAAGTTTTATGGTGAGAACTTAGTGTATTTACACTTTAATATAACACACATTTTAAAATAACAAAATGAAATTTTTGGTACAAAAACACAGAAATAAAAACAACAGACATTGCAAATGATATAGAGCATTTTACTGTTTCTTTTTTCAGTTTTTAAGTTAGCGTTTTGCTTGATGTTCAAATGTGTTTATAAGTTTGTTCCTTTTCTCCTTTAAAATCTATTTTTGCATCTTATTACGCTAAAATATATTTTAAAAAATAAATGCATATTTATTCTATATTATATATTATATATTATATTATATCATATATATTATATTATATATAATAATATTATCTTTAATTATTCTGACAGCTAAAAACTAATAAAATTACTTAATTCAGTCAAAAATCAAACTTCTTCTAAGTTTTTATATTATTTTTTTTGCTAAGTGATAAGAGAATTTGATTTGTTCGCAACATTTAATTAAACTTTTTATTATTTGTCATATTATTTATTTGTTTTTTTTGTGCTCTCGTTTTACGCAGAGGTTTTAAATAATAAAGTATCTTTTAAATTTAATTCCACTTATATAGTTTTTTGCTTTATTGAATTTTTTACTTGAATAACACACTTAAATACTTCAAAGGCATACAAGTTAATGTAAACCAATAAAAATATTTTGTTATAAAGTTGTAGTAAACTAGTTTTTATTGGTAGCTTTTGTGACTTCAAATTAAATTTAAGTTTCGTTAAAAACATATATTAAACAAAAGCTTTCATTGATGGTTTTTTTTTTCAATCTTTAAATATCTAGTTAATTACTAATATTATTACAGCCAACACCACAAACTAAAGAAAACATATTTAGCTTATATAAAAAAAGCTTTAATATTAACTTAAATTATACTAAAAGATAGTATTAAATATAAAATGAATTCTTTTAAACGCTTCTAGGTCTGGATATCGTCATAGTAATTTAAATGACACTCATACTGCATAAAAAGATAAATCTTCTTGTATTTACTTATCTTGTAATTTCTTGTAAAATTCTTGTAATTACTTATCTAAGCTTAGTTTAACAGCTTTAAGTCAAAGATTTACAATCTTTGAATAACTTATCATGTTTCGGTATTATTTTATAAACTTAAAGGTAAAAGTTTTAAAACTGCATGTTCTAACATCTTAAATAAGGGTTCAAATAAATCTTTATAAAGTTTTATAAAATGTTTTTTTCTAAACAATGATTTGAAGTTATTAACTTTAATTTTTTAAAGTTTACTGTATGTTTTTTATCAAATACAATTATTAATTTATATATTAGTTAGTAATTTTTACAATTTATAAAATATTGTGAAGACAAAAAGGAGCTACAAAATACACAAAAATTTATCAACTAGTGAAAAGGCGCAATTTGAAAGAAACTTGCATATGTTGCTTTTTTATTGAATGTAGGATATTTTCTCTCATTTTACCATTAATAAAAACCAACTGTAAAAAAGTAGTTATTTTGATAATTTAGTAATGTGTTGTGTAGTATTTAGAAAAGTTTACGTTAATTTAATTTTGTTTTGCTCCAACAAGTTTCTATAAATAAATTTATGTTTTTAAGCTGTTATAAAAAAATTATTTTATGAAATTATAAATATGTAAGGTTCTCTTAAAAGTATAGCCGTATAATAAATGACTGTAAGTTTAAATGTTTAAGTTTTGAAACAATATTTTTTTTTTGATATTTTAAGCTGGTTTTAGAAATTTAAATTTATAAATAGAGTTAAATGTATTACAGTATAATTAAAAACAGATCAAAAGTATTAAATTAATTTTAATAAAGTATCTATTATTTTTAAGTTTATATTTTTATTTAATTCTATATTTTTAATAAAGTAGCAATTTATTTTTGTATTTTTTAATAAAACATATCTTAAAGATTTTTTTCATTTAACGTTAAACAATTTAGGCATCATATGTATTACCAAACATCAAGACTATTTTGATATCATTTCATCTAGAAAACTAATTATAGTTATTATTTTTCTAATATTTTTGCACTATAACGTGCTAATGACATCATAAGCTTATTATTACTTTTAAATTTTCAAATTAGTTCATTGTACATATTAAATACTGTATCAGATTATATATAAAAATAATCTTTAAAAAGTTTTATTTTACATAAACCAAGTCATTGCACACCAAAAGAAATAAAATCTGTTAAGCGGACGCTAATTTTTAAAACTTAATGTTTGGTTGAAATGTGTTTTTGAAAATTAAATAGATTTATGAAATAAACTTTTTCTTACTCTTACTTAGCCTTGAAAATATATTACATTACTCGTTTTGTAGTTAATTTTTAAATAACATTTGTTTAGTTTTAATTTTTCCTAAATATTCTCGTGACGTCATTTACATAAAAACATTAACAACAAGTTCTGGTGGTGTTATATATATTAGGTAAATTAAGTGATAATTACAATTTTTTTATGTCTGTTGAATTTTAAGCTGATTGATTCAGCTAACAAAAGTTAGTATCTAATTAGAAAGCAACAATAAGAATGCAATCATTCAGTTTTTTACATCACAGAACTTATAATGTGATAAGACATTATTTCCTAATTTCCTTTGCTAACATTACTTGTTGTTTTGTTTCAATACCATTGTATAAAAAGAATGTGTGATCAAAATTTAAAAATAATTTAAATCAAATTTTATAACTAAAACTCTTCATCAAAGAAAACGGATAACCTTGTAACAAACCCTCGGTAAACTGAGAATTGATATTCGTATGTATCCGCTTTATCATTCTTTCATGATATATTTTATTACTTTTATTTGTAAAGCATACCATATAGTAGGAACCATTTTAATGTTAAAAAACTATTTAAAAATGTAATTTATTCTCTGTGAATGTTTATTTTTAAGATTTCAAAACATGTTTAATAAGAATAACAATACTATTAAGTTAAAAAAATAATTTCGCTAAAAACATGTATGAAAATGTAAATCATATTAATTGAAAAGTATGTTTTTTACTTTAAGAAACGTAACGTTTTAAATTTCAGCTAAGAAACTGTAACTTATAATTTATTTTATTTAGATTTTTGTTGTAATTTCTTGTAACGTAATTTGAAAATCCACTACTTTTATTTTATGTTTATTTTTACAAAAGTATTTAAAAATTTGTTTTAATATTAGGAGCATCCAATACCTAGTTTTAAGCTTTTCATAACGAGCTAAATAACTTTTATATGCAGAAAAGATAAAAAAAAAGTCTTATGTAGGTTTTTTTATTATATTAATTGTTTGACTTTTTTTTTGCTTATTCTATTATTTTTTATTTTGCTACTGATGTTTCGTTACAGCTAATTATAAACTTTTATTTTCAAACCTAATTTACTAAAGTATTAAGATTAACAATGCTGATGTAATTAACTGTTTTCAATGCAGTTTTTCATCTTGGTTTTTGTAGACTCTATTATCTCTGGCCTACTATTAATCCTTTTTTACAAATAAGAAAATAAAATTGAAACCTAACTTGTGTTATAAAAATTTTACAGTTAATAAAGCTCTCTGCAATATACACAAAGAAAGTAAATAGGTTAAATGAAAAGCTAAATTTAGTAGAATTAAAACTAACACTATTTAAGTTTTTATTTAAACGGTATTTATATCTGTTTTTTAATTTGTATCATTTTACTATTTTAAGACTTTTACTTGTATTTGGTGTCATTCTATATATACTATTGTTAAAATTTGAAAAGTATTAGTTATTTTTAATGAATATGTAGGATTAAAAATGTTATAATTCTTTGCTATTAAAAATATGTTTATTGTTTACAAACTAAACAAAAGTGTAGTAAAATAATAATACCTAAGTTAAAGAATTTTTTATAGTTAAGATAAATATCGAATCCAGCAGAAAACAACAGTACTATTAAAAATAATATTTTTTTTATATAAATGTTTAGGGTCTTTCAAATTCGTTTTACTTTTATTTTGTATACTTGACCTACTAAAAACGTTAAAATAACCAAACTAAAATGTCAAAAGGAAAGTTAGCTCTGAGAAATAATCAATTTTTATGTTGTTACAAAGTAACTTAGTTTAAATTTCTTAACTATCTTTATAAACTATCTTAGAATTATGTTGTTAAAGCACCTCTTCCAAAAATAAATTTTATTGGTATATAATTTTTACAAGTATTTTGGTAACAAAAAGATTTATTTATATTTAAGTTATTTTACAAATAGTCTTATATTTATTGTACTTTTAATTCAAATACACAAACAGTTATTTAATATAAAATATGAATTAAAAAATGGTTAAAATTATAAAATTTAATAGTATAGAATGAAAGTCTTGTTTAAATTATACTTTTTAGCATTTTGAGACTTTAAAACAATATAAGCTTTCTTTTAATATTTTGTTTTAAGGTTTTAAGAAACAAAATATCATTAAAAAAAATTATATAAGCTAAAAATTTTATTGTTTCAACAAATGTTCAGAACTTACAAATTTAACTTTAAAAGTTACTAAAAAAAATAAATATTTTGCTCATACTAACATCAATTTAAACGAAAAATTTATCATTTTACCGGAACCAATTGCTAAAAACTTGTTTTAAATTTCATATAATCAAACTTATTGTGCACTAATTCTTTATTATATTGCTTTTTTTTTTTGCAACTTATGGTTTTTTTTTTTGAGTTGTTTTTTCTTACAAAATAAAAATACTCAAGAAAAGTTATACTGAAAATAGAATATTTAATTTCATAAATAAAAACGACTAAAAATACTTGACGTGTACTTCTGTTATCTTTATTGTGTCTGATTAAACTATGAATAAGTAGGTAAATTTTATAAGCTGTTTTATAAAAAACATATGAATGTATGTTTTGCTTTATTTTTACTATTTAAATTCAAAACATTTTTTCTAGTATTATATAAAAAGATATATTAGTATAGGTTAAAATCTAAAGTAATTAAACTTAGTGTTTTGTTATCCATGTTTTTACTTTATAAATTAGACCTTTAACTAATCATACTTGAAATTTCTTATAAAAAAAACTACTAGTTTTTATAATAAAACAAAGATTTAAGTTGAGCTAGTTAAATATACATAATATCAAAGAATTTTAATGGCTGATATACAAACAAGTGTTTTGAATTTTTAACAAAATAAGCTATGTAGTATGTTATGTCTTACTTTATGAGTTAAAAGAAAATTTTAAACTTAAAAAAAAGTTATAAGTGTTATAATGCTATAAAAGAACTTTCACCAGAATTCTGATACGGTTAGAGTAAATTTTTTTGAAAATAACAAAGCTCCAAGCAATCTATATAAAGAAATATTCGGTATTTTAAATCGTTACTTTTTTTCTTAATTTCGAGTTTAACAACAAACATACAACTATCTTTTTAACATAGTTTTTGTATTCATTAAGTGATGTTATTTAAAGCACAACTGTTATTATTTAAAACTAAAATAAAATTTTACACTCATACTTTGATTGGTTTAAATATTTAAGATGTTAAATGAAAACATCTGACTTCTTTAAGTTAGTCCGTAGAAACTATATTTTACAGTTTTTTGAAAATATAAACATTTTTCAGTACTCATTAAATAAACATTTTCAACTCTAAAAACTTTAGAATTAGATGATTATTATTTATATAATCAGCAAAATATTTATTTTGTCTTGAAAAAGTTTATATTTCTATTAACTAATTAAAATGTATCCATTCACTATATTTTTTATTTCTAATATATCTAGTATTAGTAATAGATAATTATTTAAATTTTCAGATTATGCAAATTACAAGTTACTTATGTTTATTATATATTCTAATAATTAATTTAATATATGTTTTAACTTACTTAAATGTTTTTTTTCCTCCTCTATGATAAGATATGTTTTCTAATGTGTATTTTTTTTTTAACTGAAAGATATTCAGAAACGAAACTCTTCTTTTTTATATTTAAACTTAACATTTCTTTAGGAAAAATTTTTCGAAACTTATAAAATACTCATCATTTATAATTTATCTATAATTTTTACTGGCCATACTGTTATTCAAAACAATACATAGTTTTAAAATAATTGATGTCTCTTCCTAGACAAGACGATAATTAGTATTAAAGTGGTGTACAAATCGATAGCTGAAAAGTTTTTTTCGTAAACCAGGTCGTAAGATCACACAAGAGAGTGCCTTGTGTTTTGTTTAACAAACAATACTTAATTTTAAGTTTTAAAATACTATATTTTTTACTAACAAATCTAATAAATCTTTTGACATAAAGTTAAGTTTGATTTATGTTACTGTTTTTAGACTGACTTTTTACTTCAAAATATCTATAATGCATGAAGAAAACATGTCAAATCCTTTCCAAGTACCAAAATTTTTGTATGAAAACAGATATTGTAACCAAAAAGGATTCAGTATTTTGATATGTGGAGGAAAAGACAAAAATGATAAGAATACAAACGAAGTCTTAGAATTAGAAATACCTAGTTTTAAAGTGAGTAAATTTCCTTCAATGGTAGAACCGCATAGCTACTTAGATTTAGTTAATAACAAGTCTGATATACTTGCTATTGGTGATATAGAAGAATTAAATAAAAGTTTAGATGATGAGTTAGTTTTATCTGTTGAAATTTATTCTGAAAAAACTAAAACATGGACTCATCAGTATGTGCAAGTTGATGAACGGTCTTTTTATTGTATTAGTTCATTCATGAGTAAAATGTATTTAATTGGAGGAGTTAGGAGCAGTGCCGAAAGTCTTAGTTCGTGTTATACCTATGATATCAATAGTAATACATGGAATGAAATAGCAGATTTAAATACAGCAAGAGATTGTGCCAAATGTACAGTTTTTGAAGGTAAGATTGTTGTTACTGGAGGTGCAAATAATGGATCTCATTTAAAATCAGTAGAAGCATATGATTATTGTGAAAACAAATGGATTCATTTACCTGATATGATTGAAGAAAGATGTAATCATGCTGTAGTTAGTATAGGTAATAAGATGTTTGTTATTGGTGGATACCAAATTACAAATTGTGAAGTATTTGATAGTAGTTTCAGAAATTTTATAAACATTACTTCAGGAGTTTTTCCTGATTTAGTAAAATTGTACTTTAATGCATTTAGTATTGGCAAAAATATTGTTGTATTTCAAGAAACTCACACAGAAACTGTTATTTACTTATACGATGTTATAAAAGAAAAATGGTTTCATATTCTGTCTAATTTTACTAAAAACATTTTTCAACCAGGTTATGTGAAGTACTACACTTAATGTCAGAAAGGTTAGTCAATAATAATAAAAATATGAGTTAATTTTTGAAACTGTAACTTGTTTCAATTTCGTTTCACATTTTTATTTGGTTTACTTTGATTCGCTTCGCTTATGTTCTTTAAATAAACATTTCCGTTGATATACAAGTTCGATTTTGTTATGTTATAAATATTGATAAACAAAATAGCTAACATTTTCTATTTTGTAGTTAGTGACCATTTTTAAATTGAACTCAAAATGTGTTTTTTATTACCAAATAAAACTCGTTGAAAAAAAAAAAATTTAAGCAAAAATTACTGTTATAAAAATGCTTTCTATTTAAATGCTTCTAAATAAATAATTTATTCAATTAAAAATGTACGAGCTAATTTAAAAATATGTATAACTAAATAAACTATACAAACGTATTAAGTTTATTCAAAATTTCAGTTTAAGAAGCAAATTGCAAGTATTTTTCTTATTTTTGTTGAAGTGTATTGTACACTCATATGTTGCAAATAACTTAAAACGTTTAGTTCAATAATTTATAACAAAAATGAGTTCTATGAAAATGAAGTTCTAAGTTAATAAAAAAGATTAGACATGTATGTTTTGTTAACTAATTGCTTCTCTACGTAATACAAAGTTGTTTTTATGTTTAAGTAAAGGTATCAAAAGTCTTAATAAACGATAGTTTATTTTTAACTTCTCTTTAAAATGCAAAATATTAGAATTATATTTAGAATATTTTGTTAACTTTAAGTTAGCCCGGTTTTTTGAATTTATGTTAAAATTTAGTATTTTGAATTACAACTATTACTCATGTATTTTAAGTTATAAAATATTTTTTTTAGTAATAAAAACGAAAATATTGGTTTAAAAGATCTAACCATTTTGTAGCCGATACCTGTTATTGTTTCAAAACTTAAAAACGGTGAGTTTAAATTTTTATTTTAACCAACGCTAAAAAATGTTTAACTTCTTTTCTTAATTTTCTTGAAGTTTACTTCTTTGCTTAACTATTTTACAATGTAGATGTATTTTTAAAACTTCTATTAACTAGATTTGTCTCAAATAGTCTTTATTTGACACAAAAAAGTTTAGTAAGCGGATTGAAGTATTCAAATGGACGAAAGTTCAACATTCCCATTCAGATCGCTGAAGCTTGCCGAATCCCGCCTGCTCTTTTGTGCTATAACTCGTAAGGTATTTTAAAATTAGAAATATTAGATTTAATGTTGTTATTTTTATAGTTAAACTACAAATTAATTGCATTTGAGATGTCTGTTTAGCTGTAATTTAACAAAATAGTAAACTTAATTTTTTACCTATATTTCATCTTACCTACTAACTCTTATTTCACTTTTAATTTTTTAAAAATATTATCGAAATAAAGTAGTATTTAGTATATGTTTAATTTGTATATAAAAGTTTAATTCAATAGTAATTTTTTCATATTGTCAAAATACTTTGTACGAAAACTTACAACAAGTTTTAAATAAATAACGGGTGAAAGCATTTAGTTTGAACTGAACAATAAAAATATAAAACAAAATAATTAATAACTAAGTAAAAACAAAATAATTAACAACTGAGTTAAGTCTACTAAAAAAAGGATTTTTTCAACTTGTAAGTTAATCAAATCTTAAAGTTTTAAAAAGCAATGTTAAGTAATAAGTTTTTAAAGAAAATCAAAGCCTATACAATTTAATTTAGAAAATTAAAATTTATTTTTACATTTTTTGTTCATTTACACAGAACTAGAACTTGCAGTTTGTTTTCTTTTTTTATTTTCATTTAAAGAATGTAACTAATTTTTTTTGAGTCATACATTTTAAATACTTTACATTACTTTTTAACTTTAATTTTATCTACTAATGAAGTTAGTTTCCTCAGCCATGTGTAAGTTTAATTACTTTTCTTCTTTCGACGTCAATTATTTAAGCACCATTAAACACAAGTTTGTCATTTCTAAAAACGTTAACTAATTTAACTGACTTAGATTGTTATTTAAAATTAAAGTTTATTGTTTATACGATTGCTTAAATATTTTTGTTGAATCACATTTTGAAATAATGTTTTACTGTTAAATATGTGTGTTCTTTGTAAATACCTGTCAAAGTATCATGTTACATAATAGTTTTGTACCAAATAAATTATTGGTTGTGCATTTAAAAAAGTTTTATAATGAAATAATACAGTTTCGTTTTGTCATTCCCACATTCCACGTTTTGATTATCTTTTTTTTTTAATGTACTATATGTTTATTTTGTACATTTCTAAGTTTTTTGATACCTTTTTGATCATTTAATAAAAAGCTGATATTGTTAACTTAATTTTCAGTATATTTTCAGACTTTATTAGTTTTTTTGTTATTATTAGACCTTAATAAGTTATTAAAAAAAAATATTAGTTTTGAATAAAATAAAATGTCTTGCATTGCAAAAAAATAAATAAGGTAGATAGAAGTTTCGTAAAATTGTAACTGTTTTGAATTCTTTTATGTGTTTTGTTTTAACTTTGTAACAAATTAGTTAATTTTGTAAAAAAGTTAACTTATGTTTTAAATAAAAGGATGGTAATTTTAATACCATTAAATTTTAGACCGTTTTATTGAAATACAGATATTTTTGTTCCATTAAAACACCATAAATAAAGTAGAAAGTAAACTTATTCACACTTTATTAGTTGTTAAGAGTAAAAAATTACGATTAGTGTTTTTTTAATAACACAATAATGTTTAATCACAATCTCACAAAAATCACAAGTAAACTCCCTTTGTTTACTTATTGAAATTATTTACTGTTTTATTTTATGATATAAGAAACAGTTTACTTACAACTTTTAAACTACAGAGTAAATAAATGTTTTATTAGTTTCACGATTGTTTCTAAATCTTTAATATATCAATTTTAATACTTGACTTGCATGTTTATTTGTTTACATGACATACTTATTTACATCGAAAAACAATGACTCTCAAGAACGTGTTTTTTAATGACATACTTATTTTGTATTTTATGCTTATTTATTCAAGTTTATAACTAAAACTGTTAGTTCTTTTCTTAAAATACAGAAAACAATTAGCAACAATAACGCTGTAAATATATGTTTACATTGAAATTAGACATAAGTTGCACAGTAATATTATATCTTTGGGAGTAAAACTAGTATTCATAAAATTTCAAACATTGAAACAAGTTCTATGAATAATGATTTATATTTAAATTTATAAAATATAATAAATTTTACAATAGAGTTCAACAGAATATTTTAGCTCTAAATGATTCTCTCTGAATGGTGAACTCTAAGCAAGAAATTACTTAGTTACAAAACAAACAACTAAAATTGAGTTATTTGAAATTTAACTTGAGATAGATAACAGTAAGTTAAATATGTAAATATATATTGATTTTGATTTTTTCTAGTACAACTTCTATAAAGCAATTCACAATTTTACAACTACTTTCAATAACTAAATAATATTTTTAGTATAAATTTGTATTACTTAAGTATCTTGCTATATTCTAAGTTATTTTATATCAAAAAATAGGTAGATTATAAAGTTGCAATTAACTATTTGAAAACACAAGCTTAAATAACCTAGATTAACATAGTAACATAGAAACATAGATAAATATAGTTATTAGAAGGTCATTTTTTAAGAATATATTTTAAATGTTATTAAAAAATGTTTGGTATGTTGGAAATATTGATTACAATAATTGCTGATGAGTCAAAATAAAATCAAAAAGTAGAAGTATCAAAACTGTAAACAAAAATGGTTTTTTTTTAAGTAACAATGAAGCATTTTTTATGAATTAAGCGTTTTTAAATCTTTTTTAAATTTAAAAAGGATAGTAGGTACAAAACAAAGATTAGGGAAACTTAAAAAATATAAAGTTATTCAAAATATTAACTAACATAGTATGTTTATTTTTAATTTGAAGCTTTATAAACTGTTAAAAAAATAGCTCTAGCAATAATACTAAAAACAAAACTGTTCAATATTTAATATGTGCACTCAAACGGTAAATGATTGTAATTTAAATTACATTATATATTTTCTTACAACTAAAAAAATTTTATTTTTTCTAAAAACATGTAGCATTAAGTTAACAAAACCTTTTTCTGATTAATTGTTACTTTAGTATACACAAAATAAAACTTTTTTTTGCAAAACTTTGAGTAATTAGAAAAGCAAGAAAAAAAATTACAGGTATTTTATACGATCAAAAAAAAAATTGATTTAAAAAAAACAAAAATTTTTAGATATATTTATTCAAATACTAATTATCTTCAGATTCCACAATATAAAACTAACAAAAGTTTCAGCATACATGCTAAAATATTACTTAGTTGACAATAAAATGTTTAAAACCTTTTATATAAATATAAGTATTCATAAAGATTGAAAATAATTAAAGTACTTTTTCCAATTAACACAATCATATAGATAAAAAAAACTGTTATTTATGAATTGGTTTAAAATAATTTGAATATTCACCACTATAAATTTAGTTGTAGTTGACAACTACAACAAACACTAGCAATCATTAACAACCATATAAATCTAAAGAACTGATCTATTTGAGTGTACGCTAGTTAAATGCAAGTTTCTTAATTCGAACGGCAGTAAGCCATAAATAAAATTTTAAGTTTAAAAAAAAAAAAAACTCTTGTTCAAAATTAAAGTTCAGTTACGTTTTTATGATTATTTCACATTTTTTAATATAGTTTCAAACTTAAAACCAATAAAGTTCACAATTTTATTACTGTAATAACATTCTTAAAGCTATTAAGTTTATTATAAATACAAAATACGAATTTGGCTTAACTTAATATTACTATTGTTTTGTATCGTAAAAATACAGTAAAATTTTTATAAACTTTTGAAAAGTTTCTTTAAACTTATAAGTTTGTTAAATTTTGATACAATGAAGTATTTTTAATTAAGAGGCCAAGGGATTTAATATGTCGTTTTAAAATATTATTAGTTGTATAGGCTGTCGATAAAATAAAAATTACTATTAGATTAAACACAGATTATCTAAAAGATGAGTGTTGTTGTACGACGTTTGCCGTTCAAATAAAAGTCAAAAATGTTTTCTTGAAAATTCAAAAAGGTTTTGTATCTAAGCTGAAGTACGTTTCTTTTATTTTCTGATGCAGGTTTAAAAGAGTGATTGAAAAGTTATAATGTAGAAGTTTGCAATTGATATAAGTTTTAAACAGATTATTTGATATATGTGTTATAATTTTGTTTGTCTAATGAACTAAATGTCGCAAGGATAATTTATAGATTAAAACTAGTTTACACAAAGTTATTTACAGTGGTTTAATTTTTTTAATTCACCAACATGCGCAGTGAACTTAAAATTTATCTAATAATCTGTATTAAAGTAATTTTAAACTACTTTATTAAAATTGTTATTCTCATTTTTTATATTTTCATGTTTTTATTTAAAACTGTAGTTTCTTAATTAAAAATGAATTAAGTAAACATTATTTCTTAAGTAGAAAAAAACTATAATCTCAATTCAAAAAAACAACTTGCGAAACAGTTTTTAAACAAAAAAAAATTATACAAGTTTTTTGGAATTGTTTTTCATTAGTTTGCCTGTAATAATTTTTATCTTTTTTAATTAATTACTTGTTATTAGACAAAAATATTTAAAAATTTCCAAAGTATATAAGTTGCTTTTATAATATAAACTTTCTCAGAAAAATGTGTTTTAAATTTAAGTTGATATAAAAATATTCTACTCAATTCTTGTCAGAATTTTTGAAAGTATCAAGCTTCAAAAACAAATTATTAATTATTAAAACTTTTTGTACTTTTAGTTAACAAATAAATAATACCTTAACAAACTCTTTTATATAGTTTGTAATTTTTTTTTAATTTTAAGTTTGTGATATATATTTATAATTGTAAAACACTACTTTATTAAATAACTTTTAATATAACAGTTTTTCTGTTATTATACCATAAATGTATTGTCAAGTTGTTTTGTTCAAAAATTTGTTTCAATTTACCTTTTACTAGTACTACTAAAAATCAATCTGCTCGCTCGATTGAGTAAAAGTGTTCAGTTAATTGCAAAGCTTTAATCACTTTTAAACGACTTAAGACAACTAGTTAAGCATTGTTAAACACATATTTATTCAAGTTCAATATTATCAAGGTTTACTTCTAAAATAACTCTGCATTAATAAACTTTAAATTTAACTACATTTTAGTGTAGCTTTAAAAACATAAAATATTAAAAACTAACCTTGTTTAATAATTTATTTAAAATTATAATTTTTTTATATTTTTCTATATTTATTACATTTATATTTATAGTTTTATAAATTATAGTAAACCAAGTAGTAGTCAAACATAAAATATATGTGTGCTTTGAATAATAGTTCGTTTTGTTTTATCAATTTAAAGAAAGTTTAAATAGTATATAGATATTATAACAACACTTCTACGACAAAAGTTATATATTTCAACACATATAAAATACAGTCATAATAATGTTTTTTAAATTTTTAAAGTTATTTTCTATAAAAATATATAAACTATTTTTAAACTAACCAGATATCTACTTTACTGCTTTTATGTTCTTTTTGTATAATTCAAATTATTGCTGACTCCAAAGAAAATTGTAATAATATATTTTGAGTACTACAGTCATTTAGTGGTTTTTTTTTAAACTTTCATAAGTTTGTTTATAAAGTTTCAAACCACAACTTCAAAATGAACATTAAAAAAAATTTTACTTTTTAAAAATATTAAAATTTTGCAACTTATTTACACAACTTGTGTAGTACAAATAAACACAAACGTGAGCAAATAAATTAATAAACAATAACGACAGGAACATGTAATTATTTATTGCGGGCAGCACAGTAAATATTTTTTAAACGGCACAGAGCCATTCACAAACTTTATCACAAATCAACAAGTTTTTATAGTCTGTTGAATTTTCAACCTAAACAGTGGTGTATACTTTTTATTTATTTAAAAATAAATATAATACTTTATAATATAATAAAAAGTTATTACAAGTGTTTAGCATTATGTTTTTTTATTAAACAACTAGTTCAACATGATATCTAGGGTATGGTTAAACGTTTTTGTTGTTTTATTTGTCTCATGGTTTAAAAGTATTTCAAAAAACATTTGACGTATTTTAATATTTAAAAACTAGTTGTTAGTATTGCACACTAGTTGTTCTGAATAACTCGAACAGAGAGAAAGTAAATTTTGTTCTGTAAAGTTGTTTATTCAACTTTTAAAAGAGTTCAAACAGTTTAATGTTTCTTAATTATCTACTGAACAAATTCTAATTTACTTTTATGTATATGCACTGTATATCTAATATTTTAAAAAAATTCAAAGTTGTATATTTACATCTAAAACTAATTCGTTTTAATTTATTCAAAAATAGACATTTTTAGAGTTTTTTTAATGGTTGTTTATAGAATTAATTTTAAAGGTTTTTTATAATGTTTCAAATGATATGTTGATATTATGACAATAGAACATACTTATTTTGTAAAAAATGTAAACCACAAATGAAAGTTAAAGCAAAAGATAAAAATATTAACTTATTGAATTAATTTCTTCAACAACTAACAATAAATTAAGTAAAAATATTCAAATTTGTTGCATGAGTTTTATTTAAAAAAAATATATTATTTCTAATTGTGACGTGCTTAATCAACCCCCCGCAAAACATAAAAATTTAAAAATTTATTTATAAAAATATAATCGCAGCACATTATATCTAATTGAGAATTGCAAATTTAAAGCTGATTTCAACGCAGCTCATAAAAATATTTAGTTCTATTTATTAGATCTGCCAACTAGGTACTCACTTAATAAGTAAGAACTGCTGGTATGATGTACACTTTTAAGTCAGAAAAATCATGAATTCAAACTTGAAGTAACAAAATCCAACAAAAAATTAGTATAACAAAGGTATTAAATTTAAATAAATAAAACAAATTGAACCAGAAAATGGTTCAAGGACTTACAAACTTAAATCAAATCCAGTCTAATAAAAAAACATATCACAGTTTTTTTTTTATTTAACGAATATTGCACTTCAAGTTTTACTACCTTTATAACTTATTTTTTAAACATTTCATAAAAACTAAATTAAACAAGTTAATAAAATATGATTATAGTTTTAATATATTTCAATTTATAAAATAATTAATTTACTATATACATATAATTAGTTTTAAAATTTGAAGATTCATTGAAATACAAATTAAAACAAAACTTTGATGATTTAATATAAATATACATAGATGAATAAGTATTTACAAATAGTTACATATCCTACATTAATACTCAAAACTTCTTATTTACTCTTAACAAACATTTGTGGTTTTTATTACTAAAGTTTTCGTTTTAGGGGATTTTGCATCATTAGTCGTTTGTAAACTTTAATATTATTTTAATAAGTATCTGTTATGCTTAATGTAAGTAACTAAAGACCAAATTTTCCTCGGTACGTACTGCCAGTTGGGAAAACACTTTTGCACTGTGCTCAAAGTTTGCAGGTTACTGTATAAAAGATACAAAAGTATTACTAAAAACTAAGATACCATACTTCAATGTATTTTTTTTTTTCAAAGGCAAAACCTAGATTCTGATAACAGATTTTAAAATTACAAATGTTTTTAACTCATATTGAAATTTTTTTACATGATTTTTTTGCATTCTTAACTTTTTTGAGTTCGTTGTCTTTTCGAGAGTTTAATCAAAGAATTACTAAACATAAATGACAAATTTATTTCTTCTATTAATTTTCTCAATATTAAATTGATATATTTTCTGTTTAGATTTAGATTTTTAAGCTAGCTCACTGAATGTAAAATAAAATTGTCAACACCTTTTTAGTTTGAAAGAAAATAAAAAAGAAAGTAAAATGCTTGTTCAAATTGACCTTTATAACAATCAGTAAAAAATAATTTTTTAATGTGTCAACATTTTAACTTTCTTAGTTAATATAGTAAGTTTTAAAGTAACTTCCTTAATTAAAGTATTTACTACCTTTTTTAATGTATTAATTTGAAGATCTTCGTATCAATGCAGCTTTTATTTCATTAAAAATTTATGTAGAGAATTACAAAAAATAAATATATTTTAAATTATTTATTAGTTTGTAATCTGTAAAAAAAAAATTATGTTTTATTTTTTAGTATATAAAAAATTCAACAAAAATAGTTTTAACAAATACGGCTAGTTTATTGCTTTTATTAATAGGTAATGATTAGTAAGCTTTTATCAATAGTATTTTAATTACTTCGATATAGTTTAATACGAACTGCAATAACATGCATTTCATCAAATATACTTTTTATTGTTCAATTGAATTAAAAGTCTGTGTAAACTTTTTCTTTGTGAATTTGACTCTTGACGTTAAAAATAAGTTTTAAAAGTTGAGTTATTATTTTTTTCATAATGAAATTTTTAAGTATTAAATAATAATACAAAAACATGAGAAAGTAAAAATATTAAAAATTTATCATATGAGACGATAAAAAGATTTTCATCTTACTAAAACAGTTCATCGTGACTATGTCTTGATAATTTTTCCTAATGTTAACTAAACTAAGTCTAAGAATTTTTGTTGATACCCATTATATTAATGCTAAAACGAGTATTAAAAATCAATAGTAAAAACCGTTATAAGTTTACTAGTAGTTTTCATTGATTTCTGGTATCATATGAGTCATAACATTAAGTATACAATCAAACCTAGATAAGAAAGAAATGTATTAAGAAAACGAAGCTTTGTTTTAAGATAATTACCTTAAATGTTTTACATCAAAAACTAGTGTTTTAACTTTATTAAAAACTTTCTTTAAATAAAAATTATACTTTTACTTTTTTAATACGTCATGTTTATAAATACCACAACTTCAAGTTCTGATAAGTGAGTATAAATATATATAACTTGCGTTAGCTATAACGTTTCAGTGTTCTAATAAAATTTTAAGCTGCTATACATCAGCCAAATTAGTTATTTTCTCATTGATAAAAACTGTTATGATTACGTAATTAGACTATAAATACAATAAAAAATCTATATAAAAATAAACTATATGTAAACCAAAAATTGTTTCAAGTTTGTATTATTGCATTAACCCACAGTCATTTTACAGTTCAAAAAATCAAATAAAAATTTAACTTGACTAAATTATTTTATACTGTTAACTTAAAGTAGTCTTAACTTTAGTTTAACCTTTTCCTGTTAAATATTCTTATAGTTTTGTTACAAACTTAATAAACATACATCTGTTTTATTTCAAATCCACAGTCTATATGATTAAAACAGCGTAAATAATACTTAATAACATAGTAGATAAACTATGCTTCAAGTTTAAGCTATCAGTTTTAAATAACTTACTTTAAGTTTACAAGTTATTTAGTTCGTTCGTTTTATCAAAACAAAATACTTTTAAACAATTGCTTAAACTGATTAAAAAATAAAAATAAAATCTAATGGTACTTAAATTAACAGTGTTTAACTATTATTATTAGTAAAGTGCTACAAACCTTCAGATAAAAAGTATAAAATCAGCAATTACTACTTGTTTTGCAATTATAAAAATAGTAATAAGAAAAAATGTCTATTAATTCATTTGTATTATTATAGGAAAACTTTGTAAATGAGTTTAATACCTTTTTTTATTTCGATTACTGACGTCGCTTCTAAATACCACAAAATATTACTTTTATAATTAATATATTTTACATAAACAACTTCGAAACTTCAAGCACTTAAAAGATGATTGATTCATGGTCAGCAAAATTATTTTTACTTCCTAATAAATTTTATTAAAAACAGCTAATGGAAATGCTGTTAACTTTAATTCAAAACGGTTAAATACTTCTATTTTTTGAACCTAAATTTGTGATTTTGGAAAAATTTAAATAGTAAAAGTTGATGAAAGTCCAAAAAAAAACTTAAATTTTTGTTAAACTTCTAATAAAAAAGCCATATACAATCATTTGTCTATATTTTTTCACTATTAAAATAAATTCTAAAGAATTAGATAAACAAGTGTAATATTTTTAACTATAATAATGTTAGTTAATTCTAAATACATATTAAATAAAGCTTTTAATACAAAAAAAGATGTTATAATCAAAATTCTCTTTTCAACACCTTGAAAACATTTTGACCAAATCAATTAACAATATGTTTCAGTGCTTACTACTAACTCTGTACAAATTTTGGACCGATATTAATTCGTAATAGTTTGTCACTTGGTTTTATTTAAAAATTATAACGAATTAATTTTAAATTCGTTATAAGCAAACTGTTGAGAGTTTTTAACAATTTTAAGCAAAGTTTTTTTGATTAACTTGTTACAATAACATGTATGGTTTTAAAAGTAAATAGTATAATTATAAAAACAATGTTTATAACAATGAAATATTCTTAATTCCAATTTTTATATAAATACAAAATCAAAAACAAAATGCAACAAAAAGCCACTTTTAGGTATTGTTAATGAGAACATGTATTACCAAATGCACGCTAGGTTTAAACATTTGATACTTTTAGTTAATTTAATTTTTACTCACTATTGTAGAGTTATAAAAATTATAAAGTAAACTAAATATTTTCTTATATAAACTAGTAATGCAGAAAAAGGTTAGTTCGTTTTACAACAACTTTTTTCTCATACTCTTATTACGTACTATAAATGAAATCTTATGTTTACTCATTCCGTCTTACAAAATGAATCAATATCTTTTTTGTTTATTATACTTATTTTTTGAACAAAGCAATACTGTTTTTATATATTGTTAAATAAAATAAAATATTTTCAATCAAGTATAGTCTACTTGTGGCTTCTGATTTAGAAATTTTAAAAATAAAAAATAAAAATTTTGCAGCGACAATCAAATTTAATTTTAAGCAAATTTATGTTTAACATTAAACACTTTAAACAAAATGTTCCAAATAAACGCAAAATACTAATTTTACATTGCGCAGTTATTTTAAGTTTTGTTTTGCGACGTAAAATTTTAGACATCAAAAATATTTTTAAGACTAGAGTGACGTAATAGTGAAAATATCGCAAACTGACTGTTTAATTTTTAAGTTTATATTTAAACATTATTTCATTTTAAACAAATATCTAAGTTACCACCTTGTCCCAATTTAAAACTGCATAAAACTGCAGTTAGATAAATTAAAAAAAACATTTTAGTTAAAACTTTTTTGCTTTGATACACGGAACACTCCTGGTATTAAATATCAAGTTTTTTAGTTTTCTACATTCACTTTATAAGTATTATTCAAGCTATTATTTGAAAAAATTAAACATTTACCTCGATAAATATAGTTACACACACATATGAAAATTTGTTATATAAAAGAAATTTTATGTTTTAATTATGAACTCTTTTATACAATTATTTTTTAGTTTTATTTTGAAAATTTTATATTGATACAACACAAGTAATGATATTCTTAGCAAGTTCTTAAAGATTAAAAGTACTCATAGTGTAGTACACAAACAAAATCAATGAAATAATAAACATTTTCTTTAATTTTTATAACTAGAACCGTTAATTTAAAGAAAAATAATGTTTTAGCTAAATCTTAAATTGGTTCAAATATGGTTAAACAGTTAATAAAAAATAAAAACAGTTACAAACTACAAGCGTTTGCAAAAAACAAATATGTTACTAAAACAATTTCATAAAGTTTTTTTTGTTATTTATTTATATCTTTTTTAAGCCCTGTTTTCTTTATTTTGAACAGCACATCATCACTGACACTTTTTATTAAGACTAAAAAAAAGTTAGTAAAGTATAATTTAAAAGTAGACAATTAAATTTCAATAAAATACAAATTTATTTTTTACGTAAGAAAAATAGCTCTTGTTATGAAATGTCACACTAGCTGTCAAAACTTGGTGTTAAATTTAAGCATTTATATTTATAATATATTGTTAAAAGTTTTAAACTAAGGTAAATTTTAAGTCAAACAAGTCAAAAAAAACGAAAAGAAACTGCTAAATAACTAGTTAAACTTCAAAATAAAAAACGATTTATATGAATTCGTATGTACGAAACAGTTTGATATCAAAAATAACTTGAAATTTAAATAACTTTAAAAATAACGGTTTCATGTTTTTTTTTTATGTATCTTAGACCACTAGTGACGTATTATTAAAAAACCGGCAAACGCTCGCATTATTCGAATGTTTATAAATAAAGGTGGTTTGAAACTAAATGTTTCAAAAACGTCTTTAACGTTATCCAACTTTTAAACGGCATTGCGCCGCATATATATTCAATTTAAAGTTTTTTTTTACACGAACATGCCATGAAAATTGTTAATATTAGTTGTAACAACTGCTCCTAAAACGGTGAATTAGTCTTAGTTGTCGAAAATAAACGTGTTTAAAACTATGAATTTTTTGTTTTTGAGTGTGATATATCAAAAAGAGTGTAAGTTTAATCTATGTTGTTTAAGTACCAACAATTAAAAAAAGAAAAACCGAACTATTATATTGAAAAGTATTTTTAAATTAAAAAAATCAAACTGATGTTTAGTTTCCTTATAACTTGGACAAAATTCCTAGCTTTTAAATTATTGTCGCATAACGAAATGTTCAAGTACATTGTTTTAACCTTTTCTGGTTGTAATAAGTATGTACAGTGCAATTACTTCGATGTTTTAACAAAAATATTGTAGAACACAATTTTGAACATACTTTTGAGTATCTTTTTAACAATTTTAAGCAACGCTTTTATTTTTGATTAACTTTTTTCACTGATAAATATATTTCTTTGAAACTAGATAGTATAGTTCATAAAAGAAAGTTTAATTTGGCTAAAAGATTCTTAATTACTATTCTCATATAAATAGAAAATTCGTAGACAAAAATGCAACAAAAAGCGAAATATTGTTAATAAACTACCACCAAAATTTAGTTTTTAATGTTTAAAACATTAAAAAATTTATTTTCTTGGTAGGAGTTTAATAATCTTAAAGGGACACTTTTGCGCGAAGGTTCAAATATGCACGAAGACTCTTTTGCACGGCGGCAGTTTTGCACGAAGGGTCACTTTTGCACGAGTTGAAAAAGAACTTGATTTTTTTTTTATTAAGTTTAGTTTTTAGAAAATACCTACTTTTATACTGTTTCTGATGAAACAATATTTAATGAGATAAAAGATTTACTATAACTTATTGCTACATGTTAAACATTCTCCAGGTGTTGGTAAATAATAGTTTAATTCAAATTACAAACATTTTCCGTTTGAGTTACATTAAATAGTTACAGCTTGGTTGTTAGAATTATTGCTTTTTATCAGTTTACCTTGTCCTAGTTTAAAAAATACGCGATTAATAAAAAGTATACACTTATAATTATGTTTGGACACAGTTTATATAGTTTCAACATAATAACTTAATCTAGAATACGTTAATAATATACTTTTACAATGTCAAACATTTATTCTGCAATTATCGTCAGTATATCTGTTTCAAATTTTAAAAATAAATCAGAAAAAAATTCTAACTACTAAATGTTAATCTATATATTACATTTTTTTATTTTTGTATGACCAATGTACTCTTTCTGTAACTTTTTAGGCCTGAAAAAGCATTATATTCTCATGCTTATAATTATTTTAGCTGATGTTATTGTACATGTGTTTATTATATAGTGTTTCCTGTTTTTTCAATTTTGTTTACATTTTACGAAAAAATTTTATAGCGACAAAGTTTTAGGTTAAAAGATCTCTGCATTTTAAAAATTTTTAATTTTTTTGTCGAGAAAGAATTCCTCAATACAAAATTAATTTTGTCAGTCTACAGCTAATTGCTGTTTAAAGAATTATGAAAACAAGTCATATCTCATACGAACAACTTTGCATTAGCTTATTTAAATAAAAAGCTTAAGATAGTTTGTGGGAATTGTTTTTATTAAAATACAAAAGACTGATAATAAAAGACTAGTTTTTTTTTTGCAGAAAGTTTAAGTTACTGTTTATACAAGTGAAAATTTAATATTTTATTTAAATAACTGTTTAAAAAAAGCTTAAAAAGGCGCTTATAATAATAGGCATTGTGTGCGAAAAAAACTTTTGTTCATCGAAAAGACTTGGATTTGTCTTTTCAAGGAAATTGTTGACTGAAAGGACAAATTATCTCATTTTTTGTTTATATAACTAACAAAAAATTCAGCTATATAGATTAAGGTTGATACTAGAAAACTTTAAAACATTGGAAATAGGTTTATTTGGAAATAGGTTTATTGTTTTAAAGATAAATATTTATTTTATTTTTTTCTAGTCTAAAACTAAACATTTGTAAACCTGTTTAAGAATTGTGATTTGTAAAAATATTATTATTAGATATAACATTAAATTAATATATAATAAACCTTCTTAAAAATATTACATAAATTTTCGCTTATTTTCAATAACTTTAAAACAGTTTAAGTTAATTTAAAGATTTTAGCTACTAGCCTTTTCAAATTTTAATACATTAAAATATGCTTAAATCATAAGTGCTTCATCGTTACTAGAAAAAAAAAACAATACTTGCTTTAAATTTTAATAATTCTACTTGTTGATTTTTTAAATTAATCAGCAGTTATTGTAATAAATATATCTCTATACTTCTATGTCAGATATTAACCTAGATTAATTCAACTTGTGCTTTCAAATATTAGATTGCAACTTTATGATCTACTTATTTTTTTAAATTTAAAATAACTTAGACTATAACAAGATAGTTGAGCAATATAAAATGTATATTGAAAATTACTTATTCATATAAAATATTTAAAAAACTGTCCATTGCTTAACAGAAGTTGTAAAGACAAAAAATTAGTAATTACATATTTAACCTCCTTTTATCTAACAAAGTTATTATTCCAATAACTCAATTTTAGTAGCTTGTTTTTCAACTAAGTGTTCTTTTATTTAGAGTTCATTATTCAGAATGAATTAAATGTTGTGATTCATTTGAAGCTAAAGTTTTCTGTAGTAACTCTATTGTAAAATTTATTTTAACTTATCAATTTGCACATATTTCAAAATACTTAGACTTTTTCTTCATGCAATCAATTTTTATAATAATATTTCAAACTGAAATTTTAAAGATACAAATACCAATAAAATTGATAAGTTATGTGGTATGTATTTTATAGGATATATTTTTTAATATACAACTTATACCAAAGTTCAATGTAACTACATATTTAAACCGATAATGTTGTTATTAGTTTTCTGTTTTTAAAGAATTTATAGTAGTATTAGTATTAAATTTGCATTAATAAGCATACAAAAATAATAATATTACTAAGAACGCATTCTTAAGAATTGTGTAAACAGGTTAACATAAAACTAATGAAACGTGTAACTACTTCATAATTAAGTTTACTACAGCTAACAGACATCTTAAATTCAATTGAATTGTTATTTGAACAATTTAAAAATAAAAACATAAACAGCTTAAAGTTGTATAACAAACTAAACTATTAAGTTTTTGAAAAGTTTACATTCTGAAAAATTGTTGTTCTAAAAACTCTATTAATATCAGTAAAACTTGTTTAAAATTTGGTGCATATTTGACCCTTTGTGCATATTAGAATCCTACCAATTAGACTTAGTTTTGTTGTTGTTGTTAGATGATTTAAAAATTTTGTTATTTAAAAAAAATCATATATAAACTTTTTTTGTTTGAACTATTATATAAAATTGTTATTTAGATAACTTAAAATAAAAAAATGTATACATAGGGTTACCAATTAAAAACTATAAAAATTATTTTTAAACTTAAACTTTAAAGAAGTATAAGTATTGTGCTTACCATTATTTTAAATTAAAACATGTTGTAGTTTTTTAAAATTAAGTTTAATTAACTTTTGAAAAACTATTATTTAAAAAATAACCTTTTAAAACTTTATTAAAAATTATACAAAATATTTAACCTATAAATAAATAAGTTTTGTAAACAGTGATTAAAAAAAAAACAGTTTTTCAATTTTCGTCATTATTTTCTAGAATTTGACATTTGATTAACATAAACTATTAGTTTCATAACTTTGCTAAATCTAACTAATATATTTGTTATAAGCAGAGTTATTAAAATTAAAGTCTTTTTTCAACTATAAAAGTATAGTTTAATATTAATTTATTACTAAAAAAAATAATTAATTAGTGTTTAAAAAATGGTTTTAAGGATGTAAGTATAGCGTTGTAGATATAAGACACTTTTTAACTTTGTAAGTTATTTTCGAATTCAATTTATAAAATACAAAACGTGAAACCATCAGAAAAAAACTACATTAAAATAAGAAAATTATACTCTTTTAATCATAAAATTTGTGATACAGAATTTTTGAAAACATTTTTGCAATGAATTTTTATGAAAGTATAGCAAATAAATACCTAAACAAACAAAACTTGACGAACAAATTGTGCGAGCAACTAGAATAAATAAAACGCTTATTTTGATCGTTTATTATCATATGAAACGAAATAAAAACTTAATTTTTGTTTGTAACTTTAACTTAATCAATTTCATGTCTTTAAAATCAATTTAATAATATTTGTAAAAAGGTAAATCTATAATTTTATTACTATTGAAATTTTACTAAAATGTTTAGAGACTAGATATTTCATTTAACACAATATTTTGTAAAAAAAAAACGTATATAACGTATAATGACGTTTATTTAAGCTAAACAAAAAAAAAACTCATCTTCAACCATTAAAGAGAAATGATAAAAAAAAAGATGTATGATTTTAAATCAACACAAAGATTTAATTAATGTCAACAAAACAAACGAGAATTTATGTTTTAAAAAGCTATGATATAAACAAAAACGAAATTTATTATAAAACTTCTCATTGTCCAAAATTAAATGCTATACTCGCCTAATTAAAGTTTATATTAAAATAACTTATGAACTTATGTTTATAATAAAAGTAAATTGAGATTTACGCATATTCAAATTACAATATTTTTTTGTATTATAAAATTGTAACTGTTATACTTGGAGTTTTATAAATTAAAAGTCTTTCTTTTTTGAACACTTAAAAAAACTTCATGTAATGGAAAATATATTATATGCCTAAAAAAATACTTTTTCTACTATTATATATCAACTTTCTGTTTTCTACAACTTTTCTTTAAACTGCGTTTCTTTTCCAGAAACTTTTTTTAAACGCCTTATAAAAAAGTTATAAAAGTTTTCAAAAAATATAAAACTGCCGTCTTTCTTGAAAAACTTTTCTAATATTCTAGAAACCGTTTTTTTTCTTCAAAGCTTCTATACTTTTATCTTCTACTTCTTTTTTGTTTTATTTTGAACTTTCCTTTTTTTCATTTTTTCAATTTTCAAAATTTTTTAGTATTTTTATCACTTGAAAATTTTAAATCGGTGTCTTCTACAAACACAACCTCCTCAACTCTCTTAAAAACTTTTTCTAACTGATTTTTAATTAAATCTAGTTTTTCTTTATGTTTTTCAACTGCAAAACTTTCGACTGTTCTTTCACTCTTAAAGTTTAATAGTTTTAGAATATTTTCGCCAACTTTACACATTGTAACAGTTGTAACGTATAAATTTAAAGTCATCAAAAAATAATGTTGACACCTAAAGTAGATACCAGAACTTTGAATGGCTTTGATCTTTTAACTTAATAGGTAGGTCTGTTCAAAGTTTACTACCCTAATAAGCTAGTAATTTATGACCATTACTGCTTTTAAGTTTTGGTAAGAAAAAAATTGTTTTTGAGCACTTTTATTTTTTTTTAGACAATAAAATGTCAAGTTTAAACAATTTTATTTTACTTAAACACTTAAACATTTTTTGAACAGTATTGAAATTATTTCTCCTTACTTTATTCTTTGACTATATTTGTAGTGGGTGTATTATACTAAATAATGATGTATAAAAATATATTAAAGTTTAAAAAAATCAAAATAATACTACAGAACTTCAGAACTATTGTAAAAACATTAATTATTATTAAATTTTTATTTTATTTAATTATTAAAACTTATCAAAAAACATTATTGCATATAGAGTAATTTTAAAATCTTTAAAAAAATCAATTAAGATTAGAAAAAAACAAAATTTTTATTACTATATTAAGTTAAAGAAACTATAAAATGTTTTTTTTTTTTAATTTAAAAGGAAAAAAGTAAGTCTAAAGTAAATCTAAAACTTAAATTATAACTAAATATATGTTTATTAAACATACAAAACATAATAATGTTCCTAGATAAAAACTTAATTAAAAACTAAACTTTCATATAATAACATTGAATTTTATCGTAATAAAGTGTAATACACAATTAATAGTTTAATATTGTAAAAAATTTAAAACGTTTTTCCTAGTTTTAAAAAAAACTGTAAAAAAATAAAACTTAATTGAAAATGAGAAAATTTACAACAATGTTACGAAAAAAGGTTAATGTATAACTACAATCGTAATTAAGTAAATAAGCTGTTTGTTTTGTTTAACACAATTAAAGTTTCCGCACCTGAGACAATATTGCACTGTGAAACCATTTGATTTTCAAAATTAAGTATAATAAACATTAAATTTTGACATAACTTGTGTTTGTTTACAAGTTATGAGAAAATCATGGTCAACTTAAATCACTATAATAAACTTTTTGTCAAATAGAAAATAGTTGGTTATGTAATCACAAACGAAATCATATTTAAATTATGATTATTTTTTGTAGCTACTTAAAATTTTAGTTTTCATTCTTAATTCATATAAGTTTGATTTTTAAAAAACAGTGAATAAACTTTTGTATATAAATAAACATAAAAATAAAAAGGTAAAAACAGAATTGAAAGTTAAACTAAAGTATAAACATATTTTAGTTTAACAACTTACACAAGTCAAAATAAATAAGTTTTTCAAATCAGTAAATTCAATTAAAGTATCAAGAATTAAACTTACAAAACATAGTTGAATTTTAAAGTAGTAGTATCTAACAAATATAAGTAAATAGGTAATAAATTAGTATAAAAATTTCATTCTTAAACCATTTAGTTTAGATGATAGATTATTATCAGACATGAGGTTAAATTTTTTTGTAAAACAAACAAATCTTTGTTTGTTTAAGTGTTCTAACGACACGCTAGTGTTTACTAGTGCTATTTTACGTTTTTGTTTAACTAAACACAAAAGAAAACAGTTTTGTTTTTATATCTTAGTGTTAGAACATTGCAAACACAAATAAAAAATATTAGATACATTTTAAGTACAACATTTTCTTTTTTAAGTTGCGTACTCAACGAAAAGTGAGTACTTGTAAAGTGCGAACTCAAGAGAAATACTGCTGTGTTCATTAATCAGTTGGCATGCCATCATTAGCAATTTCACAAATCTACTGGGTAGTTATTATTATTTGATAATTTATTTACAAACTTTTAAGTTTTTCTAAACGTTATCAAGAATCTTACTTAATATTATAAAATGTTTACATTAAACTTGAATAAACACAAGGACGTTTGAAAAAGTATATATACTAAAACTGTTAGTTTTTTTTTTAAGCTGAAAAAACAAGTGATGACAAAAACTTAAATAAGTCTTTTTTGAAAATAAAATCATGAAAAAATTGGGACTGTTTTCTTTTTTTAGAAAATATGTTTACATTTGACTTTAAAACTTCGTAAATTTTTTTCAATTTAATTATTGTATATAAAAAGAAACCGATGTTGTGAATTTAAAAGGTTTTTTAACCAGCCTAAAGCTAATATTTAAAAAAAAGTAAGTTTTTTTGATTAATTTTGTTCTATTAATTTTCCAATCATATTTTGAAAATAACAAAACTCATAAAACTTGTATTCAAACGTTAATGTTTTGTACAAAAACAAATAAATAGATAACTAAACTAAAACGGACAATTAATACTTATGATCACAATAAGGTGCGGTCACAGCTCAGAATCCTTAGGAAATAAATTATTTGTCATAGGAAGGGTTGATCATGCCAATTAGATCATCAGACCACAAGTTTCGGTAGACTGAGACCGGTCTCAGTCTACCGAAACTTGTGGTCTGATGATCGAATTGGCATAATCAACCCTTTTGTTAAATTTGAGCTTGTCTCACGGCAAACGAAAGTCCGGACTTGTTCTGCAGACTTTCGCCGATTTTGTTGATTGTCATAGGAAGTTGTGCAGGAAGTAGCAAAGAATCGTGTGAAGTTTTTGAAATTTTGAAAAGTTTGTTCTCCTCAAACCGAAACCAAACTCGATGAATTTCGACTTGAACAACGTTGCTTGTGGTTTTTCTGTTGCAAGTAGACTTGTTATAATCAGAAATGAATCCCACCGGTTTTGTGTTATGACGTCGAAACTGAAGAATGGAGTGAAGAATTGTTTGAAACCACCAAAATACTATTAGCATTCTCTTCCTGTGCTGTACCTGGATTGAAATTTTGAATTTAACCGACAACATTGTTTTTAAAACTTATTTTTAAAGTTGTTATTTACTATGTTATAAATATCTAGTATGTTTTGATATTATTTTTCGATGTGTATAGAAATTTTAATTTTTGTACGAAGAGTACACCATTTTAACAAAACAATTCATTAATGATTAAATGTAACTCCTTGTAATAATTCAATGAGTTAAGAGTAGTTGAAATAATTTTGTTTACTTTAAGCCTATATAATACTAACGTACAAATTTTATTACATGTGTTTGCGCTATTTAAAATATATATTTTGATTTATTTTCCAGTATTTTTCTATTTTTTTATTTAAAGAAGTAATTTAAGCTTTTTTTTTTATTAAATCGTTTTTTTCAGTCAAACATAATATGTTTAAAATTATTAATGACAAAAACACTTTGATAACTAAGATAAATACTGCTTAAGCTATTCTACAAAAACATATAGCATTTTTAAACCACTTTAAACATAAAAGCTGTACTACAGTCCAATTAGCTTAATATTATTCTAAAACTATGAAGTTTAACTATTAATTTTCTCTCAAACATGAATATGACTTAACAATTAAAGCTAGGTTTGCAATTTGTAAATAAAAAATAAAGCTTAACATTTTATATTTTCTATTTTGTTTCTGTTAGACAGTTGAATAATAAAACTTAAAGTAAAAACTAACAAGTTATTCCAGGTTTTTACAGTCTGTTATAATATATTTTTATTAAACAAATGAATTGTTTTGGTAGTCTTCGTATGTTTGTAAAACTTTATTATAATCATTTAATGATATCATCATTTATGTTCATTATTAAACTGATTTTAATTTACAATTGTGTCATATACTTGATTAATTTTTATGAGAAACTCCAGTCATATTTTACTTTACCGTTATAAACGTAAATAAATTATCAACTAAACTTTTAATATGTAAATTGAAACTTATTTTAAGGCTCAACTTAAATTACAACTATAATAAACAACTATTATTAGCATTCTACTTAAATTTAATCATACTCTTTTTTATGCATTTCAAACACTAAAACTGTTATAAAAATATCATATTACAATCAAACTAGTGTTTGATCGTATATATCTGGACAACTTAAAAAATAGATAATGACCTGTCAATAAGTTGTAATTTCTACAGGCTAAATGAAGTTTAAAAAATTCTGTTAGAATGTTGTTTTGTAGTGTATGAAAAGTCTTTTGGTTATTAAAAACACCAATGCATGTTGTAAATTTTATTTTAAAAAAAGTATAATTATTTTGTTTCAACTAATTAACTTTGTTTAAGCAAAACTTTTATGTTTCAAGACCAGTGAGGAAAATGTATAGTGTTAAAAATTTGAACACTAGTTAAAGTTCTGTTTGGCTGTAAAACATTTTAGCAGCTATGTTTGTTATAGTTTATTTGTAAGCCGAAAACTTAAACTGATAAGGATTGCTTAGTTTTGTCAATTAAAACTTTAGTTGGTAGATTTTTGTGTGACAAACTAGTTTTAAATAAAAACAGTTATTTGTAATGATACAAAAAGTGTTATAATTCTACATTTGTTTAAAGTAACTTTTTCAAAATTTTATCTACTTTGGTTGATTTCGGTTATACTAAGGTAGAAAAAGAGTAAAACGTTTTTTATGATTTTTTTTTGCATATTATTGTACAAACATATATTTAAACTTATTAAATCAAAAATAAAATTGTTAAATAAAATTCAAAAAACTTTTATTTCTATTTAATATAACAATTAAATTTTTAATGATTTTTTTATAATGTAAAAAAATATTATTTCGTAATTTATAAACTTCAAACTGGAATTTAAACTTTGCTAATTATTACAACTATTTTAAGGGCTTTTATTAAAAAATTAGCTTGGTAAGCCGTAAAAAGCTACTTTAGATCATTTTTTTGTGTTCAATACTTCATAAATAAAAGTTTCACTTCCACAAGTCTTATTTTAGTCTGAAATTTTACAAAACAATCCTATTCGAATAAAAAATTAATACTTTTATTAAACAAAACGTTTTCATACCAACAAGTTTATTTATTTAACTTATGAGCAAACATTATATAAAAAATATATATTTGCTTAAATATTTGTACTTAACGCTGAGTAAACTTTAAAAAGTAAACAGTTGTAAACGATACTAAATAGTTAAACAACATTTAAGTACAAATTAGTGATAAAACAATATCAAGGCTATAAAAAAGTAGTAAAACTATTTTAGAGTAGTTTTAAAAATAAAAACTATTACAAATTTGTTGTTTTGTTTTTTTATTACAAATACTTTATAAAAAGTAAACTATCTGTAGTAAAGTAAATTTAAAAGGATTTTTAAAAAACGTTCAGAATTTAAATCTATATGAAACAAATTTAGACTTTTATAGATATTATAATAAAAATATGTTTAATATTTTTATTTTACACTACTGTAACTTGTTTATGTAAACTCGCCTGCTACTATCATAAACAAAAACAATTGAAATAAGTCATTACTTTTTTTATAAAAGTTAAAAAAAGTTTTCGGCTTGTTAACTTCACGTAAACAAATAAAAGTTTTGAAACTTAATCAAGTGCTAAAGAGCGAACTAGATTTACAAAAAGTTTTACATACATTGAACGATATATACTGTTGTTTTAATTAGTTGGTCATTATAGCTGCAATTTTATGTTTTTCAAAAAGTTAGTGCATTTTATTGCATTGGTAACAACAGGTGTCATAATAATTTTCAGGTTTAATAAATTCCTTTAACTGTTGTAGCATACTTTAAAGTTTTTAAGATTTTCGTAAATATCAAAAATGGTCAAACTTAAATACACAAGAATAAATAAACACAAGTCTTTTTATATTTCACATAGACAACTATGTTAAATAAGTTAAAAGTTGTACAAGTTTTAAAAATCATCGGGTAGAATCACCTGCCTAGTAAACATAAAATATAATGTTATAAAAACTGCATTTGACTTTTTTAAATATGTTATAAACATGTTACACGTATATCCTGGATATAACTGGTAATTTATTTAACGATATTGTTATTTTACCAAAAACAGGAAAAGAAAATGTGCTAAAAGTTGCACAAGTTTAAAGCATCAAGGTAAAGTTTACTTTTATAAAAAAATACGAAAACTAATATACTCAGGATCGCATTTACTATATTAACAATAGTTTATACATTTAGTAAGATTAATAATTTTTACTTTTTAATGTTTCTTGCACACAAAGTTGAGGGGTAATAAAAGCTGTAAAAGTTTAGAACATCAAAAGTAAAATCAATTTTTTAGAACACTAAAAGTACAATGTGCTAACAACAGCTTTTATCATAATTATGTTTATATAGATAAAAAATATACAATATGACTACATTTGTAATTTTAAATTTACAAGATTTTTTTCACACAAAATTGTCGGAAAACTTATTAAAAACTGCACTTATATTCCATCACGGTAACTGCTAAGCATACTGTCTTCTTATCGCATTATGACATCACTTTCCAATCTGAGCTCGATTATGACGTAATAGAGACAACTGCTTTCCCTCAACCAGATTGCATTTACTCGATGCTGATCAGTGAAGGGCAATATATTATTTGTTTTGTTAAAATATTAAACTTATATTATTTTGTTTTGTTTAAATATTATTCTTATATTATTTGTTTTGTTTAAATATTATACTTATATTATTTGTTTTATTTTGTTTAAATATTATGCTTGTGTTATACTACTTTGTTTTGATTGAACATTATACTTACTAGTTTTGTTTAAATAGTATACTTGTTTTATATTATACTGTTTTTTTTAAATAATATATTTATGTTATATCGTTTTGTTTTTTTAAACACTATATTTTTTTTTTTAAGTGCTTTTTTTTTGTAGTTTAAATGGTAAACAGTTTATATAAGTTTTTTTTTTCTTATTTTTATTTTTAAGTTATTAAACTTGTTGCTATAAACAATTACGAAAGCATTAAAGGTTTATTTATTTTTATATAATTAGTTTAAACAAGTTATGTTTTTTATTTGTTGATTGTTAGAACTTTAATGAAGTATTAAAAAGACATAATGAAATAGTTTTTGTTTGGTTAATTTTAGTGTTAGACGATTTCTTTCATTTTTTGTCTATTTTCTTTTGTTTAATATGTTTGGAAAAATAATCAAAACTGCATTTTTAAAACATTCTATAAGTTTCTAGACCTAAATTTAATTTAGTTTATTGAATTAATATTAATTATATAGTTATAATTATATTTTGTACAACATAACAAGAGCTCAATATTGTAAACTATTAGTCCTTTAAGCATGTAAAATAAAACAAATATGTATAGTTTTATAGCTTGTTTTTTGTTAAAGCTTAGAACTTAATATTTAATATACACAAAAAAAAAAGTATCGAGATATGAATAAAAACATATTAATAAAATTTCAAATACGTTTTGGTAAAACTATTGTCGGTCTTCAATTTTATTTATGAAAATTATAACTTTTTTTACTTTAAAAATAGTCTATATGAGTACCGTATACTTATTAAATATCAAAACTACTTCTATGTTTAAAAACTAAAAAAACTCATAACAATGTAGTATGCTCGATTGTAAACTATGTTTTAAACTATAAATATGTATTAAATTTTAAGTTTTACTTAAAAAGTACAACTTTTTAAATTGTAAAATTATATTAACTTAATCAAATATAAACATGTAGTTATTTTAGTACAAATATTTTTTGTTTACTTGAGTTAATGTGATATTTACTACTTTATTCGTTTAGTTAAGCACTACTCTAAGCTAAAACTCAAAAATAAGTTTGCATTTTCAATAAAATTGCTAGCCTAAACATCTTGTAACTTTTTGTTAATGTATTTGTTTATAGCCTAAAGAAAACTAAAGTTTATATAATAACAAAGCTTTACAAAACTTTTATATTTATTTTAAGGTGATTTTTACAACATCCGAAAAAAATGTTTCTGTTTAAATTTGATTGTTTGATCCGAAATTTTTTGAAACTTTAAAGTTCTTTTGTTTTTTAATCATATATAAATATCCGTTCTTTCTGCATTTTTTAAATAAATAAATTTTTGAAGTTTTAGTTTTATTTTTTATATAAAACTATTGATGTCTTTTAAGTCTATACTCGATAAATATGCTTAAAAATGTAAAATTAGCTATACCATTTAAAAAAAATGTATTTGAAATAAATAAACTGAAAGTAAGAACTTGTTACAGACTTCTATTTTACTTAAAGTTTATGTATTTTTCTTTATGTTGAAAACAGTTACTAGTTTTCTTAATAACAAATTTTATTTTAAAATAAAAACCTAGTAGCCCAGTTTTATCTAAAAAAAATCTTGATCTAAGCAACACAGTGTTTTATGATTTAAAGAAGAATATAAAATTTAAACAAACAGTTTAATATTTTAAAAGTTTATTCCTTCAACAATACTTACTTAAAAATTTTAATTAGTTTAACTTAAATTATGTTTTATAACAACGTATCACCGAGTTTGTTATAATTTTTTCAGGTTTAACTTGTTAAATGTAAGATGCCCTTTTATGGGCAAGGTGATGACTACGGTTGCTATGACAACCATGACGTCATGACACCCCATGACACCTCTGTGTACCTGAACCGTGTCGACAGTCCCTATGGTGTACCTGGTGACCAGAGGTTTCTATGACGTCATAAAAAGCTTCTCGATTTTTTTTTTTTGCTTAATGCTTTTCTCAGCTAAAAGGTTAAATAACGATTACTTGTTGAGAACTAGCTAATTGACAAAGTGTTATTCATTAAAGTTTACATATAAAGAAATCTTATTCTATAAAAACATATTTTTTACTAGTTTTCTAATCAGCTTTTTTTGAAATACTAATTGAGTTTGCATCTTACTTGATTTTTATAAGTAATAACGATTTCAAATGTACCATAACATTTGCAAATTTAGTTAAACGTAAATATTGTTTTTCTAGTTTAAACGTTATATAAAAATCAATACTCAATGATGTTTATATAATAATGTGAGATGGTTTAGCTGTAAAGTATTTTTTTATGATACAGTATTGTATTATAAAAAGCAATTTTCTTTTAACGCCTACGAATAAATGACTAGAATTTACAGACAAGTATACTACAGACCTTTTAATATGTATATAACAAATTTACAATTGCTTTAAATATATGCCATTTTCTATTGTAAGTATCAATTGTCATCATAATATTAAGTAAAATAATGATTAGTCTGCTTAAAATTTGTTATAGATAATTTTTAAACTCAAAAGTTAGATTGTTACGAACTTAAAGCTTAAGTTTCTTACATTTATATTACCTTAATTACATTTATACTATAATACCTCAATTTTCTTACGTTTGATATTTTCGGAGCTTATCTTTGATAAAGATGGTCTAAAAAACTTACATATACTAGCTAATAAAATAAGTATCAAATAAAAAAAGTATGTATTCGCCGTTTTTGTTGGTAATGTTTGGTTAATTTTCTTATCCAAGCAAGTTTTTTTGTTGCTTTTCATGTAGCTTTTGAATATTCAGCTTAACTAGTTTTTGGTATAAATACAGTTTTATTAATTTTCTTTAAATCAATATTTTGTTTGTTGTAGTTTGTATTAATTCTAAGCCAAGTTGCCTTTATTTATTAAATTGCTTCTTAAACCATCCAGCTTTGTTACGCTTTCCATCATCTCGACAGCTTTTGTAAAACTAACCAATCAGAAGCATTCTTATTGTGATGCACTTCGTTGCCTAGATACCGAGACAGCAGCATGCCCCACAGTTACCGCGGGAGAACCCCCTCCCCACTGATGTCAGTAAGAAGCCACCAAGTGGTGAGACCCCAATCTCAGAAAAACTACGTCAACGCGTTGCTTGCCGATGAACAGGTATGATGTCTAGTGGGTAAAGAGTTAAAAAAAATATTTCAAAATATTAAATATAGAAACTTTTTCATACTTTTGAATGCAAAAAAAACTTTCTGATTTTATTTTACCTTTAATAAATCTAGTGTTTAATGTAGTAATTTTAGCTTCTCATTTCCAATAAACTTATAATAGCATTTTTTTGACCATACAACTTGGTCTGAAAAGTTATACTATTGCAAAAAACAATATTTTTAAAAAGCCGAAAAGTATTAGAAGTAATAAGTATCTATATTGAAAGTAATTGCACAAAAATTGCATTTTACTGATAAACCTTCAAAAATTTTAAATTTCCTTTTATTTAAATAAACGAGCGTTAAACTTTATATGTTAGATTTAAAATAAAATATTGATAAAGTTTTAGTTAGTGTTTTAAATTGTCAATTTTTCAACAGGAGCTTGAACAAATGTACGAACCTTCAGTTAACGAAATTATGGATAGAAACAGGTTTTTCAGTAGTTTTGAACTAAATCAGATGTATTGTATATGTTATCTAATATTGCTATCTAACACTAAGTTTATTCAATATTCAAAATTTTAAAGTGATACTCACCTTAATCATTTGTTTAGAACAAATTTGTACGTGAACATCTGACTTAACGAGTGAAATTAAGTTGTATTTAAAAAAACATAACTGAACACTTGTGTTGTAAGCTGTTCACATCTATAAATGAATAAAGTTTTTTATATAACAGTTTTAGATTTTAGTTATATATCTGCATTTTTATAATAAGAGTTATTTTGAGACGAAACTCAGTAAAAAGTATATTATCAACTTTTTATCTAATACAGTCTTAGATCAATTTCAGAAGTTCTTACTCTTTAGATATATCCTTAAATGAAATGTTAAATCCCTTAACATCACCATTTCAAAAAAACTCATAAACATATGAGTACATTTAATTTATTCAATTTTTTCTTAGAAAATCCTATTCTCTCCCGTTACGTCAGCAGCTTCAAACTTATGACGACATGAATTACGAAGACTACGAAATACCAGACACGTATTACGAAGAACAGGATCCGTACCATGTCAAGCAGAACAGGGGATACTACAGGCCAATCGACCATTACCAGGCAGACGTACAATACGACCGCGTCCATAACAGGTTGAAACATTTATAAATATAAATAATATTTAAAAGGGCGTTATTTGTTAACTGAGTAATCAAAAACGTATACTGAACTGGGACGTAGTTTTTTTTAATAACAAATAGTAAACAATAATCTTAGTTTCTTTTTTGAAATAAGACTACAATATTCTTTAAATACTTTGTTGTTTAATAATATTTTTTTATCATCTTGTTATAAGTAAAAAAAACAATGACACTCTTAAATTTTTCACCAAACTCACGACAGACCCCAGGCTCCTGGTCTTTCCCCAAGAAGAAATCGTTACCAGGACGACTACCAGGAACCTCATGACGGTTACTATGGCGACCACGGTGCGAGTTACAGGCCGCCAAGTTCCGCCACCAGAAGGAGTCAGAGCGCGATGAACGACTTGAACGATGGGTATTTCTCGAAGCAGGGTTTTTCCCGAAATAGAAAGTACCACGACGATGAGGAATTTGTGGAGTATGACGATGATGTAGGAGGTAAAAAAATTATAAAAAAAATTAAAACTATTTGATCATTATTGTATGTTTTTTTTTGATAGGGCGATAAAAATAAATAGTTTTTATTTATCAACGTAATGTCAAGCAAGTAGAATAAATAAGCTTAAATTAATATAAGCTATAGAAAACCTTATATTTAAAAAAAAACCTTATATTGATTTCTTCTTACTTTTATACTTTTAATTTTTCTTAAATCTCTCTCTTCAGGTCACGAAAGTCTCAACTACGATTACGACGCGCGAAGGAGGAGCTACGGATACGCATCAGCGAGTCCAGAGATCACAAGGAGACCCTCGAGCAGGAGCAGCAGGTTGCCACCTAGTGGTAGGAGGTCGCGTGGCAACCGGGATGGTTGCTACGACGACGGCTACCGCACCGCCTCCAACCCCCGTTTCGAGGGAAATCCCCCAATGAGAAGGTCAAGCAGGATGTCGTACAACTCGGAACTGCCCAATCAGCGTTCGAGGAGCAGAGTCTCAAATTACGACTCGCTCCCTCCTCGCCACCCCTCCCGAGCCTCCAACTTTGAGTCGTTGCCGCGGCAACCGTCGCGCCAGTCGGACTTTCCCCATGGCAGAAACCGTCAGGGTGGATCCCCTCAGAGGAAAAAGTTCGAGAGGAGGTCGAGTCTGGGAGACTCTATAGCTGAAGGGATCTCGGTCGGGTACAAGACCCCCGGGTTGTCGAGGCAACACAGCAAGGGGAGCTTGATGTTTGAAAGGGAAATTCCCGAAGAAGATATTAAAGAGGAGGAAGATCATGATGAGGTTGAGGAAGAAGTTCCTGAAGTTGTCGAAGAGCCGGAACATTTTGAGTTTGAGGAAGAAAAAGTCCCTGATAAAGAGTTTGTTTGGTTTATAAATACATATAAGGATACACTTGAAGTAGTAAATGTAGTTTAATAAACAGTTTCTGAAGAATAAACAAATTAAGATTTTAATTCTAAGTTAGTTATAATCCTGTTTTCTTTAAAGCTATAAATCTTTACTCAAGAAAAAAATAATTCTTTATTACTCGTTATTATAAAATTCAATTAATACTACTTTTTGGTAAAAGAAGCTTGTTTGTTTAAAACGTCATTTTTAATTTTGAAATACTTCACACAAAATGTTAAAACTTATTCTAATAATGTTTTGTACTTAAATAGTATAAGACTTTGCTTGTTATGCTGTTTAAATTTGTTTTCTTTTTTTTCTTAGATGCACTGAACAAAAGCTTAATGGTTAGGTTTTAAATTAGATTCAACCTTTGACGAATTTTAAAGTTGTTAATAAAACTAAGGGTTGATCGAGTTCATTAATAAAAGTCAAAATTTGACATACTACTTTCGAGCTGACCCAATTAACTTTAGTTAAATTCAAATACTGTATACTTCTGAAAGAGTCTCGTTAAGCTTCAAAGTTAGTTTGAAAGTTTTAAATAAGTTAGGTCAAGAGAGTGAAACATAAACAGCCAGTAGTTTACAGCTAAAAGTTTTAACATTATGATTTTAAAATGCTTAAATTTTTTTAGATAACAGTTTGAAGTTTATTTCATATTTGAACATTATTTATTCAAGAAATACTCAACTTTAATTTTCAGATACGAATTTGACGATGACGACTCTTTTGATGCTGAACAGGAAATTAAAATGATGCTGAAACAAGGAAAATCTTTGGATAGAGTCTTGCCTGAACCTTTCATGAAGTCTTTTTATGTGTTAGTTTTAATCATTTCATTGCTTCTTTTTTTAATTTTGATAGATCCTTGCCTGATCCTTTCTTGAAGTCTTGAACAAACTTGTTGGGAAAACTACAACAAATTTCAGCTATTCTTTTTAAAAAAAACGTTGACATTAGCTAAATTTAAGAAGGAAAAATGTACTTATTAGTACTTTATTTAAAATAATTTCTAACAGTTACAAGACGCGAGGACCTGACAAATTGGAGATGTTTGAAAGAGATGACGAGATTTTGGATTTTGACAGAGAAGCAACTTACAGACCTCCAACATGTGACATTAAACTGAGATCTCACACTGTCTGGGAAAAAGTTTGCACTTTTATTATAATTATACTTAGCGATAAGACAATTTTTTACATGTGACACTAAATTGATATCTCATACTGTTTGAAAGAATTTATACCGGTGTTTTTTATATAACTTATTTCTTTTAAGAAAGTCATTTATCATATCATTTAAAGTAAATTCTTCATTTCATTAATGTTTAGTACTACGTTTCTTTAAAAGTTTAATTGCAAAACTTTTGGATAAAACATTGTAGGTAAAAAGAAAAGTTTGCTTTATAAAAACAGTTCTTAGTTTTGTTATGAAAAGTACACAACTGCAAAACTTCTAGATTTAACTTTAGTTTAAAACGTTTTTCAAGAAAAACAGTAGTTGTTTAATTGATGACCAATCTGGTAAGATTAACCCTCAAAATTTCTTAATCTTTTACATCCATACTTGTGTCTTCATAGTGAATGTATACAAATAACAATTAAGTATTTCAAGATTTCGTAACAAAAACTTTCAAAGAAGTTTAGCTTTTTTGTTAAAATTCTTACTTTGATTACTGTATAAACTTTTATTTATTGTTTTGCAGCATAAAAATGTGTACTAAACACACATAAACAAAAAATATCTTTGAAAATTACTAATAAATCAACTTATACTAATTTTTTTACAATAAGTTATTATAAAACCTAATTCCTTCTCTTAACAGCTGTACGTGATATTCACATGTACAGTTAAAAAAAAACATAAAATAAATAGTTCAAATTTATATGTATTTATTTAATCTCATAAACAGATGTACGTGAAGTTCACATGCACGGTAAAGGGAAAACCCCTTCCAAAGATCACGTGGTACAAAAATATGATCCCGATTGATCCAATGAACGATGATGCAGGACACATTAAGATGACGTCACAATACGGTGTTCACACATTAGAGATATTCAGGTCAGTGTTTTAGTTAGTTTTATTTATCACGTTACACAATAAATACGATTTCGATTAAATTAAGTTGAACTTAGTTTTAAAAGTTTTGTTTTTTGTATTTTGTGTTTTTACGTGTTTTAATGGAATTATATACAAAATATTTTCGTTTAAAATCAAAGCCGAAACATAGAAAGTCTTTAAACAGCTTTTAGGTTACTGTTTTGTTAATTTTTACTTAGGCACTAACAAAGTTTCAGACTTTCTGTTAATTGCTTCAACTGTAATAGTTAATCAAAATATTTTTTAAAGCTTCAGTTTGTTATGAACAGTTTACTACATAAAAAAAAAATAATCACTTAAGTAATTAAAAGATGAAGTTTATTTGTACTGAGTACTATATTTAAACATTTCGATTACGTGAAAAATAACCTTTCAAAACTCTAACCGGTAAAACTGAAACAAATGTTATCAGCTTATATGTGTGAAGTAAGATGTTACTTGGTAATTACATACAAGTTTTTATAAAGCATACCCAAGGGAATAAAAACTGTATTGTGTTGATTAGTTGTGCACAGACAAGTTTTATTAGTTTGAATGAAGAAGATTAAATAGTTTATATATTAAGGTTTTTAATAAATAAACTTAGTGGAAACTTACGACTACAATTATATTCAACCACAAGTCTGACTTTTATCTTCTACCACTTCATTAACTATAATAAAAAAGTTAATAAATAGTAAATAACTTAAAATGCAAGTTTTATTTATAACTTTTATTTATATATAAAGAAGAATATATAAAGTTTAATTAAGAAAACGTTTAGAACATTTTATTTTACAACAATAGATCGTGACCACTTCTCTTAAAATCAATTTTGTTTTATATGTTTAGAGAACTTACCTAAGTATAAGTTTCTATCATCGATAACTCCTCAGGGAATTAATAATCGTAACTACATTGTGTTGAAAAATATCCAGACAATGTGGTTTTAATTGTCTTATTTTTAAATCTTTTGTAATACAAAACACTAACATGATCTAATACTTCACATGACAAAGCTTTAAAACTGTATTGATTCTCCTTTAGATTGAAAAATATACTTTTTAGTTTTTTAGTAAGTCTAAACATATAGTACGATGTAGCTTTATTTCAAAAAACCTGTACAACTTTAGTAAAAGTTTCATCCTATAAAATATTAATAGAAACTCGTAAGTATCTTAAAAATTCAATATTAGTATTCAATGTAGACAAAACTAGCAAATATTTTACTTTTGTATAAAACTTTTGGTTTAAAGTTTTGAAAACTTTTAAGTAGCTTTAATTAGAAATTTTATTGTGTTTTTGAAAAAACTTAAAGTTTTTTCCAAAGTATTTTTATAATATAAGACCGTTGTTTTCAGAACATTTTATTTTTTTGATACTTATTTTTTAGTGTACTTGAATTGTAAAAAAATTTTGAACACAATTTTTATTTTCAATATATCTAAAAACAGTAACAAAAAGATAATCAGTTTCAATTATTTTTTTAATTTTCCAGGACAAGTTTGGAAGATTCAGGAACATACAGGATTTCAGCACAGAACTGCAAGGGTGAGGTATCTAGTTTCGCGACCCTGGTTGTCAAAAGGTACATCCCCGGTAGGAAGAGCCTCTACCCCTCAAAGAGTTTCGATGATGCCAAGTTTTATGGAGGTGAGTATAAATTGATAACTTGACTTAAAATAAAAGTAATTTATATTTAACGAGGAAAAATAGTTTTCAAGTTTGCTCTTATGATGTCATGTTTATTAATCCTATGGAGTGTTATTGAGGTTAACTAAGTTTAAACACATTTAAATGCTACTTAAAACTTAAGTGTGTAGGATTTGTACCTGTACTGATCGCTTATTAATTTATATCATGCTCATAAAAATTTATCATTTTACCCATAAAGAAGCTTCGATTATGACATGCTATGTAAGGGTTTGAGTAATTTACTATTAATCATCTTAATTTAGTTACGAACAGTTTAGAACAAACTTCATCAAAAATGTAAGGTAAACAGTAAATCAATAATTAGTTAAGCTTTTAATGGATAGTTCCGACTTACATTGTAAATATAACATCTTTTATCACTCATAAACTCAATTTATCATTTACCTATTCTAAATTTGAAACAAGTTTAAATACTTTAAAGCAACTGAGAAAATTATTAAGTTTGATCTACATACTTAAAAAGTAAAACCCACCTTGCTAATTTTATTCCATAGTTTTTTATCAAAAAACCGTTGTTTTTAAGCTGCTGTTTGACTTTTAATTCGTTTTAGTTTTGTTTAGTTTGCTTTACTAAATTCTAAATAAAGCTTTTAATTTGGTAAACATTTAATTTTTTTATTGTTTGATGTGCAATGAATGTATTAAAGTAAAAAGTTTAAACTTATTCATAAAAAAACATTTTACTTTGAGGAAGGTCTTCTTGATTAAAAAACTAGCTGTTATGAACTGTTATTTAAAGTGTAATTTAAAATTATACTAATACCTATATCAAGTGCTTGAGATAGTGTTACAAATTTTTTATAGAATTTTTTATTTCTACTATTGTAAGCTTGGAAGTTTTAGAAATTGAAAACATTATTATGTATACAGTAAATTTTATATGAGTGTAATTTTTTATAGTTATTTTATGCTATACAGTATAAAACTTCTAAAATTGTTGATTCAGTCAATTTTTTTTGAATTTTGTATATCGTTATTGACTCAAAACGACTTATGAAGCTTTATGATATTTGAAAGAAATCATCTGTGTTCATAACAAATTTGGGTTGCATTGTCATATTCACTTATACATACTTCATAAAGTACCATTTTGAAAACCATATTTAAAAGCGAAACTCAATTCATTTAAAATGTTTAAATTTTCTGCCTCTACTATCATCATCATTATTGAAATATCATCTACCTTTTTTCATTTAGTTCCTGACCAGACAAATGTTTATGAGCTAGAATTGCATAAATAAGTGATTTAGTTCGACTTCACCTACATCAAAATCACTCATCGATTCACATTAACTCTACAATTTTCATCAACATTAAAAGATCATCTTAGTTATCAACTCAAACACGTTTTGACTTCGAAATATACAAACAGCCACGAGCTTTAACGACGAGGACGAAACAAAAACGATAAGAGTTGACAGTGACGTAACAAAGCCCAAAATGGAGAGACAGTCGTCGGCAGTGATCGAGTACAAGCCTCAGAAGTCGGTTGAGGAGCTGGCCGAGGAAGGAGCCAAGTTCGTGGAAAGCGATGAGTACAAGGAGGTGGAGAAGAAGAAGAAAGACAAGGAAGGGAAGAAGAAGAAGAACAAGGTTTCTTTCCAAGATGAAGACAAATCTCATGACAAGCAAGAGAAGTCTCATGACGGTAAAACTGAAAAGAAAGGCAAAAAGGACAAGAATGAGAAACACAATGAAAAGGTTGATAAAAAAGAGAAAGATTCAGTGAACGCAAAGTCTAAGAGCAAATCAAAAAGTGATGAGCATAAACTGGAAGCAAATGTGAAAACCGGTGAACAACAAAAAGTAAATGGTGAAGTAGGTAAAGATGAAATTACAAACAAAAAAGATAATTCTAAAACTACAAAAGATAACAAATCTGAAGCGCTTGATGAAAAACTTAAAAAACAAAACAGCAAAGAAAAGAAAGACAAAAATGCAGCTGAAACTGACAAAGTCAATGCAGCTGAAAAGGTAAAAGACCAAAACAAACAAGACAAGCAAAAAGCTGAAAACAAAGATGCAAAGACTTCAGAGAAAACCCAAAAAGACACCAAAGAAGCAAAACCAGCAGAAGAACAAAACAAAAAGCTGACTGCTAAATCCTCAAAACAAGAAAGCGAAAACGTCAAATCGGTTGAAGCTAAAGGAGCTAAAAAATCAGAAGCTGAAAGCAAAACTGACTCAAAGAAAACTGAAGAGAAAAAGACAGTGAAAAAACAAAGTAGCCAGGAAAAGCAGGAAAAGTCGAAGAGAAAGCTTTCGATAATAGCAGAAACGAACGAGCAAAAAGAATCAGAGACAACAGAAGTCAACGTGACAGTTGAAGAGGAGTCGTCGCAATCCAAGCAGGATGTGAAATTGATGAGCGAAGAAGACATCGAGAAAGCCGACAAGCTGCTGAACGAAAGCAAGGAGATGATATCAAAGATCAAGGAGAGGCAGGGAATTGTTGAGGTGGAAGAGAAGAAAGTGAGACAAGTTGAAGCGAAGGAAGAAAAAGCACAGAAGAAAGAGATCAAAGAAGTGAAGGCAGAGGAGAAGGAGATCCAAGAGGAGCAGATCAAACCTCTGAGGGCCGAGGAAATCAGCTTGAAGTCACGGAACGAAAGACACATGGAGGAATCCGTGTCCAAGGTGCAGGTGAAGAAGGCGCAAGGTCTCGAAGACGGAGACAACGAAGTGATGGACGGGGACATGATCGACATGCTCATCGAGATGACGCAGGACAAGGAGAAGGACAAGAAGAGGAGGCAGAAGAGGTACAACGACCAGAAGGAGATCGAGAGGAAGGAGCAATCGAAGCAGGACAGCGGCAAGATCACTCTCGCCCAGGAGGAGGTGATCGTACCCGTGAAGGCGGAGAAGCCGGACCAGATGACGTTGGAGGAATCGCTGGAGATAAACGACTCCGACGTCAGGTCTGACCTTTCTTCGTCCTCCGACGAGAGCGATCCAGGGGAGAAGAGCAGGGACGAGAAAAACGAGAAGCTGGCCGAGCTGGTCCACAAGAAGTACCCGATCCACTTCAAGGTGTCCTCGAACATGAAGCTGGCCAGGGAGGCCCACATCCAGAAGGCGCACGTCGTCAGGAGCCCCGCGACGTCAGCGCGCATGACGCCTGTGACGTCACAGAGCGAGGACGAGGACTGACTATTGAGGGAGATGGGGATTTCCCTGAAGGGAAAAATCGAAAGCGGTCCTGGGGACAGTTCCACCGTTTCGCTCATTTTAGTTTACCTGTTGCTGTTCTTGATGCGTTGGATGCTGGAAAAAGCTAAAAAATAATTTAATTTAAATAATATATGTTTTAATAACTACAACCTGAAAAATACTTTTGGAAGTAAATATGAGCTAGATTTTAAACCTAATTAGTTTCTCACTTAACTATTGACTTAAAAGTTATATTCTTAAAGCTTTTACTTTAAAAGATGCAAGAAACTTATTTATAGTTTTAAAGTATATATTAAATGTAACTTAGTTTAAAAGTAATTAGTCTGTAAATACTTATACATTAGTTAAAGAGTTTATTTGTATTAGTAAATTTTATGGGTCCTTAACAAGATTAGCTTTTCGTTGAAAGTTAGAGTAAGGAATAAGTTGAATTTAATTAAATATAAATACTCAGTTTAGCTAATTTTCGTAAAAAGACTACTTTTTTACCTAGTTGTAGTTAGTTTAAATTTTACAAGTACAAAATAAAGTTTTATTATTGCACTTAAATGGAGCAAAGGTTTTGAGTTTCTTATTTAAGTCTTGTTTATTGGTTACTAATTAGTTTGATTAACTATTAAAGTTTTAGTTTATGTTTACTTTCAAAAGTATTTCTTAAACTTACACTAACAAAATCAAATTTCACCTAAATTTTATTTTAAGTGTTAAGTAGACAAAACAGTCGAAATCTTAAAAGTCGAAATCTGCTAAGATTAAAAACTATAACAATTGTTTTTTGTTTCTCTGTAAATATTTTGTCGTTTAAAAGGTCACCGTAGTTTTTTTGTTTAAAAATTCAAAAACTGAATGTTCGAGAATTAGTGTTGAAAATGTGATTTTTTTGTTTTAATTTTTTGTCAGTCAACTATTATGCAAAAACTAATTCTTTTTTTTTTTCTTAAACTCCGTGTTAAAATTATTATTTTAAATGTCATTTTTATAATGTTAAGAACTTAGGATTACATGCTATGCATTTTAAGACTAATCTCTTAATTATATTTTGTCTTTACTGTTTTTCTGTTTTATATCTGTCTAATACTACTTTATCTATCTCTTTATTTTCTGTTTTTTATTTTTTGTAATTTTAGTTAAATTATCGACAAATCATTATTTTTCGCCACAAAAAAAATTAAAAAACTACATAAAAACCCCTAAAATAGATCATTAGTTAGAAAGTTTATAGTTATGATTCTACAATGTTTTATTAATCTTAGTTGAAGTTTTAAAGATCCTATGGAGCTCATTTATTTGTATAATGAAGTTTCAATTTATCTGGCCAACTGTTGTTTAAGAACTAAAAAAGAGAAGTTTTACATGCTGTTTAAACGATAACAAACATTATTTTTTAATTAAATATTTTATTCTTACAAAAGCTCATAAAAATCACATATATAAATTATAAACGCGTTTAGTACACCAATAGTTGATATTGCTTCAAAATTTATATTTTCCAAGGAAAGATGAGTTTGACAGCAGTTTAACCTTAGGTATCGACACACTAATCAAAAATAAAACCTCAAAACCAACTGCACTTGCCTAACCTGTCTGCTTGGTTAATTAACCTTTGATAAAAAACTAACACTTTTAACTTGTCTTCAAGTGCTAAAGACTTATAAGGTTAAAATAGAGTACCACCTGTTGACAGCTGCTTACCTCAGTTAGCCGTATATTATAGAAGCTCAACTCTGTCTGCCTTGGCCTATAACCTATACCTATAACTATTGATAAGGTTTTCCTTGGTAGTTCATATGATTCATATTCGGTTTTAAACATTTAAATTTTCAGCTAATCAGTATATTTAAAAGCATTTTTGAGTTACATACAGATTACTGTTTTTTTCATGCATAAATATTGAATGGCTAATATTTCAATCTACTTTAGTTTAGCCAAAAATATTTTAATTTTTAAATATATGAAGCTTGAAAAAAGTAAGCTTCCCAAAGTATAGTGTCAGTATAAGTAAGTTTTATAATAAATTATCTCAATAAAATAAAAAATATCACACATATATTGACAGTTGCTCATTTCGTAGAATGAACTTAACTACTCTAAACCAAGTTTGAAAACTATACTTGAAAAAAATATTAACTAGTTATCAAAGAAAATTTTCTCATAGAAATAATCCTAACTTTCATCGTACCTAAATTCCGGCTTAATTTTATTTTAATTAATTATCCTTTTTAGTACGTTTAATTAGTTTTCAAGCATTACGGACTGTCAGAGTTAGACAAGTTAGAGTAATATTTTACTGATTTAAAAATATTTCTGCTAACTTTAAAGGTCTTGTTATTTTATAATCAAAAAATAACTTTTTTTAAATCAAAAAGTTCAAAAAAACTTAAAAGGTTGTATAATTCTAGATTTAAAAAAAAACATTTTAGATAGCTTAGTTTTATAATTAAAAGCAGATAGTTTAAAAACAAGTTATATTGTACATATTTCTGTTTAATTGATACGAAGCATCACAAAAAGTCTTTTTGATGTTTCTAATTAAATCAGAAACAAATTAAAAAAACTAGTGCTCAAAATACTTCTACATTATTTTTTTGTAAACAAAAAATTTTAACTAGCTAAACAGAAACTTATTATTTTTATCCGAATAAGATTAAACTTTGTTCTGAGGTTAGGGCAGCTCTTCTTAAACAATTTCATAACTTTTTAAAGTGATATATACCAAACTCAATTAAGTATTGCCTTAAGTACAAAAAACAAGATTTTTAATACATATGTATTTTTAACCTGTATTTTAAAACAAAATATATTACTAGAAATACAAGTTCAATTTTATAACAAAAGCTTTCAGCTAGTAAAATAAATATTTTTTTAAAATATGCATTTAAAAGTTTATAACTTAAGACTACTATTACAAACAACCTTTCAATGGATATTATTAAATACCAGATTAGTTTTATTGTACTTTTTTTTTCAAGCTATGCTTACTTTAATATATAAACATGCTACATAGGACAAAAATAATTATACATTTTACATAAATTTGATTCTATAAAGTATTTACACAGTACCTAATTGTTATATTTTTTGATTTTTTGAAAACAAATACAAAGGTCTCAACTTCTAGAGGAGAATTATTATACCTAAAGTATGAGTTACTTATGTAGTATTGTTTTTCTAATCCAATAAGTCTTAAATTAGTTAACATAAAAATTCATAAGCTTACGTTATTAAAAGAAACTTCAAATTAACTGAAAAAAGAAATAGAAAAAACAGTTGTACAACAAATGTAAAATCAATATTATTGAAATCAGTACAACATTTAATATTTTTATTTAGTTTTACTTTTTGTTTATGTCGTAAATATCCTACTTAAATGGCTTATAAAACGATACAATGTTTGTTTCTGTAAGAAAAAATTTAACAAAATAAATTTATTAATATTGTACTTACACTAAGAACTAGACTACACAACAGTTTCCGAGACAATCCACTACCAGTTTTATTCTAATTAGGACTTATCTGGCAAAAAAAATGGTAAGAAACCGTTTTAAGCTTAGAAAAGTAGGCTTAAGGGTCAAACTGATCACAGAAGGTCTCGTGAACTGTTTTAACTGTTGTGCGGTACAATCTAGTATATATTGAATGATGGAGCAAAAAGTTTTATAAGCTTTGCTGATGATAACCGAAATATTGCTACTAGTGAACTTAAATAATATTTTACTCCTGGTATTCAAAGTACTTGTAAAAAACTCAAGCTATAATATTTTTGCTATTAGTTTTAGGTTTTACATTTAAAAGTTTATTGTCTTAAAAGATTAGACTGTTTTTAGTTTGTTATGCAATTGACTAAAATAGTACTAATTTTATTATTTATCTTTACTTAAAATTGATTGTTACTCTATATTTATGTACATTGACGTTGTAAACATTAAATTTAAATCAAAGTATAAAAAGTTTATAAAATTATATTATTTTGGTTTATGAAAAATAACAAACAAACTTTGTTGGTATGTCAAAAAAGAGTTGCAAAATAGTTTTTATATTTTATAAACACAACTCAAATATTTTATAAACAAGAATAGATTTTATTTACATACAAGTTATAGTGCTGTGCTGTAATTTTTTGCACAGTAACTGACTTATTATGTTTACCTATAAACTACATTAACTTCATACATTAATAATCAAATTTAGAGCATTTAGAAAAAATATATTTCCATAGGTAGCATATTTAAATAAAATTTATTTTATCCAGACGAAGTGAACATAACAGCGAGGCTGTGTAACAAGACAGTTATCGAGAAAAATCCGGTTAATTTGACTTGTCAATACAAAGGAAAGAAAGCAGTTGATGTTATATGGAAGCTGAATGGTAAGAATGACTTATTTGCTTTGTTACACCTTACTATATATTATGAAAAAAACTTTAAGTCGCAAGAACTATATTTAAAATTTGAAATATATATTTTAACTTAAACTATTTACTTTTTGTTATTTTTGTTTATTGTTCACAGAAGTTAAAACACAAAAGTTTTTAAACCTAATTTTAGAGTAAAATAACTTGTTATGATGATAGTTGTATATTTTCAAGTTTTAATGTTTTTTTTTACAGGAGTAAAGATTATTCCTAATGATAGAGTGAAAATAACACATTGTGATGATAATTGTTGCAATTTACAAATTGATAAAGTAACACCAGATGATGAAGGTAAGAAACTCATGAAATAAATAAAAATTTTAAGTGTATTTACTTTTGTTAATAAATGTCTCCTTAACCAAGATATTTTTGTAAACATGATAAAAATCTTAAATATTTATTGTTACCCTCTAGTAAGTTTTTTTAAAAACAAACGTATTTAGACAGAGATTTAAGTAAAAAACAGTCATGAGTTTAACTTATCAAATAAAAAATATATAATTTTAGAATAACTTAATACAAAAACTATGTACTTCTCAGCCAAGATCTTTTAATTTGTTTTACAAATCAGTATTTTATTTCATCGGAGAGAATACTTACTTTTTTTCTTTTGTTCTAATTTATTGTTTTTGTATATTATGTTTCAATTAAATACTATTAAAAGTAATATTAGTTAATATCTTCTGCAGGCGAGTACACCTGTTTCATCCACAACTCGATAAATTTCTCCTCAACGTCCTGTCACTTGATGGTTCACGGAGCAGGAAAACTTCCCTCAAGTGTGACGTCACTCGGTATTGATGACGTCACAAATGATCACGTGGTCGTCAGGTGGGATCCGCCCGGTTACCATGGAGATTCAGGTGGGAGTGTTGAAGGCTACATTGTTGAGGGGTCAGTGTATAAATAATGTATTGAATGTTTTTGTGTTATTTATAAATAATGTAATTTAACATAAGCTAGTAGAAAATATACAAGTAAACCAGCTGTAAAGCACTTATTTTGGTATGTATACTGTTTAAACGTTTGATTTTTAAATTTGTAACTCGTTATGGTTACACAGTTTACCTGTGTTTCTATAATAAAGCTCTTAAATGAATCCGTGATAAATATTAGTGAATTACAAAATCTAAGTTCATTATTTTCAAATAAAAGTTTAAAAAGTTTATATTTCTAACTTTTTTGTCTTTTATGCAATTATGTGTTTGAATTTTCTACATTAGGTTTGATGCTACAACAAATAAATGGAAACCAACGAACGATGTACCAATTAAAATGACCCAGGCTTTTTTGAGAGTTGATAAAAACATTACAAAGTACAGGGTTAAAACGATTAATAAGTACGGTGAAAGCGAACCTTCGTTGGTTGTGGAGCCTAAAGAGTGTAAAAGCAAGAAGAACTTTGAACCTTCTAAAATCGGTAGACTCTTTTTATTGGTAAATATAAAAATAACTTTTAAACTCATAAAGATAGTTTTGTTCATTCTTTTACAAAAACTTTGTTTGATACAGTTTTGTTGAAAGAAATTTTATTAACTTTTTTCATAAAAATATAACTAGTTTACTTGCGAATATTTTTGAAAATATAGTTTATGTTTAAAAATAAAATAAAGCTGGGTAGACCAATTTTTGTAAAAAGTGTATTTAGTATGTTTAAGTAAACTAATGATCATCAAATTTTTAGAAGGAACAAACTTTGAAGCTACTTACTACAAGAAAGCTGATTTCTACTCACTTAGATGGAACAGCGATCTTACAACTGGTTTTAATAATTTATCAGTGGAATATAGCGAAGATGGAGAAAAATGGGTGAATATTGGAACTGAGTTACCTGTAGAAACTTGCTCTCACCCTGTGCAGTTGACTTCATGCAATGTAGACAATATAAGGTGGGTAATAAGGATTTTTATATGGGTAACAATGATGCATATTATTGAGTTTGTGATTTTGTTTGTACAGAGAAATTAAAATTTAAAATAATAACAACAGCTTAGCTGTAGTTACTAAGCTACAATTATCTATAAAATTAAAGGAATCAAATCCTAAAGACGTGACAAACTAAGATTATGGTGTTATAGGTAAGTATGGTATTTATATTAATTTTAATTGATGTAAGCTATCAAAGTGAAGCAGTTTAAATTTTTCAAAATAACGAAGTTTGAATTCCTTTTGTTTAAATCATAAATAATCAAAAACATAAGTTTGCTTCTTTGTTTACTATGTTTGCTGCTTTAAGTAAAAAAGTTGCATACAATTATCTAATTTATGTTTTTATATATTGTCATTAAGTAGGTTTACTAAACTTAACCTTAATGTTTAAAGGTTTAGAATACTTGGTACAAACACTGACGATAAAAATGAAATCCTTGCTACTTCGAGTGAAATCAAAATATTAGATGAAGAAGATTGTAGTGAAGAACAAAAATCTTGTATACTGAACCCACCTACTACTTTGAGACTGATAAATGTTAGTATTGAGCAGTTATTTGAGCATGTAATTATTCAGAATCTTAGTTTTGTTTATTAATTTATCTATTGTTAATGAAATTAAGTAGGACTTCTAATAAAAAAAGCTGTTATTTGTGTATTTACATTATAAAACCTAAACATTTTTATTCCATATTGTAACTTTAGTCTAATAACTGTTTGCTACAAAGTAAACAAAATATATGCGTAAAAACTTAAAACTTTAAACATCGAAAAGAAATGTGCTATTTCTGTTAACACAACTACTTGAATGCATCACCATAAAATATAAAGTATCAGATACTAAATATAAAATCGTTAAATTTAAAAACATAGTTTTAAACCACAGCATACAAGGGACCACATAGAAATCGGATGGTTACCGCCGAACTATGACGTAACAGATGAAGATATTTACTACATGATCGAATATTGTCTGTTTGATGATGGTAATTGGACATCTGCTAATATAAAACCAACAAGGTTACAAGTTTTTTAAGATTTTTACCACATTACTGAACATTGTATATATAGTAATGTTATGTGCTTATCAAATAATTTAAAGTCTTACAGTTTTCAAAACTTATCAGACTCTGTTTCTTAATTAAGCATTTCTATCAGTATACTTACTAATAAAAAAAATTAAAAAATAATCAGCCTTTTTTTTTTTTTAAACAAAAACTAGTTGAAGTCACAAAGTTAAGATGCCAAGTAAAGTGGTTTATCAGTTTTAGTAGTGTGTCTAATAGTTACTAAGAACATGTAAAAACCAAAAAAAATGTTAATTTAATTTTAAAGGTTTACGAGATACCAAGTTGGAAATTTGAAATGCGGGGAAAAGTACAAATTCCGGGTTCGGGCTTTCAACCAATTAGGAACAAGTAAATTTTCAGAAAGCAGTGAACCGTTTATTACTTCCGACGTACTTAGTTAGTTAAACATTAGAACTTGATTTATTATTAAGTAGTAGTTAATATTTTATTATTAATAAGTAGTATTATTATATAATATTATTAAGTTATATTATAAGTATATTAAATATTATACTTATTAGTAGTGGTTTATACTTTATTTTATTTTTTAGTAAAATAATCGCTTTCTTTTTTTTTAGAATAAGTTTATTTTTGGTATGAAAAAGATTACACTTACTATTTCAACTTATGCTTAGTAGATAAGTTTAATGTGAATAAAGTGAATAAAAACAAACAATCATCGAGTTAAAACTTTTCCTACAAATATACTGTGATGGAAATCCCTAATAACTTTAATTTCAATTAATTCTTTTCACTTATTAACTGAAATATGACACTAATTCCGGCTCCAAAAAAAAGTTTTTCTGGGATAGAAATAGTATGAATGAGAGATTTATAGCAGCTAATAGCTGCTTTCAAATGGTTTTACATTGTTATGGCTGAGTTCTTTCACCTAGTGTGTAAAAGATCCCTTTATATTAAAACAAAAACTTTTAAATCAACTTGTGTGTTTAAGCAGCGTTACGTCACTAGAAAAGAGAAACAGAAAAAAGATAAAAAAAAAGTTCTAACGTTCACAAATACGATTATCCCGTTACACAGATTTTATTATGGGGTAATAGGGATTAGTAAAGTAGATTAGTACAACAATCAAAACAACACTTATACTTAATTTACATAAACTAAAAACACCAAGATACAATTACATCACTTTATACTAGAACTACATTTAAACACAAATTAATACAATTGTAATAAGTTTCTTATAACTTAATCAAGAAAGAATCTTAAATTTGACATGTTTGAAATGCATCTTAACTTAAAGCACACCAATAACCTGCTGAATGCTCTGCCAAAACTACTTATATATGCATTAAAAAACGCGTTAGTTCTCTCAAATAAATAAATCTATTGTGAGAAAGCATATCAAAATGTATTATTTTTACAAAATATTCCCATGCCCTAAAATCATAAAACATTTATTACTTATGATTCCCATTTTAAATAGATTATTTTTAAGAGTTCCCACACCATCGGTACACAGTCAATGCAGTGATATTGCGGTATCCATTTACTTAAAAAGTTTTAAGCTAAAAACTAGTTTAGCAATAAGCATATTTATTTTAAAAACAAGAATTAGTTTAAACAGACATAAAAAAAATTTTAATTTATGGTGAGTATTTCTTATTTCTTTATTGTCGATACTGACCATAAAAAAAAAACTTCATTATTTGTTTTTATCTTTTTTATATAATTTTTGTTCACATCTATATGAAAGACAATCAATAACAAATCAAAAAATTAGTTATCAAATTACGTCAAAAACTTCACTATAAGTTTAATTCAGTCCACAACAGCTGATAACCATGTGATGGCTGTAATTTTTTTTTTCACGTACAGTAACCTCTTGGATATTTACGCACTTGTGACGTTACGCACTCTCGTTTAGTTACGCATTTCAGAATTCTATAAAATTCAGAAAATATTTTTTTTTATTTTTTTTAATATTGCACAAACTAGGTTTAAAGTATAGTTTTAAATTAAAATATGTTTTTGAATGCTAACACACCTCTCTATATCTTTAGACTTTGTAAATTTATGTTCCTTAACTAATTGATAAACATTTAGTTATACCTCAGTATATCAGAAATTTTGTAAACTATAAGAGATTAAATCAAAACTCTGAAATAAACATGATTGTTTTTAATAATGAAAGTATAATGAAATAATGAGAGTTTAAAACACAAAGAAATAATACAGCAGTCTTGCATTATATATTAAAGAACACCATTTTATAATTGTAAAGAAATGCTTAATTATAAATTGTATTTGCTAAGTAGAATAGAATATAAATGTCACATATGAATAAAGACAAAGACAATTTCTACTTATTATTAAAATAGTAAAATTATCTCTACTCGTATTATTATTTTAAAGAAATTGAAATCCTTTTTTTAATATATGTATAGTTTTATCTGTTGTTTTCATATTTATAAATAAAGTAAACAAATTGTTAAAAGTGGGAAAGTGCCGAGTCGGCTTTCAACTAGAAGCAGTATTAAAAAACAGCCATTTTAGTGAGTATATTTGGACCTCTCGTTTCTTTACGATCTCTCATATCTTTACGCAATTTTTCTGTGGACACAATGTGCGTAAATAAGCGAGAGATTACTGTATATTATTAAATTAATATTTATTTTATAAGTAAATTTTATATGACAAAAAAAGTAATATTTGATTATAACAATACTGGTTGAGTATGAGTAAAATAGCTCCCCGTGTGATGATCAAACTCACAACCTTCGTATTATCATATTGTCCCGCTGATAACTACACTGAGTATAAAAGTCTTAAAATAAATATGTATAAGAATAAATTTTTTTTTTCAAGTATCTTCGAACAATTAACTTAATATTTAAACAGTTTTCTGCTTCAGTTCTTGTTAAAATTCTAAAAAACATTACTTTTAATAGAAATTCAAGTTTTTTATGCTAACGCTAATAAACAGTCAGTGAACAATCAACTTATAATTCAAAAAAACTATGTGTTTGAAAATGAGAACATTATAATTGTTTAGCAACTCGTAGTTGCTTTTAAAAATTAGAATCTGTCTCTGAACATAGTTGTGATCAAATGATTGTAACAAGAATCTTGGTTCTATATATACTAAATTATTTAGATATTTTTCTTTTTTTTTAATTGTTACGTCACTAAAGAAGATAAGAAAAAAATCTTAATGCTCTCAAATATGGTCAATGGACCAGGTGTGTAGAGAAAGATCTTTTGGTCATTTAGTTATGATGTACTCACTATCATTGTTTTTTAAGCTTTAAGGAGTTTAACAACAAAAAAGTTGAAAACTAAGTAAAAAAATAGAACAAAAAAAAACTTTTTTTTAACACATAGTTAACCTTTTTTTAACCCATTGTTGTTCAATTGACCATAAAAACAGAAATCTACAACAAACATTGCTTTACTTTTCCTTTTTGTTTTGGTATTTAAATCATTCACGTAAAATATCATATTCTTGCCCTATAAAAAATGATTTTAAAAATAGTTCACTTCCTCTACATAGGGATTTTATAAAAAGTAGTGAGATTAAAAAAATATATATATAAATGTCCTTTAAGTTTAGATATAATCATTTTATCTTAGTATAATTCCTTAATTTGATTAGCAAGATTTTATAACTAAAAGCTGACTAAATTATCATTCTGTTTATATTTATTTAACAACAATTATTTTTTAATAATTTTTTTTGATTAAAAGTAATCTATTTATAATTTTTTGATTATTTTTTCTGAGTAAAAGTAATCTATTTATAATTTTCTAATTATAACAGTTCTGTATAATTTAGTCTGACGCAATTACGACACTTACTATTAAGACTGAAAAGTAAATAGTGTAATTGTATAAAGTTAATTTAGTCATATAATTTATAACTCCTTAACTATTGTTCTATAAAATGCACTACTATAAGTTAAGTTTGAACTACTAAAAAACATTATTATCCGTAGTATTTCAGTGAAAAACCAAAGTTCAACTAGATATGGACTTTGTGTTTTGAGAAGAGAAATTGATGATTTTATAGCAACTCTTACTTGCTATCAATACTTAAGTATAGTCGTTGACTACAAAATAAATAATTTAACTATGTAATAAATCTTGGTTTAATATATAAACGATTTTTTAAATATTACTCTTTTCTTATCATTGTTACATCACTAAATAAGATAAGAATAATACGATAGAGAAAAAAGAGAAAACTAAATGTTCTCAAATTTAGTCAATGAGGCAAATGTAGATAAAACTCTTTATGGTCATCGAGTTATAAAATACTCATTTATTGTAATTCTTTTTCAGCAGTACACAATTTAAAAACAAATATTTGAAGACCAAGTAAAAAAATGGAACAGACGAAAATTCCTTTTTTTCTAAACATAGTCAAATCTTATTTAAATCCATAGTTGTGTATGTTGATCATAAAAACATAAATCTATAACAAACATTGCTTCATTCTTCCTTTTGATTTCGACTTTTAAATAATCTCTGTTAAATTTATTTTCTTAGCCCTCTCTAGAAGGGATTTCTAACAAAGTTTTTCTATTCTACAAAAGGATTAAAAGTATATTAGTGGAATTAAAATAGTTATCAAAAAATATTTTTAAAGTTTAACGTAATCATTTTAACTTAGTATAAGATACAAAGAATTCTAAAAAGTAAAAACAAAAACAGGAGTTGTTTAAGTTTTATAAAAACTATTATATTAGGTATTTTTTCACTAACAGCAGACAGAGGTATACTTAGAATAGGTTATAAAAAACAATTTACTTTGAAACAAAACAAAACAGTACAAAATGTATTTTTAATGTTAAATCAATAAGGTGTACAGAGCTTTAAAAACAAAAAAATCTTTTATTAGTGTTGTTACATAACCCTTTAACTTATATAAAATTAATAACTAAATAAATATATTTCTCACTTACAGCACCACCAAGATGGGAAGGAAAGTTGTCAGACTTGTTCCAGGTTGCATACAACAAGTACGGTAGGAAAGACATTACCAAGAACTCAGTTAAATTGAGGTGGGAACTTCCTACTTTTGATGGGGGTTCAGAAGTTAAGGGGTATCAACTGCAAGTGTGAGTTTTGAAACTTCGTTTTTGTAAAAACTTTCAATAACTAATGATACAATTTGGAAATGTTTTTCAAAACCTAGACCAATACTTTTAAATAAAAGTCTAATTATAACTGAAAAGCTCTAAATGGCGAAAGATTGTTTTGCAAATAAGTTGTTTGAAATACTTAAGCACAAATAAAGATTTAGTGAGGTAAAATTTTTTAAAACTATTCTCAATATGAGTTTTGCCATACAAAGCATTTTTGATGTACTATTTAACTACTTATACAGAGCTGTTTAGATTATGAAATCCCAAAAACAATTTCAAACTTCACAAGTTTGAAGGAAACACTATTTAAGTTATTATTTTATACTGCAAATAATAACTTTGAATACTGTATAACTATTATAACTATATACGTAGAATAAAGAAACTTATGCTTTGCTAAAATAAAAGTACTTGTTAAAATAATATTTTCTACCCAACAGCCAGTTAGGGAGCGGAGGAGAGTTCATGCAAATCAACAACAAGCCAATCACGAAGCGGTATTTCACAATCGACCAATTAAAACAGGGAGAAAGTTACACCACTAGGCTGCGCGCTTGCAACAGTGTGGGGTGGGGAGAATGGATTCAATTACAACTTGTTTGTAATGGTTGGTGTGTTTGTTTTAATTGTTTTAATTTTAATCAGTTTGTAAAAACATCAATCAATGCTTCATGTTTGACTTTGTGTTTTCTTGTTTCGTTCATTGAAGTTTGTGTTCTGTTATATATTAATCAATATTATAAAGTTAGTGATTCTTAATCTCCTATCTAAACTTAAAATATTGATATTATTAATACTTAAGTAACTACTTTTCTAGAGCTATTTTACTAAGAAAAACCTACGACCAATAGTTAAACTTACATAAACTAAAAACGGTTATAAAGAAGAAATTGTTTTTGACTCAATTTACTAGATTTATAGCTTAAAAGTTGTTATATAGATAATCAAAAAAAGTTACTGTATATTTCAAGCTCGATTAGCCAAAACATTTACAAAAACAGAAGTATCCTACCCACCGAGAGACGTGATGATTGTAAAGACTGATTACGACTCGATAGACATCAGATGGAGTCCCCCAGCACAAGTAAAAGATTCCAAAGATGTCAGTGAGAATGTGGGATACTTCATAGAGAGGAAGAAACATGATAGTGATCACTGGATCCCTTGCACTTATCATCCGGTGGATCTCATCACTTCGTCTTTCAATATCAGTGGTCTTGAATCAGGTAAATTGTTGTTATATAGCTACGATTCAATTTCTATTAAATTTTTGTTACTTTATAAAACTTAAAAATACCTTAATAACACAAACTTCAACTACACTAAACCAATCTTTTGTTGGTAAAACCACTTATTTTTAAACATCAGGTTTTGTATGGTAAGATTAACAGTTGCAATATCATAGGAAGTGCGAAGCAATAGAAATTAACTCAGATGATACTGTTTGATATTCAAAAAAACAGTTAATGTAAAAGTTGCTACAAGATTTAAAGTAGTACATTTAAGTATTAAAATTTTTACGTTTTATTATTTTTTGTTTCTCATTAATTTGTGTTACGTCATAAAGTGTAACCTCTCAGTTGTACAAATTTTAGCTTTTACTTGATGCTTCTCTACTTAACGATTATTTGTTCTAAGAGAATAGAATAGAAATTGAAATAGATATAATTTTAAACCTTACTGTAAACATGACTTACTAGCGTTGAATATTAATCAGGTAGAGAATAACGATATGATTGGAGCTCAACTATAATCTTACTTATAGTTTAGATATACCACTTAGCTTTATAAATTAACTAACTAACTTTAAAACACTCTGTGTTTATTAGCTAGCTATCATAAAAAAATTACAAGCAAAGCGTACGCTTTTAACTTAAAAATATGAACTTAAGTTTATTTTACTCAACAAAAATATTTTATATATTTTTATCTACAGGCGAATTGTATACCTTCCGAGTTAAAAGCATGTTCACAGATTCAGCTGAAAGTTTTTGTTCTGAACCAACTCCGTATATAACTGTTGGAGGTAAAGTTTATTTAAAATAAAATTACTTAACTTCAACTAAGCTATTTTGGTTGTAAGAAAAATAAAATATAAAAGTTTTTTGATTTTAGTTGTAAATACTATACAATCACCTACCATAATGTTACTTACTTAAACTAAATTAAATTCAAGAACTTTTGTGTTATACATTAAACTTTCTAGAAAGTTCTTAACTACTTTAGACATGGAATCACTCAATCTGCCTAAAGATTTTAACAAAAACAAATCAAAGTTTGGGAAAAGTAGAGTTTTGTTTTCAAACACAAAACTTCCATCTATTACAGTAAGTGAGCATAATGACGAAAATAATAACGCGGAAAATAAACAAAATCAAGATGTTGAAAAATTTGACAATAAAAGTGAGTTTCAGATTAAAGAAGGTGATGAAAGTAAAGCGCTGAGTGATAAAAATGCTAATGATGAACTAAAAAATAGCAATTTAATTCACAAAAGCGACAATGAAGGTGATAAAGCTGAAATTAGAAACATTAAAAATTGTGTTGAAGACACAAATGCTTTAGTAGATTCAGCAGAAAATAATGAAAATACTTGTGTTTTTTCAAAACAAACCGATAAAAATGATGAAGAAGTCAAAACTAAAAATGCTATCGATGAAGAAGATCACAACGAGTCTAAAGACGGAAATTTAAAAGAAGAATCAAGCACCGTAAAAGAACAGGGTAAAGATGAAAACGAAATAGAATCGGAAGTAAGTCAAAATGAAGAAAGTAATCAAAACGAGAAAAATGAAGAAGAAAATTGTGACAAAGATGATAAAAAAGAAGTAGAAAAAGAAACAACAACAGACGAAGAAAAAGTAAAAGACAATTTAAAACCAGATCAAAATAATGGAGAAACGGACGTTACTAAAGATTTAAACAATATTGAAGAAAAAGGTGAAACCGTAGCAACAACAGAAATTGAAAAGAACGAAGAAACAAACCAAAACGACAAAAATGGACAAGATGATTCTGGCAATTTAGATAGTAGTGACAAAAATAAAGAATCTGAAATCGACGAACAAGGCACAAACGAGAAAGACCAAAGTAACAGTGCCAATGAAGATGTAGAAGATAACACAGAAGAAAGCGAAGACAAGAAAAAGCAAAATGAAGTTACAGAAGAAAACAAAGAACCAAGTGAGAACAAAACTGAAGAAATAGACGATACAGTAGATAAAGTTGAAGACAATGACGAACCTTTAGAACCAAAGAAAGAAGTACAAGAAGTAAAAGTCATTGAAGGAGGTAAGGATATAGTTTTAGAAGTGTACTAGAAGTTTTTTTACTAAATTATTTCCTAGAGTTTACTGAAAAGTTAGTCGACTATGCGAAGAAAATCGAAGGAAAAGAAAACATAACTTTTACCTGTACTGTCAATGATCCTTCTGTGAAAGTTATTTGGTTCTACAAGCAAAAGGTGAGATATTTTCTTGTTATACTAAACTGTTAACACTTAATAAATTTTAGCAAAAAATTTTCATTTTTGAGCACAAAAAATTAAAAAACAATCAAGTAGTTTATCCACTTCGTTTTTTTTCTTAGGAAATTATAAGTAACAACGAAGGCTACACCTTAAAATTTAAACAAAAAGGTTATTAACTTTAAGTCTAAAATAATACTATAAGAAGCTTTTCAATAGGTTTTTTTTCTTCAGAAAATTACCGACAAAATAGAAGGCTTCATTATGACGTCATCAGATTGTGTCAGATCACTGGAAGTAATTGATTGTGACGTCACTGAAGATGAAAACGTCATGTGCGTCACAAATGACAACAATGACGTAACTTCCGCTAAAATTGTCGCGTTGAGAAGTACGATTTCTACTAACAATTATAAAAAATTTATTTAAAAATATATGACATACGCACATACTACAACAAAATGTATATTCAAGGCAAAATAACTGGGAACTTATATTTTAGACTTTAACAGAAAAAAATGAGGTCAAAGATAGGTTTTTAAAAACAAACTGTTTATGAAACATTTTTGCTTGATTTGAACGTAAAACTGAAAACTTTGTTAAGGCAAAGACTTTTTTTACAGTTTTTGATTAAGTATAGCTTAAAATGCTAAATGACTTTTTAAGCGAGAAAAGCCAAACAGTTATTACTAATATTTTTGAAAAAAATTACTTACTTATATTTTTTAGTAATATTTAAACGAATTTATATTTTACAGATGACGTTCTACCTGACTACTGTAAGTTGTTCAATTATTTTCTTCTGATTGCATATTTAGCCTGCAAAACTTTATATTACATTTGCAATTATTACAAAAGACAACTGACAATTTTACCAACAGTGATAAATTTCGAGCAAGCACTTCAGATGGATACCAGTTGCAAAAACATCAGGATTTTTTGTGTTGTGAAAGACCTCAAGGAAGACACGAAGATCACTTGGTATCACGATGATCAACCCCTTCAAGATGATGATAAATATCAGGTAGGTATGACTTTTTGAATTAGATTAATAAAATATCTCACAGGAGTTATGACACTATTTTTTAGAAATGTCTTTGTTGTTTATCTACAACACAAATAATTAGGTTTTTAATCAACACTAAATTTTGATGTCAACAAAACTTCTATTTTGTTAAGTTTTTAAATGAAATAGTTTTGAACTTTTTTAAATAATCTATTTATTTCTGATACCAAGTTCTTTTCTATTGTTATATTAACGTTTTTTTTTTTTTGATAGGCTTGATAGGTTTAAACTATACTTTTATTATGGTTACATGATTTAATTAAAGTATAAACGTTTAAAAGCTTCTTAATAAAGTTTTTATACTTGGTGATGCTTAAAATAACTTTGCTTTTATGGTCATAGACAATTAGAAAAAAAGTATTTGAAAATTTTTTAAATAACTAAAAACTGGTTTTTGTTTTTGTTGCAGTACAAATTTAATAAGAGAGATAGCCATAAAACCTCAAAACAACTTTCAGATATACGTAGACATTACGAGCGGTTACGTATCCATTCATATAACTCCGACTAAATTAAAAGACCTCAGTGGAAAGTTTACTTGCGAATTTATTTCAGCAAATTCAACTTTCGACACCAAAGTCAACTATGAAGTATCAACTAACAGTAAGTTTACCAATAAAGATGATTGTTTTCTAATATTGTATTTGTTTTGTGTTACTAAAGATCAAAAATATATAACTATTGTTTGTTAACAGACTCACATCATTTATACTAAAACCTTTGCATCGTTAATTTTAGTTTCAAAATATCACTTGTTGAAAATTTAAACTAGTATTTCAATATACTTTTGCGTAAATTTTTTTCAAAATATAAACACAAAAAGTTTTTTAAGTTCTTAAACAAGCTACTAAAAACTTTACAGCTGCAAAGGACATAATAACAAGTTGGAATGAGAAAATAACAACTGAGCTCAGAGACAAGATAAGAAAAACTGAGCAAAAGAAAAGTAAAAAGAAGATCAAAAATATTCAGCAAAGTCTGAAGGTTAAAAATTTACACAAGTTGAAAAATAATTTGAATTTTGTAAAACTATATGAGAGTATACTAATCAATACTCAGCCAAAATAACTCTTTAAACATATCTGTTTATCCACAGGAGTCGAATAACGAAGCTAAAATAGTGGAAGAAAATATAAATACTGAGAAGAAAGATAAAAGTGAGCTTTCACAAGAAATTACTGAAAAGTCTGAAGATAAACCTCTATATAGCTGACTATACATTATACAAGAAGAAATATAGATGACATGATAATAATAATTTTATCATAAATACACTTCAATTTTACTTTAAAAGCAAAAGTGTGATTTTGTATTAGTAAGATATAGGTTTTTAAACAACTTTAACGGGTGTTTTGTGGTAATATTTTCTAAAATTTTTGAAACTTTAAACAGAACTTTCTAGCTTATGCCTTATATAAACTTTTGTTTATTACCTAGTAAGTATGATTTTGATGTTTTAAATAAATTGATGGTTTGAGTAGATGTTAATATTTAGTTATAACTAAATTTAGAATTTAACTTGAAAGTTTTTTAAACTGTGGTTTTACTCAACAAAGAGTTGGTATTTTATCTCAGATCTATTTTTACAACGTTTTGTTTTTATATTTATGTTACTCCTCATATTGCATGTTTAACAATTGACTATACACTATTGTCATACAATTGTCATTTAATCACTGAATTTAGATTTTATAAAAAAAATTAATGAACAACTTACATATAAAAATCTTTGAAAATTCTAGTTTGTTTTTATGATATGTACCATAAACTGTTTTAAATGATAAATAAGTTGTTAAGATTGTTGGTATTAGGCAAAAAAAGAATTGGTATTTTATCTCAAACTTGTTTTTATATATGTTTTGTTTCTCATCTATTCTGTATATTGCATGCTTTAAACATTGACTATCTAACATTATCGTTTACTTTTTATTACAGAACTAAAGCTAGGTTATAATATATATTATGTATAATAAACAATTTGTCAAGTTTACTTAATTTAGACTGAATATATATTGTTTTTTCTTGCTACTATTTCTACTTTAAACTCAAAAATTTTAACTTTATTTCCTTACAATATTTGATATGAATCTAAATACAGGTGTTTGAAAAAATAAAATGACCTAAACACTATAAATTTAATTGTTTTACTGTCCTTTTTTAAATTTAGCTTAAATAAAAGCAATTTTAAAAAAACTAGTAGTAACTTTCAATACAAAGGTTCAAAAATTTTTTGATAAGTTTAATAGCAAACAGGTTAGTTAGTATTGGTTAGTTAGATTGGATCTTATAAAATATTGTTAAAAAAACAAGTAACTTTGTTATTAAAACCGCAATAAACGACATATTTAAAATAATTCTTAATTTCTTTATCCTTAAAGAAAACTCATAATGCTAAGTTTATTAAATTTCGAGTTAACCATTAAAAAAAGGTTGGCATGATTAGTTTAAAGCTTGTAAATATTAATGTTGTTTGTATTTAAGTTGTTAATAAGTAGAAAGTTAAGGCTACAGAGGAACTGTCATTTATTCAAAATAACTCTAATTTAAAATTTACGCATAAGTCACATTTTTAAATATTTATTATTACAACCTATGGACTACAAATTTCTTGTTGTCAAATCTCTTCCAAATTTAAAGGCACACTAAAACCTAACTACGTACATTTTATGTAATTGTGTTTGGCCCAGTTGAGCTTAAACTTAATGTTAATTTTTTAAGTAGTTCAAAAATATTTTAAGAGTTAAAATATAACAAACATTAGTTTACTTAAGTTATTAAGCTTGTTATTATGTCTAATATACTTAAGAAATTAGATTTTTTTTTAGTTTAATATAATTTTGTCTTCAAATTTTAGAAAGACAAGCATAAATTTTTATTTTTTTTTTTAAATAAGTACTACTAACATTTAAACTGAATAAGTATTACATATTTCTTGTATTTTACTTACAGGTTTTTTTTCATTAACGTCAGCTGCTATCTTTTAAAACTATTTTGAAATACTAATTTACAAGCATTACATGATAAACAAAAACAAACTTTTTTTTAATTTATTTAAAATAGCAAGAAACTTTTTTGAGCAATAAAAGGCACAATAACACCAAAGAAAAATATTTTCCATTAAAATAAAATCAAAAAAAAAGAAAAAAAAAAGTATATTTTGAAAAACTGTTTTAAGCTTTGATTTAAGTTTTTGGTTTGTAAAAAAACATGCAAAATGTTTCTTAAAATATTTGATTTAAGTAAACAAGAGTACGATAAAAATATATTTTAAACAAAATAAAATAAAAATACCACTCAAACTGCAACAAAGTAAAAGAATAGCAAATAAAAAACCAATAAAAATGTGTAAATTTGAAATAAGTCACAACTTTTCTAATGTTTAAAAATATTTAAAATACTTAGTACTTTGATTTCGAAGTGTTCACAAGTTTAGAACCTTTTTAAATTATACAATTTTTTTGGTAAAAAGACATAACTTAATTTTTTTTTTTAAACAACTAATAAAGTTAATATTGCACATATTTTAACTTTGAATATAATAACACAAGACAGAAATATATGTATCGCTTAAGTTATATTAATATGTTGTAAACAAAATTAATGCAAATTAAATTTTTGTATGTTGTATGAAAAAAAGGATATCCCAAGTAAAACAAACATGTGGAAATAGCTTTAAAAAAGTGGATTTAATATATAAGTGACGAATTTATATGACAAATAAATATTTAAATGAAAACAGCTTCTTTATAGCAGAAAAGGCTTGAGAAGATATAGTTAAGTGTTATTAAAGCATTAAAGATAAAAACTTATTATGGTATAAAATTTTAACTTTACTTTTTAACACTTTTACAGTTTGGTACATCATTTGAAAATAGTAAAAACAAAATGTATTTTTAGAAAAACTAGTTTTGTTTATAAGAAATTTAAGGAATAACTTAAATTACATAGCAGTCAAAATTAATGGATTTTTTTTACCTCTTTGTAAAGCTTGTTAGTAAAAAGTTTTTAATGTAAAAAAGTAAGAAAAACTAAATCCAAAGGTGTGAAAATTATTTTAAAAGGTGCTTAGTAAAATAAATTAACTTTTCTTTTTTTTTTTTATTGACAAATGTTAAGCATTTTGTAGATCATATACTGATTAATTTTTTTAATGTTTTGAATAAGTGTTTAAATGATAAACTTTTACAATATATGCCTTATTATCAGTTCAAAAGCACTCTAACTTGAAATAAATTAATAAAGTAAAAGATAAGGCAAGTAAATTTTAAATCTATAAAAAAATAGAGATAAAACACAATTTAAAAAAGGAATAAAACAAACTTTTAGTATTTTTAATGTTAGTTTAGTACAACTTTTGTCAGTTTTTATGTACATGTTCACGATTTGTTAACTAAAACAAAAATAAATAAATTTAATATAAGTAATAAAACAAACTTATCATATACCTTCCACTATAATTCCACAGAAAAGTATTGATTTTGACTTAACTTTTTAATATTCATTCTTAACTTTTTAAATAGTCTTTGTTTTTAAGAAATAGTTGACAATCATAAATTTCAATACTACCTTATATGTTTTTAAAATTTTATACTTTATGGCTAAGTAGATAGTTATACAGGATTTAAATATTTTTTAAGTTTAAAATGATATTGATCTTAAAAATATATTTTACCTAAACACAAATCAAGCAAATTTAAATTGCAATTCAACTTTTTAGAAATCACAATTCAACTAAACATTAAAGTTCAGCATACCAAACAAAAATTATAAATCAATTTACAACTCGATATGCAGTGTACTATTAACACCCCCACTACATGTCGGATCCGGGTCAGGATTGGTCAGATCATGTACGATATTTGTAAGTGCTGCTATCGTGCCACTTACGAATCCTAATAACCCGAATATCGTGATGAAGATGTTCTTCGCATATTTCAGCTTCCATGTGAATGTTCTGAAAAATTATTTTATAATTTCTTATATGTTTTTTTTTAATTAATAATATTGTTATGAAGATGTTCTTCGCATATTTCAGCTTCCATGTAAATGTTCTGAAAAAAATATTTCAAAATTATGTAGTTATGTTTATTAATAATATTTTTATGAAGATGTTCTTTGCATACTTCAGTTGCTATGTGAATGTTCTTTTAATATATAAGTAGCATAATTTGAAAAAACAAAGTTGAATTTATTAAGGTATTTCAATAAATACATGCCTTCAACTTGAAATCGTATGTACTACAAAACTATGCACTACAAAAATATTAACTAAGATCTTAATCTTATTCATTCTCATCTTAAATGAAAAAACATGTAGATATGCTTATAAACCAAGGTTTCCAAAAGTGGGCCAAGTGGTTCCCTTAGGGGCCATAAGCAGTAAAGAGGCCGCAGGGGCACCATGAGGCCATAATTTGAAAAATACACTAGATATTGTGGAGTTGACGGTGAGGAGCAAAAACAAGGTTTTAGGTGCTTTTAAGGTAAGTTTTTTTGAGAAATCTTGTCGGAGGGGACATAGGTTTTTTATTTCTATAAAGGGGTGCATATGAAAAAAAAGTTTGGGAAACCCTGTTATGGACTCTTTTAACAGTAGTAACTCGTTTTTCAATTTGATAAAATAATGTAAACTTACTTATCAATAGTGACACGTTCTTCAATAGAATCTTCTTCATTAATGAGCGGTGTATGGTTGTGTGGCGCATGATAGGTGAATATATCGATCATTGGAGGCAATATGAGTGCAAGAACTGAACTGCTAATAGCTCCTATCAGGGAAATGTAATCACCCAAGTTCGGTATCGCTATTGCACAAGCACCTATGATAAATATTAATTTTTTTTTAAATTAAATTTTTTTAATTTTATTATTTATCAAAAAAATGTGATCCATTTAAGAGTTAAATATTATGAACTAAAAAGAACAGTTTTGTTTAACTTTATATCTTTTTAATGCATTAGTATACTAAGTCTTGTTAACCTTTCATGGTTTTGTGTTTAAAATAGACTTTAAAAATATCAGAAAATGTTTTTAAATATTGCTTTAAAGTTGGAAAAAATTTAGTTTAATGTTATGGATTTAAACAAAGTTAATTATATTTTTACATAAAACTTGACCACAAAATCTTAACTTTAGTGTTAATAAAAACTTCGAAAAAGTGAACATATTTTCAGTGCTTAAAGTACACAATAATACAGTAGTTATACCACAACTTTTTCAATTTAGTAACCTACTAAAAGATAGTGTGCTTCTATTAATTTCACACACAGGTATAAGTGCTTACATTAAATGAACCAAGCTACTTCTAAGCATGCAATAAGTATTTACGTACAGCGAATTGATATCAACTCCTTTAAGAAACCCTTACATACAAGCTTAAAAATTTATTAGTTACTTTATTTTTATCAAAACTAACAAGCCACACATGCAATAAAAAATCCTGATGACAGAAATCTTAAATTTTCTGTGGTAAGTACAACAAAAATTCAATAAATGATATTAGTTACTTCATATGTAACTAATAAGTATCCACATATTTATATTAAACAATATTAATTATTGTTTTATACTAAACTATTAACAAAGATGTAAGTAACAGATGTATAATAATTAATATTAATTATTATTTTATGTATAAACTAACAAGTTACACATGCAAGACATATTCTTATAACACCAATCTTCAATTTTCTGTGATGACTATCTATTGATATCCACCCGTCAATCATCTGCATTGGGACGTAAAATTGAAGCAGCCACGATGTCAGTATCACGAACGAGTACAAGATCTTCGCTACTTCAGATAAACTGTGTCGGTTTATCGAGGTAAGACTTATTGTCGGGTTATCGAGATAAAACTTATATGCGAATAAATTGGTAAGTGACAGTTAATTGGGAAGTTTGGAAAACTACAAAATTGCCACTTTACTTCAGTTTTGTAAAGAGTTAAGTTTCTGAATCTCACTGATTATTTTTGTATCGAGCAGTGGCGACGCGTGATGACGTCATAGAGAGTGCAGATTGACATAAACTGGCTTGTTATCTCCTACATGTTTTGTTTTAATCCTCTTGCTAATATGTCATTTTTTGTTATAAAAAAAACTTTTAAGGAAGTTTGTGTTGCTCCGGGCTATGACGTCATAACGCGTCGCCTCTGGTGTGAAGAAAGGCTTGTATTACACATTTACGCAAAGCTGTTTTCAGTTTGATGTTTCATACAATTATGTTGAAACCAAACTAATAATTTATTTTTAATTATTGGTTAAAATTTTAAATGTTAGTTTTAGTGGTAACCTTCTATAGAATCAATTATACAAAGAGATATACATGAGAACCAAGTCATATTTATTTAGTGTTCATTACAAAGAATAAACTGAAATATATAACAAAAAGTGTGAAAAACAAAAAATAATAATAAATAAAAAGAGCAATACACCAATATAAGCAGCCCATAATCATGCCAAGTTATACAATCTACAAGCAGAGAGATCTAAAAGCTTCTACAAGTGCAATCCATCTAAACAAGTGCAATTCTACTATCAAGTAAATCTTACAAGTAAATGATACAAGCAGTGCTCTCAGGATATTGCAAATTATTCTCTTGTTAATCATTTCTTCAATAGCTCCCTCGATTATCTGCATGGGTACGTAAAATTGAATCAGGTACGTCATCAGTATTGAGAATGTATAGAGAAGTTTGCTCATATCTGACAGTCTGAATAAGTTGGAGGTTATAAAATCTATCCGACAGTCTATGAAGAACCAAGGTAAAAAGTATATGAAAAATATAATTCTACTAAAAATAAACAAAATTTTAAACTTACAGTGATGACAAAATATATTCATTAAATTTTTCGTACAATGAAGTTAGTAAGATTTTATTAACATAGATGAAAGAACTTTTAAAAGTTTGTTTTAATAGTCAAATAAAATTAATTTTAGAAAACATTTGAGATATTATAACCTTTTAAAAGACTTACATGAAAATTATCTAATCTTTATTTCTATTTGACGATAAATATTTCAAAAACTTACATATTTTAAATACAAATTTTAAAATAAAAATTTAACTTACTTGACAATTAACTGTTTTTAATAGAGTTTTGTGGTATACATAAAACTTAAATATAAACATTATATTTGATTAAATAACTACAAACGATACATTCCTAGGTAAACGCAAAATCAATTTAAATAAACAATTTATTAAAGCAGTATGACGATATTTTTTATTTCTAAATACATAAACATTAAATAAGCTAAGTAAACAAAACTTGAAAGTATTCTAAATTTAAAATTGTAATTTGTTAGTAAAAAAAATAAAAGCTTTATAAAAAAATAGCAATGACTGAAACTTAAAACAACTTGATTTTTAACTAGATTGTTGTCAAAAAGTAAAACAAGTATTACAAAACTTCATAAATAAAAATTTACAACAAATTAAGCAATTATACAAGGCCACCACTAAACTGACATTATTTAAAATTAAAAATTAATTTTGTTTAATTGATCTTAATAATCAATATTATTTAATCTTAAAATAAGTAAAAAATTGATAAAATTTATTTAACTACTATTTATTTATTTTTGACTTAAATTTACATAGTTTTATGTTATTTTTTTTAAACACTAGTAAAAGACACTCAGTGATCATTTTTAACATAAACGAATAACTACTGTATTAATTAAAAATCTTGAATAAAAAACAATTATAAACAATTATCAATTCAATAACTATTCAATAAAACTAACGGATCCCCTGACGGTAGATTCAAGGTGATGCTTCCACAAATTTTATCACCATACGCGATGTATCCCATCACACCGACTAGTAAGTACATTGATGACACCAGTGTCATTCCTAGCGGTAAGATCCACCTGAACTTACGTGGTTCCTTCATCTCGTTTTCTAGTGGGAGGACCTATTGAATGAACATTTTTTAAAATGAAAACACTAATACTACATTAGATAGTCAACTAAATTAGGAGGGACGGACTATTATACATTTTAGTTAATTATTCGTTCTTAAAATGTCAATTTATTATAGTTTTAATAAACTTTTTACTAATTATAGATGTCTTAGGGTAAAACCAGGTTTTACAATAAGTTTAATAATTATTATCATACATTTATTACCTAAATTTAAAGTGGAAAACAGTAATTATTTAGTTTGAAACAAAATAATTTGTAAAAAATGTAAAAACTATTTGATAATACTTATTTATAATTTTCCTAAATAAATTACGCTTATATATCTTATTTAACACATAGCCACATAAATTAAAACTTGCTGTATAATTTGGGTGAAACTTTACATTCAAATAATTTTATTTAAAACTTTAACATAAATAGAATATAATTAGAATAAAATATAAAATGTAGACATGTTTAATAGCAGAATCAAAGACCTATAGCTTATATTCAAAACAATAAATAAGTACCTCTATAGAAAATGTATCTTAAGCAACTTTTAAAATTTAAGTTAGACTTTTTGCAGAAACTAAAATCATAGTAATAAAAGTAAAGTTTAAAAATTTAAGTATTTTTTACTAGCAAGCTTTATAAACTGTATATACTTAATATTTACAAAAAACGTGTTATAACAATAATAAAATAAATTATGTTTAAACTCTAGGACTTTTTCAGTATTTAAAATAAACTTTTAACTAACAACGCCTATTCCTTCAAAAGCGAATATGGCTGTTCCGAAAAAAGTGGGAATTTGACCGACTACTAAAGGAGGCATTTCTGTATGACTTGATAATTTCTGTAAAAGATATTTACATAGATTAATTTGATTAATTTTGGTGATAAATTATTGTATTTGGTACAAAAATGTTATTAAATTGAAATTTTAACTTAATATAAAAAGTATTGTTAATGAAAAAAACATTTTTTTAAATATGACTTTAATACTTTAAACTTACCTTACTATGTATTGATTTTATCAAAAAGTTCATATTGTTATTAGTAAAGTAAAACTTCAACAGGAACTACAGTTTGTAAAATTTTACAGACAAAACAATAAACTATAACAACTTATTGCATATTTGGTAATAAAACATTATGTAAATATTTACTTTGTTTATGTTCTTTGAAACATAATTAATGCTTGGTAATCAAAATAATTCTAAATTTATTTAAAACATTCAGCAAATTTTGCAGTCTTTGTTTTTGTAATAAAATAAACTGTTGATTAATATAAAACTAATAACAACAATATGTCGTGATTTCTAAAAATAATTAAAAACGTGTTAGTTTAGTTAGTATGATCACTTTCAAAGTTGCTAAAATTTTGAATCTTAGATAAACACAACAAAGTAATACTTGTAAACATTAAACTATAAATATTTTATCAAAAATAGAATCAAACTAACTCAAGTTTTTCATTTAACACTTTATTATATTTTTAGGGATGTAATAGTATACTATATAACATATACTAATAAAAACATAGAGTAAACATAGAGATTTTTGTTTTCAAATATTTTTAATGTAAAAACGTTTTGTTGTATTTGTTTGTAAATATATAAAACCGTAATATCTTATATAAACGTTTAGGTCTTAAAAATGTTGTGTTTTTAAAAAACTACTAACATTATTTAAACTTTATCATTGCAAAATTTCTTGTTAAAATTAAACAAATAGTTAACTTGATTAAAAAACTCCAACTCTTTAGATTATACTTTTATTTCAAGTTGCAAAAACAGTTAAATAAAAAATTTTTTCATTGAGTTTTTTTTTCTTAATTGTATTATACAATAAATTATTTACTTTTAAGTCTTAAAGATACTTTTATTATGTAACAAACCTTAGACTAAATTTGTAATATTTAAACTCGACTAAAAATAATTTAAGTAAATTTTGTCATAGTCTAACCATTAAGACAGCAATCTGTAAAAAACCAACACTTACTATTTTTCTTTGTTTAGATATGTTTATTTTTATGTTAGTTCAAATATTACAAATAAAATATAAAACTTGTTACAAAATATAAGATTTTTATAAGACTTAAAGTAAATAAATGGCTGCATAATATAATAAAAACAAAAAGAAATTATTGTATTTTCTTAATCTGAGGATTTTTTTAAACGCTTTAAATCTTATTTTCTTAAACATAGTTTGAAATTTATGGGATGCTTTTGATACAACTAAATAAAAAAACTACAAAATTTATATTGAAAGTTCAAAATAAAAATAAATATATTAAACTAAAAATAAATGCACAGTGAGCACTACTATCGATGTAAACAAAAGTTAATAAAATATACAAATAAAAACTATTTGTTTTAATACTAAATAGTGATAAATAAATAAACCATGTTCAAGGCCAACAGTTTCAATGCATACTATTGTGGCTTTATTATTTAATAAGTATTTGACCATCAAATAAACCAAAGCAAACAATTGTCTGTGTATTGCTAACACTTTGAAATATTTAGAAAGGCATGTATAATGTTTTTCATAAAATATTTTTCTATTATAACTAAATGCTAATTTTGGTGTATTTGAGCTCAATACTTACTAAAGCAGAAAACTTTTAAAATCAAAAACAAAGAGTGTTTTCTAAATGATATATAAAAATATACATAAATGATATTTATTTAATTATAAAAAAACTAATTTATACAGTTGTTTATATAAATGATTAGTATTCATAATTAAAAACTTATTAAAACATGTTTAAACATTCTAAAAATATATATAACTTACTTGAATTTTGTAAACCATTAACATAGTACACAAAGCATTAAATATCGTAAAGCAATTTTTACTGATCTATCAGTCTCATGATATAACTTGACTAGACAAATATAAATTTGCTGATGTTCAAGTTTTCATAAATGCTTGTGTAATCATTATGTAATGTTATGGTGAGTATACATTATTCATTCACAAAACTTAAATTTATCTTCGAGTATCAAACCTCTTGATTCATTGTATGTGACATTATTTTAACATAACTGTACAATTAAATCAATTTCTTTTTGAATATTAACTGCTTGAAACTTTGTGGTATTATCAAAATACAATTACTGTATAATATAATACAAAATATAAACAAAAACAAAAGTGTAAATTATAGATACGTTGCCAATTGTTAGCAATTGTTAGGAATCTTAAATATTTTTTTTCATTTTGTTTTATAAAATGAGCTCATTTACAACTTTAAAATAAATAATTAAACTGAAAAATTTATATGCTATTTCAGTAAGCTTTATTAAGTCTCTATAACTCATCATAACTAACCATACCAGTACAGTAGAAAATAATTTATTACTTATTGCATTTTATTATAACTAACCAATCCAGTACAGTAGAAAATAATATATTACTTATTGCAACTTATCATAACTAACCAATCCAGTATAGTAGAAAATAATATATAATTTGTTACAATTCATTATAACTAACCAATCCAGTATAGTAGAAAACAATATATAATTTATTAAAATTAAATATAACTAACCAATCCAGTATAGTAGAAAATAATATATCATTTATTAAAACTAACTAATCCAGTGTAGTAGAAAATTATATATTATTCATTACAATTTATTGTAACTAACCAATCCAGTATAGTAGAAAATAATATACAATTTATTACAACTTATTATAACTAACCATTCCAGTATAGTTGAAAATAATATATAATTATTACAATTTATTGTAACTAACCAATCCAGTATAGTAGAAAATAATCCCCAACGAAGCCACTGTAGCAATATTGGCAAGCATTGAAAATAATGTCAAAACTTTCAGTGTTCTTATAAATGAAAGTGGAATTATTATCAATAATGTCATCAGCATGAATATTCTGTCTGAAGGTGCATCTTTCCATGATGAAGATACTACCTATCATATTTTAGTTATTTCAATTATGTATTATTTTTATAAGTTTTTTTTTTTCTAAATAAGTATTTTGTTAGATGGTGCGTACTTCTAAGAAGTTGATACTACCTAAAGTTTTTAATTTTTAATCATTTCATTTTATTTTAACACCTTTTATATTAGATTAAATATCTTTCCAACAAGAATAAAATTTAAGTATGTATTTATGGAAAAAATAAATGTATTAAGCCTGGGTCCAGCGTAGGACAATAAACTTGCAATAATAGTTATTATTAAATTATTAATAGCATATAAAATGTACAAGACTGTGAACAAATATGCAAAATATTCAATTTATTCTAAAGTAGTTAATTATAAACTTTAGCATTTGTGTAGTATAAGTAAATACCAGAACAAAATACACAAAACTGAAAAAAGATATTATCTCTAGGTTAAAGTTTAAATATGATTAGTATTTGCACTAATTTTCGTGCCCAAGTCAAATATAGCTCACAACTTTTTATACTTAGTTTTTATAAATGTTAAAAATCAACAAATGAGTTTCTATATAACTATAAGACTAGTTAACATCTTTAAGCAAGATTTTTAATTTCAAACACTTATGAGTTTTTACTTTCAATAACTGCGTTGAAGTTCATAAGCAACAACTATATTTACATAGGCTCAGTTTTTGAATTAAATATAAAACTAAAGCTAATGTACTTAAACAAACTCATATTTATTCATTGTATTTATTTATTTTTTGTAAGATTTAATTTTTTTAGATTACTGATATACCTTGTATTTTAAGGATTTCTTAAAAACTAATTTCATTAAAGAAAAATTAAGATTAATGTTTAATTTTTAAAAAATTAAATTATACTAAGTATCAAAACTAGTATTTTTACTAACCTGTTTAACATTTTGAGCAATGAATACGAAATAAACACAACAGAATCCAAGCTGTGTGATTAATAAAAATGCGTTGACTAATTGTTTGAAGAAATTTGGATTTCTTCTGATTATTGATAAACTTGAATTACTTGCAGAATGGTACATTGTATCTGGGTAGTCAAGTGATCTTTTCTTTAGTGTTCTGTAAAGTTTTATAAAATGTTATTAAGTTTTTTATTATATATTTTGTGTACATTGTGTTTGGGTAGTCAAGTGATCTTTTCTTTAATATTTTGTAAATAACTTTAATTAACTAATATATGTTATTTTATATAACTACTTAAATTAAATCAAAGGTAATAAATATTAAACTCTATTTTTAATTTATTTACATTAAACAAATTTTCAAACTGCTGTAATAATGGGAGTTCTTAACAACAAGTTGTATACAATGAGTTAAACAGTTTTAACACAACTAAAAGAAACATAACAAAAGCTTATTTATATTGTATAATAACTAATATTAGGCACAAAAAATCTAATCTGTAATATAATTTTGATTTTTTCACTAATAATTGCATTGCACAAATTACAGCTATGAAAACCATAACAATTGTCCTAATAAGACTCTACTTCAGGGTTTTCCAATTTTTTTTCAAATGGCCCCCTTTGAAGAAATTAAAAAACTTATGGCCCCCTAGTACCAAGATTACTCAAAAACTACCATAAAAAACTTTTAGACCTTTTTATTTTTGCTCTTCATCAGCAACTCCAGAATATCTAGTGTAAGTTTTAAATAATGACCTCATGACCCCCTGTGGCTCATAGCTGAGTATCTGTCATGGCCCCCAAAGGGGTCACTTGGCCCCCTTTGGGAAACCCTGCTCTACTTCATACAATAAACTATTAATTACTTACATTCTGAACAACATATCTAACCTGCAGTAATATTTTGAGTTTTTCACAAGTAACTGCATGCAATGGGTACATATGACAGCCATGAAAACAATTAAAAGTGGTCCTAATAAAACTCCAGCATGCATCATTGCCCACGGGATGCCAAGAAGTCCCGTTCCGACATTTCCCTTGATCAGGTGCATTATTGTTGCTCCGGAGCTAAATAAGAATACTTTTTATAGTTTATTATAAAATGTCTTAGATAAATGAAATTTTATTACAATTAGTTTCAAGGTTTTTCTTGATACTAATTGTAATAAAATTATTGTGATTATTGTGGCTCCGGAGCTGTGTAATAAAAGAAAAATTTTTATTATTTATTTTAAAATATATGTTAAATTAAGAATTTTATGATACTTTCTCAAAAGCATTTTATTATAGTGCATTATTGTTGATACAGGCCTGTTATTTAGTAAAACTTACTTTTTAAAACAACGTTTTATATTATAAAATAACAAAACATATTTATAAGCTTTTATTTTTTTGTAAATAAATGTCTACAAAATAAAAAGCTCATTATTTTTTAAACTAACGAAGTCTGGTTAGGGTGTTCTTCTTGAGCTATTTCCGTTTCATATTCATCTTTTCTTGTTGATTTGCTAAACATTTATTTTAATTAATAGTCCATTGTTAATTAGGTGACTTATGAACACTAATAAACTACAAAAGGAATAATATTACTTAAGGACATGGTCATTTGGCTAACAAAAATTTCAACAAATTTCATCAAAAGAAAATTAAAGCACAACATGTTAAAGGTTGACTTTAAACTAAATTAATTGAGACTATTGTAAGTATTTTGTAAAAATAAATGCTATACAGATGAAAATGTTAAAAATAACTTTTAAAGCTTGGTGAAACACATATCAACAGTCAAATCAAAACTTTTTTTATTTAAATAGAAGCAACAAAAAACAAAAACTTTATATCTTGTTACCAGTGAGTCAATATCTTTTTTATAAAAATAAATATTTAACTCATATTCATATTTTTCACTTTGTAAAACCAATAGACTTACTCATTTTCAGGTTTTTCACTTTGTAAAAGATTTTCATTCTCTTCAGCGCTCATTTTCGTAGTGGCTTGTTTGATTATTTAACTTAAATAAATGCTGAAAAAGTTTTTTTTTTATATATCTAACTCAAACTAATTTGAAGCTTTAATTTTCTACAACTCTTTTTGGTTTTTTTAATTTTGAAGTGTAGATCAATAGCTACATCAAAACTTAAAATATTGTTAAAACTATTAATAGTATCCTTTTTATTAATTATAGCAGCTTTTTACTATCATGTGTATTTGATACATCTTTTCAATGTGCATATAAAAATAAAATATATTGGATTAAGATTTGGTTTATTAAATCTCATTTAGTTTCATATGTTTCTAAACTTCCATAGAAAAATTTTCAAGTTAAAAAAATATCAAAATTAAATTTTTATTTTCACAATTTAGGTAATACTTTTATACAAAAAACATTTATTAAATGAAAAAAATAAAATAATTTCTAAAAATAAATTGTTTAAACTCATTAAAAATTTAAAATACATTGTGTGTAAGTGAGAAAAACTAGTTATAACTACTATGTAAAACTTTGAAGTATTAAATTAAATAAGAATCTATACAGCATTTCATTGTTCTATTTTGTAACATACTTAAGCACTAATTAAGACATAATTAAGTGAATATAATTTGAATACATATCCGTCAAAAACATAAATACTGCTAAAAAACCAAATTAAGTTATATAATCATATACTTAAACATTAAAAATATCAAAGTAGTTATATTTCCTATAAAAAATACCTAAATAAATTATAGCTTTTTTATTTAGAACTCATAAAAGTTTCAAAAATAAACAAAATATAAAGTCGGCAACAATTGTTTTATAATAATATGTTATTATAAATACTTCAAAACAGAGTATTATTTAGACTTGTTTAGTAAGTATAAAGTTAAAAGATATTTCAAACAAAAAACATTTTACTGCAATAAGGTTTTTGCATAATGTCTCCTTAAAACTTTTCAAACTTCAAATCAAATTTTAATATAATGTTTCTTTTATAATCTTCATATTTCTTCACAGCAAGTCCAGCATATCACTGCTCATATTGGAGTAATTTGAAAAGAATGAAGCAAATAATTGTTCACTCTGTAAAGGAGCTTTTACTCCACATATTTCCCTTACTGAGTGCATACTGAGTTGGGCGCAACCCACATCTGCAGTGTTTACGCCTAACTGGGCAGATATCAGTGGTCCTGTAGAGTTAACATAAGTTCATAGGTTGTTGACAAAAAGAAATAATCATTTTAGGTTTAAAATAGATATAGTTGTTAAGTTAACAACAAAAAACAATAGCAGTAATTTACATCAGAATTATTTACACCTTGTTGGGCTATACATATTAGAATAAAGTAAAATTAAAATGATATTATGTGACATATCAAAAAAAAATAATTACAAGTACTATATTATAAAGTTTTAACTACTACTTGTACTAAACTTAATTAGTAAGCTTATTCAAAAGGATAGTCAGACTACTTAATATTCATATAATTCTAATAAAAACTTAAATATAAGCGAAGTTTTTTAATAAAGTGAAATACTTTTTATAACCGTTTCTTATAAAGAAATAATTTTGTTTATCTCCGTGACCACATGAGAACTATAATTGTTAAAACCAAAGGTATGTATACAATTTATAGGTTAAAGCAAAAGTATCTAATATATATTAAAACCGGTACTCATATAATACATAAATTAACAAAAATGAGTATTTAGCTTTTGATATGACCAGCAAAAATTCTACTCCAGATCCTTTTAATTATATATCATTAAGATATACTATAAAATAAACTGAAATGTTATTAGTAAACTCACCAATAGTACTTCCACAAGGTATATCATTCCTTGCCATCACATGCTGTATAGGAACGTCAGCCAACTTGGCAGCTTCTCTGACAACATGGTTTGATGTCACGGTGGTGACGTATTTCTGATTGTTGTTCACCTTGACGACCGGTCCATCATTCAAAGATGGTTTCATGTTGTCGGAATGTTTGTCAGCGTAGTTTGGGTGGACAGTGTGGGCCATGTCTGCGCTGAGGACCATTGAACGGGCCATGAACTGGTTGTAGATGTTGGAGGCTTCTGGTGATTTGGTAAGATGGGACACTATTCTGTTCAACACCTGTAATTAGAATTCAATTCAAGTTGTCGTTATGTTAATTAAACAAAAATGTAAGCTTTTTAAAGATATGTTAGTTAGAAACTCAAAAACTTATGTATTTTATATTTTTTTGAATATTTTTGTATAGAAATTTTTCAGTAGTTGATTACTGCTATAAAATTGTTGTAGTTTAACAGTTGATAAACAAAAATGTTTTATTATTACTGTTGTTCTTGAAACATTTTCCAAAAATTATTTGAACAAAATTTCAAATTTTAGTATGATAAAACATTTTATACTCAAATACCTGTGGAGCATTAGTAGAATCTATTGCATGTGAGATAATAATAATAAATTTTCAAATGAAAAAATAACAATTCAAATACCTGTAAATCACAATTTCATTTTTTTTACATGTCTTTATTAATTCAAAATAAGAATATCCTTCCCTTTTAGTTAATAATTTTACGCTCAAATACCTGTGGAGCATACGCAGAATCAGCACCTCTCTCAGATCTGGATCCTACTTCTTCGTGATCAAAAGCCATGAAGACTCTCACGTTTTCATCTTCATCTAAATTTTTATCTGCACTCATAAGTCCTTCCAAACCGCTCCAAACGTTCAACAGGTTGTCAATACGCGGTGCAAATATGAAGTCTTTACATGCTCCACCTATGATGTTAAATTAAAATAATAAAAAAAGAATTTTGTTTAATTAGCAGATTTAAAAAGTGTTTTATTTCATTTTGTATTTAGTAAAGGAAAAGTTATTTGTAATAATTTTAATTAAAAATTCATTTAATGAGCACTTATATCTTTTCTTGTTTAAATCATGTTTATCTAAATTAAATAATTAACTTAATTTCACACTTTAAAATAAACTACAAAACAAAAAATCAACCTATAACAGAAGGCTGGCAGTCTGCTAAGTACAAGTCAAAATTCACAATATTTTCTACAGGTTCATTAATTTCTTCTGATATCAAACTCAACAGCTCTTCATGGTGGTTTTTCTGAAAACTTGTCTGAGAATCACTAGAACTTTTCTTGCCATTTTTGAATACACTGATTACTGGGTTAAGGTCTGTTTCTTTGTTCACTTTGAACTCTGTGTTGGTTTTCGGGTTCAAATGAATGCAGCAGTTCGGGACTCTCAGAACTGGTTTGTTTATATCCACTAGTTTGGAGGTAAGTTCTTTTTGCTGACTTATTAGAACTCTGCCTGCTAATTTCAAGTCTCTGTCAAACCAGGAAGTCCAATTGCCACCACCGTAAGTTTCAACTCCTACTTGTTTGTAGCCTGTTAAAATATAATTGACTTGAATTAAAAATATAAATGGACAGTTACATAATGTTTTTAAAGTTGTTGATAACAGCATATTGGTCTAAACTGGAATTTAAAAGAAAACCTTAGAAAAAAGACCTGCTGGTAACTAGTAAAAAACTTTAGTAATACATTTTGAATGGGCTTTTATGAAACTTTGGTTTAATTACAGAGTTCAACTTAATAAGACATACTGTTATATAAAGGTACCAACAAATACCTATGGTTGTTAGATTTTGTATTAAAAACATCAAAAACTGAAATCACATGATAAATTAAAATAGTAAGTCAGTTGTTTTACCTTCACTTTTTCTGTTACTGACTTGTTTGACCCTCAAGCAAGGACTGTCTGTGTGGGCACCAACTATACTGAAACCAGATTTGTCCTTGTCAAACTTTCCACCGACTGAGAATGCCATCACAGCAGTGCCCATTCTGGTTGTGAAGTACTTGCCATTTGGTTCTATCTGTGACCTATTATTATTTTACTAATTACTAAATTTAAAAAAAAAGTGGTTTCATCTTTAATTTGAGTCATCTGAGTCCTGCATTTTAATTGGTCATTTAAATAAGATTATATGTCATTTAATATATATTAACCTTATTTTGTGAGGTCAAGACTTTTAATTAGACTTAAATTACAAAAAATACTGTTTGTTTTATTATAAATTCTATATGAATAAAACTTTATTCAACTGATGATCTCATTTGATTTAGTTCAATTGAGTGAAACATTGTTTTGTTAATAAAACTTAAAAATGTTAATTAATTATAAAAACATCTTGTTTGAAGGTAAATATGTTGTTTAAATACTCTTAGTTGTAGATAAACTTATATCAAACTTTAATGGAAAGATATTCACAACTTTTACTTATTTGTTAAACGTACAACTTTTTAATCACTTATGTTCAGATAAATTTAAAAAAGTAAATATACATTATATAAACTGTACTAAACTACCAACCATTTTCATACATATAACATATAACTCATATAACATATCATTTTGTTATATTACGAAAACATTTTTTTTAGTAGACTCTTAATTGTAGATAAACTAACATAAAAGTTTAATGTAAAGGTATTTATAATTTTTTTGATTTTGTATTAAGTACAACTTCTGAATAACTCATATTGAAATAAATTTCAAACAAAACAAACTGCTAAAATACCATTTTGAAGTCTCATCCAGTTGTTTATACCCATTATTTTTCAAAACTTCTTTGCAGTTTTTAACTACATGGTATGGGGAGGGTGAAATGTCAACAAATTTAATGAAGTTTTTGGCAGCCTTCAAGTAATTACTGTTCATTTTTTAAGTTATTATCTAAAATAAATACTTTAATATTTTATTGTGAACTTTTGACTTTATGCACAGAATAAATTTATTTTCCATCTAAATTACTAAGTAGATACTTTAATGGGACTTTAATTGTGTATTATATTAAATAAAACTCAAAAAAAAAACAGTTGATCATTCATTATCAGCTTTATTTTTTCATTTAAATTTTATTACAGAAACCTCTCGGATCTGTAATATTTTAGAATTCTCATTTTAGAATTCTAAAAAATTTAAAAAATAGAAAATTTTAATTCTTTTTAATGTTGCACAAAATAGGTTTATTGTATATTTCTAATTTAAAATATGCTTTTAAATGCTAATTCACCCTTTTATATCTTTATACTTTGTAAACTTATGTTCCTTTACTTATTGATAAACATTTAGTTTAATATAAGATAATAGATAATATTTTAATACAATGTAAGAGAAGTTTATCCTTATGTGGGCAAAGGTCTAATTAAAAAACTTTTAGTAACATAAACAATTTTTATTAAATATTTTTCTTATACTTTATATATTTTTGTTTAAAAGAAGAAATCTATTACAGCACTAAAGGCGAAAAATTTTTAAAGACTATAGAAACAAATTTTAATATAGACACCACACCATTTCTTAATTGTAAAAAAATACTTAATTATAAATTGAATTCGCGAAGTAGAATAGAATATAAATGTTAAGTATCAAATAAGTCACATATAAACAAATATAAAGCAAAAATCTATTTGTTGTTTAAATTAGTAAATTTTTTCTACAAGTATTATTATTTTACATAAATTTAAAACCTTTTTTTTAAATATGTATAGTTTTATATTTTGTTTTCAAGTTTATAAATAAAGTAAACAAATTATTAAAAGTGGGAAAGTTCCCAGTCTGCTTATAACTAGAATCAATATAAAAAACAGCCATTATAGTAAGTATATTTGGTACCTCTCGTTTCTTTACGATCTCTCACATTTTTACGCACTTTTTCTGTGGACACAATGTGCGTGAGAGGATACTGTAATTATAAAAAAAAAATAGCTAAAAATCTTAAGTTTTTCAGGGTGCTTTTATAATTTTTGTCTTAATTTCCAAGATTTTCCATATTTTTTTAGAAATTATCAAATTTATGGTTTATTTTTGACTGAACTTTTATTGATGTAGAGGGAATAGTAAGTCTGATGTTTTTTAAACAAAAAATAAATTTAATTTCAGGCAGTTCCATTTATTTAATGATCTCAATTTAAAATACCACTATTTGTGTGATTAATTAAATTAAAAATTGAATTAAATGTCTTCAATATTTTGTATACAAAAATTAATATTAAATGTTTAGTAATTTTGTCAAAATTGAATTTTTCTCAACCACAACTCTTCTTTAAAAAACCAAGTGTGATTAGAGCATAATTAAAACTGCATTCAATGACAAAAGTGAATAGAGCATAATTCATAAACTGATTATAGTACTTTCTTTAATCTATAGCAACACTTGTTTGTTTATCAATTTTTAGATTTTACTTTCAAATTTTTATTGATTATTATATGGGCCGATTGCATAGGGATATTAACTTTAATACTCTCTTAGTTGAACACAGCAAGATCAAAATCCAGTTCTTGACATATATGCAAAAAACAGTTAGAGACAAGACATTTAAAAAAAGCATTTATTTATTTATTTTTTGTTCCTAGTAGTTTTGTTGGTGCTCTTTAAATAAGTCAAGTTTTATTTTAATGTCCACTTAACAATGGGCATTCTTTTAGATAATCGTGGCTTATTAACAGAAAACTAATATTAATTTGACTGCAAACTAATATTTTCTATAAATCAAAAGAGTTTTTCTCATTAGAAAGGTAAAATAATTATTTTGCTGATATGTTTTTATTGTTTACAACTAGCAGCAAATCCAGCATAAGTGTAACATCATATAAGGGGGAATACCCTACTTTAAACAACTAACTAAGTTTTAGTTTCACGTTAAAGCATTGCAACTTTTATTTTGTTGAACGAGTCGATACGTTATATTTTTTAGTTTTTTTATTTACTACTTTTTTTTTATTTTAGTTAAGTTTATGTTTATATTGTCTACAATTAAAAATTTGCTTCTATTTTTTTTTTCAAATTTTAACAAGAGTTTGTGCTTGGCTTTTTTCGAGTGAAGTATCATTGTAAAAATAAAATTATAATGTACAGGCGTACAGCTAATGGTTTTTATGACATCTAAGTATAATTTTTACTTAAATTTTAATTTATAATAGAATTCATAAACACTTTTTAGAATTACTCAATTATATATTATCTGTTTAAGAAACTTTTACTTATGTTTTGTTAAGTGTAACACAGTTTTTTTAATATGTATGTTGAAATTGATTATTGTTAGATTGTACATTTAAATTTTTAAATTTCAATTTAAACTCGTTCTTTAAAATTAATAATAAACTAAGTCGTTCGACAAATGTTTCTAAATTTTTTTTAAAAGGTATTTTCTTTATAGTTTTAGACAAACAATTTTTTTTCTTAGAAATTAATGAAAATTTATACTTAAATCAAGGACACCACCCAAAAAAAGGTTATGTACGACTGTAGCTTATGTGTTTTAAAAAACAAAAGTTTTAAATTTTATAAACGTATAACTTCTAAATATCTTAGCCTTAAGTTTAAGCTATTTACAATCGTAATTAAGTTTAATTTTACTTATTGTTCGACTTGTTCTAGACTTAAGCTATTAAAAAACACTTTACAGCGAAACAGTTAATTTTTATCAAAACATAAAAAGTATTTCAGTAAAGTTTAACATCAAAAAAGTTTTTAGCAAGATTTAAAAATCAAATTCTTAATTTTCAATTACAAAAAAAAATGTATATCAATCAACATAAACTTTTAAAGTTTATTCTGAACATAACTTATTCCAATAAAAGTTCAATTAACGAGTAATATGGGGTTTTTGGTTAAGTAGAAAATTTAAAACAGTTTGTGTGTTTTGTCATTATTACAATGCAGAATATAACGCTACACACCTTGGCTATCATACATCAGTTGTGTTTTTTTTTTTTACTTTTTTAATGTATAATAAATGTACAATGTAAATAGTGCACTACTATTTTAATTAAAATGGTGTGAAGGTAGTCTTCCTCTTTTGATTTTAAAGACCGGAAAGGATTGAAATTCAGATAAAACACAAATAAAAAATGGTTAGAACCATCAAAAAAACTTTCGTTTATTTTTTTGTTTTCTACAGAATTGAAAATATTTGTTTTTTAATAAACGAAAGATCTCTTCAAAGTGCTTGAGTAAGACTGTGACTGATTTTTTTTGATGGTTCTAACCATTTTTTATTTTTGTACTATTTTAATTATGTAAACCAGTCAACCTTGTAGACTAGGAAAATAAAAAATATATACATATACATTGCTTTGTGAAGTTGTATAAAAAAAAATATTATTATTTTGTTAAGTTTTCCGTTAAAAAAAATTAATAATCGCTTTCTTAATTACCTAACATTTGAGTTTTATCTCTGTTATTTAAATTTACAAACTATAAAAAGTAAAAAAGTTTTTCATAGATTTTCTAGAGATGTTTTTTTTCAGGTTTAGTGTTTATTCTATATTTAGATAAAACATGCTTTTTTTATTTTATGTTTTTCTGGGTAAAAAAATAAGTTTATGTATTTCTTATTAGTTTTAAAAATATTATAATTGTTTTAATTATGAAAAAATTTTAAAATTAAAGTTCTATTATCAAGTATAAAAACTAAAACTATAGATCATAAAAGTAATTTACTTTTTAAAAAAAGTTAATGCAACTGATATAGCTTTTTAGTTGCACGTTTTAATACTTACTCTACTTTTTCATCCAAACTAAAGTCACAAAGAGTATTTATTATCATTTTGGTTGTTGATTTTTTAACATAGTGTACAAAAAAGTGCAAAGTCACTTCGCAAATTAAATTGCGATTTTTTTTAAATTAGTTGTTTTATGTTTCAACATAAAGTTTTTATGATTTTATCAACACAAATTACATCTACTTTGAAAATGAAGTTTTAAAGTATACATTATTATATTCAGTTTATTTGAATTTCATGCAAATGTTTAATAAGACTTAAAGTAAAAGATATATAAATATATTTATACATATTATTGGAACATTTAAACTTTTATGCTAACAATTTTACCAAAGCTTCATTTTAAAAGCAGCTCTCTTATAAAACAATTCTCTTTTAAAATAGACTCAAGTAGATTATTATTTAATTTTGTTTATTGAACTTTAGGTTGTTGTACTAGACACACAGATTTAAAAATCTTAATTAAATTCATTGGTAAAGCTGAAATAAGAAACTATGAAATTTTTTTTTTTAAATCTTTAATCAAAAATTTAAACTTGTAGTTGAATTAGTTTATAAAGTTCTAAAATCATTTTTAACATTTTATTGACGATTTATTAATTTATTACAAAAAAGTCATATTTGTTAAAACTATGATACGAAGAAATCAATTTCAAATATACTTAGTATGGACTTACTTTGAATTAAATTAAGTAGTATACCTTTCAGCTTTTATTTTAATTTAATAGCAAAAAGTTCTAAAAACAAAAAAAATCAGTTTGTATAAAACGTAATAAACTGATAAGTACAAAAAACAATGAATTTATTACACAGTCATTACAGCAGGCGGCCAGGAATTAATATTAAAAATTAAAAACAACTCAAAAAAAACAAAAAATGCAACAAATTATAGAAAAGTTAAAGATGTATTTTAGTAAATACCGGTGTAAAAAATATACTTTTTATTTATAATTTAACTATAAAAATTTTATTCTAATATAAGTTTTTCTAAGCTTATGGATATATTAAAATTACTTAACAGAAACCCGAGAGCACAATTTTAACTGTAGGCCAGAACATCTTATGTAGTAGACAAATAAAAACACAAAATGATTATATTATAAGTTTTTTTATTCCTTCTGATTTGGTTTTGTAAACATATTAAAACTAGATTGATTAAATACTTAAGTGTTGTACGCCAAACGCTTTTAAAGTAACCAGACAAATACAAACATTGCAAGATGATATAAATACGTTCACAAGTCTTCTACAAGATCTTTGAACGAAGAATCTATGAAGATCTTCTCCTCAAGATCCTCACAACCCTCTCCCTCACAACCTTGTACACGTGCTTCAGCTGGCTCCTCAAGACCTCGTTCTTGTAGTTGTGGATGATCGGGTTGAAGAGGGAGTTGGTGAACAGCATGTAGATGAAGCTGATCTCCATGTTAGGCCAGCACCTCGACTTGCTCCCGTGCAGAAACCTGTTTGAATTTTAATTTAAGTAGTTTTTATTATGCATTAGTTTAAAGTTTTTTTTTAATTTGACTTGATTTTCAAAAGCTGTTTGAGTATGTATCAATTGGGTTTTTTATCAACATAAGTAAAAAATGTGTTATAAAAGTATGTTACAGTATAACAGTTATTTATTTTTATATTTAAATGTGTTTGTTATAACTTGTTTTGTTTTTTCTTGTAAATAAATCAATAGATATCTTTAATGTCAAAAACTGTTTCGGTAAAGTTTTTTTTTTCTTTCATGATACTACAATAAGGTTATAATTGAAATATATTCCTTTAGATATCAATTTTGACTCACGTTCTGAGTATGAAGAAAGGTGAAGATATGTTTTCAATTTGCAGCACGATGAACGGAAGGACACAAAATGTGAAGGATACCACCTGAAATTAATATATTTATATTTATACCACCTGAAATGAACTACTTAAGTTTTTTCATACTTTAAGGATGAAAATATCACTTTTTTTTAATAGTCAAAACTTTTGAGAAATGCTCACTGTATGGTAGATATACTGTACATTTATATGATATATATTAATTTCTAAATTATTCTAACTCATTTATTTTCTACCATTACTGTAAAGAATTTTTATTATAATTGCTAAAAAAACCGTAAATTTTTAGCTTTATAAGTAGCTTTCTTTTACAGAAAAAAGAAATTTAAATGTTTAAAGTTTTTGTATAAAACTATTTCTATCAAAAAAGATTTCTAAAATGCACAAATTAAAAAAAAATTATTAATTTGAACGATTTTGATCAGTTTCAAACATCTTATATTTAACGTTAAAATTTTTTTAAATGTAATAACCTTTTTTTAATTGTATATACAATTTTAAACTTATTAATTTAATAGAGATATAATCTCAAACAAAACTCTGAAGTTGTTCCTAACAGTTATTTATACAATTTAATGGATAAGATGAAGTTTCATATTTAATTTATTTTATTGACCCTTAAACCTTTAGTTACCTAATTATTGTTTGAATTCTAACCTGAAAAGAAGTCCTAATAGTTACTTTTAAACTCTAACCTGAAAAGAAGTCCTGATAGTTACTTTTAAATTCTAACCTGAAAAGAAGTCCTGATTGTAAATTTTAAATTCTAACCTAAAAAGAAGTCCTGATTGTAACTTTTAAATTATGACCTGAAAAGAAGTCCTGATAGTTACTTTTAGATTCTAACCTGAAAAGAAGTCCTGATTGTTACTTTTAAATTCTAACCTGAAAAGAAGTCGTGATTGTTACTTTTAAATTTTAACCTGAATAGAAGTCGTGATGGTTACTTTTAAATTATAACCTGAAAAGAAGTCGTGATGGTTACTTTTAGATTCTAACCTGAAAAGAAGTCATGATGGTTACTTTTAAATTCTAACCTGAAAAGAAGTCCCGATCGTCACTTTTAAATTCTAACCTGAAAAGAAGTCCTGATTGTAAATTTTAGATTCTAACCTGAAAAGAATTAGTGACAGTTACTTTTAGATTCTAACCTGAAAAGAAGTCGTGATGGTTACTTTTAAATTCTAACCTGAAAAGAAGTCCTGATAGTTACTTTTAAATTCTAACCTGAAAAGAAGTCCTGATTGTTACTTTTAAATTCTGACCTGAAAAGAAGTTCTGATTGTAAATTTTAAATTCTAACCTGAAAAGAAGTCCTGACTGTAACTTTTAAATTCTAACCTGAAAAGAAGTCCTGACTGTAACTTTTAAATTCTAACCCGAAAAAAAGTCCTGATTGTAACTTTTAAATTCTAACCTGAAAAGAAGTCATGATGGTCACTTTTAAATTCTATCCTGAAAAGAAGTCCTGATTGTCACTTTTAAATTCTGACCTGAAAAGAAGTCCTGATTGTATTTTTAAAATTCTAACCTGAAAAGAAGTCCTGACAGTTAATTTTAAATTGTAACCTGAAAAGAAGTCCTGATGGTCACTTTCTTGGCATCTCTTTTCCACTGGGGAGTTCTCGAAGCTCTCTTCTTTTCCAACCAATATGTCACTTTGCAATTTGTTATCTTGCAACAAATTGGCAGGGATGTCATTCTACAACCTGGTTGTCAATTACAAGTATTATTTAAGTTTCTGTATCATAACAAGTACACATAGAATAAAAAAGTTTTACTTTTATTTTTATACTCTAACTTGCTTTGAATAAACGAGAAAAAACAGTACTAAGTTTTGAAGATTTACAGAGTATTCAAATAATGTAAATTAAGATTGCAAATAAATGTTTGTCAAAATTAAGTTTTAGTTTTTCCGATAAAGGTTGTAAAGCTTTATTTTCACAGATACACAGTACGAAACATCTTTATTTTTTAAGTCTTTTAAAAAAAGTTCTAGCTAAAAAACATGCCTGGAGCAATGTAAACAGTTTAACTCATCAGTTTTTTTTTTAATTTTTTTGAAAATATGTTTAAAATCTATTTAATCTGGTGTTTTTAATTACAAAAAAATAAGGTCTAACAGTTTTTTACTAAACAATTTAAACTTTAAAACGAGCATTTTTTTAGTTGGAAATTAAATTCATTTCAACTGATTTTGACAATAATACTAACTGACTTAAATTATTAAAGATGATATTTTTCATAATTTGTTTCTAGTTGCTTGAGTTCTTAAAAGAAGTTTCACAAAGACTAATACAGTAATGCTTACCTTTGATATATCAAGTGAATTATTTCAATTACAACTGTTAATGTTTAAAATTCAGTTTTGTTAGCAAAATGTTTTTGACTGAAAACTGTGTTTCAAATGTTGTTTAATTAAAAACAGGTTTAATTTAAAAACCTGTTGGTATTTCAGTGTGATCTCCTTCAGGTAGGTTTGTAGGAGGTGGTATCGTTCCTGACATATTTTTGGAGGTTACCACTTCATGTTTACTGGCTACAAACGGTTTTAAATTAATTAAAAACACATATAGTAGTAGCTTTAAATAAATAAAGAGTAAGCTAGCAATATTTGAACATTGAATATATAACTGTGTATACAAAATTAAACGATACTATGTGACACTTTTTCACCTTTTTTTAGAATAGAATTTTTTTTTTAATAAGATTTTTTATATAAGCAATGACGAGGTCTTTGACTGAAATTGAGTTTGCATAAAAAAAGTCTTAAAAGAAAAAAAAATATTATTTCTCCTCTAAAAGTTGAGACCTTTTTATTTTCGAAAAATCAAAACATATAATATTTAAAAATATAATAAACTAAGTAAAACTTTTATGTAGGTCGTTTTCGTCTAGTTTAATTTCATGATCGGAACGTTCATTTGAAACTTCTGTCTCAACACCGGTCGTGGTTGTAGCGTCTGTTAATGTGTTATTTATTCTTAAACCATACCAAACCTTAAAACATATCCATTAAATTTATTTGTAAACTTAGAACTCTTAACTCTTAACAAAAAATAAATTTCGCTAAGATTAAAAATACAATTTTGATAGTGTTACTTGGGTCAATTTTTATTTTTGTAATGAATAAAGTAAATGAAAATAATAATGTAAACATATATATATATATATACATAGAAAAAAATGTGGTTATTTGAATTCAATCACTTTCTATAGAGCCCATTTGAAGGGCTTTTTAACAGTTTATTGGAAAAAGGCTATTTAAAAATTTCAGTACATACATTACATAAAGACAAAAAAAAAGTTGTCTTTAATCTTCAGCTGGTTCTATATAAAAATGTACATAGATTAAAAATTGTTTAACCAGTACTCTAATTAATTTCTTAACGAATAAAAAATCATATCAAAACTCGAAAACTTAAAGCTCTTTAAAAAGACCCCTGAAGTTGAAATAAAAATCACGAAAATGTGCTTTAATATATTTTTAATTTTTAAAAGATTAAAACAAAAGATAAAAATATACCATTGCTGGCTAGAGAAGATTGCTGGGAACTTCTGTATTCAAGATCATTTTCGTATGAGCTGTTTGTTGAGTTGGGAGTATCCATAGTGGGAGAGTCTGTAGTTTAAATTAGATTAAAATAATAATGTTTATTAATATCATGTTGGTTCACTAAGTTTGCTTTTAAAATTAAAAGTAATTTAAATTGTAAACACGATACTAATGAATATTTGCTTCCCAAGGAGTCTGTCAGTGGTGTATTAAAAATAAATAAAAATAAAAGTGTTTGCACATCCTTAATTTAAGTGTGCTTAATCGAAGATATTCACAGACTGTTGAAACTTGCCAAAAGTTTTGTATCAAACGTTATAAAGTTTTTCACAAGTAGACTTTTATGTAATCAAGTTTCACTTAATCAAGTCCTAATATTAGCTTTTATGTTTAAAGAAAATTATGAAAAGTCAACGCTCAAATATTTTAGATAAAAGGACGTTGTAAATAGAAAGACCTATAGTTATATTTTTAATATTCAAAGTCTAGAAAAAATTATTTTAATAAACATGTATGTAACTTTGTAAACAACATTTTCGTGTATTGCAAAATAAAATTGCAAAAGTTTAAAAGTAAACATGTAAAATTCAAAACAATTTAAGAAACCTTCTGTTTTTAGTGCAGCTTTTAACCCGGGTAAGTTCAGTTGAATGTTGTTGCAATCTTCTTTTAAGTTTTCTATTAAAAATATTGTCTTTCGAAAGACTTAACCAGTATATTTTTTGTAAAAAAAATTGCACTTATAAAAATTCTTTTAAAAAGTTCACAAAACATTTATTCAACGTTAAAGAGTCGGGTTTTTCTCGCACTAAAAGTTTATATAAATTAATAAAAAAAAGCTTCACATATAAAAAAAAATGTTTGTTTTTCATTTCATTCAATTAAATAGCTTTAAAGCAGCTATGAAAGTATGATTTTGTGCGTTTTAATACTATAATTTATACAACACTAGTTAACTTCAAACAATTAAAGTAATATAGATTTAAAAGTTTAATCAATAAAAAGTTAAATAAAATGTAAATTAGATTTGACGTATAGTTTGATTTTAGAAGTATCATATTGAATGAAAAAAATATTAAAAAACACTTTGAAATAAGCGAATATAACTTTGCTCAATTTAAAAAAATTTAATGATATTCAGATAAACATGAAAAGTAAAATATTAAATATAAAAGCATTTTTTTGAAGTTATGAACTAAAATACCACCAAACTTAGTTTTCAGCCATTGTAGCTTTCAAAAATAAAGTACAAATGTGAATATAATTTAACTGTATCTAGTAGTTTTGACATAAATAAACTTTTAGTACTAGTTAATGATTAAACCTTTACAACAATGTAAACATTATCTATAAACTTTAAAAGGTTTTTTAATGACAACCGCCAACAAAACAAATTCTTTTTTACGTCTCAGTATGATTATTTTTCAAAACAAAAAATCATAAACAACTTTTTTCAAACTTTTGAAATAACAGTTAACAAAACAAAAATTTTAAAACCCACCCACGGACGCCGCAGCGCTCCTAGTGTTGCGCTTCTTGCGCTCCTTGCGCTTCGTCGAAACTTCCTTCTTGGATCCCCACCCGAACATGTAAGTGGCCCACGTGAGCACGGTGAAAACGACCACGAACAAGTAGGGGATCATGAACACGACCACCAGAAAGAAAAACCCGTGCGTCAAGTTCGCTGTCGAGTAAATTTCAATGTTATGTATATTTTTTAAACAAATTAAGGGGTAAAAAGTACAATTAATATTGTATGGTGAAAGATTTCTAGTTATTTTGTAGTTTATTTTTATATGAGAGTTGTAAGTATTTAATATAATCAAAGTTTTTATTTATCCAGTTGCATCTTGTAATGATATCTTAGAACTATCATGATATAAACAAATAAAGGGGTAAAAAGTACAATTAATATTGTATGGTGAAAGATTTCTAGTTATTTTGTAGTTTATTTTTATATGAGAATTGTAAATATTTAATATAATCAAGGTTTTTATGTTTCGCTCGTTTAAAGTATAGATAAGTTTAGTTATAGTAGTTCAAAGATTAATTTAGTTTTTAATTCACTTATTCAGTAAAGTTCAATTTCATAAGTCAGATTTTATTAAAAAAACAAATTTTCTCACTATATGAAAGTATCAGTATGTTAAGATTACTTGAATAAATTTTCCACTTTATTTTATCAAACAATTTCAAAGTACTTTTAGTTTAAATTAAATTATTAGTTAAAATATTCCAGCTGGAAACAAACAAAGCTGAATAGAGTTTGCAGTAGTTATAAGCAACTTTGCTAAAAATTACGAACACTATAAAATTACACTATTCATCAGGTATTTTTATTTTCCTATAATCAAAGCTTTAAACTTATTTGAATTATAAAAAGGTGGTAATACAAAAAAACACCATGCCAAAATGAACATTAAAAAAATACTTTGGAAGTAAAAAAAAAGTAAAAAAAACAGGAACCATGAAGTTTATTAAAGCTATTTAAAACAAAAATAATAAAGCATATGAACCGGGTGTAGATTGGGAAAGTGGATATTAAAACCACTACTTAATGAATTAAATCAACCAAATAGTTCATACAGAATGAATTCCAGTTGCCTTACAATCCAAAATAATAAAAGTGTTTCGTGTGCAAAACAGTTTACATAACTTCAATTAAATAAAAACCATCGTCACAGGTATTTTGTTTCAGCGAGCATTTTTATTTTTAAACGATTTTAGCTTCAAAGCAAATAAAAAAAATTAATTAAATAAACACATACACTTGTTGAGTATAATATTACTAAAAACAAAACTTATAGTTTGTTTTATGACCATTAAAGTGAATTTTATGATGATTGATAAATACGAAAATCTGTTATTTATTGTTTTTATAGCAAATATTAAAAACAGATTTCGCTAATTTTCATTCTACTCAACTTTGTTTAATTTAATAAAAGATTTTAAAAGGTTTTTTAGTTTTAGATCTACCTATATGAACATAATTTTTTCAAATTTGTTTAAGGTTAGGAAACTAACTCAGTTTGTAAACAATTTCAGTTATAAAATGTTAATTCTATAACTTAATGCTTTTATTTAAAGATTATGTTCAAAGTACATACAAAATAATAAGAAAAGCTTAAAAAAAAATTAGAGTTTTGAAATGTTTTGATTTTCGTTATCAATGTGCTAGTTATTACTATACAATTTATGTAAGTGAAAACACTTAATTTATAAAGTTTTTCAGTAAAAACAGCGACAGTTTTAAGCATAATAAACAATAAAATAGTTTTAAAAACATAATAACACCTATTGTACATTTAATTAATCAAAAATTTTAAGTTTAAAACTATGTTTTGCTAGATATAGTTAATACATCTAATAAGCGAGGCAAAAAAAATTGAATTAGTTACTAAATATGCTTTAAAATAAAACAAAAAACATTTATTATAAAAGAATTTGTAGTTATTTATACAAACAGACTATGATTAGAATTTTAAATTAGTTAGTTTTAACTAGTAAAAGTTTTAAATATAACATATAAATAGTAATTTTGAACTAAATTAAATTTTTAAATATACATACTATTAACGCAGCTAAGACTATAAAAATATCGTTGACACAAAAAATAAACAAAAATTCATGTTTTTACTTCAAGAAATAACTTACGTAACATTATAAAAAACACTTAAAAATGTTAAGGAAGTTTAAAACTAAAACAGCAGGAATGAATGACACTTTTTAACGTAAAAACTGAATAAAGTCAACATTTCTTTTTAAATGACGATTTTTCCAAGTTAAGTAGTGAGCAAATAGTTGTATCATAAATAAATAATAAAAGTACTGGCAACCGTAAATCTTGTACAAAATATAAAATTAAATAAAATTGAGCTAATATAACCAACCTAATATAAGAAAGTTTAATATAACCAACTACAATTTTCTAGCATGCATATTTTGGAAAGCTTTGTTTCTACATTTGATACTTTTGACTACAGTTAGGTAGTATTGAATTACTATCCAAACAGTATTAAAAGTTTAATAAAATGCAACTTTAAACAATATTCTAAAAAGTTTATTAATACATAAATATTTACAACACAAACAATATACTTTTTGGTGATTTATGAGCTTATGCAAAGTTTTTTAAAAAGATTAAAAACAAAATATAAGTATTTTAGGTCTTTTAAATGCAATTAAAAGTATTTAATAATAATTTTTATTGTAAACAATTGTTTTAATGTTTTATGATTCTAATAGTAACATTAATCACTTAAAATTTTATTTATAAAAAATGTATATTTAAGAACGAAGTATTTATTGTTTAGGAAGTTTTATAAGTTCAAAAATAATTATAAAACAAATAAACTTTTAAAAAAGATTTTAGAAAAGTATAATAAATTTATTTGCATAATCATCATATAAACTGCATTTTTTCATTTAATTTTCTGATAGTTAATTTATTAAAGAAAGTTTGTTGTAAATTATTATTACTAATTTAAGTAGTTGTAATATAATTTTGCTTAGACAAACAGTTACGGTTAAACTTAAACCTAATATATGCATAATTTACAAGATCTTTAAAATATAACATATATTAGAAAACACACCCCAGTTTTAGACGTATATATATATATTTTTTTTTGTAAATAAAACTGTTAATAACTGTTTAGATCAGGGTTTCCCAAATATTTTTCCAAAAGCCCCCTTTAAAGAAATTGAAAAAGCTATGGCTCCATTCAACAACATTTCTCAAAAAAGTTTATTTAAAAAACCGAAATCTTTTGTTTTTGCTCTTTCATCATCAACTCCAGAATATCTAAAGTAAGTTTCAAATTATAATCGTCTCATAGACCCCCTGTTGCCCCTTTGCTGCTCATGACCCCCTAAATTTTTGCAATGGCTTCCAAGGTAGCCACTTGGCTCAGTTTTGGAAGCCCTGATTTAGACAACTGAAGTTGATTTAACAAATGTGCTAAACGTTTACCTGGATTTCTCTTCAAGTTGGGGAGTGTTTCGTTTCAAGTTATTTGAAGTGTAGAACACAATTTACTGTCTAATTAAACTCATGGTTCTAAAATGAATGACAAACATTATTGTAAACACGTTTAGGTACAATCTTTCTTTTAACCTTAGTTTTACTAACTTTGAGATAAGTATAGAAGAACAATTTATTTTAAATTACAAGAAGTCCCTTGGAACGTTATTATTTTTACAAACAATGATTATAAATTAATATTAATAAAACTCACCTGGATTTATATTCAAGATGGGTTTTCAATTATTACTTTAAGAAACATTATATAGATTATAAAGTAATATCGATAAAACTCAACAAACTAATAATCAGTTGATAATTTGATAAAATAAATTTAATTAATTAAATAATTAAGAAAACAAAACTCACCTGGATTTTTCTTCAAGTTGGGGGTGGTCTGGAGTATGAAGGTGAACGTCATGTAGTCCAGATGGTAGTAGAACCGGGGTGGGGCGTTCACGGCCGAAAGTTGGTCGCCGATGGGCAGCAGAGAGATGAGAACGGCGACCAGCCAGATGGTGACCACCGCCACTATCGCCCGTTTCCTCGTAACCAGTTTTTTCTGTTGTGAAATATTTAAATTACTATTTGTTCTTTTTTTATGAAAATTTATTTTTTTCAAATTAATTTTTTTTAGTAATAAATTAGTTTGCATGTTCAAAAGTTTATAGCCACTATTGCCGATTTCTTTGTAACGAGTTGCTTCTGCGAGGAAAATGTAATTTCTTAAAAAAACATTAATGCAAATTGTATAGAAGATTGATGTTAACTTTATTGAAGAAACTTTACTTCGTACTTTCAGCTTACGTTTGTTTCTAAATATTAAAAACACTCATTGACTATTTATTCAACAATTAAACCAACTCGAAAAATTCAACTTCTGACTTTTGTCAGGAGAACTTTATTAATCAAACACTCACAACTTTTTTTTTTAAACTGGTTTTATCTTAACAAACACTGTTTAAAAATAGTTAACAAAATTTCAAAGTATGTAAAATATTTAAAATTTTTACTGATTTTATGAATAATTTATTCTCACTTCCAAATACTTGTAAGGGAACCTGATGGCTAGGAACCTGTCAAACGTCAGAAACAACAAGGAGAAAAGACTTCCGCTGACGCAGGTGCTTAGCAACGCTCCGAACAGTGACGACACGAATGTTCCCTGGTAACTACGCACAAACGTCAGGTAGTTTCCCTAATGTGAAAAATATTTCTAATATACAGAAGTATTTTTGTTTTTGTTTTGTACAACTGAGCTTATATAACAGTTTGATTACAAACATAACTTTTGTATAAAAAATACTTTTTTGGTTTAATTTTATCTAAATAAGTTTTTCCTTACTCTTAAACATAATTTGTAAGTAAAGATTTTAAAATTGTTTATAAAAAAGCTTCATAAATGTTTTCTTAGATTAAAGCTGTTTTTTTCTCAGAATAATAAAACAGTCTTTTGGAAAATACTAAAAACAAACTGTTTTACCTCTTCCCTTGTGTATTCGGTGAAGAATATTCTCAATTTGTTGCAAAGGGCGGTTGGGATAATAACAAGTCCCACTAACAAATCAGACGCCGCCATCGACGTTTTAGAGATGCTCTGCATAATTTATATTGTAAGTTAAACAATAGTAAACGCGTATCAGTTATTATAGATGGTAAATTTTAATATTGATCACACTAACAGTTTTAACCGCTTCACTTTAATCAAGAACTTATTGAGTCATATGACCTTAAATAGATTAACTATAAACTCCTAAATTGTTAACTTATTTTTGTAGATTTTTTTTTCAGCTTTTGATAAAATCGTAGTTTAATGTGTAAAGATGACCATTAAAAAATTTTGCAAAAAGTTAGTGTACATGTGTTAAAGAGTAAGTTTTTTTATTTTATTCATTTTAAAAACATTACCTGTAAATATACCACGATGTATAAAAAAAAATCTCAAAAATTTTATAACAAGAAAATCAATAATCAGTAATGTTTCAATTTTCAAATTTTTAATAGTTTAACCTGGGGACGCTTTCTGAGCTTGTGTGACGTCATAAAGGCTATGATGACGAGCAAGTTGCTGACTATGATGAGGATTGATAAGAGCACGTCGATGAAAATCGAAATTGAAAGTCGAAGCTTCGAGCAGTGACGGTCGTCCGCTAGCAACCGGCTCCATGGGAAGTAGTCAAAACTGGCAAATTTTTGTAATTGATAAAATTGAAAATAAGAATAATATAAATTAAAATAAAGAACTTTTTTTTTTAATTTTTGTGTAAATTTTTTTACCTAGAATAAAATTTTTAATAAGGCAAATTGTTGCAATTAATGATTTATATAATTAAAAAAAAACAATTACTAAGTTTCACCGCAAAGCGGATTTTCAAATTGTAGATCTGTAGTGAAATAATAATGGTAAAATGACAAAAAATTAAAATAATTGGTTGGAACTAAGCTTTTGTACATATCAATCACCCTTGTGAATAGATTGCTGTGTATTATTTATTTTTTTGAACTCAGTAGATAAATTGTTATAATAACAAAGTTGTAGAAATAGATTTAAGTATGTTAAGGAACTTTTTTAACATTTCTATGTAAAATTTTTTACCTAAAAAAAAATTTTTTAATAAGCATAGCAACTTTTCTGTAAAATATTAACTTTCTGGTGTGTAATCAAAGCTAAAAATTCACTTTATACCCTAAAAAAAAAGAAAGTTTTTAAAAAAGCTTCTATTAAGGATTTCCGCTTAATAAGATAATTTACTGTGACTCGAAGTCGTTAAAAGTTATAACTTATGTGTTAAAGTTAAACTTTTTCTACACTTTATTTTTTTTTAAAACTATTTTATTATTATGTGACTTAATTTTTTACATGCTTAAAAGTTTTGCACATCTAAACGTCTACTTTAATAAACTTCTTTTTTTTTTTTTGAATTACTGTCATAAATAAGATACAGAAAATAGTTTTTGATATTTCTTTGTTTAGAAATAATTTCTATATACATTTTTTTTGTTTCTAAAACGTATAGTAAATACTAAGCTTTCGATATTTCAAAGTTTTAGGTATGTTTGACTAAATATCAACATTTATTAGTTTTTTTTTTTGGTTACATAAAAACAGCTAGTTTTTGTTTATAATATTTCAAATTATTGTAGATGTCTGAAAATACTTATTATTTTAAAACTTCATGATATCAAACAAAACCTAAAAACATTTAGAAACCGGTGTACCACAAGATACAAATTATAAAGTTAAAAGCTTAGAAAAATAGTGTTAAAAAAAGCATATTTTTTAAATACTAAATAATAAATTTTCGCTTTACAAATAGGCGAAAGCAGAAACTTTTATTTTGTTTTACAATTTTAGGCTTATTCACTTTAGCTTACAACACCAGAACTTAACTTTTACATTTACAAACAAAAAATTCTAAATTAGATACACAAAAACATCAGGCTAGCAAAGTTTTGAAAATATATTTTCAGAATAAATTTGCTTTAAAATAGTTAAACAGACTTCTCAAACCTGTGAACTCTTTGGCTGCAAAACGGAACGGACCCGCAAGTGAAGTTTTCGTTGTAAATAAACCTTTTGCTCCTCAACAAAGTACTTTCTGCCAAGTCTTGCATTTGTGCTGCTCTATCTACTACCTATTTATTTTTTTAATGGTTTAATGTATAAACTCAATACTAAACTTTATCGAGTATAAAAATTGCCAATAGCGACCAATTCTTATCGACTATTTGTATTTGAACGTTACTAAACTTTTTATCGTAAATTGTACTTAGATCTACCATATACTGTTTATATTGATTTTTTTTGAACATCGAAAAAACTAAAAACTTGGTTCTTAAAATAAAATCTTAATAAATCTTTTTAGGTGTTAAAACATTTTAAAAAATTAGTTTTTCTTTTTAAGAAAAGACAAATTAAAAAAAAAAATATAGAAAATTACTTCACTAAATCAAATTGCTTTAATTAAACTGCATTTATGATAAGAAAACACTGTTTAAAGTACATCTTTATGTTTTTAAATTTAAAAAAATAATCTTATAGCCTTACTTAAAAAAAAAACTTTCTAGAAGCATTTGATTAAAACCTCGTTAACAAAACTTTTTATTGATTTTTTGTAAAAAAAATATTTTTGGCAACTTAAAAGATGTTTTCACTAGAATTTAAAAACATGAAAAAGTTATGTTAACCGCTTATTTTGTTTATAAAGACTTAATTCCACTTAAAATAACAACTGCATCCAAGTTAATTTTCCCGTGACCTTTGTAGCAGCGGTAAAGATGATTACTACGAGCATAAAGTAAAAGCATTGGTTTATAAATAAACTGTTTTAATCATTTATAACAACAACAACTAGTTTTAATGTTAGAGAGATTCACTATAGTTAAAAAGTTTAGCTCACAAAAGTAACACTAGTACTTATGTTTGGTCATTCACAATAACTTGTATTTAATTTTATAATTTAATTAAATGTTATATGCTGAGTTGTTACCCAAGAGATAGTTTTATTGATTCTAAATGTACTATCTATTTAATTTTGCTGAAAAACTTTAAATACAGAACTTATTAAAAAGCTAAACATTGTTTTAAAATGCTTACATTTAAATAACTTGTTTTCTTTTATGCTGTGTTGTAAGCGTGTTTTAATATTTAAAAAAAGTTTAATTTTTAAATGTTTTGTTTATAACCCTGAGTTTTTATGCTTTTTTTTTTTCTTTTGAGATCAAATTAACTACTAACTTTAAGAAAAGCTTTACTTTTTTGAGCTTTCTTATAAATAAATCAACTGACAAACTAAAAAGTTTTTCTAACTTAATGTAATTAATACTTAATTATCAATTTTGAATATAAACCAAGATATTTGTTTATTTAAAAATAATTAGTTTTGTAACTTAATCTTCTGTAAGTGTGCTTTTTAATTGCTAGGAAATTTATACGTTGTTGATAATATGATTTATCTTTTTTTTTTTTGCTTTAATTTGATACATCAGTAAAAGCTTAAAGTTACTTTCTGTTTAAGTAGTTCAATATTTTAAAAAATGTTTTAAAAATAGTGCAGAAAATATTCTTCATTAAACACTAAATTGTTTTGCATAAAAAATAAAACTGGAGTTACGTTTGAACACAAACTGGAAACTAAACTTTCTTTAAATGTTTAACAAACTGTGTAAAGTTTAACAATCGTTCTAACACAACAGATTACACTGTTTCAGAAATCAAAAATGGAAAATTATTATTATCACGTCATACAGCAACCATACTTATTTGGTGCATGTTGTCATAAACTAATTAAAATTTAACGTCCAACCTCACTAAAAGCTTTTCTACATCTTAAAAACATTTTATTTACTTTTCCACTTTCAGATTTAAACAAACCCCTACAGGTTAATAAAAATATAATATTTACAGAAAATTTTTATTTGAGCTTTTAGATAACTAAAAGGTTTTTTTTATGGTTACATAAAGCTCAAAAAAGTATTGATCTTCCAACTTATATTTAAATGTGGATGATTGTTATTTATTATCTTTCAAGCTTTTGTTTACTTCTATTATGGTTTCTTAAACTAATTTGAAATTTGTAAGCAAGTGCACTTTTATTGTTAAAGCTATTACAAGCTTTTTTTCAATTAATTGATTGCGTTTTGAGCTATTTTTCTTCAACTAACAGTTTCAATTGTGTTATTTTCAGTGATAACATTAAACAAAACGATGAAGCAAAATAAATTTAATTTGTTTTATTGCTTAAAAGTAAACTAAAACATTTTAAACAATTTTTGTTATCTTACTTTGTATTAACAAAAATTGATGTTTTTATGCTTGAAAATTAAACCGTAAATCTTTTATATTGTATTTTCATTTTTCTCATTCGCATATATTGATTTACACTTCTAAGTGTATTTGTTTTGTAATTCAAAAAACACAGTTCAGATTGTTTTGAATAAATGTTATACTAAGCTAAGAGATAAATTTACATATACTTTTGTAAGTAAACCATTCCCAAAATTGTTAAGTAAATAAATAACAGTTAGTTTTATAATAATACTCTAATAGTTTTGTGCGTATATCGATTACAATTAGCTTTTTTTGCGAGTTTTAATTTTCGACTATGATTTTAAGAGCTTTTAACTGGTTTACAACTCTTAGGTGGATGTCATAATCGGTAATTAATGTTTAAGAAGGTTATAAACTTTTCATAACGTTCAGTTTATTCTTTATTAAATTATTATAAAACAGAAGTTGCTTAAATATTGCTGTTCCCTTCAAATTGCGCAATTTTTCAAATAGAGAACACAACATTTAAAACTTTTAGACATGCAAACACTTTTTAAAAAAACTATTAAACATTTAAATGCTTGTTAAGGTTTAATAAAATTACTCGGCGTTTAGGCACGCAATTATTTAAATAATACCTTTAATTCGAAAAATAAAATAAAATTTTGATTTCATATTTTCGTTATCAATGACTATATTTCTTACAACTAGTACCTATAAAGTATTAAAAAAAAGTTGTCAAAACTAGCTGATTGGCACTCTATTAATTTATTTTAAATATAATACATGATTTGCATATATATTTAACTTGACTCTCGTTTAATGGAATCTATGAATACAAATTGGGGAACAAAAAAAAAAAAAAATAGTTATTTTAATCATACAAACTAAAAAATACTATCAAAATGTATATATTTGGTTTTAAATATTTTTTTTCCATTAGTAAGTTAATAAAACAATTGTAAAGATTTTTAAGTGTGGTTAGTATATTTTAAGTAAGCTATTTTTTATTAAACACATAAATCACATATAAAAATAAAACAAAGTGAAATAGCTCACAAATGGTTAATAGTAGCTTAAATATACAAAGCTACTTTTTTTTGTGACAATACTTTAGGTGATTTTATTAAGTTTTATAATAAACTTCTAACAATATACTTTTATTTCACATGTATCATGAAAATCGTTTAAACTAATTTATCATTTAGTATAATTTACAATATTAACGACATCACTTTTTCTATTATTAAATTTAATTTAAATAAAAACAACTTTAAACTAAATAAACAATTTTAGCAAAAAGTAATTCCTTACTCTTCTTTGCTTTTTAAGTTTTATTACTTTTGGTTAAGTTGTTTGCTTAGCAATTGACAACCTTGCAATCAAGTTGTTTTACGAAAAATTTCAACATTTGAGTTTTCATGAACTCATTAGTATGAACCGCTGCGATCAAAGTACATTTCTAAGAAAAGAATGTTTTATTTGCTGTTCAATTGCATTTTTTTTTCTATTTACAGAAAGTTAACTTAATAAGTACAATGAGTAACTTTTTTTATTAAACATCAAAATGTTTATGATTAAGGTGAAGATGAGTTTTGTTAATATTTTTAAACTTAACAAAATATTAAGTTATAACAATATATGTCAACAGCTTCGAAAATAAATAATTATTATGTAAGACAAACAACATTAAAAATATCATTTTAAACTGCACACATATTTTTAAAGTTAATCATTTTTTCTATTTTTAAGTTATACCAAATTTAAAAATGAACTTAAATTAAGTTTATGACTAAATATCCACTTTTTCCGCTAACTTGGTATAATGCTTGGTTCACTTGTAAACAACAACTTTTAGACTAACATTATTCGAATACCTACGTTTTAAATACTTTGCAAAGTATTTTTGAGTTCAATGAACAAAAAATATTTTAGAATTTTCAAAAACTATAATCTTTAAATTAAAAAATCAACCAATAAATAAACAAATCAATTTAGGGTTTGAACTTGTTTGTATAATTTCATAAATTCTCATTTTTTTATATTAAACTAATGTTGGCCTATAAATGCTAAAATAATTGTTGTTAAAAACAAGAATAGAATTATGCCAAAATTAAAAAAAAAAGCTCTTTGACTTTCAATACCGTCATGCTATTAGCAGATTATGAGCACTTGTTTTAAGTTGATCTCAACTCGAACGAAACTGAACTTCTTCTACGTCACTACAACAACTGTGACGTCACAACTATTGTCTTGTAAATTCCAACTTATTTAATCGCCGGTAAACTTTATGCTATCTTAGCATGTAAAAACAAACATGTATTTATATTTAGGTCATTATTTTTTTCTTAACTTTTTGCAATTTGTTACATAACTCTTCTTAATCTTGTTAATGTTTTTTATAGCTACAAATTATGTTTTTAATAGCTATTACATATAAATTTTTGTTTTTTAGTATTTAAAATTATTTCAAAAGTAATTAATAGTTTTTAAATAATTTATGTAACTTCTTAAAGTTTTTTGTACTTATGCATTATATACTAGTAAAACTAGTGCAACAAAACTCCAATACTAAAGTGTTTTTATTTTTTAAACTCAATTAAAAATATACTTAACTTTTACCGTAAAAGTACTAAAATCTGATTGTATTTGTTATATTTCATTTATAAATTTTAGTTTTATTAATCTGAAATGTTATCTTTTAGTAATTTATTTAAACTGTAATTTCAGTAAATTGATAACTTTTTAAATTAGAAACAAGTTTAATTTAATATGAACTACTACAGCATTAATAAAACAAAGAATCATTGTTTTTTAGATAGATATTTAACAAATTATTAGTGAATAAACTCAAAAACAACATGTGATTACCACTTATATATAATTATTTTTAGGGTTATCTTTTGTTTATTTTACTATATTTAGTATAGAAACTAAAACTCGTGATTAAAACATCCGTTCAATCACGTGATGTAGTATTTATTTACAAAAGAAATATTCATTTAGATAAATTATTCAAAATTTAAACATTTATAAACAGTATTCAAATTATAAAACGATTAGTCGTTGACGTAGTTTGTTCAAAACTCAAGTATTGTAAAGTAATAAACTATTTTTAACTAGTTTATAAACAATAATGCTTGCTTTTTATACTTGAAATACCGACAAAAAAAAATTAAAGTTCTGCAAACTTAAGTATTCACTGCTACTAATTAAATAACATCCTTAAAATGATTATTTTACTACTTTTCTTCCTTTATTGTTACATAAATTTTGAATCCTCATTGGTTTACAAATAGATTTAGGTTATATACTTTTGCATTTATCAAAAACAGTTTATATTTAAAAAAACAAAAACTGCCTTATAATGGTCCAAGAATTATTATTTTACAACCTAATCGTTCTTAAAAACAATGAATATGTGTTGCAAGTGTTTAATTGTTGAAATTAGTTTAGAATTTTACTTTTCTTGTTAGAAGTTTAAGTCTAAACATTTTTAAAACAGTTTTTTTTTATTTCGCTATATATATATTTTTTTAACTTCGAGTACTATGCTAGGGTTGAACTACTTTAATTCGTTAAAGCTTGTTTAAAATAAGATGATATATAACTTACTATTTTATACTACAAAACACTGAATAAATCTTTTGGTAATAATTATATTTATCTTGAAGACTATTATTATAAGTCCTTTTTGAAATTTTCTATAATAAAGCATAAAATAATGCGTATTCTCATTCGTATAATATATATTCTATTATAATGCATCTAACTACTCGTTTTTGCCGAGTATAAAATTGAAATAATATTAATAATCATACTTTATGGTATACATTCTCTGAAACTCTAACAAATGAAAACGTAATTAAATTAAGTTTTTAATTAAAACTTTGATAGTACTAAAAAATTCAATGCTTCAGATTTTGATGTAAACCAGTAATTATTACTGTAACAACTTTTTTTAATTCTGATATTTCAAATTTATTATACTGAAAATTTGTGTACTTAAAACTATGTGTTACAAACACAAAAATAGTAAATTTAAGTAAACATTCTTACAACAAAAAGTATAAAATACATAGCTTGTCAATGTACCAGTAATAAACTTTAAACGTTTGAATATTGAGTTTAACTAGATTAACTTAAGAAAAGCTACTACAAAGAGTTAAAAATGAGTAACTTATTTGAAAGTAGGTTTACAAACATCTTAGCTTTACTTTTATATTCTAAATTACAGAGTAATTAGTAATAAAAAAAAATAATATTATTTGTTTAAGAATTTCAAAATAACGCTTTTACATACTAATAGTCTTTCATAAGTTTGTTAGATGTTAATAACTCATATAAAGTATTAACTAATTTTCATTAACTACCCTAACTTGATTTATTTATCTAAACTTAACTTATTTTATTGTTTATAAAATAACTTATAGTCCATAATTCCTCGTTTTTTAGATATAAATATTTAAGCTTAAACTTAAAAAACAGCCGAAACCACTTCATTTTTATTTTCAACCCCTATAAGTTTAATTATGTCAGTTTAAATCTGGGGACCTAAAACTTATATTATCATGTCTAAATAACAAAACGAAAATAATTGTGAGATTTTTTGCTTTTAACGCTAAGTAAGCGCAAATTTCACTTTAGCCAGTTTTAGTGGCGTAAGCGCAAATGCTAGCATACAAATGAGCGAGTAAAAGTGATAAATGTTAATAAATAAACACATTTAGCTACTAATAATAAGATTAAAATGCATGTTTTGTAACGTCTCAAAATTGAAACAAGCAGAGCAGTGGAAACGTTAAACACCAACAAAATAAACAGTAAAACTTCTTGTGAGGATCGAACCCGAGAAGTTTAGATTATATAACTTGTTCAAATAACACGGTAGTTTTTTCGTAGATTACTTATAGAGTGTATTAGATGAACTACTACAAGCTTTAATAAAGTTTTATACAGTATAAAAAAGTTTGATGATATAAATAGTATGAAGCTTCAACTTCATTACGTAATTATTAAACACAAAAAAAGATGTTTTTAACTTATTATTTAAGTTTATTTTACTACTTATTAATAAATCGCAAAGTAGGCCCAAATCATGGTTAAATCGAAATAAAAATATAATTTCAAACAAAATCAATATTTTCAAGCTAAACAAATACTTACTTTATCATAGTTGAATCCGTAAATTAAATAAAAAAATTAAAATAGAAAAAAATTTATTAGACTTGAAGTAGTAGTTTTAAAATAATTGTTTTGTAACTTTTATTATAAATAAGTCTTTTTTAATTAAAATAATTCAAAATACAATCAAAATTTAACTAAATTGATTTTTTTATTGCTTTTAAGTTTTTAGCAGAAATTAAATGTAAACTTTTTATGATAAAAAAGAACTCTTTCTACTAAACTATTTAAAGAAAAATTTCTGACAGGGGTTATACGGTGTTTTTGAAGATGACATCTTTTAAAACTGAATAAAAACTATCTATGATAAAATAATAAGCATCTGGCGCAAATTTTGTCTAAGTTGTTTTTTAGTTTAACTAAGGATTTTAAAAATATATATATCTTCATGTTGAGCGGATTTTTATATTACTTTAATGGTATTATACTACCGTGTCGATAGAAAAACATACTTTTTTTTCTACCAAAAAGAATAAATAAAGTTGATAAAAAGAAAATCAATTTATTTAACATATTTTTAAAACAACTTATATGAAAAACGCAATAAATACTTTTATCTTTAAGTAATTTTTTGGAGTTTTTGATTTTATAATCAATTATAGATTTTTGTGAAACACCAAAATTAAAACAAAACAAAAACCATTCAAATCGAGTCGCGCAAACTGACACAACTTTTCTATGAGTGGATTTTTTTAGTTTAGTTAAAGAACTTAATGTGCTAGAATCTTGGCTTTCTCTGTTCACAAATTTTCGAAAAAAAAAATCTTTTGTTATTTCCAATTGCAGTCCCACTGTGGATCGTGTTGTAATATATTAGTTTTATTTTCATATAAAACTGTTTATTACATTCAAACACAACCTTTCATAAGCTTTCAATTAATATTTTTTTTTATTTTTAATAAAAAAATTTGTTAAATAGATCAACTTATGAACGTATACTAAAGTTTTTACTACAGGCTGTTAGTTTACAGTCAAACAAGTACTCCCTGCCAATGAAGTACTACTAAGAAAGATAAAAATTGTTTAAAAAAAGCAAAAACCTCGAAGTTATTTAAATTTATATTGAGTTTATTCTCAAGTTGTAGCTTTTTATAATGTTAAAGGTTACCCTTGACCATTTAGCCCTTGAAATGTATTAGAAAGGTTGAAATTCAAAGGCGCTTTTCAACCGAAACTATGTATAGACAAAGCTTTTATTACGTAATTAAAACTTTTTTTTTAATTTCAATGTTTTAAACAAGGGTAGTGTGTTTAATATTTATTTCTAGTTACAGCTTACTAAAAAGAATATTTGACATTACGTCTTATTGATTAAAAATTTGTTAAGTGCGTTTTTTTTTTTTAAGTTTTATATAAATTTAATTATAACAACATACTTCTGTCACTTAAGATAGTTTAGTAAGCTAGAAAGTATCAGTGTACTAGTGTAAATAATAAAACTAACATAGCTAACATTTTACGTAGTTTCTTTTAGCTAATGGATGCAATTTGATGAACATAAAAATTTAGAATGGAAAAATCAACCACGAATAGTTTAGTAGGAGTTTAATAAATTTTTCATATACTTTATATTGATGCTTAACTTTAAAATGTATCTAATACTACTTTTTTTTTGTCTCTTTAATTTTTCGTTCTGTTGTAAAAAACTAATGATCAAATAATCTTTATATGTCTAAGTTAACATTTTAATTTATACTTTGAAAGTTTTTGGAAATCATTGTTTTATTCAGAGATTTTAACATTCTTAAAAAATTGATGTACGTAAAGTTTCTTAAACTTATTTGAAAAAATATTGTGCTAGTAGTTAGACCTAGTTACAAGTCAACTTGTTTTTTAAAGTAATTTGGTTCTTATACTTTGAACCTTGTTACATGTCAAATTGTAAATAGTTAGTTATAACAATGATCAGGGAAACCACCGCTTACCATTAATATTAAACAAATTGACTTTTCACACTTCTGAAATATGTTTCTCAATGTAATGACTATTTTTTTAAGTGTTATAATCTTATTAAATAATCTTAATAAAGTAATAACAACTTAAGTTTACATCAAGAATTTTTATAAAACAGATATTTATTGACATTTTCTGCAAAAAAAATGCTTATAGATCATAGTTAACAAGAGCCAACTAAAATTAAGTTTAATTGTGTAGATTAAAATTATAAATCGTTTAATATAAGCTGAAAATTAGAAATAAGAACTCATATGTTCTCCAGTTAACTTCTCTCTTTTACACGGACGAGTAATTTTCGTTCTCTCATATTCATAAGAAACAACTAACTACCAACAAGTACATACTGCAAAATAATAAATAATACATAATACAAATGTTTAATTGTAACCATCTCATAGCTAACGTATTCGACGTTGCCATATCCAATTTTTAAAGAGATATATAGTTATCTCTATTCTTATACAAACTATGCAAGTACTAAACATGAGAATTAGAGTTTGCAGTTTAGTTTTGTAGTTTAAACACTGTTTCCTTTTTCACATACCTTATAAATATAATTTATTTAAAACATAAATTAAAATTGAAAATTATTTTTTAGCTGATTTTTTTTTTCAATTACAATTTACTACAAAAAAGTTACAGTAAATCTTTCAAATTAAAGTTTAAATAGCTTTTTTTATTAAACTAGAATTATTTAATTTTTATACTTTTCAAATAAGGTAGACAATGTTTCTGTGACATTTTTAAATCAAACAACTTTTTTTACTTGAATTTAAATTTTTTTGAAGCATATAATCATTAGTTTAGTTTTTTTCAAACTCATTCATGCATCAAACACTAAATGAATTGAGTTGTAAGTATAATGTGTAATAAAACTGTTTTTTAAGACTTGTTTCTAAATAAATTATTTTTAATTGTTTTTTACTCTTTATAATAAGGTTTATAGAAAATAAATTGAAACTAAAAAATATGATCAAAAAACTTTTTTTTTTTGTGTTTATTTTTTGATTTTTTAAAATACACTTTGTTAATGAAGCTACACAGTACTAAATATTTGATATACTATATAATTTATCTTTATTATCACAAAAATAAAATAAAAAAAAATTATCTTTTTTATTGTTAAGTATTATAAAACAACTTAAACTCTACAGTTTATGTAAGTTGTTGTATGATACAAAAAATGACCAAAATTTATAAAAAAGTAAACTGTACGCTGTTTTACACAATTTAAAAAGTTTTATCGTAATTTTTGTTTTTTTATATACTATATCAGCTGTAGTTAAAATGGTTATTTTGATCATATCATACTATTTAACATTTAACACAAAATAAAAACGATTTTATAAAAGCTTATAATTTTTAATCATATTTATTAAAAAGTTCAACTTAATAGAATGTTAGAGTCTTTATAGGCTTCTTCACAATGAACTGAAACCAAAATAAACTTTCTACTTAGACTCATATCTCAATTCAAAACCATCTGACTATATTTTTTTGTAGATCTAAACGTTTATAATTTAATTGGGTAGTTTATAACAGACAGCTTGTTTTAGTGTTAATATTAAACCATGCAAGTTTTCATCTTTGCAAGAAATTTACATTTTAAGCTCAAATGGCTTAATCTTCTCTTTAGTCTCTCTCTTTTTAACAAATGAGTAGATTTATTTCTCTCTTATTAATATGACGCATCAGATTACCAACAAACACTTAACTTAATAATTTAAAAATTATAAAATTAAGTTTAATTGTTGTAACTTCGTTACCTTCTCCATGGTTCCCATAACTATTACTATTTAAATGAGATATGCAAACTATCTCACTTTTTTTATTAGATTAATAGGAAAATTTTTATAATTTTACTATTATGAAATTTTGAGAACGTTTATGACTTAAAAAAAGTTTCAAACTCCTAGATATTTTTTTTAAAGAAACCAAATACATTGGCAACAACGAAGTGACCTCGATTATATAAAGGCATATTTATAACAGCCTATGTTAATCATTAGACTAAAACCGTATTTTTAAAACGTTCCTAGCTGTTTAACTAAAACTAATACTAACTTGAACTAAAATTAAAACAGTTAATAAAACTAAAACTGCCGTTGTTAAAGATTATAAAATCTGAATATCACCGAGTGTCAAAGCTCTCCGACACCTGTTTTTTTTTTATACTTACTTAATATTACTAAACTAAATACAGTTTTTTTTTTACTTTTATCACTTACTTATGTTTGATTTGTGTTATGCTCAAAGATGAAATGAAGCTTTATTTATAATTTAATTTAACATTATCGTTTTGTTTATAAAAAAAATGAGGTTTGTTGAAATTTAGACTAAAACCAAATTTAATTTCAGTTCTTTTACTCCTTTTTTTACGTTGAAAACACAATGAGTAACCTCTTATTAAGTATTTACTAGTTGAAAAGTAAAATTAATTAAAAACATTTGTTCTACAAATTGAGTAAAGTCTAAATATCTACAATATTTTGATTTAAAAGCAAAAATATTTAGTGATCCGTATGTATCACAAAGATTTCTGAATTTACTTTTAATTGACAAATGTTGAACGTACTGAAGGAGATGATTCACAAATCACTAAAATAGAAACCACAAAAAATATTTTTACATAGTTTTGTTTACAGACAATAACTAAAACCTCCCGAAAAAAGTTTATTTTATTTTTTGTTTTTTATATTTCATTTTGAAGTTTTTTGTGCAATTCAACCCCTTGTATCTTTTATTGAAATTTAACACTTGTTTATAGTTACTGATGTTGTTTGAACAAGTACTAAATATTTGTTAGAAATTAACTAAGAAATGTCTATAACTGCTTTCTAAGACTAAAACCAAACCAATTTCTGTTTAAAAAATTTTTAGTTATTTTTTAATGTTTTAAGTGTATACCAGTTTTTTTATGACTCAGAGCTTACCATGATTTTAGCAAAAAATGTTTTTTATTAATATGATAACTTTGTTTGAATATTGTTTGGAAAAATACCAATAATCAACTAGTATTTACTTATCAAAACTAAAAGCTCTCCGCAGTCTTTTTAGACGCAACTTATCTTAATAATTTTTTTTAGTGATAAATTTAAAATTTCAATTTTTGAGTGTTTTTTATTTATTTTAACTTGAAAAAATATGCTTTATTATAATTTTAATAGTATTTAGTAAATATTTAAACACTATTATGAAATATGTAAACAACTATTATTTATCGACTAAAAGTAAAACCGTACCGAAGCTTGTCTTAATCATGTTTTTTTGTTTTAGTTGTAATTGTTTTTTGTATTCTTAGCGCATTATCAACGCTGTTAAATAGTGCTCACTATGCAATGTGCATGGATGAATTCGAATTGGTGTAGTGTTGTCTGTGTTTTTATTTATATATTCTGTTGTAACTTTGCACTTGTTTGTTGTGCTATATTGACGCCACTAGAGGAGTTTAAGTTTATTATAACTGTTTTGAATCTCACTTTAAGTTTTCAATATTTTAAACTGTTTGAAGAATTATTACAGCATTTTTTTTTTGTATTTGTCGGTTTTTAACAAGTAGCAACCATAAAAAATAATTTGATTTAATAAATAACTGTGAAAAATCCATTTATTGATTTTGTTGAATTTCAAAAATAATAAGCTCATGTAATACACAACTCAACCTCTGTATTAATAATTTGAAATATGTCTTATACTAAGTAGGTTGTTTATGCATGATAAGTTTTTTTATATAAGTTTAAAAAAAAAATGCAAAATAAAAGTATTAGCTTTTTTACTAAAACCAAGCCTTTAAACTTCTTAAGTAGTAATTTTTATTTTATTTTTTAATAAGCACAAGTAAAAAATAACTAAAAAGCAAAGAAAATTATAGAATACAACATTTTTGTCTTTATAAGGTAGTGATTTATGGACTGAGCTGCCATTATGTCTAAAAAATCAAAGTCATTTTGAAAAGTTCCAGGATGAACTTCAAAACTATTTATTAAGCAGTAATTATCAAGGTCATAAGTTATCATTGTCGCTTGTTTATTTACTTTTGTTTAGGAAGTTGATAATTTTGTCATCTATTACACAAAAAGTTAGCTCAAAATTTGATTAGTTTAGTTACAATAACAGTAATGCATTATTTTCTTTCTGGTTACTCTTTAGATTATTTACTATTTCTATTTTGAACTAACTTTAGAATTTTACAAACTTCTTTATTTATTTTTTTTCTATTATACCCATATAAAAATTAAGTAATAGATGTATGTTTTAACAGCGATTTAACTATTCAAATAAATGGTAAGCTGAGCTATCTTAAATAAATTATAATCAATTGATCTAATTATCTGAGGAGACCTGAAAGTATTTTTTTTTTATGTTAGCAAATACTATTTGCTTCTTTATAGTTACATTTTTTGGTTTAGAAAAGTATTCAGATGAAAAAATAGATAAAAAATTAGGTGAAGTAAATTTTTTATTGTTATTATTATTTATTGTAGTTGTTTTATTTTTCTTCTGTCACATCAAGTGCATAGTGTATAAATGTTATAGTACTTATTTTTATATTATTATTTATTAGAGTTGGATTGAGTTTATGATCAAATTAACTTCTATATAAAATATTTTTTTAATAAATGTTTATAAATTGTTATATTTATAACTTATTATTCAGCATCCTTACTTTATTACATTAGTTACACGGTTTAACACAGAAACATGTGTTCGTGTAATAAAAGAAGGACCGTGATAGTTTGTTATTATATGTTCTAGTGAACTTGTTTCGCTAGGATCTTTTGTTAACAAACACTTAAATTCATATTATGAATAGTTATAGTATTTTTTAAGAATTAATGCATTCTAATATTAACTTCTTTAATAATACGAATCACTAAAAAAAAGTTGAACTTTTTGCATAAAATACTGATAAAATTCAACTTAAAAGTAATTTAGCTTTTTACAATTTCACCTTGTTTAAAAATTTGTGATCTATTATTCAAGTATTTTCATTTCTGCTATTTGTGTTTTTTATCTCTTTTAATTAAGTTTTATTTTTTTTTTAAGTCTCGAAATGTTATTTACTTATATGTTTATTTTTTTGAGGTGTATGCTTAGACTGTGTTTTAATTTTTATCTCATTATACAAGCCTTTGAGTAGAGTATAAATAAATATTTTCTAAGTAAACACATAACTTTGTTAATTTTCGTTTGTTTTTATTTTCTATTCTTTAACTTTATTGATTGTTTTGTTCTTAAGGTTCAAAAGTTAAGACTAAAAAAAATCAGCTTGTCAGAAACTGTTAAAACATGTGGTGTACAACTTGATATAAAGTTTTTTCGTACACCAGGTTCTTAGACCAAGCTTTTTGAACGTTTTTTTATTGTTCAATAAACAATATACGACCTCTTTTCGTAATTAATATGTTGCTATTTAACAACAAATTTAGTTAAACCTAAAAAACAAAAAGCTGTTTGCTTTTATTTGCATTATTTTATAAAGGTTTTTGTAAGCTTCAATATACCATTTGTAAAAAAAAGAATAAATAAATTTGATTAACTAATTAATTCATTTTCACAAAAGTTTTTCAAATTATACTTAATTCCTTTATCAAAAAGTTAAACGATTTTAAAAATTGTTTAGTAAGTATAGAGTTTTAAATAGTGAGTTAAAGTATTGTGGCATATAAGTACAAGATTTAAAAAACTTTGATTTTTAACATAGAGCAAACTAAACTTAAGTATGATATGTAAACTAGTAAATTATTAATAATTTTCTTTTTAATTTAGTTGTATTTGCAAGTTAAGTAGGTTTTTACTATCATTTACAGTAACATATTAAGCAGGATTATCATAATGTGTATAACTTTTAATGACAACAGAAAAAAATTTAAAAATCAACTTTTTGTGAGTAGATCCAAACAATATTTTTAGATAAATTTAAACAATTACAAATACTCAAAAAAGCTTATTTTTTGTATCCTAGTTTTAGTTACATTAATTATATACCATGTTTATTTTAGTCTTAAGTGGAATATTGTTTTATAAACAATCTATTAAACCTTTATTTATAAAAACAATTACAGCTTAAAATATATAATTATATCGTTTTACTGTTTTAGAAATATTGTAAGTTAAGATAAAAACGCATAGTTTAATAAAAGTAATGATCCTAAGATATTTATTTTTTATCAATCAAAACATAAAGAGTACTTTTTTGAAATAACTTTAGGTTTTTCTTATGCCATTACTTACGATAACTTTCTGCTAAAGCTACAAATGTAGTGTTTATAAAAGTTTCAAAAATTCAACTTTTATTTTATTATGTTTATAGTTTTTTTCTACTTTAAATTATTATTAAAAATGTTACTTTTATTATTATATTACTACTTGAACTCAAAAATATACTTAAACAACAAAAATCACAAAAAAAATTACTTTAGTTTAGTTTGCAAAATAACTACAAATTTCATTGAAAGTTATAAAAGTTTTTATATAGAATATTATTTAACCACTGCTGGGCGATAAAGTTCAGCCAAACAGCTTCCCTCGATTTTCAAAGTGCAAACTTTTTCTTCAAAATCCACTTTATAGCGAAAAGCAGCAACATTGAGTTTACAAACTGCAATTGAAGTTAAGTTGTGCTACAAATTGCTTGGTGAATATTGTGTGGGAAAGTTATAGTGGGGGCAGAAAGATGTTTTTTTAGTTTTTTGTTGCAACTTTCTAACTTTGGTTTTAAGTAACATGTTTTTAAAGTCAAAAAGTTTAGTTATCTAAGAAATATTAATTACTAAATTAAAATTTTAATTTTCCAGTGCAAAAGTGATAAAAAAACACTTTTTGAATGTATTTAAAAAAAAATTGTTAATAGTTTTTGAATTGTGTTTATTTTTGTCTTTCAACTTTCTAACTTGATTTAAATGTTAAAATGGCTTAAATGCTTTGAAACACTTACTCTTCTAGAAGTTATTAATTATTAAAGCAAATCTATACTTTAAAGGCTTATTGTGTAAGACAGGTTTGTAAGATGAAACAAAGCATTTTTTGTTTTTACTTATTAGAGTTTCATTAGATTTTGATTTTAGTGATGTGTTTTAATTCAGTGTTTAGTTATAAACAGAGTTGTGTTAATGGTATTTTTTTGTAATTTAAAAGGGTTTAGTAGTTAACCTTTTTGAATTTAACAACAAAGATAATTATGAGACAGGGAGCTATTATTGTTGAAGCATTAGCCAATTTTTTACAAAATAAGATTATTTTTGTTTTAAATTTACACTATTAAAACTACTACAATAAAATATAATATTTTTGTTTTAATTAAACTTTGAAAACTGTTTGAAATATCATTTAAAAAAATCTCAACCTCAACAAAACTTTTTGGACAAACTAATAACAAATATTTTTTTTATGTTAAACTTTGATGTTATATAACTAAAGTAAATAGTATATTTAAACAAATAATAAGTTTAACTTTAGACTTTTGTTTAAACAAAAAATCCAAAGTTGTTTTAAGATAATATTTTTTTAGGTTTTACAGTTTTTATACTAGTGTTACCTTGATAACCAGACTTTTAAAAAACTTTTTTGTTCTATTACTTAAGCAAAGTAAACTAGTCAATTTCAGATTTTTTACTTAACAAACATCTCAAACTAAGTTTAAAAAGTTTAAAGTTTTATATAAGTAAAGTATTAAATAATGCAAATAAATATTTTTATAGACAAAAACTATTATCTGAACAGTAAAAACTTTTAATAACAAACTCCTACATTAGCCAGTTCTATAAACTTAATATACTTGTATAATTTGACTAGATATCTAATTAACAAGTTTGTGACTATAAGTTGGATTAGAAACAAAATAATTAAATATCAAACTACTATAAAATTAAAACTTTTTAAGTTTTCATATACTCTGTACAAATTTTAATCCAGTGGTTTATGCTAGCTGCAAATTGTTGATTTTTCCATATGACTTGACTACAAAGAACCAAGCAGTTGACTAAAGTAGGCAGTTAGCTATCAATAAAATAAATAAAAACACAAGAATAAATAAATAAAGATGACAAGTACTCAATCAACATCACAAATTACTGTTAGTTTAAAAAAAAATTTTTTTTTTTAATAACGACAACAACTAAATATTAATGAGAAGATTTTGTATGCTGATTTGTGTTAATGGTGATTTTATGTTCCAATTTTAAATTTGGTATTTAATAATTTTGACCAAATAATTCAATAACCTGTTCATTTCTTTAAATTTTAAATGGATTGTTTAGTCAACTTATAATTTTTACCAAATGGTATTGATTTTATATGGCTTAAGTAGTTAAGTCATGAAATATTAAGTAAAAGTATGCAAAAAATAATAAAAAATTACTCTAGATTTTCAACAATTTGTAGGTATAGGGTACTATATAAGTTTTTAACAAGTACTAATTAAAAAGTAAGTTTATACAGTAATAAATCTGCTGTATGCAAGTTTATATTTATTTATGTTTTACCTTTAAGTTTAAATTAAATAGCATTTATCATAAAAAGCTATAGCTGTGTTTAATATTTATTTGTGTTTTCAAAAATAAAAATTACACATACACCAAACCTGTTGTACATAATGATATTATTACTTGTAAAGAAAAGCTGGACTTTATATTTTGAAAACCACATACAATAGTTGACATATAACACTTTTAAAACTATTTAAATTATCATATTAATATACATAAATTTTACTAAGCTTTAGTAATAAGATTTAAATCAGTTACTTAATTTTAGTTTGTAATATTTGTGCAGTTTACAAATATCCAGTAAATAACTTTTGAAATAAAGTTTTATTAGTGGTAATTAACCACCACAGAAAAGTAAAAAGATACAAAATTTAATTATCATATTTTTAAATAGGTAACTAGCTTTATATTTTTTTAGTACAATTCAGTCTAATTGAAATCAAAATTAATTTCATCTAAATTTTAAGTGACTGGTTCACTCAACATGAATAATGACTTCTATGTTTAAAAGTTACAAAATAATACAAGAAAACTAGTGATAATTTTTAGTTTAATTTTTTTTTAAACATTACTTTATAACAAATAGAAAAATATTTTACTAAATATTTTGATTATTGACATATTTTAAGAAAAACCAAATGACTGTGCAACACACAAAAAAAAATTTTTCTTACTTAAACAATAATGTTTTTCTTCATTAAAAAATGTACATGACACTTTGACTATGCCACTCAAATAATAACATACTCCTGTTCAACAGAACCCCTCAATTGACTTTTTGGCAAACGTTCCTTTTGAAAAATTTTCAAACAACAATTTTACTTCAAATAAAAAAACTAAACAACTTACTTTACCTTTTTAAATCATAAAAATGTACATGACATTCATACTACACATTTCAAAGGAATATTAATTTCACCTAACAAAAACCTCAATAATTTTATTACCATTTCATATATTTTAACTAATGACATTTTTACAGAATCCCTCTCGAAATGACTTTGACTACCACATAAATAAATGACATTTTTACTTCCAAAATATATCAAAAGCTGTGAATGACACTTTTACTAAACAGTTCAAAATTAAAGGTTTATGTAGGTTACAAAACATAAAAGCAACTCCCCTAAGAACAAAGTTGTAATTGACATTTCTACCTTACTACACATGTTTTAACTAATGACATTTCAACAGAGTCCCCCTCAGAATGAATTCGATTACCAGAGTGTTTAAATGACATTTCTACTTTACTATATACATTTTAACTAAGGACATTTCAACAAAGTCCTCCTAAGAATGAATTCGATTACCAGAATGTTTAAAAGAAATTTCTACCTTACTATATATGTTTTAACTAATGACATTTCAACAGAGTCCCCCTCAGAACGACTTCGACTACCAGAACGCGGCGAGCGACATACAGATGGGATGCGAGAAGGAGAAGATGTGGTACGCGTTCCTCTGTTCCTCCATGGTGGCTTTCTTCGGAGGACTCTTCTGCATTCTGCTGTGGAGAGCTTTCACCTACATGTGCTGTGCCAGGTTTATATTATATTTGTTTTGAAGTAAAATTGTCGACAAAATAGCAGTTTTCAGTTCTCAATACTTATAAATTCATTTTTGGGTTGTTCTATAAACTTAAAAATAAAAAGTATGCTATAAGCTACTCTGTTGACTTTATTATGGTTTGTTTATCATTTACATTTATAAAAAATTTTTTTATTAATACTTTACAGTTATTTGGCTTTATAAAAGCATTAGACAACTTTGGTGATATATAATCTAAAGCAGGGTTTCCCAAACTTTTTTGCAAATGGCCCCCTTTATAGAAAATTAAAAAGCAATGGCCCCCTTCAACAAGATTACTCATAAACTACGATAAAAAACACCAAAGACCTTTTTTTTTTGCTCTTCATCTGCAACTCAAGAATATCTATTGTAAGTTTCTTAACTAACATAAAATAAACATGAGACTTTTTTTTTTGCTCTTCATCTGCAACTCGAGAATGTCTAGTGTAAGTTTCATGTTATGGCCTCATGGCCCCCTAGGGGGCCACTTGGCCCACTTTGGGAAACCCTGATCTAAAGCATGCTATGAGCTACTCTGTTGACTTTATGTTGAAATTCAAATTTAGTTGCCATTTCTTATATGTTTTTTTTGCAAAGCTTGTATGGTTGTATAGAATACTTTAGTCTTCAGACATTTTTGTATATTTTTGTCTTTTAATTATTTGTAGCTCATAAATTATCTGGGGAGAAAACTTGAATTTATTTGTTAGTTTGATTTGTATTACTGAAGTTAACTTTTAATCGTTTGTTTTTTATCACTGAAGTTATTTACTTTTACTTTTCAAACTTTTTATTTTGTCACTTTTTTAATTGTTTTTTAGTTTTTATTAAAACTAAACTTTTAATGTTTAAAGACAAAATTAAAGTTTATGTTTGCATATAAATGTTTTCATCTGGTTATTGATATTTTTTTAGTATTTTTTTAAAAGTCTAAATGTTGAATCCAAATTTATTAAATAGAAATAAATGTTTTAATTTTTTTTATCTTTGAGGTAAAAATGAAGTATAATAGAAATGCAAAATTAATAAAAATACTGCTGTCAAGTTTGATTAGTATTAAAAATTCATTATGTTGTATGTTTGAAATTATTTTTTTTTAACTCTGTGGAAATATAGTTTTATAAAGGAAGTGTGTATGAATAGTTCTACAAAAAATATAATGAGTGTTCTCATCAAAAAAAACTTATATCGTGGTAACAGCTAAAGTTGTAAATTATGTGGACAAAAGTATTTTAAAACTTAAATCTATGACTTTGTAAGTGTCTAAATATAAAGCTTACTTAAAATAACAAAGTAAATTACTTATTTGTTAAGTGATTTATTCTTTTGTTAAAGCTTTTGTTTGAAAACTTTAAAACTTTTGTTTTCAAAAAATGTTTAATTGAGCATTTTTAAGCTATAAATTGAAAAAAGTATAAATATTTCTATTGTAGTAAAAAAAAACATTTTTTTAAACTTTCTAGTTTATGTGACTTTTTAAACTTTTTGCACTTTTTTATATGCAAATATTGTGTGACATTTATATTGCTTGTGCCTTGCTTTTTTATAGTAATCCTTAAAACAAAGAAGCTGTTGAAAATTGTAATTTTTAATTTTTTTTTAAAGTTTGATTAATTAAGAAACTACTTTGAGTTTTCTATTAATTTTTTTAATATAATTACACTTAATGTTGTTATTTGGTAGGAATACACAGTTGAAACAAAATGTTTTTTTTAAACACAAGTGTTTTTTAAGTTTGAAAATTAAGTAGCTTTTTCTGATAATGAATTACTTTTAGTTTTTATATTTATATGTTTTGTTTTTGACATATTTTTTATTATTTTTAACTTTTAAGTACTGTAAATACTATTAGTTATAAGTAAGTTGTTATTCAGCTAGTATAAAAGTTTGTTAGTTATAAGTATTTTAAAAATTAATATTTAATTTTAGTAAATATTTTATTTGAAACAAAAGAAATTAAAATTATAAAATTTACAAAATAATTGTAACACTTGAATAAATATTATCACTTTATAAAACTGATCTAAAAATAAAGCAATAAACATTATTTCACAAAATGAAAAAAATATTTTGTATAAAAATATTTGTATAATTTTCCATGACTCTTTAAATTTTAAAACAAAATATGACTAACGCGAAGTTACCTAAACAAATTTTTTGACTCATGCATAATCAAGTAAACAAAATTTGGCTTGAATTTTTTGTTTTCAATTTTTTGTAAAAGGGAAGTAATTACGTCATAAAAGCTGTAGAGCCAAATCAATTCAACTTTACGTAAAAACGTAACTTATATAATTAGTTCTTCAAAATTCTCGGAATTTTTCAAAATCTTTAGTTTTTTATTGTATTTTTTTATTTATAAATAAAATTATATTTTTAAAAAATTTTAAAAATAGTATTTAAAAAAATTTTGTGCATTTATTCTTTTAGTAAAGATATATAAACTCCGAGCATGAAGACATAGTTAAAGAATAATTATCTAATGAAGCTTTTATTTTAAAAAATATCATTTTACATAAAACTATTTCACAAAAAGTTTTAAATCATTAAATATTGTTTTAATTACTTCTTTGTTGTATTTAAAAAATAACAAATTATGAAAAAACTTCAGAAATATAGATTTTATTTAAAAAATAATTAGGCAAGTGCACCATATAGTAATCAACACAATGTATAGTAACTAATTCCAACTATGACGTAATAATGCTATATATTGACAGCAGACAAATATAATCGATAGAAGTATTTCTGATGTACTCACTTTTTCTGTGTATCTTTCACAGTTTTAATTTTGTATTATTTATTTTCTAAAAATATTTAAAGCTAGTACGTTATAAATAATCTTTCAATTAACTTTTTTTAAGTTGAAATAAACTTCATCAACAAATGTTAATCTACAAGTAATAAAAACAAAATTGGTTGTTATTTTATGTTTTTTTTTTGTTCACTTTTTTTAATTTTGGGTAGGTTTTCTATAACTAGTTTCATTTTTAATTTTATCATTTTGAATTTTGTGTTTATAAGGTTTTTAGTTTTAAACATTTTTTTACAAACTATTAATTTAACTTATTTTTAAGTACTATACCTAGTACAAGTTCTATAGTGTTTTTAATGATCTTTGCTAATTTTCACTAAGTAAAGGTTTTAAAACTATTTCATTTAGAAAAAACACATTTATTTGAATTATAAATTCATAAACAAAAAACAAAACAGACTAATGGCTTTGGAATGAAAACAAACAATTTTGCCGTTAAGTCTAGACACAATTTTAGATAAAATCTTATATTTCTAAACAAAGACTTTTATTTTTCCAAGTTTATAACTTAAGTCTTTTTGTTTATTGTTTTAAAGTGTAAGTATTTTAAAAGCAATGCAGTTTAAACTAAACTATATTACCTGGCGTTTTTAAGCTTGTTATCAGTTAATCTAGTTATAAAACTTATAACTGACTTTCTAACTTATTATGGTGTTTTTTATTGAATTACAGGCTTAGTTTCAATGCTAAATCTAAACTTAAACAGATTTGTCTAGTTTTTAAAATATTAACTATGTTCAGAAAAAACCTTTAAAGCATTATTTAATCTGCCAATTTTTGTTTTTTTATTTTTTTTACTTTTTAGTGATACTGTTTGTACAACAATAAATTTTTAAAAGCATTTTTGCATTTGCTCGTTATAAACATTTTAACTTTTTGGTGTTTTATAACGACTGAATTACTGAAAGCTAATTCTTCTTCAATCTATAAAAATGCACAAACAAATAGTTACAAACATAATTAGTCTCTAAATTCACTAAAAGTAGCAAATCTACAAAACAAAATCCCTAAAATTGATAAAAAAACAAATAAATTGTTTATTTCAGTGAGGTGGAATCTGCAAACAAGGGATCTCAGACGTCACTGTCAGGTCAGGAGGATTCCAAACAGATGACGTCAGTGGAAGTTGATTGGATGACGGCAATAAAAGATTGGGCTGGAGTCATGATCTCCGCACAGACATTAATAGGGAGGATATTGGTCAGTTTTTGTTTGTTTATTATACTATATTTTAATAAGTGATGATTTACTAACATACATTAATTGGAAGAATTTTGGTGAGTTTTTTATTGTTTATAAAACATGGAACACCGAAAAAACCTGGAAATTGAGAATTTTTTATAAATTGTTTGTATGTGATTTTTATGTTATTGGTGTTTTAAACTGGTAGGAAGTAAACTTTTACGGTAAATACAGATTAAAGTCATAGATGGGTGAAGTTTGGAAGCACTTGTGTCTTTAACGTAAATGATGTCATTTAAAATCATATTTTAAAACTCTTACCGAGGCCATTAATACGATAGTTGAGCCCGATTTGTATGTGCCCTTGTTATTACAACTATTCTTTAACTTTTTTAGTTTAAAATTTGTTTGAAGTATAAAATAGTATTTGTAAAACTGTTTAAATAATTTTTTAACAGTAGTAAACAGTTTTGTTTTCAAATAAGCTTTATTTTTTTATCAGGTGGTGTTCGTGTTTTTACTGAGTATTGGAGCCTTAATCATTTACTTCATGGATTCATCAAAGTTGGTTTATTGTTTATTACTAATAAAACTTATTAACATTATACAAAGCTTATACTTATAAATTTAGTTATACAAAGTAATTCTTTAAGTTTGAAATGGTTTGATTTTTTCATACATTTTTATTTTAATAACGCTTATACAATGTGCTATTAATACTTAAAAAACTGCAAATGGCAATAATTTTAAATATTGTATAGTAAGTTTTGTTTATAAAGTTATTATGTACTTATGAAACTCTAAATTATAATTTTATACTTTATTTCAGTTTAGACAAAAAAACTCAGCTTATTAATTACAGCAGGGTAACTTATATTTTTATTACTAGTAGCTTTATTTACTTTATACTTAGTTAGAACTTTTATCATTGTTAATAAAATAGCTATTAGCTTCTTAAGAAAAGAAAATTAGTTTTATTAAACTTCTTTTAATTTACTTTTTAAACAAAGCATAAAAGAAGCAGTTTTTTGTAAACAAAACAAGAATATATTTATAAATTTGTAGCATTCAAGTAATGAAACTGTTTTAATCAGATCCTTATGTATAAATAAAAAGGGTGCAGAGTAGAACTTAACAACAATAAGTTGAAGTGTGATATCAGAAAGCAAAATTTGAGAAATCGACCAAATATTTTTCTTGAACAATTTTGGAAATCCTTTGGGACGGTAATTTGCATGTTTTTTTTGGCTGGACAACAGTTTTTATTGAAGCAACAAACAATTTGCAAAACTGCTGCAATAGAAAAGATCAAACCACTTTTTATTGTTTTTAGAGTCATTGGAATAAATTGAGCAAAGACACATCAAGAATTTTTCTGATTTGTTAAAACTATATTTTACTGTGTATATTTTTTTGAATTTATTAAAAAAGCTTATATAGTTGTTTTTAGTTTAGGTTGTACTACTTTATATAGCGTATGTTTTTAAAATCTAATTAGTATAATTATAGCTTTTAGTTTATTAAAACGTAAATCAATACAAATTACAGTATTGCATTAAAATATTTAACAAATAGATAGATTAGCCATACAAGTTTATGAAGATTTCAAGGTAGAACTTAAAAACTAGCATGACAATTATTCGAGTTAAATATAGTTTTTACTCTCAGTAACCTTTTAAGGCCTTTTTTATTCTTCGAATTCGCTACTTCAAACTAGTTTTTACTTTTGCTATCACAACTGTAAAACATTTCAAGATTAAAAATAAAGTATTAAAGTTTTAGTGTGGTTCAAAAAAATTAAATTAAATTCATTGTTTAGTTTTAAGTTAGTGTAGTCAATCAAAAAAATCAGCAAAACATTTTAAAGTCTTAAGTTTAAAACGTTTACAAAGTTCAAAGCCTCTTTCTCAAATAAAACTTTAAAATCTTCGTGCAAAATAACAGTTTTTTTTCTAATTTTACAAACGAAACTTCTCAAAAGTCGAAAAATTTAAAAACCCTGGTACTACATTTTTTATTTAATTTTTCTACGTTTCAAAAGTTCAAACTTCTTTTCTCGAGTAAAACTTTCAAGTGTGTGCGTGTAAGAAATCGAAAACAAAATAATTGAACAGATCACGATTTCATTAAATTTTCAAACCTGTGTGTGACTTGAACGCCTCTCTGAAAAGATCGATTTGAAACACAATTGAAAACTGCCTTGTCTAAAGCTTGTCGATTTCGAATGGCGAATTTGTATCCACCTAATCAATTGAGTGTTTCAAAACAAAAAACACGTTTTTTGTGACTAATTCTGATTCTAACTCCTTTTTTTAGTTTATCAAAAAATGATGTTTTTTTGATCATTTCTGTTTATAGTTTTAAAAAGAACTTTAAAGAATCTAAAATCAGTGAAACATGCTGTTATTTACCTAAATTCCATTTCTTTAAGCATTTTGGCTTTTATTATTAAACAAATTACTAAAGCAAAGGTTAGATAACAACTGTTTTAAAATGCTTTTTTAGAAGTTGAGTACAATTAAGTTAGTTTAGAAAAAAATTTAAGAGAGTTTTAGCTTTAATTTTGGAATAGTTAATTTGTGGCTAATTAACAATTTGAATTTTTTATAGTAAAACTTTAAAGCAGTCTAAAAAAAAACTTTTTCATTATGAACAAAATAGTTTGTTAAACTTATATTAATTGCTTTATAGAAAGCAACAGACAGTGTTTTGTTGTTTAAAAAAGAATTTTGTATGAAAAAAAGGTATTAGGTAGATTAAAAATATGTTAATTTTTTGTAAACGGAACCATTTTTCAAGCATAAGCTTCATGCTTATAAGAAAATAAATTTCTTTAAAGTTTAACTGAAAACTAATTTCTCAAACTATTATTAAAAACTACATCTATTTAACAAAAAAGACATTTTATTAATTAGACAAGTCAGAAAACATAATAGAATTTTTAAATTTTTTTTTTGAAGAACATCTTATTTGAACATAATTCTATAGTGTAGTTAAGTTTCTGAAAATGATAAAACATTTTAAAAAGTAATTACCTTCGTTTATTATTGTACATTCTAGCGTTTATTAAATACGATCACTCAAAAGCTAGTTTAAATTTGATTAAAGTGGTTGACCAAAAATGTGTAAATGTTTATATCACTACGAATCGTTATTAAATGCTTTCTTTTTAAAAACAGTTTAGAGGTTTAACTTTTAAGTGAAATAAAGATTAATCGGAAAAAAAAATGTGAACTACGCACAGTTTTCAATTATAGAAAATTTAATCTAATAAAAAACATACCTGTATTATTTATTTGGATAATTTGCATCCGTTGACATTTGTAAATTTAGAAATTATATTCTTTTACACAATATAAGTCAATACTAAAGCATTTTTAAACGAAAAACTTTATGCTGAAAAAAAAATCATAATTTATATAGTTCATTACTTCTCCTCCAGCAGTTGAGATCTCTCTACTTGTTTTCTTAAAACCAAAACATATAATAATTTATATAGCTGATGTTAAGTACTAAAAGATTTAGAGTATTACGACTATTTATATACAATACTATTGATAAAATATTTTAAACTACTAATATCTTTTATTTATCAAACTCAATAAGTATAAAATTTTAGTTAGTATAAAAATTTTATGTAAATTAAAAAAACATTTTAAACAAGTACAAAATTTTTAAATCTAAAAATTTTAAAAGCACTATTTTTATGACATTAAAAAAAGTTTTTTAAATAGAGGTTTTTAAATTTGTCTTATTGTAACTCAACAGAGTTTTAAACTATAGTTTGCCAATGTTGACTAGGTTTTTTTTAATGCATTGTTTTTATACACACAAAAAAAATGAACAGTTGAACAACTAATTTTTAAATGTAATGTATTCCGTCTAAAATTAATAAAGAAGTCCATTAAATAAAATGTTTTAATTAAACTCACTTAGATGCCACAACACTTGAATTAAACAAAGTTAATGCAACATTTTAATGTATTTTTTAAAATGCAACATGTACATTCCTATATATTAATGCAATGATACACTTATAAGTTATTGAGGTTTTGTTTTGTGGTAGAATGCTTAATAAAGACCGGCCGCTAATACATTTAAAGGTTAATTCAAGTTTAATTTTTACATTATACTTAAGTAGTTTTATTTGCATGTATATGAAAAAAATATAAGTTCATATCTTGAAAGTCTGTATGTTAAAGAAAAAAATGACAATAAAGCCAGTTAAATATAAAACTACATTTATTTGAAAAAGTTTTCAATGATTTTAAAATGATATAAACTATTCAATAAAACAAAAACTTAGTTTTTATTTGTTTATATGGTTTTAATTTCAGTATCTGTTTAGAATATAAATCTATTTTGAAAAGCGAAAGATTTTGCTTTGTTTCAGATTAGACAAAAGTTTTTAAGTTTTCTTTTGTTTTTAACCTTTAAAAGTTAAAAAAGTTTTGTTTGGATTAAATCATTTGTGAAAAAAAGAAAAGTTTAAGCGGCTTAATTTCAGATTAAAGACAAATTTCAAGTAATAAAATGTTTGATCATAAAATACATTAAATAATATCTTTATTTAGACAATTTTAGTTTTAATTATAAAAGTTTTTCGATTTTTATTACAAGTAGATTCCTGTTTTATATGATATGCTTAACATTAAAGTTAGTTACGCAACTAAAATTAAATGTTTAGCTCAAAAAGGTATTTTTTTAACTTTTTTTTTCAAACACACTCAAATACTTAATGTAAATAAGAAAGTATTAAATAAGCTAGGAAAGAAAATAATTTAATAAAATAATAAAAGTTAACTTAGTAAATATTTAATTCTACTACAAATTTCGGGTCACCAATGGACAATTTTCGTAGTAAAATATTTTTTAATCATAGCCTTTATAAAATAAGTTGAATTAAGTCCAGCAGTTCTTAAAACTTTCTGTAATATAAAAAAAAAACTAATTAACAATTGGAAACTAGACGCTTGATGCCATAGGTATAATAAACCACAATGTTTAGAAACTCTAGATTAACAAATACTAAAATTATGACAAATATATTTTTGTAACAAACGTACATTGTAGTAAAATGGTTATACTATATTTTTCTGACTTTTATCACGTCACACAGCCCGATAGAGATGTGCAAGAACTTTTTCGAAGACACGACCCTCCAAATTGATCTTGCTTTCAACTTGTTTTTCCTTCTCTACTTCGGATTAAGGGTGAGTTCAAACTTATTAATTTTAGTGCAATTAATAGATAAATACAGTGATCTGACTGTCTGGTGTGCACTTTTAAACCTAAATATTTTTGTGTTCAAAATAAAATAAAAGTTTAAAGTTATTAGCGATAGTTAGCCAACTAAACTAGACTTGGAATAAAAAAAGAAAAAATAGAGGGTATTTTACAAAATATCACTTTAGATATAGAGAACTTTTGTCTGGAGGTATAATAAAAAATCGTATACTATATAAGTAAAGCTAACTTGCTTATATATTTAGAAAATTAAATGCAACACTTGACTTTTAACGAATGAAGACTATGTAATGAAACTGTTAAGTTTTATCTTATCCAGACTAAATTTAATTTCAACGTATTAAGCACCTACAATAAGTTTGACGTTTTTTAATCATCAAATACATTTAAATACTTCTTAAAATGTAGAAACTATTTTTATTATGCACTATGAAAATCTGTTTTATATGTATTATATTTTTTAAGTTTTCTAAACAGACATTAAACTTGTAGTATATTTTGAAAGATATAAATTAAAGATCATAGTAATTAGTGCTAATTGAATGCAATTTAAACCATTTTCTCCTGTAAAGCTAATATAAACACCCCCTTGAGGCTTATTTGTACAGACTTGTGTTTAAAACGTTTATTCAATTTCAGTTTTAAATTTAATATAAACTTAGTTGTATGAAGAAGTAGCTTCAAATACTAAAGATTTAGATTAATGTTAAGATATTTTTTTGAATAGCTTTGTGCATAAACGTTAATTAATTTTAAGTTTTTAAGGTGTCTTAATTTACTTGTAAAAAAACTTAAAATATATTTAAGTTATATTAATTCAAAAACATGTGTTTAGTTCTTACAACAAGTATAAACAAAGTAAATAGTTTAGTAATCTGCCCTGATTGAAAAGTATTAATTGTCCTGGACAATTAAAAAAAGTCCGTAAAAAGGTATCCGTGGTGTACGACTCGATAACCGAAAGGTTCTTTGTGCACCAGGTCCTAGGACCAAATATTTTGAGCGTAATTTTTGTCGTTCAACAAACTAATTTAACTTACAACAATTTTATTTTGTTTTTTAAATGATCTCTAAATAACAAACTACTTAAATAAACTATTGTAGATAAACAAAAAACTAAGCTTTATTTTTATGCTACATCAGCATATTTAAAAACAACATTGCTTTTCAGTTTGTAACTCGCAGTATTTTTCTATTACAAGTAAAATTACAAGCTAATTTAACAATTTCAAGTGATACAAACATATTCATTGAATACAGTTACATCTCGAATACCTATTTTTATTATGCTTAGAGAAATTTCAAAATAAAACTTAGATAATAAAGTTTTGAGCAAATATATTAAGTTGTTTTTGTAACAACAAAACATGTATGTATTAAATTGCTTATAAGTATAGAATACAGAGAGATTGATTTAGTTAGTTTAAATATATTATAAATAACATACAAAATAATTATACTATTGTCTTGCAGTTTGTAGCGGCGAACGACAAATTGGTGTTTTGGTTGGAAATAAATTCATTTGTGGATTTTTTCACGATTCCACCTGTTTTTGTGTCAGTCTACCTCAACAGAACATGGCTCGGTTAGTTGGTTTGTGTTGTGACCGTTTTTAAACTTTATGATAAGCAAGTAGATGTCAGAAATTTATTCTCAGCATATTTAGAGGTTTAACTTTTTTTTAATTATTTAAAACCAACATTTAAATAACAACTGTTTTAATATAAATTTATAAAACACGTTTTCGAAAGAAGTTTAAATAATATTTATAGGTCATTTTTTTAGTTTTTAACATTTTGCTTAACGACGTTAATAAATAATAAACCCTTATGACTTTGTTTTGAAAATCTTAGTTTGTATGTTTGTACCAGTTAGCTACTAAAACAGCTTCTATAATTTTTGACCCAAAAAAGTGTTGTTATTACAAGCTTTATAAACGAATACAATAAGAAATATTCACCTAAACGTCACTGCTTTTCAAACAATGAGACACTTTTGAAAATTCTGAATGCAAAAATAAACTGATAAGACCATAATAAACTAGACACAGACTTCCTTTTTACAAAATATTAAGTTAAAAGATAACTAGTAAGTTGGTTGGTTAACATTTGAAATAATGGTTTGTTGTACTTACGTTTAATTGTTAAATTGTTTTTTTCGTAGATTTATATTTATATTCATATCCAATAAGCATACTTATAAAAATATTAGAGCTATATAAATATTTTTTACCGTCGTGATTTCGCACAAATATGGTGTTTTTTAGAAAATATTGCACACTGCTATTTCACATTACAATAGTAAGTCAAAATATCCTAACTACTGATTGGGAAAAAATTCGTGTTAAATTTGCAAACATTTTAGTATAGAACCATTTAAAAACATTTTAAACTTAAAAAAAAAATTTTTTGAACGCTCTTAACACCTGCTAAAAGTGTTATAACTTTTGGAAAAATTTCTAATAGTTGACTTTTCTAAGTTTAAAGTACATATATCATTTAAAAGCCGCTCAAACGTTCCACAATCACTCATCAAAACAGAAACCGCTGCCAAAACCATCATTAACATTTCTTGTAGCGTTATGACGTCACTATAGTCGGCTAATTATGACGTAACGACGCAGGAAATTGGCGTATTAACCTCGTACTTGCGTCGGGTGTTTGTATATGTACTTATTCAAGTATAATTTTGTTGAAACTTTTTGTTATTTATATTACGTTATTGTAAAATTGGATTAAAGTTAGTTCAAGTAAAATTTTGTTGAATTTCCTCACCATTTAATTTTTATGTCTGGTCTGGTTCAAACGCAACTTTTGTGGTAAAAAACCAAAAACTCGCATAGGAATGTTTTGGTTTGTCAGAGTCTTTTAATTTCTTTTTTTTTTGGATTGAAAAAAAGCAAAGTAACTGGTTTTTATATTCTATTACATTGTAGTAGCATATATTACTAGTACATATTAGTAGTACATACCAAATCAAAGCTAAGTGTTAAGCTTTACTAAATTATTTTTTCATGTCTTGGTGGCTAGAATAGATTTATGGAACGACTTAATGTTATCTTGGTGCTAATTAAGTCTTTGCGTAAAAAACATTTTATATATTTACTAAAAGGCCAAGAAATGCTATTCTGAAGTTAAATGTATGAACTCGAGTTTTAAAAAGACTTACTGCTTTTAAAGTTTACGAAGAATATAATTTTCATAGCTTTTTTAATTATAAACAACAATCTATCAAACTTTTTTTGATTAAAAGCTTGCAGTCTTAAAGTGTTTGTTAAATCAACAAAAATCTAGCATCATTAAATTCATGTTGGAATTTATAGTGTATTATCATCGTTAGGAGTTTGTGCCACTTTCTAATTCAATAAAGACACTTCGAGCCAACAAACAATTAATCTCATTAAATTTTATAAGATATGGTAAACAAAACTTCCAACAAGCAAATCTGTGGTAAACCGTGGAAGTTTGTCATGTGCTTTTAATAAAGTGACAAAAATTAAACTACCATTATCTTGTAAAATTGTCACATCAAATTTAAATTTTACACCGATTAGATTAAGTGTAGGACGTCAAAATATAAATTTAAGAAAAACAAAAATAGTTTATTGTAGTGAGTAAAACGCAGTTTGTCTTATAAACTTGTAAAGAAAAAAACAAAGTGTGTTAAACGTTGTTTGGTTTTAAGACGAATCAATAAAAATTGACAGTTTTTAACAAAAACAACAGCAAAGTTAAATATTTTGTAAACTTTTACAATTTCAGAAAAAACAACTAGTATTTTAAATTTTATGGGACAATTAAGTTTTGTTAAAAGCACATTTTGTTACCTGTATCACAGTCAGAAGTAACTGACAGTCTGTGAAGGAATACGAAATATGTAACTTCTTGCGAATTCTTTCGAAAATCAATAAATTCATCTCGAGTCTCAAGTAACATTGTGGAAAGTAGCCAATCAATTAGAGCGTCTTACATGGAGCCATCGTGTAAATATAAACTTCGTGTTAGTGTAGACTGACCTTAAAAATATCGATTTTCTCCAGTGTGTGTGGCTACTTGCGCGAGAGTTTCTTGTCTTGAGTCTTATCAGCGGTTAATTGCTGTTTTCAACTGCTACTACAGTATTTTTTGTTTAAAATTGAACAAAAAGAACTAAATTTCATGAATTAAAACAATACTTTTTTTTTAGAGCTATGATATCTAGAGCACGACTGTTATAATCCAACTCGAGTCATTTAAGTAATGTATTTGAATATAGTTGCTTACAAATTTTAAAAACTCCGAACAAAAGTTTTTAATTTTGGGAATGTTTTCAATGTCAAATCAATTTATGAATATTAAAAGTTAAAAAGTTTCATAGCTACAATTTTAAAAGCTAAATAAACTCTTATTTTATTATTTCCTTCAAACTATTCAAACTCTATTTTGAAACCAAAAAAGAAATATTTTAGCTTGTTAACTATAATTAGTTATTTTTCTAAATATTTTTGTTGTTAGAAGTAGAATCGTTATATTAACAGTTTTATGTTGTTAAAACTTTCACAATCAATAAAGCAGAATCGGAAATAAGGTTCATAGAGCTTGTAAAAAAATGTATTATTAGTTTTGAACAATCTTAAAATATTAGTTGACTTGAAAACTGAATACAAACTGATTTCACATTCTTTTTAGCTATGTTTGAAAGCAAAACAGACTGTATTTGTAGAGAAATAATAAATTTAAAGACCAAGATGTAGCTAACAAAATAAAAAAGACTTTAAATTATTATTCAAAAAGACGGCTGTTTTACGCAACAGATTTTCAAAAAGTTCTATTTCGGCGTTTTTTGTTTTATTTTTATTCAAATCGCTAAGAGCACTTTAATGAATCAGCAAAAAACAAAAACAAATAATTTAAACGCAAATTTCTAGCGAAAATAATCACATTTCGGCAAATAAAATTAGTATGTACGTCATCGTGATTTTTATTTGAAATAAATTCGGCTAAAAATAGCCGTTTTTTTCCGAAATCTTCTGTTTTTTTAGATCTTAACGAAGTTCAAGTTTAAAAGATTGAGATGCTAAGGAAAATAAAATAAGCATTTTTGTTTGTGTCTTGCCAAGAAAAACAAATAAAATTTTTGGCCATGTTTTTTCTTCAATGCTTGCGTAAGGCGACTTTCTAGAAGGCATTAGCAAAAGTTTTCCACTTAAATAAGTTTTTTTCGTGAAGTTGAACAAATAAATGACTCTTATTCGATATAATCCGTAGTAGAATAAGTTTTGTAACTCCAAAAGCTCTTATACAATTTAAGTCTAAGTAAATCATGTTACTTTTTTTTGCACTTTATAAAACTTATCAAGTAAGTATTGTTAAGTAGCCTTGTTAAATAAAAATTAACCAAAGTCAAATTTTATACAAATTAAAATATCCTTAAACAGTTATCTTAACTATTTTTTAGTTTAAATATCGTATTAAAAAATCTAATTAAGCTTTTAAGAAAAATTTTTAAAAATAAAGATTGTTTTTTTCTTACTATTTTGTATCAAAAATTATTTAAAACCCCATCTATAAAGAACTTAAATTAAAACTAACTTTTAAAAACTCTTTTTTTTTAAGAGCTTATAATCATCTTTATAGAAGTCAAAATTATAAACTTATGTGTGCTTAAAACTCAATTTTTCAAACTTGAAATACGATGATTTTTTTCTTCAGAACTTATGCAAACTTTTAAAGTTATTTAGTCTAGAATACAGATAAAATTTTACAAATTTTTGCGTTTCAGAAAATTATATATTTTTTACTTAACTAATGCTCAACTAACCGACCATAATTAGCAGTAAAACAAAAATCAATAGGGAATTAAACTCAGTTAGCTTTAAAAAAAAGAATAACCAATGATAAATTTTAGTAGAAATTATTTCATATTTTAACCAAATTATAGTCAATTAGTAGTAGTTCTTGACTTTTTTATTCTATTGAATTATAAACTAAATTACAGTGACATAAATTTCATGCTTTTTGACCTGCTCGTTTTTTATCTAAAGACTGTTTTTGTATAAACAGACATAAACTTTTTCGTAGAGAAAATGTAAACATAAACAAATTACAACAATTAGTCTTTTGTAGTTGTCATCAATTAAATGTGATTGTTTTAAATTTTGAGCAAAATAGAGATTTTGTTTTAATGCTAAATTACATAACTTGTCCGGTATTATTTCGTCTTGTATAAAGATATTTTTGGCATTAAAGCCTTTTAGTTTCGAGTTTATTTAGTTTATAGGGCATCCACTTGTAGGACATAAACATCATTATTATAACTTTCTTTTGTTACTGTTCTTTGTAAACTGTAGTACGTTAAAGATTTTTTAAATGTCAAAACTTGTTAACTTTCAGTACTTACTTTAATGATAGAGCAATATGTTTAAGTACACATGTATTTGAAAATTATGCGTGACGCTTATCTGGTTAACTTTCTACTTATAAAAGGATAAAAATGATTATGAGTTTACTTAATTTATAGGGAAAATATATCATTATGACACTGTTATAATATGTACCTTAGTTGTTGTATTTTCTTATATTATAGTAAGTAAGTTCTGCGTTTTAAAACAATATTACTTAGGTTTTAAATTTACTTTTAGCCAATGTAGGCTGTTTGTTGAAGTTCTAATAATATGCGTAACATTAATATTAAGCAAGTATTGATATAAATAAATAAAAAATCTCGTTTATTTTTTAGTATTTTTTTTCAGGTTTAAGGTTTCTGCGAGCGCTCAGACTCCTGCAGTTTTCAGAGATTCTTCAATTCGCAAACATAATAAAAACGAGCAACAGTATCAAGCTGGTCAACTTGCTTTCAATATTCCTCAGTATCTGGCTGACCGGGGCCGGATTCATACATCTGGTTAGTTTTATTATTTTGAAATACTTGACTCTCAATATTCTAACATATTTCTAATTGTTTTGTTTTATTGGCTTTGACTCTAAAATCGACTCTGGTTTGTTTTCTTTATTTAATTGTAAAAACACTTTTTTTACAAAAAAAGTTTCTACAATTTTTATCTGATTTACTTTTTTTTATAAAACTTTTATTCTATTGATCATGTTTTTGTGTTGAAAAACAGCATGTAAAAAAAGAAAAACAATTTATAGGAAACTTTAAAACACGTTGTTTTATTTCTGTAAAATATTTGTAAAGTTGATTCAGTGACCGTAATTATATTTGATTAGGTTGTTTTATTCTCGAGTTTTGTGAAAACTTTAGTTTTGCTCACACTAGTACGCTTTGTTAAACAAAAAGATTTGCACAGAGAGAAAAACCAAAGTTGCTACTATTTTTGTTTCTTGTAACGTTGTTGCAAGTATAAATTTTATCTTAAACAAAATTTATAGCTTTTTATAATATCTATGTTTTATATCTCTTGAACAGTATGTAAAATTAGTTAAGCCTTTTTTTTATTGTGTATGTTGTAAGGCAGGTCAGAGCAGTTTATAAATTCATTACAAACTAAATTAATTCTGACCTACATAAACCAATATATTAATTTGTTGAGTCATTTGTTGGTTTGAACTCAATTCTCACATTTCTTCATACAATAACATATCGATAAGCGTTATACGAAAGTATTAAACTTTAAAAGTTTCTAAACATCTTACTGTATGAAAGTGTCATTAATGCAACTATAAAACATCACAACTTGTTGCAATTTGTTTCATGTATAACTTATTTCAAACCTACATAAACTCCCGTATACATAAATCAATAAGACACATTTTATTATTTCTACAGCTTTTACTGTTTTCCTTATAGAGACTGACTACGCTCAGTGTAGTGTATATACTTCATTCATTATTTAAGCCGTATAAAGTATAAGGATCTCTTTACATATTTGATTTCAGCCTTTCAGCGTTATGAGGATAATTTTATTCAAATTTGAACCGGATCTTAGCGTTAAGTTCAAACGAGAATAATATATTTATTTGTTAAAGATTATTTAAATCAAAATGAACATGTGCTTAACAATGTTTTAGTGAAATAAGTTATACTCATTCGGCTTTTAATTTGCAATAAAGTATTTTTTAATTAAAAGTTAAACAAAAACATTTTGTAGCGCTTTAAGTCCTGCTTTGCACTAAAGATTTAAACAGATACAAAAAAAAACTTGATAAATTTAAACTAAATATAAGGCTTTTAAATAGTTTTGTTTTCTATGTCCTTGGTATAAAAAATTTTAAACAAGCTTTAACTATTTACAAAGGTCAAAATTGTTAAACAAGTGATTCAAGTTGTTTAGTACATATTACTAGGTACAAACTAAAACATTATAAACATTAAAACAAATAAGATTTTGCATGCTGTTAAATCCTGTTGTTGACAATAAAATATAAACTAGATATATATTTTATAAGTATTTATCTTTAATTTAATTAAATTTTTGTTTGTACAAATATAATATATAATATTTTTTAGTTAATGATAAACATGATGATAAAAGGGACAAAAAATTGATAAGAAAACAAAGTATAAATTTAACAACTTATATTTCAGCATAAAGTTTGTAATTATAAAGAAACAAAAGAAAAAATTTCTTCTTTTATCCCTTAAAGCACAAAAACTTGTTTTATCTGTTTCTTTGTAAATTACTTCGTCTAATTAAATTAAAGTTTTCGTGATATCACTTATAGGTTTTTAAAAGTTTGCACGTTAAAATCACATTAGTGCTTTATTGTTTTATTAAATATGCATTTATATATTAAAGTATAAAAGTGTTCATTAAACATCAATAAGTTATTGTTATGTGCGATAAGAACTGTACTGATAAAAATCTTTTTAAACGTATATTTATTCAATTAAATATACATATATGTCAAGTTTCGGTTTTGAAATAAAACTTGTAAATATTAAATTGGTTTCTAAAATTTGACACGTTCTATAATGAACTTTAATACTTAAAGTATTTATATAATTATTTTAAAAAGAAGCAAAAGTTATATTTCTACTATCCTTTAAAATAATTAAAATGTTATTACTAAAAATCAAGTTTTAATAATATTTTAGTTTATGACAAATACAATTAGCTTACTAAATAAAGTACAATTTTTATCTGGTTAAAACTCAAAAGCGATTACGAAAAAAAATCATACATTGTTTATAAAAAATCAGCATATTTTAATAAAACATTTTTAAAACTTAAAATTTTAAGAAAGTTGAGTAAATTTAAAATCTTTTATGCAAACCGTATCGTAAAGAAAATAAAGCAATTTCTCACTCGATGAAAAATTAAACAGAAATTTAACGCCTAGAATATATATGTGGGTCAATTTTCAGATTTCCAATGAGATATGGATATCGATTTTAAGATTTCACGGCTTGATTTATTTTCTAATCCGCCGTTACATATACGCATCTTATCAATAAATAAATAAATAAATTTTTAGTTAAACTTTGGGGTTTGTCTACTTTAAAATCGTAGATTTTGAATAAAAATTATTTATTCTATGAACTTCATACTTTTATGTTTTTGTAGACTTTTTTAGATGCTAGGTATATGATCGAAATATTTAAATGATGTTTTTTTCAAGTTTTCTACGCTTTAAATGGCATTCGTATTAATTTCATGGTCTTTTTAGGACGTCATTTTATCTATATTTGTGTTAAGAAGTTTGAGGAAATTACACAAATTTAAATTTTCTTTGACAAAATAAAATAGTTTTTATTCCTTATACAGATTTTACTTCTCATAAAATTTTTTATACATAGATATTTAAGTTTTATCAAATTTATTTAAAAGCACTATGCATAAAAAATTGTTCTGTTGTTTTTAAATGTGTGATGTTGTAACTAAGTAAAGTGAATTTAGCGTAATTAGATTCTCCTTTAAAATGTCACACACTAACAGTCCGATGCCAATTTGTGAATAAACAATTTTTTTTAAATTTGGTTTTATTTTGCTGTGCATGATTTTAAAAGTTAGTTGTGGGAAGTCAAAAACAAAAATTTAAACAGTTAACATAGTTAAACAAAATAATTTTCATTTAAAAATTTACTAAAAAACATTAACTATTTTCAAATATTTAAAGAAAAGTAATGACTTTTGGTTTTTTTGTGAAAGCAATTTTATAAATTATGGTTTCTCAAATTTTTTTTCATAGTGGATATTAGAAAAAAAACTATTAAAAAAATTAGCTATAAGTAAACGCTCTAAAACGTAAACTTCAAACTAAATTTTTTTTTTGATTGAAATATTTAGTTTAAATAAACGAAAAATATCGATAGTTACGTAAAAATTCTAACCACATCTGTTTTTTTTATATAAATAGACTGGTTTTAAAGTACAAATAAAATTTAATTAATTTTTTACATTTAAGTATTAAAATTTAATACGTGCAAAAAGTATATTTAGAATTTTTGTACATCTTATCTAACATTTTTTTTTTTACTTCGTTAAATTTTAGAAAAAACCTTTCAAATTGTTGTTAAATTTTGAACGTTAAAATTCTTTGAGTTAACTTATACATGAATTAAAGGAAAAATTTAGATTAAACATTTACTAACTAGTTACTATTACTAGTTTCATAAACAAAATCTGATGATTTTTTTTTTTAAGTAAAATCTTAACTTATTTTACCGTTACTTTAACTAAAATAAATTAGATAAATAATAAAATAACAGTTCTATTAAATAATATACATCAGGTTGAAAACAGTGGCGACCCATGGCTGGGCGGTGCAAATCAACAAAACATTACTTACTGGGAGAGCGTATACCTTATCATGGTTAGTAATAAATATTTAACAACATTAAGTGTTTTTGTATACTTAAGATGTTAAGTAGTATAACTTCTTGAAAGAGTTTATACTTTATCATGGTTTTACTTGTTTAAAAGAACGCTTGATATGGTTTCTTTAATAAACTTATTATTTTTTACTCGATATGGTTTTAAACAGTTACTTAAATAAGATTAGCTAAAAGCTCTTTTTAGTATATTTCGAATACTAATTCTTATGACATGTTTAAGTTATTTATCGGTATTGCTTCTCACGGTTTTCTTTATTATTAGGAGAGTGTATACCTAATACCAAAAAAAATACTAAAAAACTATGTAGATGAGACTACAAAGTAACGCATTTTCATAGGTAACAATGTCCACGGTGGGATACGGGGACGTTTCGGCAAAGACCACTTTCGGCCGATTATTCATGTGCTTCTTCATATTTGGCGGGCTGGCCATGTTCGCTTCACTGGTTCCTGAGATAATCGAGCTGATTGGAACCAGGAAGAAGTACAGAGGCGCATACGAGTCCGTCAGTGGGAGAAAGTTCGTTTTGTTTGTTTGTTTTAATTCATGTTTTTTTTTTCTGTTATTTATATTAATTGTTTGATAAAAGCTTGTTTCGTGAATTTTCTATCTATTATAATAAAAACTTATAACAATACTAACATTATTGATAAAACTAGATTTTGAATAAAAAGTTTAAAAATTCATGTGCAAATCTAATTTTAAGCATTTTTTATAATATTTGTTTAATTTCGGTTTTTATTTGCAGTAAAGTATTAATCACACTTTTTCAAAGTTATGATCTTTCTATTTGTCATTATTATTATTACAATATTAATATTAACAGTTGTGAAACAAAAAGTTTCAACAAAGGTATTCTTTTTAAACTAACTTTTTCTTACCTCAATTTAATACTTATGCATAACTTAGATACCATCGCATAGCTTGTATACATCTAAATACAAAACTGTCTTTAATATTATTTAATAATATTAACCTTTAAAACTTAATCAGTTGAAAAGTATACGTATAAATGAGATTTAAGATAGATAAAAGACTGTTTACAAAGCTAAAACACTATCCATTATTCAATTATCCGACAAAAGAATGACCTAATCGTCTATAAGAATGTTTAATTGGACTATCCTTAGAAAACTATACTATTACCTTATAAAAACTAAATGTGTATATACTTTTGAATACGCTTGAAAGAAATTATATTTAAGCTTGATGTCTTTATTTCTAATACATCTGAACTTTAAAATTGCATACTTGCTATGGTATGAGTTTGATTGGAATGTTTGTTTTTTTAGCTAATTAATTTTTATGCTAATTAGTATAATTTTTTGCCGAAAAAGAGACGCTTTTTTTAAAAAGACAAACCGCAAAATATTTTTAAGCACATTTAATATATATTTTACATTTAAACTAAAAGTTTTAAAATGTATACGCTTAATTGTTTAATGATTGAAGCTTACTAATAAGCGTTTGAAATGTTCTAAAACAGTTAAATTAATACGGTGTGTTCGTCAAGCTTAATTTAGTATAAAAGAATATTTAATTGAAACATCCTCAAAATACATCAGTTTTATCACCATTTGCCAGTATTTTAGTTTACCTCAAAGAATAAAGGATTTGGAATTTTTAAACAACTAACTTTGCTTTAAAATTGATTAGACGAAAATTATTTTAAAATTTTGTTTATAACAAAAAGCTTAAGAAATTAGAGATATTTTAATAAACATTTAAATTGATTGTTTGTTTAGAAGTTATTTAATATTAGTGTCTTTAAAAGACACTTAAACATTGTACACATATTATATAAAAGTTTGAAATATTTTTTTAATATCACTCTCTTTTACTGTAGAAAAACTTACTAAATTTTTGGATCTTCTAACATAATAAAGTTTTTGTCTACAATTTAACAAGCTCAACTATAATTCAATTGCTTCAGTTAAATGTTTTTATTTAAAACTAAACTGTAATTTAAATGTATTTATTTAGAACTAAATTTTAATTTAGCTGTTTAGTCCGTTTAGTTTCAAAACTTCTTCTATAAAAAATACTATAATACTATATTTGTTGAATATACTTTCAAGTAAATACTTTAAGAACATCTTTTAAATTTTATTACCACAATGACTGATTTGGCATAATGCTTTAATGATTTAAATTATCTACAGAGCTTTTAAAAGTTTTCGAAAATACCTTACAATACATAATTGTACAATTTTTTATCTCAAATGTTTAGTAACGCTAGGTTTTTTTTTTTATTTATGTAACTTCTTCTTTTATCTAATTTTAGTAACTTCTTAATTTATGCATTTATTTTATTTTAAATAAATACATTTAGAAAACGTATGATAAATATTATCTAGTTATATTGATTAGAAATTTTATAATTAGTAAAAGTAAAAAAAAAACTTCTTTAACTATGTTAACACAGCGAAAATAGTTTCTAGATCAGTTTTATCAAAAGACTTTTTTTTTTTTTTTTAATTTAATTTTTGGTTTTTCAAAACGGTAAGTTTTTGTGATAATTTTAGTTTTGAAAAACATTTAATTGAAGCTTCATAATTTTTTTATTCAAAACTTCTTAGCTTATTTCTTAACAAACTAAGTAATATATGACCATCTTTGTGACTGTCACTATTAAGTCAAGTATCATTGTAAAGATTTAATGTATTGACGGTTTTTGCTTTAAATAAAAAAGAGGTAAAAAACAAAACTTTCAGAATATTTATGCGGAGTGCATTTAAAACAGACAAACTGTTTAGACACAGTTGAGTATTATTGCGTTATTCTTGAAAATAACTATAATAATATTTTTAAATAGACTATTGTTTAGTGGTATATATCTATTATTGTCAAAATAGAATTCATTTAGCTAGACATATAGTAATAACTTATTGTACTTAATATGTGATTTATCTTAACAGGCATATTGTAGTTATAGTTATACTGAAACAGACATATACTTAGGATTTTTTACACTTAACATGCAGTATTTTTCAAACAGACATATAGTAGTTTGTGGTCACATTACACTAGAATCAGTTTCATACTTCTTGAAAGATTTCCTTCATAAAGACAGAGATGATGTGAATGTTGAAGTACTGTTTTTGCACAGGTGAATCTTACTGTATTTCATTTAATGAAAGTCTTTTTTGTAATTTCCACTAAGTACACAAAATATGTGTGTATAAAATCACGAACTAAAAATAAATTTGCACCGATTAATACGTCTTTGCAACATAAAAGTCACAACTTTTTGTTTAAAGGTTTTCCATAAAAAAAAACTTTAATGTAGAGAGTATAACCTGTTTTAACTAAATATTTTATAACATCAACGTGGTTAAACATTTACAGTTTTTTACAAAATTAGAGTAAAATCATGCTTGAAAACCAAAAAAATAATACAAAATACACCAGTCGTTAGTTAAACTTAATTTTACTAAATTCATAATAAAAAAACTATTTTTAAATATTTTATTTTATTAACAACTCAGAGTCAAGTATTTTTTTAAAAGCTTCTAAATGCTTACAAAGCAGAAGTTTCATATACTTTTTGAACCAGCACTAAACCTTGAGTTTGAAATATTAATTTTAAAACTATTATTTTTATAAAAATTTAAAAACAACTCACCTTATCTGAACAGCATTCCACCAAACCTGGAGTTGGAGGCTCTCTTCAAGCGCCACTTCACTCAGGTGGAGTTCTTCGAGGGATCAGTGCTGAACAGCAACGATCTCTCGAGAGTTCGAGTTGAAGAAGCGGACAGTTGCGTCATACTGGCGAACAAATATTGCATGGATGCAGACGCCGAAGATGCCAGCAATATTATGAGGTAATAATTAATTCTATTTAATATAATAATGTATATGTGTTTTAAATACTGATACTGGCAAAAAAAGTATTATTTGGATGAAGATGCTAGTAATATTATGAGCTACTTTATAAGATTATAATTATTTTGTGATACGTAAAAGATACATATATATATATATAATACATATTAGTTTTGTAATTTTTGCACAAGCCGTTTTGAATGATTTTTGACAGTTTCAAAATTACGTCGTAATCTAATTATGCTTTTTTAAACTTTCATTTGAGTGTTTTATTTTGTCCTTTATTTTGAGCTTTGCAATTGAGGAGTGCATAAGCACGAAACTCGAGTCCTGCAAATTATTGCATCTTGAGATAAACTTTTTTTATCAAAAAGCCCTTTACGTGGTCTCTGTGTTGAAAAATTTATTTTATAAAGTTGATCAACTTATTACTATATATATATATATTAATTAAATAATGAAAAAATTTTCATTAATAGCATGATTGCCGTTATTACGTAGAATTTGCATTGTAAAAATCTTAATACCTTTTGATTGCAAAAACATGTTTTTTTTTATTGTTTTATTTAGGATCAGCAATCAATTTTTTTATTTTATTTGCTGCTCTTGTAAGAAACAATTTATTATTTTTTTTTATTTCAGCAGCGACCTTGTATTTTATAAGTTCACGCCGCTGTAAAATTGACGTTTTTATTTTACCCTTTAATTTACAACAGACGTTTTATATTGAGGACGTTTTATCACTACACAGGTTGTAAAAACTTCTATGTACTAGAACACATTTGGTTTAAAGAAAAGTTCTTAGGTCCTTTTTATAAGTTTGTATTTTTTTATAGAATTCTTATTTTTTATGCTAAAATAAGTGAAAAAACGAAAGATTCTTAATAACTGTACCAGTATGTTAAACAAAAAAAATAAAGTGTATTTTAAAATAATTTAGTTTTCACCAAGTTAATTTTTTTAAATGAGTAGCTTCTTTTTTTCATTAACATAATAATTACTAACAACTTAAAACTTTTACAAACTTATTTTATCCTTATTTGACGCTAAAACTCTGGAAAAATAAAAAATAAAATATGTGGTACTTTATTTTTTTTCTGTGGCATTTAAAAGTTTCCAGTTTTTTATTGGCTGGCATTTAGATATAAATCAGCAGTTTTCATTCAAAATATGTTTTTATTTAATTTAAAAAAAAATTCTAACAACCAGATAAAAAGCATAACATTAAAAAAAAATATATAAACATTTATTTGCGTCATTTAAAAAGAAATAAAATAAATTATTTATAATTTTTTCAACCAAGTCATTTGACAGGAATTGAATTGATTGAAAATTAAAACAATTATCTATGAAATTAAATCTTTTTTTAAATTTTGTTTAAACTATTCTTGACTGGTCTGACGATAATTGCAAATTTCAAGCAAAATTTCGTTCTATTTTAAACATAATTGAATAAATTTTCTATGTTTAATCTGTGATTTTTCAAAATGTTACTTAACAGGGTATATTTTGCAAGTTTGGAAATTTTCTATTTATTTTTTTTTCACATCTTCTTAGTAAAATCACTCAAAGATATTAATCTTTTTTTTATATTATTATAAAATCTCCTTTATTTTTTTAATTGGGCTCACCTAATTAAAAAAAAAATTTAAAGACGTAAACTTAATTTTTAATGATATTTTTATATTATGTTAATCAATTTTTAGAGAAACTGAACTTTAGTCTACATAAACAACCGTACACAGTAAAGGCTTAAATAGTGATGAAATATAAGTTGTGGCATTAACTGTAAAAGTTTTTTGACTTTAGATAATGAAAAGTACCTTTTGTAAATACATCTTAATATGTTTTAAAATATATTTCTCACTACAATTTTTAATTTTTTTTTATTTAAATTTGCGCTTTAGTACATACCTCGATTTAACTTATTGCAAAAGTTATTAACAAATACACTTTTTTTTTACCTTTGGAAAATTTTGTTAAATTAGTAGAAAATTTTAAGCCCTAACATTAACAAGCCCCAACATCTTTTTTAGTTAAGACAAATAAATATAAAGCCCCAACATTATAAACTACTTTTTAATTTTTTGAGGACCTTCAAAACATTAAAGTCATAAAAAAATGCGCTTTTGCATCTTGAACCTTGCTAAAAATCGTTCATAGCACAAAAATTTTATGCAACAAGTAAATCCTTTTTGCGACTTGAAATTTGTTTACCTTTTGCTTTTATCTCTTCAAACTTTCACAGACGAAATAATACGACTTTCTAAGCAAAAGTTTATTAGAAAAAGTGCAAAATTAAAGTCTTTGTTTTTTACTTTTCTTATGGTGTGTGAGGGCTTAAAAGATTAAAATTAAGACAAAAATGAGCTTCGGTTTAATTGTTTTGTTCAACCTTTTGTATTTTTTGTACTCAAAACTGAAAGAAACTTTAAAGTTTGTTGTTTCGAGTTAATTGAATTATTTTTATGCCTTTTACTCTAATTTTTATGAAGTTTGTAGAATATATTGACTCAATATATCTTTATACAGCTTAAATGTTTTAGTATAAAAATTGTCATTTATACTGTTTATTGTTACTTAATATGGTTCATACTTTACAGTAGTACTGTTGTTAGTACTTTCTTTATTGTAAACTATAAACAAAATAAAGAAAATTTCAGTAATCAGTGTTATAGAAATTTTTAGCTTTTTTCTATTTTTTTAAAAAGTTTTTACAATAGATGTCAAAAAGAAAGTTTTGGGATACACCTTAATTAAACGTTCTACAACTAAAATGAGTCTTACAAAACATATAAATATTTTTAAACTCTTATACTAGTTTTTAAACAATTAGATTACTAATTTATTGAAACTATGGTAAAAATTTTTGAAAAGTGTTCAAATATTTTTGTAAATGATTTTGTTTTAAGTTGTTTTATAAACTCAGCTAAACGTAAATTTTTTTAACTACATTGTCTTAGTCAGAATAAAATTTGCATAATTTTATGTGACGTTGTTCTTAAATAGTTTAAGTTTTTATAGTACAAGTAACTATTTTTAACTAGTTGTACAAGCTTCTAAATGATGAAAAGTATTTTAATGCATAGAAATTTTAAATCTTTAAGAGTTTTTCTTACGAAAAATGCTAAAAACCGATTTAGACCTTCTTCTTTATAACTTTTCTTATTATAAACATTTTAATAAAAATTGGTCAAAGACAAGTATGAAGAGTAAACTTTTTTATCTTTATAATGACATTTGTTTAAACGAAAAGTAACAATTTAAATTGCTTCTATCAAGATAAAATTCTTTTCCAACTTTTAAGACAGAAGTTGTCATAATTTTGGAACTAAATTGGCAAAGTAACAATAAATCTTTTTGTTACTAAATGCTCATAAAATTTTAAAAACTATGATTAAATTTTCTACCAGCACAAAGGAATTTTTATTGTACCTGTAGTATTTTTTTTAATTACAAGCTTGTTAAGTTCGAAACTTTTTTTAGTACAATTTTTTTTTGAACCAAAATTCTAAAAACCAATTATTAATATAATTGTAAACAATATATACTTTATGTAACTAAAACAATTATAGTCTAAACTACAAAATTTATAGACTCGTTTTTAAGGAGTTTGAATTTTTTTTTATTTATAACTTGTTTTATATACAACAGAGTCATCTCAATTAAGAACTACCATCCTAAGGTTCGGATTATAATTCAGGTATTTTTTCATATTTTATTTAAAAAATGCTTAAAATTTTAGCTCAAGTACAAATATTTTGTAAATAAGTTGTCGTGTTTATTTAATAAACTTAATAAAAAAAATCCAGAAATAGCTTTTAAATTTTATTTAAGATTTACTCTTGTTAAATTTATCTTTAAAAACAGCATGTATAAATATAAAGTTTAGACTTGAAGTTTTTTTTTTAACTCTATACATTTTTGTTTAAATTTGATCAAATCTTTCTAAATAACTAAAGCTAAAGTAACTTATGATTTATATTTTTCTAATTAACAGTTAAACTTTAAAATACTGTGCCCTTTAGTTTACAAAAAGTATAAAGCTAATATTGGTGTATAATAATATAAAACATCTATTATACTAAGTTAAAATTATATTTTATACGGTGTAGCTAATACACTTTTAAAAGCTTAAATGTCATCAGGATACGCCTTTTTTTGGATGAAAATCAAAACTAAAGGTTAATCCTGATTATATAATAAACAAGAATTAAATTAAACAGCGTTATTTATTTATTTTCATACAACATTTTAAAGTTAAAAAGAAATTTTTTTTTGTGTTTTCTTTTTGGTAGTATAGTTTTGCTTTATGATAAAAAAGTTGTTAAGTTTCTAATTTGTATCAAATTTTAAATGTTTTTATTTGGTTTTTACTGTTTTTTCAACCCGTTACTACAAATTCTATAAGATACTGTTTTGTACACAAAATCTTAAAAAATAAGCGTTTGTTCTATAACATAGTTTCCAAAATACCAGGGCATAAAGGATTTTAATTTAAATTTATAATTTAAAATAATGGGAATTTAATATAAAAAACGGATGGTACATCAGTAAATAAGGCTAAAAAACATCAAAAACTGTGAGATGTTAAATGATGCATTGTATCTGTAAATTCATCAACTTCAAATAATATAACGATTATAAGCATCCCATTATACAAATTTGTGTATTTTTCATAATCAATTAAACAATAACTTTTAATTTCACAAACTATAATCTTATTCTCATTGCAGATAATCCACTACCACAAAAAATCCCATTTCTTAACTATTTAGGTATGATAGCGAAGCCCACTTGCTAAACTAAACCCAACTAAAAGTTTTGTAACGATTACAAAATTTAGCTATCAAAATTTATACATGTTTTTGATAAACTTTCCTGATACCTTCTCAAACTATCAAGTTAACTTTTACTTCAGAAAATTTACTACCACAACAAAGTTGTATAATTAAATATGATAAATTAAAGTAAAATAATAAATGTTAACAAAAGCTGTAACAGATGTAAGTATTTTTATTGAACTTTTAATTTGTATTTTTTTTTTCATTCCAGATAATCCACTACCACAACAAGGCCCACTTGCTGAACATTCCGTCATGGAACGTCAAGGGGGGTGATGACGTCATATGCTTGTCCGAACTCAAGTTGGGGTTCATCGCCCAATCGTGCCTCGCCCCCGGTTTCAGCTCGCTCATGGCCAACCTGTTCTCCATGAGGAGCACTATAAAGGTTGGAAATAAAAAAACAAAAATAAATAAACTATATTAAATTAAACATGTTCTCCATGAGGAGCACTATAAAGGTTGGAAATAAAAAAACAAAAATAAATAAACTATATTAAATTAAACATGTTCTCCATGAGGAGCACTATTAAGGTTGGAAATAAAAAAACAAAAATAAATAAACTAAATTAAATTAAACATGTTCTCCATAAGGAGTACTATTAAGGTTGGAAATAAAAAAACAAAAATAAATAAACTAAATTAAATTAAATATGTTCTCCATGAGGAGCACTATTAAGGTTGGAAATAAAAAAACAAAAATAAATAAACTAAATTAAATTAAACATGTTCTCCATAAGGAGTACTATTAAGGTTGGAAATAAAAAAACAAAAATAAATAAACTAAATTAAATTAAATATGTTCTCCATGAGGAGCACTATTAAGGTTGGAAATAAAAAAACAAAAATAAATAAACTAAATTAAATTAAATATGTTCTCCATGAGGAGCACTAGTAAGGTTGGTAGTAAAAATATATTTTTTTTACTGTAAAGGTGAACTTTTATAACTTTTATACTTTAAGATTACCGCAGAACTTCATACAAAACTAAAAAAAAATAGTATTTAAACTATGTCAAATGGGTGTTGAAGGGTATGCATTTAAACTAAAGTAACTAAAGTTTGTTTTCAATGAAAGGTATTATACTTTTTCTTTGTAAAATATACCTGTACATTGTGAGTATAGAAATTCACTAATAATATACATAATACAACTGCTAATAATTCAAGTTGTAATGTTTTTTTTTATAATAAAGAAAAACGTACAACTAAAATTACTTTATTTAACTAACTTAATAACTAAATTAAAATAAAACTATAATTATATACTATACATTTTTTTTCAAAAATCAGTCGTACAAAAATTAAAGAGATTAAAATAATTCGTTACTTGACTAAACAAATGTGCATTTAAACTTACAAATTGAAATTTATATAAACTAAAATGTATGTTTTAATTAAACTGATTTTTTAGCCATTTAGAAAAAAACTGGTGTAGAATTCTAAAGTCTTTAAAAATATTTAATCTGGTTCCTTAAAGCTTAAAAACTAAGTAGTTTTAAATATCTTTCTTATTATCATATTTTATTTAAGCATTTTGGTGTCATTAGGCTAAACTAATTGTTTAATTTGCGCTAAAAATTCATGGTTGCAAAAAAAATCAATATAAAACATTATAAGCCTTTACTAAATCATTTAATTTAATTTGTATCGAAAAATAATGCATTTGGTATTTATAGGGACTTTAAATTTATAACTAAAAAAAGCATCTAAAATAAGCTTTTAAACAATAACTTGCTATGTCTACATATTTATGTTAAATAAAGCAATTTTTACTTAATACTAAACTTTAAAATACTTAGAACTTTTTTAATTATTTCTTTTCTATTAGCGAAAATGTACAAACTTAACACTATAAGCTTAAGAGAGCAAACATGATAGATTTTATCAAACAAAGTATTAAAAACACGTCAGTAAATGTACAAATTTCCGGATTTATATAACAATCAATGCAATCATTTTGTCATTAAAATTCAGACATAAATAGTGCGATTGTCCTACATTTTACCAATTAAATTCCTCTGAATGCTTTGGCAAATCGCGTGTTTATTTACACTAAACAAAATATGTAAGTCATTTCAAACTAATCCTTACTTATTCTTCACGATTAAATACGAATTAAATTAGTACGAATTTCTGATTTCATGGTTTTGAAAAAAAAACTGCTACGATCAAATTTATCAATTTCTTTCATGTTTCCAGCCCGAATGATTTTGTACTCGGTATGAATTATTAACTAATTTTTGAGATATGTTAAAAGCATTTTGCTCGCGTTTAATTATTAAAGCGCTAAAATTTTTTTCTTTGATAGGTTGTAATAATGGTCTGATTTGGTGGCCGATAAATATTTAATTACGGCAATCAAAAGCTTTGAAGAAATAATTGTACTTTCATGTTTATGTAAAGACTGAACTATTTAATTTTATTTTCAAATTAAAGTAAAATTTGAAATCATTAAAAGCCCAAATGTTTAATTTAAGTATATACAGGTGTTTAAATAGTTGTTTTTACTTTTTTAATTTACACTTGTTAAGTATTTTTTAACTGATTTTGATGATCTTGTAGCTACTATTACACTAATTTTATGTTTTAACTCAGGTTTTTTTTTTTTGAACATACCAAATAAATTTTTTACTATGTTATAAGTGTATTGTCTACGTTTGAACTATCAGATTTAACCATATGCAAAACAATTTCCTAGCTTTGTTATTTTATAAATTTATAACTCATTATATACTGAGTATAGTGTATTAATGATTATCTTTTTAAACTTTAAAATTGTTTAGTAAGTTCTAATTTTGTAAAAAAAATATTTTTTATAATTTTTGAATAACTAAGTTTTTTTTCTAACTAAACAAAAACTTTGTACAGTTCGAAGGCAATTCCTGGCAGAAACACTACTTAGCAGGGGTCGGTACTGAAATGTACACCGAATTTTTATCAAGTTCTTTTGTTAATCACACCTTTCCCGATGTTTGCAAGTTTGTTTTAGTCTTGTGCATATATATAAAATAATAAAATAGTTCATTGTTATACATAGCATTAAATATTAATTTACTTTTTTATTGTTCGTCAAAGCTTAAAAGTATGTTACATAATAAACTTAACTTTTAACTGAAAACTACATAGTGAATGTATGTTATAAAAATAACAAATAGGCGTTAATAATTCCTTTAATATTTTTAATGGTAAATACCATTAAACGCTATTCATTTAATAAGTACAATGCGTTTAAAATTTTAAGGTAACGTTTAATATTTATTATATTTATCCAAAACTATTAACATATTAGAATTAGTAAGTTCTCACTATGTAACTTTGTTTTCAACTGTTTAAAATTTCTAGTATGATTTACTTTATTCTACTTCTTAGGTGACTTGATAACTTTATTAATTTTCTTTTTCGAAAGAAAAGTCTTTTCGATACAAAACAGTTTAAAGTCGCTTAGAAACAACTTTATTAATAGTATAGCTTGAAAAAAAATATTTTGTGGTTAAAAAGTACTAAAATGTGTTAAAACATTGAATAATACATTTTAACTTAGCTTTCGTTTAATTTTTAGTGTGATATAATTCAATCTTTATTTGGTTTTGTTTTGTAAATTTTAATTTGTTTGTACAACTTCTACTTTACATAATTTAAATAACTAGGTCGATAATCTTTAACCTTAGTTGAGGCTTTCTTTGTTTACAATAAAAACTTTTTAATATAATTTAGTTGTTACTTACTTTCAACAGATAATTTTATACCACTTTCTCCAAATACTTAATACTAAGTAAGTTTAGTACTTTTTGGTAGAAGTTTTGAAAGTTTAACATGTTTATCAAAATTAGTTTTTTTCAAACAATAAAATCAAACATAAAAAAAAAATATTGTAAACATCTCTTTATTTCAATATCAAAATATAAACATATATGTAAATATAAACTCGTTAAACTGGTTAACATGCAAAAAATTCTTCTGTAATGTTGATTAATAGAATTTTCAATAACTATTTATAAAATAACTTGGGTTTAGAATGAGTATATATTTTTTATTTTCGCAAATTATATAGTTTAGCTAAATTTTAATATAAAAAATTTCGAAACTTATTATAGTCTTCAATTTTTTTTTTTTTTGGCTACTTTTAAAGAAACCTAAACTTGAATATAATGTATATTGTTTTGTTTACATAGACAATGTAGTTTTCGTATAAACGTATTATTAAACATTTAACACACATATAAAAGTCTTCAAAGAAAATGTTTATTCTACCAGTTCAGTGACCTTCTTACTTGTTAGCAAACAGTTTTATCGCTTCAGTGTTAACCCAAGCTGTCACATTTGAAATAAAATACATAATAATTGATTTTATCTCCTCAGTTATGATACTGCCATATGTTGACATAAAACGAAAGAAAAACGTTGAGCTTTTTAGCAACAGGTTTATAATATTTCGTTATAAATTTGTGAAAAAGTATGTGTGTATTTGAATACAGAAAATTGTTGCTTTAAACATGACTGAGTGATTAAAATATAAATAAATTCAACACAAATAAGTTTTAACCAAAACTATATGTAATTAATTAGGCTAAACGAGCTATATGTAGTATTAAATAGTTGTCTAATCTTACAAAATACTTTAAGACATAGTAGATAAAGATTAAACTCATTAAAATTCTAAACAATTCTACAAGATATAGAAATTAGTAAAAAAATTAGTGTTTTAAAACACTTTCAAGGGTAAATTTTATGAATCTCAGGATGTATTTACAATATTATACAGAGTAGAAGAAAGTTGTTAACAGCAACTAACAGAATGGTCCTTTTATTTTTTTATTTTTGCTACGAAAAGTTTAAGTCTTGTGTTGTTTGTAGAGTTATAAATGTACTTAAATAGTTAATGTTTAGAATTTTATGAACGAGTTTTACAAAAAACATTAGAATGTTCATTAATACAAAAGACTAACTTATTAATTGATTGAATAATACTTTTTGATTTTTCTATATTTTGTTATGCTACTTTAGATCTACAAAATTTACAATATTTTTTTTAATATGTTAAATAACTTCAAGATTACTTTGGATTAAAAAAAGACAAATGTAAACTATTTTTATAATTTTTATTATCATTGTCTCTAACGTACTAATGTCGTTTATAGCTTATTATTCAACAGATAAAGCAAGTATAAAATTTATTATTGATTATTATTTTTTCAGAATCTGCTACAAAGTGTTAAATTTACTACTTATTGCAATCGAAGTTAAAGAAGGTAATTCGGATGAAAGCAAGTTAGTTTAAGTTAAATATCTTATTTTTAATAAATACTTTTTTTGTTTGTTAATAATAATGTAGACTGTTTTAAATGTTTAAAGTTTCAAAACATGTGGTTCCTAAAAGTTTTAACAAATTTTAAAAAGGTTTAAAACCTCGAAAGTATCTATTTTGAACAAAGTTCTAACAGATTTATCTTATCAAGTCAGAATTCTTAATTATTTCAGTTTAAAGTGTTTTTTTATTTACAGAATTTTGATAAACCCGGGAAACCATGTTAAAATACACGAGGGTACACTCGGATTTTTCATTGCCCAGTCTGCAAAAGAAGTTAAAAGGTATTTATTAATTAAAAAAAAATGAAATATTTATACTTATTATTTCTGTTTTTTATCTTGGTTTTGCAATTTTTAAAAAGTAATAAGCTAATTTTTATAAATAAAAACTAAGCTAAGTATTTATAAATAAAAACTAAGCTAAGTATTTAGAAATTGTTCTTAAAGCGTAGAAAAAAAAAATTATCAGAAATTTATTAAATATTAATAATACTTTAATGATTATTTGTTTTGGGAGTTAAATACAATATAATAAATATAAGCTGTATGAAGTTTTTATTATCTAGTTTATTATTAGACAACATAAAGCAAGTAGTTTTTATGCTACTTAAATTACTTAGATATAAAACTTAGTCTATTAAAAATAGTTTTATCGGATTTCGTCATTTTCTTATAGAATAAAATGCCATAACTTTTATTTTTAATATCTGATTTAATTACGACTGACTTATACTTATAATCTTGAGTGATTTTCGAGCTTAAAATTTCTTTTGTTAGTTAATTTAAAATAAATCGAACACTAATCAATTCTATATCGTCAAAGGTCAAAACTTAAACACATTTGAGGTCATTTTCGAATTTACTTATATCGAAGTAAATAAACTTTTACTGCAAATATTAAACGAAAACTTGAGACAGGTTCATTTAAATACATTTTATTTAGCAAACAGGTAAAATATGTTTCTGCTAACACTTATCAACTGCTCTTGTTGTTGTTATAGTAGTTAATAAAGGTTAGATGCAATATGTTTTACTAGTTTACTCAATAAAAAAAATTAATGATACTTGTCTCAAATTTTTGTTGAAACTTTTTTGGTTATGTTGTATTCTGTTCGGTAATAAATTATTTATAATATACTTTTATAAGTCCATTAGCATCAATATTTCAATGTACAATGTTCATTAACACCTGAAACACAGAAAATTTTTCACAAAATAAGAAATGAGAGTCGAAACTGCAGTTTTCACCAACCAAATAAAAACTCCATGAATATTCAAAGAATTTTTTTGTAAACTTCAACTACAACTTACCGTTTTGTTGTACCAACATTTGATCTTTTTAATTTTAAGTCCCTTAACTAAAATACTTTGGGATACATTTACACAAAAATCTACATTATACTAAATTGGCAGTGATTACTAAGAATTCATAATACTTATACATACATAAAAACTTTTTTTTAACTTAAGGTTCATTAGCCTTAATATTTTAGGATACATTTACACAAAAGTACTAAATGTTTCATGAAAGTAATAAGTACGAGTCGAAACTATTTACCAACTAAATTAAAACTCAAAAACTAATTTAAAGCATTTTGTTTTGTAAACTTCAAGTACAAAAACATCATTTTCCAACATCTTGATAAAACGTTGCAGCTCTCTAAAGACCCAGATTGGTCTAATCTGGTGTCAAAATCTCTTTTAAAACTTCGCCTAATGGCTTTAATAGTCGAAAACTGCTGGAATTTGCAAACTTTTAAGGCGTTTAGTTCCTAATTTAAGAGGATTTTAAAGTGTTTCGAGAATTAGGTTACTTGACACCAAAGTTAAATTTTAAGAGGAAATTCTCGACAATTTTTGCTTGAAAATTGATTTTCTTTTAAGCTCAGGTGTGAGAACAAATTTTAGTAGTTATAAACTTTATTTGTTTGCATAATTAATAAAAAATAATTACAAGTTTATATTGTTCGTAGTTAAATACCACTGTTATACTTAAGCTTAAAGTAAGAATATTAAATGTTGTAAGTAAATACAAAAAAAAGCCAAAATAAGTTGAACGAGGTATAGATTTCTGTTCTATTTAACTTTTTAGTATGAACTATAATTAAAACTGTACAATTTTGAATTGTAAATTATTTGTTTTTTAAAAACTATCAATGTTATCAATATACTCTTTGAAACTTAAAATGTTTTTTTTTGCGTTTTTTAAACAGAGTTTCGTTTATTTTTAACTTCAAATACACAATAACCACAATTTTCATATACTTGGTTTTTTACCCATTTGCCTGTTTTATTATCATACTTTTAGCTTGTTTAGCTACTAGTAGCATTACAATAGTAACTAAACACGGTAAATATAACACATGTGTTTTCAATGGTAAAATGCAAATTTTTCTTCATTAGCTCTTACATTACTGTAGTAAAATTAAAAAACAAACCTTTTCACTGTGCAAAAATTACAATTGTAAATATAACCTACTCTTATAGCTGTATTTATTAGTAATATTTTTAAATTTACTCAGTTTTTACAAATTAATAAGCTTTTATTCCTTAGTTGTTTACTAAAATTATACTCTTGAATTTTTTTGCGTTGTTTTAGTATTTTTATTTTTAAATATTTAAAAATGTTGTCATATTGTCAATAACATTACACCTTGTAATTTAATGTATAAATATGAAGTACTTAATTAAAAAAACTAATTAAACAATGTAACATTTACACTGTATTAAGTACTGAAACCACATAAAATGTTGTAACAATTTACTTTATTTCTCAATTTAGCTATTTCTTGTGGAGGAACATGTTTTAAATGTGAAACTAATTACAATAATCTGGAATAATCTAAAATTAGTAGTGTTTCGGGTGTGTTTTGCTTAAAACATTGCTTAATGACTAAAAACATTTGAGAAATTCACACTATTATAGCTTATGATTAGCATAAATAGCACACAGAATCTTATTTTAACTATAAATTTTACGTGTACTGTTTCAAAAACTACAAAAACTTAATTAGGTTAAATGCCTTAATAAATATGCAAAATTAATATTAGGTGCTATAATAATTTCGTCTTTGGTATTAAGATAAGTTTATAGTTCTAGTTTTTTTAACAATAACACAGCTAGTATAAAAAACTACCATTGAACGACAACTGAATTTTTTCAAAGTAGTTGTTGCAAAACAATTTAAAATAGTTAAAACCTGTCAAAAAAACTTTAAAACTTTAAAAAAATTATATTTGTTTAAAATAAGTAACAAAAAGTAATAGTTTTTGTTAAAGCTTATTTCAAATACTAACATTTAATACTTAATTAAATTTTATAACTTGTATTTATTAGATTATCATGTTTTCAAGAAACTGAGTTTATTTTAACAAAACAAAAATTCATAGCTTTGAATAGCATTAATACTTGTCATTTTGTCTTAAATATGTATAGAAGCCTTAATAAATGAAACAAAGTTATGCATATGGCAAAGTCCATTACATATTTACGTAAAAGTATAGCATAAAAACTAGAAACACAAAAAAAACTGTTCAAACCTTTCAAAAAATTTTTGTAAAGGGAGAGATAATGAAGCTACAGAAAACAGAGTATCCAATTCATAAAACAGAAAAACTAGACATGATCTCACTACATATTTCTACATACGTGTATTGATTTATAATCAAGAAAATTATTTTCATTCTCTTTTACTCTTTGCGTGAAAGCTAATAAAAATGAAACTCTGTTTTTTTTTTTTGATAAAAGTAAAAAAAATTCTGAATATGTATTTGTATGAGATCTTTACGCGATGTTGTGCATACACATAAAAATTTTAACTTACCAACTTACAAAAGTTCAACTCGAAAAGTTTTTAATTAGAAGCTGTTACGTTTAAAAATAATCTATTCAACTCCTATAAGGTTCTATTTATTCTAAAAACACGAAACACTTCTATGTACGATAGCTAACAATTCTATACTTTTGTTGCAAAATATTTATGCAGTTTTGAACAACAGCTACAAAAACTTAAACTTAAATAACTATATTTTGTATGAAAAGTAAAAAAAGAAATTAATCTTTTAATATAGTTTAAATATAATTCAAATCAAAACAAAAGCAAATATAAAATTACAATAATTTGAAATTTAAAAACTCTTATAAAACAAAACATTGAGATTACATCCAAAATATAGAGACAGGAAAATTAATCAAAGCTAACAAATTTGAACTCACTTTTTTCTCTCTATGCGTCAAATCTGATATAACAGCTCAATATCGACCAAATTTAAACATTTGTTCGAACTGAAAAGAATATAAATTCATGAAAGTATATGAGTTCTACCGGGAGTAAGGTATAAATTGAAACGTAGTGAAAACAATTTAGTATTTTACTTTAATTTAGAGGAGTTAGTTGTAGTTACACTTGAGTTATAGTTTTCTTATTTGATTTTTAATAGTTTTGTTCTATAAAACAAAAATAATGTAAAATATTAGTGTAACTTTTCACTGTGTTACACGTTAATTTATTTTCTATAGGAAAAACAAAACATAGAAAATTGTTACAAAATTTAAACAGTATTTTGGCTGAGTAATTAAGGAAAAAGAGATTTGTTTAAATATACAATAAATATACAGTTTTTGATAGTTTATCTATGGAAAAAATCGAAAAAAAAACCAACTCAAACAAACGTAAAAACGTAAGTATACGTCTGTATATTTCAAAATTTAGTGAGACGCACCACTGATACACATTGAGATGAAATTCCTAATCAAAACAGAGTATTAATAATTCACCTCTTCCACGCTTTTATACAAAACCTCCCCTTTCTGCCACGCTTTCCTATGAAACTACCCCCTTTCTGACTGTACACGCGCTGCCACGCTTCCCTCCCCTGCCGTGCCGCTGCCACCGCCGCCTCTTTCCCGTCTTCCCCCTTCGAGCGCCTTTTCACAATTTCCACTCTCCCCCCTCACCCGTCCTTCCGACGGGACGCGCGCTTCTCTCTCTGTCGCGTTCGCCATCTCCCCCTGTGTTGCGTCGACGTCGCGTATTGGGAAATTTGCGTCTCTTTAATCAAGCCGTTTCGTTCGGTGCAGTCATTTTTTGAAGTCGCTCGTTTTTTTTTGTTTGATTTTTTTCCCTGTTGTTTTTGATTTGTTGTTTTTTTTTGTGGGTTTAATTAAATAAAAAAAATTATTTCCGTTCTAAAATCGCTTAGAAGTTTTTTAATTAATTCTAAAAATAACAATTTATCGAAATACAATTTAAAACTCTGTTGTGTAATACCAAATTTATTTTTGTTATTTTTAACAACTTTTAAAGCTTTTTTTATTTAAGTACCTTTTAGCAAAAAGAAAATTTTTATGAACTTAAAATTAAAATGTTTTTTTTGTCTAAATATTTATAAGTCGTATGAATCTATAAAACTTGTTAGTTACTAACCTTCGTTCATTAAAATTTACAAAACTTTCGAATTTTAAGTATTTTTCACAACAATAATTCACGTAAGAAATATAATTGAATTTTTAATAATTAAAAGCTTAAATGTAAGAGGAAATTGTAGTTTTTATTTTAGTTTGTTTGTGTATTTATAAGTGCACATAAAAATTAAAAAAATTTATGTTTATTATATTCCATTCATATAAAAAAATTACAAAAACTGTTTACGTGCTATTTTTTTCATTTTAGAAGTTATATAATATTAAAGCTTATGGCACAATGAAAATTATTTTATAAATTACGTGAGTTGTGATAAATTTAAAATGCGTAACCTTTCAATGTGCGTGACATTCAAAAAGGCTTTAATAAATTGCTCATAGCGGCGTCTTATATATTTTATATATTAAACAGATAGATTTGAATTTTAAATTCATGAGTATACAGAAAAAATGTTTGTAAAGTTTAAGTTAAACTGCTAATAGTAAATTCAAGTGTTATTAATAGATAAACTAATTTGTGTTTTGTATGTTTAAAGCATTGTATTACTTCATTATATCTAAATAATAACACATAAAAACAACATTTGGTTTTTAAACAGAGCCTTACCATGCTTTTAATAATGTCATAAGAAGTTTACTATATAGCTTGAAAATTTTAATTTTTCATCATTAACTCTTTTTTAACAGAGCCCTGCTATATTGTGAGCAGTGTCATAAAAATGTGGACCAACCGGAATTGATAAAAGGTTGCGAATGTAATAATAAAAAAGCCCTACATGGTTCGTTTTTACTTTTATATTACATAACTTTTAAATTATTTAATTTACTTATTTTTTAATGTTTAGATTTTTACTTTTTTGTCAATTAAGACTTAAATTTAATACAGTTTAGATCTAAATTTTCTAAATATTAATTTCTACCATTTCGCCATTTTTTCAATGGTACAAGTTTTTACGATAACTTTTAAAAATTAAATACATGACTAGTTAAACAAAAATAATAATGTTTATCAGAACAAGTCTGATTTTAAACTTTTTTTTGTATTCTACTTGAAAAATAGTACGAGAGCGAGTGAAAAAAACTTGAATTTGAAAATTTTCACCTATTTAAAGACTTTAAACAAAATTTACAAAAACATTGAAAAAATAATGTTAAAGGTGTTTTCATGTAGAGCAATACCAAATTAAACTAAATAGATTTGCAAATAAGTTTTAACATATATTTTATACAAATAGATATATAATACTTCCTTTTTTGGGGTTTACACTATAGTAGTACATACTTGTTTGTAATATAGCAAGTTTTAATTAACTTTTTGCACGAATTAGAGAATGATTATATTTAAATAGAATATTGTTGTTATAATAGCTAAGAAGCATGCTGCACTCTAGAGTAGTTAATTTTTTTTCTTAAACCCATCACTTCTTTTATTGATTAGTATGTTTTATCAATGTAAAACAACAATCACTGATCTTATATACAACCAATTAAGTTCTTTTTTTTTTAAGAATAATCTATAAATTTCTATATCGTAAAAGTTTTGTTAAAAAACAGCCTTTAAAACTTTCTTTGGGCTGTGAATTTAATGCATGTAAAAATAGCAAAAAGGTACTACCAAAAATTAAAGCATGTACTGGAAGTAGTGTTGAAAGTAGACAAACTAAATAGTTAACTATGGTGGCTTAAGAGAAGTAACAACTACATTAGCATATTAATAGTTTGATAAAACATTAAGTTTTTTATTTACGTGTAAAAACATATGAAAGTTAATCAAACTTTTTTAAAGACTAAGTCATGAATACGAATGGATCTTTAATTAAGATGCAAACCATAGTTTTGTCAGAACTGCTAAACATACTGGCAGCTGTTGCTAGCCCTCAAATTACCCAAGAAAACTTGTAGTTGTAGATATTTTATATGATTTTTTTCCTAATTTTTCAACTGTTAGACTTGACACAAGCAACGAATTGTCCTCAAACTAAATGCTAGCAAAACGATTTAAATGGTAATTGTTTCACATCTAGTAGTATTTTGAAAACGCATGTGCAAAAATAAATTGAAAAAAAAAGTTGTTATGTCTAAATTGGAATGGAGCTTAAAGCATAGACAAACTACCCGAGGACGTTTGTAATTGTAAATAATTATATAAAACCCCCCAAACTAAAACTTTTAGACTTTCCACACAGGCAAGAAACTTTTGCTCACCATAATGGGAATGGGACCCAACGAAAAAAAAGAAGGTAAGAAACAAAAAGTGGTGAAAAAAAAATAAACCAAATTAGCCTGAGCTAATTGGTAGTTTTTAACCAAAAAAGTTTTAGTTTTACCCGTGAGCTCGTTATGATTTTATTTTACTAAAACAGGTTTTTTAGTTTTTCTATTTGCTAAAAACACTTTGAATTACAAGTTTTTAAATATTTTAGATTAAAGTTGTTATCAACTAATATTTAAAAGTTAGCGGTATAAAAACTCAAGTATAAAAATTCTTAAGTCTGTTTTGTGAACAACTAAAACTTTCTTTAAAATGGTTAAAAGCATAATTTTATTCGGCTTATTTTAATTACCTCGTTTACTTAAAAGTTTTAAAAAACCCGGGAAACAAAAGTAGCATAAAACCACTAAAATTTACGATCTAACAAAAAGTTAAAAGGAGTTGCTTTTGACATTTGCAAATAAAACTTACAAAAAACGTTTAGTTTACATAAATAATTTAATTTTACAATTTCAAAAAGTTAAAAGGAATGCGGTATTTTGTTAAATAAAAGTGTCCCGGACTTGAAAGTAGGCTTTTTACTTAAGAAAAACAAGTAGTTTTAATTTCAGAGTGTTTTAACGGTTTTGTTTTCATTTGAAAAAACAATAATTTTTTCAACTTGATTTTATGTTTATTTTTGGTTTTCGTAATTTTATTTTGAATCATCAAAATTTGTCATTTAAAGTATTTTTTAATGTTTTAAATAGATTTCAAGAGATTGACAACACTAAAAACTGTCTGTTTCTGTGTCTTTATTTTTTAAAGTATTAACTAGTGAAATATCTATTTGAATGGAAAAGTACATTATTTTTATTTTAATATAAATTAAAGTTTTAAATTTAATAAAACGGTCAATAGGGGTGTACCATGTGGACTACAGAAGTTCTGAGTTTTTGTACCCAGGTTAGATCGGCTTAGTAGAAAAAAATCTGCAATAAATAAAGCTTTGATGACTAACCAAAATTATTAATTTTGTAAACAAGTAGAGCTTTGATAATTAACAAAAACTAAATAATTTTGTAAATAATCAGAGCTTTGATAATTAACAAAATTTTAGAATTTCGTAAAATCTAGAGTTTTTATATTTAACAAAAATTTAGATTTTTGTAAAAAACTAGAGCTTTGATAATCAACAAAAGTTTAGATTTTTGTAAAAAACTAGAGCTTTGATAACTAACAAAAATTAAAAGTTAGAGCTTTGATAATTAACTCAAATAAAAAAATCTGTAAAATCTTGCTTTCATTATTAAGGAAAGCTAAATAATTCTGCGAAAAACAAATAGTGCTTTGAGAATTATTAAATTTAGAAAAATATGCTAGAAAATATAACAATTGTGGAGCTTTTATAATTAATAAAATAATACTAACGTGCTTAGATTATAAACAGCTTTAATTTTATATTGAGAAAAAAACACTATTCTATTAATTTTTAATATTTTAATCAAATTATTTACGATTTTATTTTTGTTATTCTGTTTACTGAGTTTGAATAGAAATTATAATAATTTGCTTCCAGCTATTACACTTTCAAAATTAAAATTATAATCTATTTTACTTTAAAGAAGTCAATTAAAGAAGTTTAGTAAAAGCAATTATATACAAAGTTTTGAAGCATCACAAATTATCCAAAACGTTTTAATGACCTTTATGTGTTGAAAAATTATCTATTAATTTTTTTTAAAGCGTATTTAGTTATATTATGTTCTTTTAAATGTTAATTTCACTCAAACTTAACTAAAAATACCTAGAAAAATGTGTTAGGTAACCTTGAAACATACAAGCTTTGTCTTTATTATTTTAAAATCATTCTTAAGAGTTTATGTAAGCTTTAAAAAAAACTTATCATTCACATTGATTCAAATTGAGTTAAAGTTCTTTATTTGTTTAAGAAAATAATTTGAAATTTAAAATAGTTCAACTAAATTTAAAAATTTAGACTTAATTTACTTCTTTCTGAATAAAACATTTATTTTACTTTTTTTAGGATTAAAGGCTTTAAAGTATCAAAATAAATCAAGTTGATGCAAAGTTTTCTAGATATATACTTGTAAAGATAAACTTGTAAGAAGTATTATTGGCTAAACAACATGTAAACTTGTAAGATTTAAACTAAACTCGTGTAAATTGTTCTAACGTTTATTGATTCAAGAGGATTCTAACTTGTTAATAAACTCGATTATTTCACCTACAATCCCGTATAATGACCTTTACACACAACCGATCAATAAAAAATCTGTTTAATTCATTTTTATTTCATTTATACTGCTCAGCTAGTACACAACACACGTTAAATTTAGAACTAACCACTGAAAAATATGTTTTTCCAGCTTATTTTTTCGAATTTTCATTTATTACTAAATGACTTGTTTTTTTATTTTAAAAAAATATGTTTTAGTTTTATAAAACATTGGTTTGTATGTGGAAATACTGTAAGTCTTTTGCAAACTGTGCAACAAATTCTTGTTTTAATAAAACATTTTTGAGAGTGTTACATAGTATATATATGTTATGCTAAAATAAGTATTTAACTTTTAATTTATAAATAAGTATAGATCTTCCAAAAAACGTAAACAGAGTATTTAACAAACAAAGGTTTAGAACTAAACATATAGTACAACTGTTCTTTTTAAATAAACATTCTGACTAAAGTATTTAAAATGTTAACTTGTAGTAATTACTTTTAAAGTTATGTGTTTAAAGTTTTCAAATGTTCTGATCTTTTTTAGTACACATTTATGCTTTAAATTGATTACACGATTTCAGTTTTTGTAATTGATTCGTGTTTTTTGATGTCTTTTATTGAAAATAGCATGATTTTGTTAGTGATAGCTTTATGTAGTTTAACTTCTAACATACAGCTTTTAGGCTTGAAAACAGTCTTTTTACTAGTTTATTGTAAATTCAGTTTTGTTTTTAATGTTGTAGTATTTATCTATTAACAGCATGGCTTTATTTAACGTTTTTTCTACTAATCGCATGCCTCTGAAAGTTTTATACGTATACTTTTAAAGTTTTGCTTATTTACTTATTCTTGTTTAAATTTTAAAAACGATTTACATTGTCTAAAAAAAATCTTACAAGCAATACAAAGTAAAATGATACACCAAAATTTTTCACAAACTTCTACCAAAACAAACCAATAATTTTTTTTTGTTTAAAAAAACAAGTTTGTGTTTATAGATTGACTTCAGATTAAAATTAAAACGATAACACAATACAAAAAAACTAAAAAAACACTCAAACTAAAAAAAAAGCTTCTTTTTAAAATTCAAATCCTCAGAGAAAACGTGTAATACACTGGTGTAATCATTTAACTTTTAAACTAATCAAAAACCATAACTATGCCACCTGACGGTTATAAAACAAACAGACGAAATTCAGCCGTTCACGATAAGTAATACGAAGATGACGAACCAGGTACAGAACAGAAAACAAAAGAAATCGAGTTTACTGAATCACGATTTTATTGGGAACAATGGGAAGAAGAGAGGAGATGAAATCATTGTGAAAAGGTTTGTTTTATAAATATTAAACTTTTAATTTAACTTTAAACTTAGTTCTGACATTAAATTTAAGTATTTGTATTATTATCAAACGGAATTAAACTTTTCCGTTAAATTTTTTATAATGTTACTAATAAGAAAGGACATAGAATTTTAGTAAAAAATTTAACTCTTTTTTAATAGTTTTTTTCAAATACTTATTTTAAATAAAGCTAGCACAACAGTATTTTAATTATTTGATTGTGAAAATTTAACAGAGCAGTTGCTAAACCAAAATTTTGTTTTATCTTCTTTTTTTTTTTGTTCTTTTTTTTATGAAAAATTTTTAGGCGTTGAACTTATTGTAAAAACTTTTGTATTTAACTTTTCAAATTTTTTAAACATAAGTTTAAAGTTAAATTATCAAAATATAACTACCTAATGTAACTGTTTGTAATACTTGATAGTAGTTAGTTGAGAAATTTTATTTTAAAGGTTTTTACGAAAGTTTTTATTTCAACTTTTCTAAAACATTGAAGCCTATAAAAACTAAATACACTGTAGTCTAAAAGTAAGGTATTTATTAATAACGTTTATTTTATACAAATTAAAGTTGAAAATTAGTTTCTTTCTGCTAAATATACTCAGTAATTTAGCTAAGTCTTTACTTTTAGAGTTTTTTTTTCCTTTTTTTTTTATATCAGTTGAATATCAACATTTCTTCAACTTTCTTAAGACCATTAAATGTCTCAACAACTGCTCTCAAAGCTAAATTTAATTTTTTTAAAGATTTGTTTTATCCAAATTTCTCAATACTTAATGCTTACCTGAACTATATTTGTAAATTAGCTTTTAGCAAGCTAGATGGTTTAATAGCCATTTGATAAGCCCATTACAGTAACATATAGAAACTTTCTAGTGCTTAAGCTTTTTTAAACAATCATAAATCTTCATTTGAAACAAAAATTTTACAAACAAAAAAATATAGTCTTGTAAATACAAACACTTTAGCGGAAAGTTTATCGACCTTCGAACATCTTCGTAAAAGTAAATTGATTTTCGAGGAAACTCGGCAAACTTTTGTTTTTTTTACTAAATCTTTTAAACTTGGTATAATTTCAGTGGTTTGTTGATGTTTTAGATGGTTATTTTTGTAAAATTTAGTTTACTCGACTCTTGGTAGCATAAACTTCCACAATTTAGTATTGTTGACAAATAAGTTTGTTCAAATTTTATCGTAAATCACCATTAACTAACTAACAAAATTTATAGAGTTTTTAAGGTGCCATAAAACATAATAATTTACTCTTACATTTCCTAAACATAAGCTATAAAAGAATTCAAATTAGTATTTTTTACCTTAATGAAAACAAAAAGTTTTACAAGCTTTGATTTTAAAGCAACCTTGCTTTAAACTTAAAAAATATATTTAAATTTAAACCTCACATCGGCTTATTCGAATTCAAATACTATTATACTACGATTATACTCTGAACTTTAAGGCAAACACACCAGAGTTTAAATCGCATTACAAGCAGAAGTTGCAAATATAATGTTTAATTCAAATGAAAATCCAATTGAAAGTACAAACTTAAAGTTGTTCTTCGCAAAGGAAGTGAATTTATTGATTGATTTGTTTCGACTTTTGAACTACCTTCGATTGTTACAATTGTTCCAACAATTAAGAATTTCTTGTAAACTGAGTTATTCTGCATTTTGCGGTAAAATGTCGTAAGATTTTTGTCTTTTCAGTAATCACTTTTTAAATTTTTTGAATGAAAAATTATTTTAATCACTATAAATATTATATATTAATTTTTTTGTACCTTTTTTAAGTGGTTACAATTATTTTAACAACTAAGAATTTCTTGTAAACTGAGTTATTTCGAATTTTGTGGTAAAATTTCGTAAGATTTTGTCTTTTTTAGTAATTTTTTTTTTAAGTTTTTAAATCAAAAAGTTTTTTAATTAATATAAACTTTATATATTAGTTTTTTTATACGTTTTTTAAGTTGTTACAATTATTTTAACAATTAAGAATTTCTTGTAAACTGAGTTATTTCGCATTTTGTGGTAAAATGTCGTAAGATTTTTGTCTTTTCAGTAATCACTTTTTAAATTTTTTGAATGAAAAATTATTTTAATCACTATAAGTTTTATATATTAATTTTTTTGTACCTTTTTTAAGTTGTTACAATTATTTTAACAATTAAGAATTTCTTGTAAACTGAGTTATTTCGCATTTTGTGGTAAAATGTCGTAAGATTTTGTCTTTTTTAGTAATCTTTTTTTAATTTTTTAAATCAAAAAGTTTTTTAATTACTATAAATTTTATATATTAGTAGTTTTGTAACTTTTTTAATATAATAAAATAATTTTAACAACTAATAGTTTCTTGTAAACTTTTTGTACTTTTTAAAATAAGTTGAAAGAATTCAATTTGCTAATCTTGTCTTATAACATTTCTGTTTTTCTATACTTGTGTTATAGTTTTTTAAATATACAAGTTATCATATAATTTATTTTAATAATAATTGTTTGTGTTTGAGTTGTTACAATTAAAATTTTATAATATATTTTACCTTACATTATATTTTTGGTTATAATATTTATTGTAATATACCTTGTTAATTGCTTATAATTATTTATAAGCTTATAATATAACTTTTATTATATTTTATTGCTTATAATATACCTTTCGTATCTCTTAAATAATTTGAAGACTTACACTTTTTTCTAGTTATAAATTTTTTCTATATTTATGATTATAACTTTGAAAATGTACAAAAAATTTTATAAATAGTTCTTTTTAAAAAATTAATTGAAAAATTGTTCGGGAATTAAGAAATTGTTTTTTAATGAAAGATATTTTGTAGTTTTACTTTATTTATACATCATAAGTTATTTTTAATTATTTTAAAAATGTAGTAACTTAAGCGTAAAATGCATAAAAATAAAAAATAGCTTAACTTAAGTTTCCAAGTTTTAAGTAACTGTACACTTTAATAAACATTTGAGTTAAAATGGTATATATAGTTTAAAAAACTATTTTCATTTATAAAATTTCTATATGCTTTTCGTTTTATTCTTAAAAATAAGTTTGAAATAAGATATTCACTTTTTGAAATATTTTAAAAAAAGACTTTTTCAAAGTCAACTTAGTTCAACGAAGTATGCTTGTTGTTAATATTGTTGATGAAACATTACGGTTAAAAAAAAAATATTAACAATAAAAATACATCATAAAGTTCAGTTTAGTTCTTTTAATACTTTCCCATCAGAAAAACTACTTTCAGTTCAATTCGGTTTCAAACTATGCATAATTAATTAAATACTAGTTGTTGAATACACTTTTAAGAAGTTCCAATTTTTAATTTGACATTGCAAAACCTTCATTTCAGCTTTGAATTTTGTTGCCCGCGCAAATGTTTAGTTTATTTTTACTTCAGTCGTTGTTTTGTTTCGTTTACTTTCAAACTATTTGCTACAGTAGACCTCCATATATTAAAAAAGTTGACTAGGTAAGCTATTGTTCCTTAAAACAATAAATATACAAACTGTATAACATTTACTACGTAGGATTTGCATGTCAGTCTTGGACTCATATAAAAACTAAGATTTCTAGGGTTGAACAACTTATTGTTCAACAACTGCAGTTGTTCAAATCTAGTCCTAATCTCAACATTATATGATGAAAAAATATTAATACCCCTACAGCCTGTTATTAAATATTAACTATCTGTGATTATTGCAATTTAACAGGATATTTAAAAAAAAAACAATGATACAACTTCACTAATTGTTACTCCTGAACAGATAGTAACAGAGAGGGTTATCACCATGAATTATTATTTTTAACTAAATTATTACTTATTGTAAACACAGGAAAACTTTATACTCGACATAACCTCAGCAAACTCTATAATTAATAAAAACATTTAGTATAATAAATTAGTGTAGATACAACAAATATAATATTACTATTTACTCCTGAACAGGGAAATTTAAAATAAAATATTTTTTTCAACAGGGAAGACTACTACCCGACAAAATAATTAATTAGTATTGGTAGTAGATTCAATAATGTAATTAGTAAAATATTACTAACTACTCATGAACAGGAAAAATTAAAATTAAATAAAATATTTTTTTATTAATTATTAGGGAGGACTACTACCCGACGCCTCACGCCAACCAGCAGAACGATTACCAAACAACGGTTATGACGTCACCGGTGGTATGCGAGAACAACAGCAGCGATGACGTCATGAAGTATGACATCACGGGGATGTTCCACTGGTGTCCTCCTCAGGATATCAACCAAGTCACATTGGTATGTGTTTATTTATAAATATTTTATTTATTTTAAGTTCTAATGCCCTCCTCAAGAAATCAACCAAGTCACTCTGGTTAGTGGTCTAACGATTTTATTATAGCACTTTCATACTTTAATAAACTTCTGGTATATTTCTGTAAGGATTACATTTTTTAATCTTTAAAGCATTGAAAACATATTGAGACCCCTGTTTGTTAAAATAAATCAATAAGTATGGCTGTTTTTTTTTAACTATAAACCTTTTTTAAATTGTTCTTATTATACACAAAACATAATAATAAGGTACCCTTGCAGGCTAATTCGCTGCTTTGTTAAATTTTTAAAGTAAATTTTGTTCTGTGAACTTAAAAAAAACATTTCCAAACAGTCGCGTGAAAAGGCGTCGATGACGGCACTATCCGGCCACATAGTCGTCTGCATTTTCGGGGACGCCAAATCCCCGTTGCTAGGGATCAGGAACTTCGTGATGCCGCTGAGGAGTTCCAACTTCCACCACCACGAACTCAAGCAGATCATCTTGCTGGGAGATCTGGAGTTTATCAAGAGAGAGTGGGATACGTTCTGCAACTTCCCGAGAGTTTACATACTGCCTGTTAGTTTTGTTTCTTTTTTATATTATATAAATATATGTTAAATTTGTACTTATGTTGCAAACTTATTTCGTTTTACAACTTCCCGAGAGTTTACATACTGCCTGTTAGTTTTGTTTCTTTTTTATATTATATAAATATATGTTAAATTTGTACTTATGTTGCAAACTTATTTCGTTTTACAACTTCCCGAGAGTTTACATACTGCCTGTTAGTTTTGTTTCTTTTTTATATTATATAAATATATGTTAAATTTGTACTTATGTTGCAAACTTATTTCGTTTTACAACTTCCCGAGAGTTTACATACTGCCTGTTAGTTTGTATGTTTGTTTATATTTATATTAGTTAAATATTGTATATTCAACTGTATACATTGTTACCTTGGAATATGTTTTGTTCTCCAACTTCCCAAGAGTCTACATACTTTAGTTTTTGTTTATCTTATATAAATTATAGTAGGATACCTCTTCACATTACTTTGTTTTGTTCTGCAACTTCCTAAGATTTTATGTATAGTATGTTATGTTTGTCTTTTTATGTACAATCATAAACAACTACAGTTCCTTTATACACCGCCTGTTAGTTTTTATTTGTTTTTATGTTTATTCTAGTTATGTATAAGTTATAATTGGATGCCTCTGCCACTTGTGTGTTTGTTTTACCTTACTACTTTCCCAAGAGTTCGCATTACAGACTGCCTGTCAGTTCTTATTAATTATCAGCATAAACAACTATACTTCCTCTTGTTACTAGTTTACTTATCACATGCATTTGGCAGCTTATGTTTGGTAGAGGTACAACAAGTATAAATGATCTTTGTTTATATAAAGTTTCGTCTTTTCTTGGTTATGAACTACTTTGTCAGCATAATAAAGGTTTACGTTTTAAAAATGACTTCTTAATTATTATTTAAATCATAAAATACTAAAAACTAAAATCTTTTATTAAATGATCAATTAACCGCACTGAACTAAGATAATAGTTATACAACAAAATAGTTAGAAGCTAAATTACTTTATACGGAGTCATAGACGCGTTTAGTTTACATACTACTTTAAAACAATTATATTAGTTTATTTAAATGCTCATTACAGGGCTCGCCACTTTCGAGAGCAGACTTGCGGGCAGTCAACGTTAACTTATGCGATATGTGCGTCATACTGTCAGCCAACCAAAACGTCATAGAGGATCCCAGTCTTCAGGATAAGGAGTCCATACTGGCGTCCCTCAACATAAAATCCATGCAGTTTCAGGATTCCGTTGGGATGCTACAAGCTACTAGTAAAGGTCTGTTTATGTCAAGTTATATTTTGGCTCTCGTTTTTTAAATACTATTAAAATTGTCTTAATTTACTAATTATTCTGTTCGGAATTTAATTTCTAACTAAAAATTTGTAGAAATTTACCAAAAGCATGTTTTTAATTGAAAAAACATTTTAAAAATACACAAAGTTACAAAAACAGCTAATCTATTTTTTTATAGGTTTTGGATCGCATGGATCAAATCTTTCATTAATAAGAAAAGGAATAACAAGTGGTGCTAATATTCCTATGATTACTGAATTAAGTTAGTTTGCAAATTAAGAATCTTAAAGTGTCAAACTGTTTTCAGACAAAACTTCAAAAAATGTTATATGTTTGTATTTAAGCGAAGTTTTAAAAAGTTATTAAAAAACAGAAAAATTTATTCTAAGCTACAATTTTTGTATTTTACAGTCTATAGCGCTAGTTTTCGATATTTGGAGGAAGGTAATAGGGAGTGTTTGAAAAACATTTTTTTATTTTTTTGTTTCGTGTTGTTGCTACTATAGTAACTGTTATTGTTTTAATTATTTATTTTGCGTTATGTATTTGCATATTAACTCAAATTTTTCTTTTTATTTATTAGCGGGTGAATTGGTGTTTGAACTAAACTTAGATATAAGTTATTTCACTGTGAACTAACTTTAACACTTTAACTTAACTTTTATTTTGGCTTTTAGTTTATTTTAGATTTTTTTGTAAACTTATAACAAAAGTGATTAAGTAAATTGTTTTAGTAAAACTATAATAGTAAAAGATATACATACTCAACACTAATAAAATTATATTATAAAATCACTGCTCTTTTTTTAAACATGACAATAAAGTCAAACTTGTTGGTGCTACTAACGACTTATTTCCATAAGCATTTTCCGGATTTAAATTACTAACACTACAAACAAAAACACTTGCTAACGAAATTTTTCAAAAGTAACGTTAACAAAATTATTTACTAACTACATTTCTCTACACAATAATGTTCACTAACGATACTCTCCAGATATTTAATCACAAAATTTCTCAAAGCACTAGATACTCACTGACGACATTTCTCTTAACAATAGTACTCACTTACAACATTTTTTTGAACAATATCATCAACTAACGAAATTCATCCAAACATTAGTACTTACTACTGACATTTCTCCAAACAGAAAATTTACTAATGACATTTCTCCTTGTAACAGTAAACGACACGAACGTGCAGTTTTTAGACCAGGACGATGATGACGACCCCAATACCGAGTTATATTTGACCCAACCATTCGCTTGTGGTACAGCGTTCGCAGTCAGTGTGCTGGATTCACTAGTGTCCGCTGTTAGTTTGTAACAACCTAGAAAAAGAAATGCATTTATTAAGAAAATATATAAGAAAAATTTAACTTATAAGTATAAGTTTGTAAACTCGCTATGAATTTAAATATCAGAAGTTTTTTATCAAATAATTGTTATTAAAAACACAAATTAAACTTAAACTTAGGCAAAAATCTTTTTAAAAGATTAAAAAAATCAAACAGTTATCTGAATTCGAAATTAAAACTCCTTAAAAGTTAAACATAAAAATTTTATAATCCCGAAATAAAAGTGTTTAATATTCAGACTTACTTCAGCAACTATTTATTTCTACAGAACTCATTCATATTTATATTTTTTTCCAACAGACCTACTTCAACAGCAACGCTCTCACCCTCATACGAACGCTGATCACAGGAGGGGCTACCCCTGAACTGGAAGCCATATTGGCGGAGGGGTCCTGTCTGAGGGGAGGGATGTCCACCAATCAGACCCTGGTCAACAGGGACAGATGCCGGGTGGCACAACTAGCCATATTTGATGGTCCGTTCAAAAAGTTCTCGGTTGGTATTTTTAATTTTTATTAATTGGTTTAAACAATTTGATGTTGATATCTTACTGACCTTTTTCTGTTTATTTGTTCGATGATCCTTTCAAAAAATTTTTTATTCTATCATTTTTTTGTTATATAATACTGTTTAACCCGATTGGTAATTTTTGATAGTTCGCGCAAGAAATTTTTATCTACTGAAATTTATTTTTTTGTTTAATTGTTTTTTTAATACTGTTGTTAGAAAAGCTTAACATATTTCTTCTATTTATAATCCCTTAAAGAAATTCTCTGTGAGTTTTTTTTAAGTTTTTTTTTGTTTTGCTTTTGTTAGTAGTTAGATGCAGGCTGGCTAATTTTTTTATTTTTGATAATCCATTCAAAAACATTTTTTTAATTTAATTTCGGGGTATATAAAATAACACTTGATTGTTGTTTAAATTATAGTTTGCTATGAAACTGCAGGAGTACACATTTAAACAAAAAATGGAAAAGAAACTAAGAGTACAAATAAAGATTATAAATTAACAAATCTTTTTGTAATTTGTGTCTTTTAACTAAATCATGTTTGAAATACTAATAAGTTTTAGTAAAAACGAAAAATAAGCTATTCTAGGCTATTTATTGTAAAATTTATAAGTTCAAAGTACATTTTCTAAGGATTAAAATCAGTTTCAGGTTAGATACTGAACTTATTGTACTTTCAGTTTACAGACCACATATAAACACATCCAAATATAAACTATATATTTTTACAATTACTTTTTTATTGATTAAAATGTAAGTTTAATAAAAAACATACTTAAAAGTTTATAAAGAGTTTAAAACAAAATATGAAATTTTAATGACCTACATAGTCTTATTATAAATTTTAAGCTAATTTAATTTTTAATTAGAATATTAAAATCAATCTTCATTCACTAAGAAACTATGCACAAAGTTTAATTAGGTGGCTATTCTTAAAAGCTACACCAAAAAAAAACACAATTGGAAAAGCTTTTATGAGAACGTTAATAAACTCCGTTCACCTTCTAATCTTGATCTTGATAAAATTAATCCGTGGAGAATCAGTTCCTCGCTAAATGATTTTTATCTGTGTGAGTCGGACAATATGGGAAAATTTTCCAAGCTAGTGTTAGCTTTTCTCTGTACAATATCCACACAGATGACCTTAATTACTTAACATGTATTTTGTTGAGTAACTATAATTAGTTCTTTTTGACTTTTGAGTTATTATGGGAAAGTGTACTTTTATCTGTAGACTGTTTACAAACGTAATTATTGCTATTTTTAGAACATAAAATTTTATGTAGAAACTCTTCTTAAAAAGAAAAAAATTATGTTTTTTTTTCCAACTAACTTAGTTTAGTAATTTTTTTAAATTAAAAACATAATTATGTAGTCTTTTTGCTAAAATTTTTACTAAAACTTAAATTACTTCGAAGTTGCATTTTACAACTGTTTGTTTCATACGGACATTTAAAGTTTTTAAGTTTCAATGTTTTTGTTACTTTACAGAATGATGGAACTTACGGTAAATTATTTGAAGAAGCATTGACGTTGTACAACTTACTGTGCTTCGGAATATACAGGTTTATATCTAGTTTTATTTTAAAACTTTTAACGTTTAGCTTATTTATTTGTTGATACTCTTACATTTAGTATTGTTTCCATACAACTTAGTATGTTTCAAAGATTATATTTATTTACATGAGTTTAAAAAGTTACTTTTTTATTTTAACATTTTTGTTAAATGCATATTTTTATGTTTCTATAACTTTAGAGCTTTTTTTTAGAGAATACAGATAAAAACTTTTCGGTTTAAATTTACCCTAGATTTAGTTCATTATGTTTTTAACTACACTGAAAATATTATGTTTAATATTGATGCCGTTCGACTAAGTATGCTTCAATTTTGTGTTTATTTAATTTTATTTACAGAAGTTTTATTCTTCATTTTGAAATTGTATTTATGTTTTCTAAAATTATTAAGTTATTATGCTTTAGAAACCACAGATAAAACAGTTTTTTTTCAGTTATTTATTTAAACTTGTGTTATTAATTTAAACTATAATATTTATTTGAATTTCCGTTATTTTTAATACTTTCATCTAATTATATTTGTATGTACTACTTATACTCTTTAAATTTTAAAAAAGATTTTGAAGGTTTAGGAAACTGTTTCTTTGTCAAAATAAATCTATGCTTTCTATCAATATTACCATAAACATAATACTTCCTTTTGAATTATGAATAACTAACAATAAACATTAACTACCAACAACTAAATATAGCTTATAACAAGTACAAACATTTCTGAACCAACTTTTTTACAACCGAATTTCAGAATATTTTCAATAAAAAGGGTCTGATCTGTTTTCATTTCAAGTTCTAATTGCACGCAAAAAACTACAAGTTATTTTTATTTCTTTTTGCATGCGTGTTACCTTGTTTGTAATAAACAATGAGAATTTTCCACACTTAAATATGTTGGTTTTATTTAAAATGGGTCTTCTCAATGAACAAAATAACTATATAAAAATAAAAATAATAATAAGCTTTAATATCTAAACCTTTAAATATAAAACTTGAAATTTTTACGTTCTTGAGGTTTTTAAAAAAATACCTATACAAATAACAATAACAAGCACACAGTACATGTTAACAAATTCTAATATATCACAGATTTCGTGACGTGGACGACCCAGGCGTGAACCCGACATCGAAGCGTTACGTAATCAGCAGTCCTCCCCACAACTTCAAGCTGATCTCGTCAGATCTGATATTCTGCCTCATGCAGTTCGACTATTGCGCCGGCACCTCTAATCAAAAGTATGACGATCGATGTTAGTCGTTGTGTTGTGACGTCATAATAAATATTTTTCACCTCAAATCAAAAGTACGACGATCGATGTTAGTCGTTGTATTGTGACGTCATAATAAATATTTTGCACCTCAAATCAAAAGTACGACGATCGATGTTAGTCGTTGTAACGTAAATTGTGACGTCATAATAAAAATTTTGTACCTCGAATCAAAAGTACAATGATCGATTTTAGTAATTATAAAATATTGTGACGTCATAATGATTAATTTGCACCTCAATCAAAAGTACGATGATCGATGTTAATCGTTGTAAAAACTGCTGTGTGATGTCATAATGGTTACTGTAGTTATGATACAAATCATGATACATAATTTTTTTAATCATGGTAAACTTATAACTGTTGTAAATGAGTGAGATTTGTTTTGTATAACTTAAACAATATTAATGTAAATTTTTGTGTGTAGGACATGTGATTTCTGACGCCAGATAATTTTTATCTTCAGTAGATATCTAAGAAAGCTGTTTATGAATAAGCTCAAAGGTGTTTAAAAGTTAAAGTCTAATGCAGTACTTTACTTTAATAATACTCTCATTGGTACCTTATGACAATAATTTCTGATAATGATTCTGTTATTAACTGTTAAAACATTTTAAAAATATAAAACTATCACAAATTTTATACTTTAAAAAACATATTTAGTTGTTGTAAACGTTTAAGTATAAAAGCATGCGATGAAGCTTGATTTATTTTTGTCATAAAAAACATCGACATAAACTCTAAAAAACGAAAAAATATTATCACTTTATCATTTGAAATTGATTTGAAATTGATTTGAAAGTTTCTTTTTTTTTTTGTTTGTTGATTGACGTTTAATTGGTTATTTATTGTTGGTAGTTTTGTGCGGCCAATGAATCGTTTTTGGAGTCTAATGTCATATTAAGAACTTCTTTGGCTTTAATTTAAAAATAAATAGACTCATAAAAAAAGTTTTGGCAGTCACAAGTAACATTAATCATTTCGAACTTACTGAGTTGAGATTATTTGGTAAAACGTACAGTTTTAATGATAATGCTAGTTTTTGTAAATTATATTAGACTTGGTTTAATCTTCTGGTTTTTTAAATATGTTTCCTAATTACAATTCACTTACATATCATAACAAGTAACATTTTTTTGACACTGTATGTCCATTTGTTCACTTATTTTTCTTAAACTTTGTTTGCCTATTTATACTATGATCACTACTTTGTACAATATTTGTAATCATTTATTAATTATATTACAAACAACAGTTTTATACAGCAGTTTCTTAGATAACATATTTCGATTTTATACATTCCTCAGTAAAGCTTAAGTTTATTAAACATCTTAGATAGAAGTTTAAATTAAATTATCAATTAAATTTAGAATTCAAAATTTTAAATTTGAATTTAAATAAATATTTAGCTCTAATTCAACTTATTGAGCACTGTTGACCAATTTTTTTTTTCATAAGCTGTTAATACATATTTAAAAATATTGTTATAGTCATGGTATAATAATACAGGGTTACTATTTAAGCAAGTGTAACTTTTAATTTTCTGTTTAGTTTTTTTGTCAAACTTTATATTTGTAAAGTTTACGTGAAAATTAAGTGAAAACATTTTACAATCTAATCTACATGGACTCTACTTTAAACCTTAAATTAAAAAAAAAGTTCTGTGTTTTTAATTGCTCAAATTACAACAAAAAGTTATACTTGCTCCCATTTTAGAAAACAGCAACTTTATAAAACTTGTTGAAGTTTATAAACGCTTTACTTGAAACTTCCCCACAGCTCCGTTGGCGCAGTAGGCAGCGCGTCAGTCTCATAATCTGAAGGTCGTGAGTTCGATCCTCACACGGGGCACTTTTTATAATTATTGTTTTTAATTTCATAAAAATTTATGTTACAAAATAGGTAGTAAAAACTAAAACTTTAACTATTGTTTACGAAGTCTTGCTTTACTGAAACTTGCTTCCAGAATAATCATACCAATTCTGATATTTAGTTTTACTGTCAAATACTAATATTTTTTCAATTTACAGTCGTCGTTTAGCTAATAAGCTTCTCTAAGTCAAGTGTTTGCTTAATTTAATTTTTCCTTTTCTATACAATATGGCTAAAAACAAGACGGTCTAAGTAATAAACTTAGTATATACAACCATTAAAAGCATTACAATTATTATTAATGACAAATTTGTTTCAAATGAATAGGTACTTGTGTATATATATATATATATATACATATATTAATAGTTTTAAAAAAGTTCTGGTCAAGAGCGCTCGACAAGTTAAATTGGAGCTAAATATTTGTTTGATGATATAAGAAACAATGGGTTTGTACGAACATTTTGTATATGAGATATTTTATCCCATATTTTCAACAAACTTTAGCTTTACTAGGGAATATCAGGAAATATATATATATTTATGTTGCTTTGTAAATGATGAAATAGAGAGGCTCTCTACAACGAATTGTAGGTGCCGGTACATATTAGTTTAACACTAAGTTTTCAAATACAATTGTTTCACTGTTCTGCTAAACAGAACAGCTCTTCAGTTTGCTTATTGTAATAATATCTTAGAACATAAGTCAAAATGTAGATATATAAACGTATATTAAAGATTTTGTAAAAAGTACATATATATGTATTAGAGATATCTAAACAAAACATCATTTTTTACAGAGCCGCATGCGACACAGAAAAATGCCCTCACCACCAAAAGCACCACCAGCAGCAGAAGCCCCAAAACCCGACTTCAATTATGACATCACAACCGGGTTCGATTATGACGTCACCGAACAACAACGTGCACAACAACACGAAGAACGTCAATTTCTCCCTACACCACCGCAAACGTCACACCACTATGACGTCACATGACGACGTGACGTCATCGCACCAGAGAAACGTTGTTGTGACGTCACCTGAGGAAAACAGATGGGATCCTTGTGATGTCATAAAGATCGATCAGTCGCCCACGTCATCGCTTTGTCACCGGTCGTCGCACAGGAGTCAGATTTCGCGCAACAATGACGTCATAATCGCTTGATCTGAAGCTTGATGACGTCAGTACAACTTTTATTTACTTTTTAAGTACCTAATGACAGTTTTGGTCGGCCGCAAAGTCTTTTAAAGTCTTGATTGAGTTCCAGCTTTATTAATACGTCATATTTTGATTTTTTTTGTCAAAGATGAAGTCAAGCTCCGGCCTTTGTGACAACAATTTGGTCTATAAGATACCCGGAATCTACTTTTTGTAGTTTTCCTATGACGTCATAGCTTAAAATTTGCTCGAATCGAGTACGCATTACACAAATTATACGTCATTGATGCGAAATGACGTCAACTTTTGGTTGTGGTGACGTTTGGTTTGTCTCTGCCGAAACATAAAATGACACTAATGGTGTTTTGTGTTAAAAAGCTACGGTGACAACAAAAAAATTATTTAATTGATTTTAGGAAACATTGTATTTCATTTGTTTTATACTTTTTCTTCTGCTGTACATCTTTAATAATAAAAAAGTAATTAACTCTAAATAAAAAAAACAGGTTGTTCTAAATTAAGAAAAAGTTCGACTGACTATTTTTGATTTGATAACCTCAAGTTTCCTATTGGAGCTGTTTAAAAGACCTGTAAAGTATTTTCTTTAAATATAAAATCTTCATATGATTATATTTTGTTTTATATGTCTGATTAAATGCAAAAATGTGTTAAATGTTTGTTTATATTAGTCTGAATCAAGTTTTTAATTCTAAATTCCAAAGTATAATTACAAAAAGTGTTTTTGTTATACTTTCTTTAAACTTTAATTTGTAAGTTATTTTTTCAAGTATTTCATTTTTTATGGTACAACAACAACTTTTTTATTACGATAAACCTCTGTAGTTTTTAATAAACGGTACTTTTGAAACAAAATAAAATAATAACCCATTTGCCTAACTTGACAAAACATATTAAAAGTTCTAATATTAAAATTAGTTTTTTGTGTGCCTTTTTATGCGCTCTGAAGCATTTTAATCGGAATCTCTAACAAATTTTTGCACCGAGGTTTCAAAATATTCAAATATTGAATGGGCAATATATTTAAATTATCTAATTAAACTTTTAGTTGCTATTTGATTTTTTTCATTCGTACTATTCTTTAGTTCATACGTTCTTATTTTGCCTTTTTTATTTCACTGCAATTTTATATATCAACACACAAAACTGTATTTCTGTCCTCAGTTTCTTTACTGTGTCTGTTTGTCTGTTTGTTTCATAAAATCCGATAATAAAACAAAAAATATAAATTTTTTATACGCTTCAATAAAGTAGGTTATATGTTTTGTTGGTTTTTACAGCCAATTGTTATAGACTTTAAAATACATAAAAAATTTATTAAAACATTAAAAACCTAGCTAGTGTTAAACTTTAAATTTATAAAACTTTATCTTGGCTAGCTTATACAAATAATAGAAAATATAAGAGTTTAAAATAACATATAAAAATTATTTAAAGTGTTTGAAGTTAGTTAAATGAAGGATTTTTTACCAGATAAAGTAGTCACGAATAACAGATACTTTTTTGTATCTTTAAACAAATTTTATAAAGCTCTTGTTAAGTATTGTAATCACTAGGAGTGTTTCTGTTATTTTATTATTGTTAGACCTTTTTTTAATTATAAGTAATCTTTAGAAATATTGCTAAAACAAAACTTTAAAGTTACTGAAATATGGCTATTTAGTTTTAAAACTAATTTTTTAACTTTAAAAATATACCAAAAAATTCTTAACAAAATAATTAAAGAAATTCTTAAATTAAAGAAGATTTGTGCTGTAAGGTTATAAAAAGCAATTTTTTTTAAATTATACAGAAGTATAAAAATAACGTTAAACAAATTGAACAATTATTTAATGGATAGACAGTTAATGTAGCAATAGTTTAAAAACTGATTCAAACGGTATATAAAACTAAAAGTAGTATCAAAAATTATATACATTTTTTTTCAATCTTCAGTTAAAACTATTCTAAAAAGTTGTGCTCACACGTAACCGTTTCTGAAAACTAAGAATCTATTTCTAATATTTTAAATCTTAAACAATGCAAGCTGATTTATCTTTATACTGAATTTAAAACATTTCTTTAATTAAATATCAGAAAAAAATTTACAAAAAAAATTTTTATTAAAATGAATCAGTTTTGCAACTGTTAGCTGTTATAGCAACAGAAACAAATTACTTGAATTATTAAGTGAGTTTTAAGTAACTAAATATGAGTAGGTTCTAAATATATTAAATTAAAAAGAGATTGTAGAGCAGTAATAGTTTTTTATTAACTAATACTTTTCAGCAAAATGTTTTTTATTTAATATAAGTTATGAAAGCAACAATAAATCACTACCTTATTTTTGTTTGTGCCTTTAGAAACAAAATAGAAAAATATTTTAATTTGTTATTTTTAAATAGTACAAAAACTATTTTAAGAACAATTAAGTGTGCATCATTCTTAGTGTATATGTGAGAAGAAACATGCAGTGCTGTTTTTAAAACAACTATTTCAAGTTACAAGTTTAAAATATTTTATTAAATAAAAATATTTTATAAATTATGTTTATAGTTTTAGTTTAACCACTATTAGTTGATACGGTAAAAATTTATTTGATTAAGATAGTAACATTTTATAAACAGTAAAAATTTATATGCTTTAACATTTAAGAAATAATTTAGATATTATAAACTTTTATGAAAATCATCTTCATTCTTTTTAATACTTTGTTTTATTCAAGTCAAATCTCATTGAAAATTTTTGATAACACTTTTATCCTACAAAGCTTATTACTATAAAAGTAATCTTATCAACTTTATCATATCAATCACTTTTTAATATTTTCTAAATAATTTATTTTAAAAAATAAGAAAACACGTTTCACTTTTTTCCCAAACTTATTTGATTACTTTCGAAGTAAGTCCTGTCCAAAATTGTATCTTACTAAGTTAAAATGAATTATAATTGAAACAAAATTATACCAAGTAAGTAGTTTAAAGTTTTAAAATATGAAATGACATTACAATCAAGTGTAATAATTAACTAAATGTTTATACTAAAGAACTTAGATGTACTACTAAAACTTCTTAGATTAAAATCAAACTAAAATAAACCAGCGACAAAAAATGAAAATAACACTACACTTAAAGAAAAAAATTAAAAATTTTATGCGAAATCAACTACTTTAAAAATACATAATACAGGGATTTTAAAAGTCTAGTTTGGTATACGAACGTTTTCTGCTTACATAAGCTGGGCCTTAAAGATTGAATGTATAAGGCTTCTAGAATATGTAGCTGAAAAAAGTTTTCCGCTCTCACTAAAACTGAACATTTCTATTTTTTATAATGTTTTGCACACTCATGATTATCCAAAAAATGTTGTCCAATCGCCGAATTTTTTTTTCGTAGGTTTCTTCGAACGAACATCAAACCAGCTTTTCAAGATTTTCGGAACATGCTGATCAATTCTTACCTGAAACCTTTGAGATGGTTTCCCACGTAGTCACTACCACAGTGACAACTTAGTTTATAGATGATGTTACTTTTTTCATCATCTGTGGAAGAAACATCTTTGTAACTTCCTTTAGAGGTCGATCAACAATTTATTTATTTGTATTTAACTTTCTTGTAGTCATTTTGTTATACAAGTATGTTTAAGTTATTTATATTTAAATTTCATGTCTCTAAGCTACTAGATTTAAAAAAAAACAAGTTAAAAAAGTCAGTATTTAATTAGAAATTAACGGAAATAAATTTTACTAAAAACTGTATATAATTAGAACGGTCTGTCTTTATGACATTAAGATTGTATTAATACCATTATGGTACCACTAAAACAAAAACTATGACTAATAGTAGAACAAAAGTATAATGTAAGAAGAAACTTTGTGGTGACAACGCAGTAAAAAATATGTACCAAAATGTAAAACTCATTAAAAAAAGATTTAATCAAAACGATTACGCTAAAAAAAAAGACTTTTGTTTATAATGTTTCAAAAAATTATGATGTATCGTAAACTTTTTTGGAATTCTGTGTTTATTTATAAAACACAGGTAAGTTTGTAATCATCAAAACGTATATCTGAGAATATTTCATTACAATTCCCTTAATTTAGTCTGTTTTTACAATTTTTATTCACACCATTATATTTTTTTGAAATAGTGTTAAGAAATTGCATTGAACAACTAAATCAAAAAAATAAGACGGTTTAATTATATCCTAGCGAAGGCTTTATAAGTAGTTATTAACTATTGAAAAAATATATTTTAAACTTATTTTTTAGGCCCTTTAAAACCTAAAGTTTAAATGAAAATACTTTTGCCTGAGTTTTACGATTTATCTTTAAAAAAACAAAGTTAACTTTTACCGATAAATTTGTTCTGTAATGAATTCTAAATTTCGGTAAAGTATGTTTTGATTTTATTCTAAGAATAGGTAAAAAATACTTTCTGTATTAAAAAAAAGTAAATTAAGTAATTATATTTAAATTAAATTGTGTCGATATCTAATATTTTTTGTTTACCCCTTGAATTTTAAAAAGTATTATAATTTTTTTTTCGGTATATCTACAAAAATTGATATTTTTTAAGTATTTTTTGTAATTTTTTATAAACTAGAAATATTTTTTGTGATGATAAAATCATAAATACTTTGTACTAGTGTTTTAAACTTTCAAAACAAGTTGAGATCTTTTTCCTATTCAGTTTTAATTTAAGTATCCATATAATGTTATCTATAAAAATATTTTTGACTAAAACTAAAACTCTAATTAACAGCAATTTTTTGTCGCATTTTATCTATTTTAAGCTTAAATAAAGCTATAGTTTAGAATTAAGGTTGCCTAACCTGTATTCTTATATACTGATAGTTTAATCAGCGTATTAAAAACAGCACATTTTTAGCACGTATTTAAATATAAACATAAAAATTGCTTTGTTTATACCTAATAATTTACAATTTAATATATTTTTTATTTTATTCTTAATTTGTATAATACATGTATTTGAACAAAACATAAACTGTTATAAAAGTTTTTAAAATACCAACATTTAATTGACTAGATTAAATGCTGTTGTAGTTTTATGCATTTAAAACTGTTTTTATAAATAAAAACTGTTTAAAACAATGATCCATCCATACAAGTTTTTTTAACTGTTTCATTTACTAAAACTTCACGCTTCAGTTAACATACTATTTTTTGTTCGCATTTTACTACGTCACTATTTTTAACGCAGGTTCTGGCATCAAAGACAAATGTATAAATAAAAAGCCTTTTTCCCACACATCAAGTTGCAAAATATACTCAGGTATAAAATCTCATAAATTTGAAGGCAGTTTTGATCTGCCTCACCATGAACTAAGTTTTAGCTTAAAAAGTAGTAAACAGACATAGTAATTTTATGTCTCTTCTGTTAGGTTCGCATTTGCCGTAAAAACAAAAAGATTATGTATAACGTTTGTCAATTGGGATAAATAAAACTACTTGTAAAGATAATTAATATGTCCAATTAGTAAGTATGAAATAATAGTCACTGTGTAAAATCTAATTATGTAACTCCTTTTAGTTTAAGATTCCTTAAATTTTATCACTTATTTAGCAATAAAACCTAATTTAAGTCAGAATGATAATAAATTTTTTCTTTTTGAGCCTGCTTCTAGTTCCAAATTATTATTTTATAGTATGATTAGTAAAAGCTTAAAAGAATTAGTAAAATATTTTTTTTAATGCAGTTTCTTTTTTTCACTTTGATTAGTGTTTTTTTTTTCTTATTTAGTGAAGTTACTTTTCTGTTTAAAAAAATTAGTGCAGACTAAAACTAATACTCAGTAGGATGTTTTATTTTTAATTTTAATTTTATTTTCTCTAATAACATGTAGTATAAAATAAACTTAGCTGAAACTTTTTGATTATCAAGTGTTTTACATAATTTTAAACGAAAATACAAAATGTTTTTATAGCTTATCGGAAAAAAAAAGTGTTTTATTTATGATAAAAAATCTATAACCCTTTATTTTTATTTTCAAAAACTTGTAAATAAATTTAGAATCAAATAACCCAAAATACCGTTTAGGTTATATAAAATTACTTAAACTTACTTTTTGGTTTAAACAGATATTATGGATACTAAAACTAATATCTAATAGTTTATATAAGCAACTTGTATGGTAATCGCTGAACTTTGAAGTAAAACAAATCTCAATATTTAAATGTATTATTTATTTTAGGTTTATCTTTAAACTAAAAGTCAGATGAATCTAAAATTCTGATTGTTTTTTTTTGGTCATAAGAAAAGCGCAAAGTGAAAAATTGTGTTTTAAAGTCTAAAAGTGCTTCAAAAGTTTAACTAAAAGTTGTATTTAAGTTTTTAATTTTTAAGCTTACTGAAGTTCTAACATTATTAAAAAAACTTAATTTTAAACATAACTCTAGTTTATTTATTTATATATATATATATATAAAATAAAGTTAATGTTCAAACTTTAACACCTTCTACTGAGCCCACTTGAAGGGCTTTTAAATAAATTTATTGAAATGACGATTTTTAAAAATAATGGAACATATGTTTCATAAAGACAAAAAAGATTGTCTTTAATCTTCAGCCAGTTCAAATTTAAAATAAAAAGCACTTTGGTAAACAAAGATGCAAAAGTTTACAATAAAACAAAATCAATATGACATAAGAATTGAACATTGTACATAACAAATATTTAGTACAAAAATCGATCTACCATCTAACTAATCAAACAACTAAAATTAACGAAAACAACAGTTAATTGACTATAAAATACTTCAAAATTTGTTGTATTTTAAGAGGAGCTTTTTCATATGTCGACAAGACGATATAAATTCGCTCCTCTTATTTAAACAACCTTCCTTTTTTAACGCATACATAACGGCTGTTGATAAAAAAGCTCCTCTTAAAATACAACAAATTTTGAAGTATTTTATAGTCAATTAACTGTTGTTTTCGTTAATTTTAGTTGTTTGATTAGTTAGATGGTAGCTTGATTTTTGTACTAAATATTTGTAATGTACAATGTTCAATACTTACGTCATATTGTTTTTGTTTTTTTGTAAACTTTTGCATCTTTGTTTACCAAAGTGCCTTTTATTTAGTGATGTACCGGACTCACTATCCGGGTCCGGGTCCGGCCGGATATCGCCATTTATGTCTGAAATCCGGATCCGGCCGGATTCTAATTTGAAAAAAAAAGTCCGGATCCGGGTCCGGTCGGATCCTAATAGAGATCCGGCCGGACCCGGATCTAGTTAGTAAAAAGGAGCATACTGAAAATTATTTTTTCAAAAACAAACCCTGTGTAAATTAATAAGAGTCATTTTCGTCAGTTAAAATTAAACACCTACCCCGATTGGCTCATTTTGTACACGTGACTTATTTACATTTGTTTACATTCAAACTATGAAATAAACATTTCAGAAATGCAACTCTTTACATATGTTGTAAAATTAAAAACTTTGGAATGAATACTTGCATATTTATTGTTTTTAGTTGAGCTCAGAGAATATTTAGATTTAATACGGCTAAATGTACGAGCCAATGAGAATCATATGAAGAAATGTTTCAAACTAAATACTGATGCAACAAAACATCAGAACATGACAGGCAGTTTATATGTAAGCAGTTAGTTAGTTTGGTGTGCAGCTTGAAGCAACAAAATATCTTGAACTTTTTGTGAATGCTTATTGTAAGTAGTGTTTTGTTTTAAAAGTGAATATTTCAACTGGTGTTTAATTGTTTAAATATTTAAGCCAGATTTATAGTTTAATAGTTTATGAAAAATTTTACAGTTTCTTGTTTACTAAAAGTTATATTTGATTTTTAGTTTATTGTTTTAAGTCTTTTGATATAGATTTAAATAGCTTCCAGTTTTTAAAGTGTTACCAAAGTAATTAATAATTTTGTATATGCTAGTATTTCTTGTTGTGTTTTATATAAAAGATTCATCACTCAAAACTGTCGTTTCTGATTATAGAAAGTAATCTCAGTAAGAATTTAGTATTTGTTAGATATTAACTAAATAAGGTAGGATTTAATTATGATGGGTAGTACTAATAAGTTAAGTGTACCACAATCAGTCCACAACTTTACTACCAAATGTCAACTTTTGCTAGCTGTTCTACTGATTATTAGATTAAAGTAGTTTTTTTAGTTATTAAAAACCTTATTCTGACTCAGGCTTGTTTATACTCACTCTAGCTAGTTTTATTGACTTAAACAGTGGCAACCGTGCTAGTATGAAAATGTTTGGGAATTTCAGAAAATCTTGGACTGCCTCAAGCTAGTTTAGTTTTTTATAAAAACTCAGGCTAGTTTTCTTTTAGATTTTGAGTGAGTTTGAGCTGATCCAGTTTTCAATATTTTGTAATTTTCTAGTGTATTTTGTTCAAGAACTTGATTTCAGATTTTTAATTGTAAATAACACCTAAATTTGTAAACCTTGTGGCTAGCTGTTCTACTTATTATTAGATTAAAGTTCTTTTTTTTCAGTTTTTAAAAACCTCATTTTGACTCAGGCTAGTTGATACTAGTGATGTACCGGAATCACTATCCGAGTCCGGCCGGATATTGCCATTTTTGTCTGATATCCGGATCCGGCCGGGTTCTAATTTGAAAAAAAAGTCCGGATCCGGTTCCGGCCGGATTCTGATTTGAAAAAAAAGTCCGGGTCCGGTACATCACTACTTTTATTTTAAATTTGAACTGGCTGAAGATTAGAGACAATCTTTTTTGTCTTTATGAAACATATATTCCAGCATTTTTTAAAATCGTCATTTCAATAAATTATATATAGATATATATATATATATAGAATTAAGTTATCTAACTTGATAAATAAAATCTTTTACACTGAGCCCACCTTAAGGGCTTTATTAATAAAAAGGTTTATTTTAAGATGTAAAACTCAAAGGACTCGAGTTTCGTTCCTATGCACTCATCAGCTTCAAAACAAGTTTAAAATAAAGCACAAAACAAAACACACAAATGATAGTTAAAAAATTTAGCATAAATAGATTATGACCTAATTTTGAAACTATTAAAAATAATGCAAAACGGCTTGTGCAAAAATTAATTTACCAATCGACAATAAACTGGCAAAAGTTCATAAAACTTCAGTGAGTAAATATATATTACAACAGATAATTGAATGTGATAAAAATAAAATTAAGGTACAAATTGAAATTTCAAAAAAACAAAAACAATATGACGTAAGAAACGAACATTGTAAATTAAAAATATTCAGTACAAAAATCGATCTACCTTTTGTACCGATTTGTACTGAATTTTCGTAGTGTACAATGTTTAATTCTTATGTCATATTGTTTTTGTTTTTTTTGTAAACTTTTACATCTTTGTTTACTAAAGTGCTTTTTATTTTAAATTTGAACTCGCTGAAGATTAAAGACAATCTTTTTTGTCTTTGTAAAACATATGTTCCAGTATTTTTAAAATCGTACTGTCGCGATATTCACGCTATAAATTTATTTAAAAGCGGATGTTGTAAACTGTTTTACGCAGATTTCGTGATGTGCTTCCAGTATTGAAAAAAACAAAAAATTTTATTGTTAGGAGTTAATTAATTTTCAATGAATACGTAAAAAAAAAGAAGTTTTCTTTGCTTGATATAAAATAATCAACATTTTGAAAGTTATGAGCATTCGACAGTTATTGATGTGCTTTAAGTTAAGATGCATTTGAAACATGTTAAATTTAAGATTTTTTCTTGAATAAGTTATAAGATACTTATTATAATTGTATTATCATTTGTGTTTAAATGTAGTTCTATTATAGAGTGATGTAATTGTATCTTTGTGTTGTTTAGTTTATGTAAATAAAATATAAGTGTTGGTTTTGATTGTTGTACTAATTTACTTTAATAATCCCTAACACCCCTTAATAACATCTCTATAACGGGATAGTACATTTCAATAAATTATTTAAAAGCCCTTCAAGTGGGCTCAGTAGAAGGTGTTCAAGATTGAATAATAACCTTATTTCATTTATATATATATATATAGAATTAAGTTATTTAACTTGATAAATCAAACTTTTCACACTGAGCCCACCTTAAGGGCTTTATTAATAAAATATTTCTATATATATATATATATATATAGAAATAAGTTAATTAACTTAATATATTAAAACTTTCACACGGTTCTCACCCTCAGGGCTTATTTAATAAAAAGGTTTATTTCAAGATGTAAAACTTGAAGGACTCGAGTTTTGTGCTTATGCATTTATCAACTTCAAAACAAGTTTAAAATAAAGCACAAAAACAAAACACACAAATGAAAGTTAAAAATTAAGTATAAATAGATTATGAAGTAGTTTAGAAACTATCGAAAATCATGCAAAACGGCATGTGCAAAAATTAATAACCAATCAACATAAAGTGGCAAAAATTCGTAAAATTTCAGTGAATAACTATATGTTAGGACAGATAATTGAAAGAGTATAAAATAAAATTAAGGTAAAAGTTGAAATTCAATTTACTATAAGATAAAATTAAAACTTGTTAAATTTTAAAAGCGATTTTTTATATGTTTGCAAGACAATACAAACTCGCTTCTTTTACTTAGGCATCTCTTGTCTTTCAGTGCATATACAACAGCTGTTGCTTCTTTGAGACATATTGGGCTATTGCCGTCAGCTATAAGCTGTGCTCTTTTTATAACTTCTTAAGATATTTCAAAGTCAACGCCGCTGCTCTTTAAACCACAAACATACTTTGAAAGCTCAGTGTCATTTTAATATATGCCACCTTTAAAGTATTTTTTATGATTGGCATACCTAAATTTAAACTGAGTCGAGCACAAGCCGACATAGAGCCTCGTCTCAACGCCAGAGTAAGCTGTGGCCCTGTAAACTAGTGGTCGGCACGGTGTACACTGATGCACATGAAGTTTCTTTTAGGGTGCACGAGACTTTTGGGTGCATGAAACTTATTTTAGGGTACATGATTTTTTTTGCGCAGAAACTAAATTAAAGTTTTTTTTCTTAATTTTTCTACATTTAACTCATATTCAACTTTGATATCTAATTGACAATTTTGTTGTTAATAAAACGACCATTTTTGTACTCTCATAGTTCTATTCTGTTACATTATGTAAAAATTCTTCCACCCTCAACACAGTTCCAGATCAACAAACGGATTAAGCTTTGATTTCATATCTTTTTATTGTCATTTTTTTAATTTCGTTATTTGTTCGTGGTAATACCTTTGTTAAACACAGATGGTAATCGGTTAATAAAAAATTGTTAAGTTAACTTAACTAAATATTTAAATTTATTAATCAATAAAAAGTACCAAGACTACTGATTGTTAATAAGGGTAGTGGCAATGTATTAAATTAACATAGTTAGTATTTTAGATCTGAGTGATACAAGTAAAATATTTTTGTAAAAATAACATCATCGATAATAAAAGTTTATTGAAATGGATTTGGTAAACTGGTAAATTTAAAATTCGCGTGTAAAAATTAATGGGGTGTTACTGAAATATTAGTAAAAAAAGCGATTAAAAAAGTTTACAAATTCTTAAACACTAGCGGCGCTAAAGAGTGCGAATTGGGGTGCACAAAATTTTAATTTTGTGATTTAAGGTTCACGGATTTGAAGTAACGTGCCGACCACTGCTGTAAACGATGTTTTCTGAACGGCAATTGCCCCATTTCAAACTATATTTACAGCTACCAGCGCAACCACATTGACTGTCAATTAAAAAACAAGCTAAGTAAACATTTGTATTAGAGTAGCTTATTGACTAAATAACGACTCTAATTTGAAAAAAAGGGATTTGGCAGTAAAACCAAACATCAAAAATAATATGATCATTCTGGAAGCAAGTTTCAGTAAAGCAAGATTAAGTAAAATATAGTTAAAGTTTTAGTTTTTACTAACTTTTCTGTAGCCTTACGTTTTTTTTTTGGAATTAAAAACAAACACTACATAAAAAGCCCCATATGAGGATCGAACTCACGACCTTCAGATTATGAGACTGACGCGCTGCCTACTGCGCCAATAAAGGTCGTAAATAAAGCGTTTATTAACTTTAAAAAAGTTGTTGTTATCTAAAATAGGGGCAAGTTTAATTTTTCTTGTAACTTGAGCAATTAAAAACACAGAACTTAAAGTTATCAATTTTTTTCATTTCAGGCTTAAAGTAGTTTCTATGTAGCTCAGATTGGTACAGTTATAGAGTTGAACAAAAAAAATAAAAGAATGAAAAGTCAAACTTTCTTAAATAGCTTCATTGTTACACCATGATTATAACTATATATTTATATATGTTTATAGTAGTGATTATGGTATAAATAGGCAAATAAAGTTTAAGAAAAATAAGTAAAAAAATGTCAAGTCAAAAAAAGTTTAGTTGTTAAAGTATATAAACAAAATGAAAATTGCAAAAATGAAACAAATTTAAAAATCTAGAAAATTAAACAAAGTCTTATATATTTAATGAAAACTATCATTATCATAAAAACTGTACGTTTTACCAGCTAATCTCAACTCAGTAAGTTTAAAATTATTATCGTTATTTGTAGCTTCGAGAACTTTTTTTTATAAACATATTTCTTGTTAAAGTTAAAGCTATTACCAAAGAAGTTCTAAATAGAGCAAAATAAACTAATTCAATTCATTGCACAAACAAGACTGCTCACATTAAACGTCGATCTACAAATATAAAAGAGTGGTCTGCTAATATTTTAATCTGTTTTAAGTGCTAAAAAGATTACATTGTTTTCGGTTTTTAAGTTACAAAACTATAAAAAAGCAAGGGTTATCAAAGCTCAACATTGTTAAAATACGATCTCACGCAAAAAAATTGCTAACCTCCTTAGGCACTTACTCTATTTACAACAAGGCTTCATAACTTTAATTCAGTTTACTTTATAGTTATAAAACTTTCGTGAGACTCTTTTTTTATTCAAAAAAAAAAAGATAAAGTTTGTATCGTTTAATTATACTTTTATGTTTATACAAAAATTTAAAAACTGGAAATAAAAATTAAATCAACGTAAAGATTGATCATCAAGTAAGTCTACTGACCACAAGCTGTCAGTAGACTGAGACCCGGGATTCTTGTTATTGAGACTCGTCAGCCAGTCGCAACCGAAAAACCTGCAGTCGTCAATTTAAACCTACAGTCGTCAATTTAAACTTACAGTCGTCAATTTAAACCTGCAGTCGTCAATTTACAAACCTACAGTCATCAATTTACAAACCTACAGTCATCAATTTACAAACGGTTTATCACGTTTTAGCATCGAGCTGCCGACAGTGAATTATTTATAAAACAAGCTTATGTTTATATATCTATTGTAAATTTTTTCAGTATAAAATATTTTAATGATTTAGGTAAGCTAATGTTTATTTCAAAGTTTAGAACACGTATTTTTATTTTTATGGATAAAGTAGTATTCGATCACTGTTGGCTGTTAAAATAAAAAAATTAAAACTTTTGTAATGATTTATAATAAATCGTTTTCAGTTTTTGTATTTACAGTTTCAGTTATTTTTTCAAACGCCGTATCAGTGTTTATTATAAACCTTTTAAAGTGTTTATAATAATCTGTCTTCGTTTATTGATAATGTATAAGATTACGTGAAGGTTTAGTTTAAAATAATCAAATTAAAAGGATCTGAATTAAATACCCTAAGTTGAAGTATTTAAAAATTTACTAAGCAAAGGTTTTCATCTAATATACTATCAAAAAACTAAACATACTACCGCTTTTATAACATTAAGCAACTTTATGCAATAAACATAATAAATTTATCAACTTTATTGTTATAATAGGAACAGATTAAAGTTATTACTATCCATATTTCGAATCCTGTTTCTGCCAAAGGAGTTTTATTATCCCAAAAAATACTGGACGCGTGTATAAACTTAAAGTTATCTAATCCTAAGTGTGTCGAAAACTATAAAGTGGATAACTTCAAAATAGTATCAGTTGCTCGTAATGAATTTCACCTAAAAACTTTAGAAGCTATATACATTTTAAGCTTAAAGCCAGATCTCTGTAAACAAAAGAAATTTGTTTATTCGACCATTTTGTTTAATTCGTTGAACTTAAATTAGTTGATTAGTAAAGTTGTGTTACATTTATATTATTTCTGATTAAACGATTGCCTTAATTTGTTAATTATTACTATTGTGTTAAATTTAATTTGTTTTCTTAAATACTTAGTTTTATTAGTTTTTATCAGTAAACCATTATTTCAGCTTGTTTTGACACGAAAAAAAAATACTGAAGAGCGTGTTCGAAAAGTACTTCTATTTTGTATTTTGTTTGCAATAAACTTTAATGTATAAAAATTGTGATTTTTATAATGGAAAAACCATTATTTCAACATTTACATTTGTATATGAAACTCTTTTACAAACTTGACTATGTATTGAATAGAAATAGTTTATATTTATTAAAACTTACCTATAGCTTATACTTTGATAATGATTATTTTAAATAAAAGCTACAGTTTATAAAAAAAAGCCTTTAGTTTAGTAATGTAACTAAAAAGTTTAAATTTGCATTTTACGGAAGTAAAAGTTCGCTTGAGCTGCTCTTTAAACATCTAAAAAATCTTTATTCAATACTTTGACATTGTTAAACAGACTTAATGGTTTTCTATGTGGGTGGGCAGTGTTTTCAGTCGGGATCAAAGAATTACTTTTTAAGGAAGGCTAGATCGATTTATTTTAATCACGCAGATTCCTCATTATCTAATTCATTTCGACAAAACATAATTTTTAAAGAATTTTTTGCTATAGTTTGTGTAAGTTAAAATCTCCCGTATTTTTAGCTTTATATTTCGAATTAATTGTGTAAGTTTCAAAATATGGTTTATCGGGCCAGGCTTAGATGGCTTTAAGCAACAGTTTAACCTTTATCGGTCTAAAACTTGAAAACGTTGCCGCGCTGGTCATTTTCTCATCGCGGGACAGATCATGCTATAAACAAAAATGATAGTTTTCAGCTAAACAGTGTAATGATTAAAGTTAGTTTAAGTTATATAAACCCAAATTTTTATATTAACTTAAACTTTGTGTTTAATACCTTTTAAGTTGTTAAACTTTCGAATTTAGATTTAACTATTCAAGATGAACCTCTGATATTTTTGGTTTAAGCTACTTTTTTTTTGTATATAAAATGTAAGTTTTTAAGATTAATTGATAATTTTTTCTAAATTTTTGTATAGAAGTTACGTTTAAAAAGGGGGTAAACAACTCTTTAAAGAACTCATAAACTCAATAGAAAACATATTATCTGTCTGACAACGAAAAAAGATGAAAAGCGCGTTTTATTCGTGAAGATGAAGTAGGTGGAGACAAATTAATGGATGAATTTTCAATAATTTCTGTAATGTTCATTACTCTATCAGCTTCACAGTGGAAAAAGAAAATAATAATGAAAACGACAGTTAGGTAATAAAAAGAAGCCATAATAAGTAATAAACTGACTACAAACAACAACAACAAAAATGTGCCGAAATGCTGCAGTATTCAAAATAAAGTTTATTTTGACTAAAGTATAACTTTTTCAGTTTGTTAATTTCATAACGGGCAAGATATGTTTGTAAAGTTTTTAATGATTTCATGTAAACTTTATTTTATGTATATTTAAACATTATATATTTGATTAACATTAAACCAGTTTAAGTATTTGACTTTAGTGATACTTCTTTAAGGCCATAGAGGGGTCCGACTTTTTTTTTACAAAAATTAACATTGGCTTTTATATGAAAGCTTTAAATACAAACTACAAGCCTGTTTTTATAGATTTCAGAAATATTTCTTAACTTTTGAGATATTTTATTTTTTGTAAAAAGTTTCCGATACAAACGTATAGACCGCAAATTTTTTGGAGTCAATTTTCTCGGAAATTTAAAAATTCACTAAAAACCTATCTCCTCCTTCATTTGTTGACCTAGAGACTTCAAATTTTCAGGAAATGTTCCTTTTAATATTTTGAACAATCTGAATGTTAGAATTTTGGAAATTTTGAAAAATAAAAATTTTATCCACAAAAAACTAAAAAAAGGGTAGTTTTTTGACAATAATTTTTTTTTACTCAAAATTAAGAAAAATTCCTACAATAGATCTCTTCAAAGTTTAATGATACACATTCTGTAAAAATTTTAGAAAGATTACTCAAAAAATAAAGGAGGAGATAGATTTTTAGTGAAATAGTCTTTTTTCGCATTTTTAGTTTTCGCCTTCCATAAGGAACCTATTGAACGCCCTTTCATTGATCGCTTATATCTCAAAAGTTACTTTGAGTTTTTTTAAGCGGTTAAAAGTGTCTGATAGCTCAGAATAAATTCTACAAAATAAGATCAAGTTGTAAAAAACAAAGTGGACCCCCTCTATGGCCTTAACTTATAAGTGTGCACTCATAAATGCAATCACATTTAATTTCTCTTTTATTCATCACACTTAAACAAACATTCTCAAATAATGACGTCATTAAAACACACGACAAACCCTAGTTAACAAAAAGCAAATATATTAAAAATGACTATTTTAAAGTACATACCAGTTGGTAGGTTCCTATCATCGCACATGAATAAACTTTTAAAGCGCTGTTAAGCGTTTAACATGTAATAACTACTAAATATAACAAGTTTGTACCATTGTGTTACTAAAGCTGTGAAATCATTTGAAACTTGAGTTCATAATTTGCTCAAATTTTTTTTCACGGAGTTTCGAATAACAAAACAATTAATTTTGATATTATTACTAAGAGCAAACAAAAAACAAAGTAAATTTATTGAACTTATAAAGTTTTTATTTGTAATGTGCAATATTAATAATTTCGTTAACTTATACTTGTCTTAAATCAAGTATAAGTCAACTAACAATTTAAATTATCTATAATGTCAAAATAAAGTTATATATATTAAACTAAAAAAAGACTTATGAACCTTTAGCTACAGTTAAATATCAAAGTTTTAATTTTTAAGCTCATGAATATGAGTTGTGGTTCATTACTAGAAAATTAATATAACAATAGACTAATTACTAACAATTAAAATCAGTTACTTTAATTAAAACAACTTAATTGAATATCTTAAGACTGATATTATGGATTAGGCAATGAATAAGAAGCTAAAGATAATTATCTTTAAAAAAAAATGAAATAAAAGTGATAGCTAAAGCTAATAAATATAATTTTTTATAAATAAGTTTGTTGTTATGGAGGAGAAAGAAGTGAAAAGTTTAAGTATAGATTTTAAGAAGTGATAAACAGTAAACTTTTTACAGACTGCAAAAATACTAATTTAAAAGAACTCACCTTTAAAAATAAACATGTAAAATGATATTAACTATGTCTTTTGTATAACTAATATCATATTCAGATATGTATTACCACTTTTTACTCAAAATTAAACCTCAAGTAACTTTTATACTAAAACAAACGTTTTTTTAGATACAAAATATAGACGATTATTCAAAGTCTGTGTTATTTTCTTTAAAAAAATTTCGCTTAAATTTTTACTAGTAATTGATAAAATATACAAATGAAATATTTGAAATGAGTTATATTTTAGTACATAGCTAAACATAATAATAACTATTTTCAAATTGTATTTACTTCAGCTTTAAACTGTATGGTTGTAAATACTTATTTAACCTTCAGTGTTCGACCATTCATAATAATAAAATTTTAAGCTTCTAGCTCGATTTCTATAGTTTGTGTAAGCACTAAAAAAGAGACCTAGACAAATTTCTAAAGATACAATTGAACTACCAAACTTGACTTTAAGTGACCTGATTTTTTACTACCTTTTAAAATACTTATACGTTATACATACAAAATACAAGAAAAATCTACCACGAAATAGAGACTTGTAAAACTATTAATTAAAAAGTTAAAAAATTATACCTTTAAATTTTGAAGTTACGCTTAAAATTTACCGTAAAAAAATCCTAGTTATAAAATTAATTTTGTGCTTAACTTGCAAGTTTTTAGTTAGTATTTCTAACTACTGCTCAAGTTTATTTATCATTAACTTTGATGTTTGTTTATATTTACTGGTAGCGTTTATGATGTATCATAATTTTGAACGAAATATTTTGTTAAATAGAGTTTATCAATATATGTTATTTCTAAATTATTTGTTTCATTGTTTTGTCCTAATTCTTATTTTATAATAGATTTTTTTCTATATAAATAACTTTTCAGCTTAAGTTAAAGAATTGTTTTATTACTTTTTAACATTTTTTATATAAATAAATTGACACTGAGGTCATTAAAAAATAAATAGTGATATGTTAAAATAAAATATATCTTGTTTAAAATTAATATTACTTCTTACGTGGTGTACAATTGTAGTAGCTGTAGATTTATAATTTTCTTATTTCTATAACATGATTATATTTTAGAATTTCTGTACTTACACAGATATGTTTGTAATGACCGTAGAATTTCCCAAGTTAAACAAGTATTAATCAAATGGTATATGAACTTTTAATATTGTAATAGTATTAAGTTTAAGCTTTCTAACCACTTGAATTATTTAATGCTAGAGTTTTTTAACGATAGTTTAAACGTTTGTTACAATCAATTTTTTTTCTATAACTAAAGTTTGTCTGTTTTTTATTTTACATAACTATAAACGTTTCAGATAATGTTTCGCTAAAGTATGTACTTTTTTGGCAAACATATTGCACAAAAACAAAAATGTTTGCAATAAAACTTTACTAAGTAAACTTTTTTTTTAAAACAATTGTGCATCTCAAGTTTTTCTATAACATTGTTACTACAATCTTAATTAAGTTAGATAATTTTTTATTAAGAAATTTTGCTTGCGACATAAAACTAAAATTTTCTCAATAACTTAAGTAGAGAGTGGGAACCGAACAGCCCGTGAAGTGCAAACTTCTGACCCGAGAACATTTAAAAAACAAAGTGGAACAAAAAGTCAAACTGCGGCCCGCAAGCATGTAAATCTAAAACAAGGTTTGAAACTTGCACTAGATATTCTGGGTTTGAAATAAAGAGCAAAAAATGTCTTAGGTGAAATGTACTAGATATTTGAAACATAGTAAAAATATCATACATAATTACTATTTTTTGAAATGAATTAATTATATTAGTTAATTGTTTGAAAAATAAATTATTGAAAGAATAAACTAATTATTTCTCCTCCAGTAGTTGAGATCTCTGTATTTGTTTTCTTAAAACCAAAACATACAATAGTAAATTAGTTACTTTAGATCGATAAATAAAATTATAATATCTGGCCCGCCAAGGACTAAATTTTTCTACTTTTGGCCCGCAGTCTTAAAACCGTTGCCCACCCCTAGTGTAAGACTTGTTCCAATGAAAATTTTTTTAGTTTTAGTATAAGTGCCTGTTTACAGTATTAAACATCATTTTACTTGTACTCTAATATTTCTATTAATCTGAAACTTTTAGAAAAAAGTTGTTTTCCTATTTTTATCAGATAACTTTACAGCATTAAAATAAAAACATGATGTCCTATGGAAAGTTCAAGTGAGCTGGCCAGTCTGGCAAGAACATTTAACAAAAGCCTATTTTGCATTCTTAGAAAAGGTCTAAAAACCAAATTAAATACTTTTAAAAACCAAATACAAAAAAGCCAAACCAATAGCCCCTAAATAGCTGTCAATGAAACAATAACCAGAACACTTTAGTTGCAAAGCTTTCGTCCTTTATTAGACATTTTCAATACAAAAATACGGCTGTAAAAACAAAAATTAAAACATAAAATATATATATATAAAAATGTTTTTAATTGATAAAATGACATCTATTAACAGCAAACAAAACACTTTATATATAAAAAAAATTTTAAAAAAACACATTTACTTTATTCCTATAACATTAAAAAGAGTTTTGCTCCACAAAATTACATATGCAATTAATATATAAATGTATGTTAAGAACTACTAAATAACACAAAGAAATACAAAAAAATATACAAAACAGATGCATCTAACAATATGTACTTTAACTACTCTACCCCTATAAATCACTGTATTGTGTTTTAGCTAAGTTAATATTTGATTTGAGTTTATTTATCCAAAAATATTCTTTATAGTCAAGGTTCTTAAAATTTGGTTCTTCCAAAAAAACAACTTCATACGCGTCATCAAAACAACACTCTTTCTGTAGATCGTTCTTGTGTTTAACATAGTAGTGTCTATATAAGGCATTTTCATCTGTTATATCGTTTGGGTTAAAATTTGATTTTGATCTATTCCAACTATATCTATGTGCTGTCCATCTTGTACTGAAGCTGTTTTTAGTTTGTCCTACATAGTTGCTATTACATTTTGTGCATATAGCTGCGTAAATTCCATAACTCTTGCAGTTCAGATTCGGTTTCAATTTTATTGTCTTACCCTGAATGTTTAAAGTTTCTTTATCAAATACCATGTTTTTATGTTTGCCATGATTACCACATAGTGCGCATTTTTCACATTTTTTGCTTAGTTTAGTACTCGTTTGTTTTTGTTTTGCAATTTGACTAAAACTATTTAAAAGTTTTCTCAGGCTCGCTGGTTTTGTAAAGGATATTTTACCTGAAGGAAAAAGTTTAGATTCCTCTTTAGTGAAACTTAGAAAATTTTTAAAAACCACTTTTTTTTTTAATTTCAGTGTCCAAAATAACAATTGTATCAAAAATTCATAAACAAGGTAAAAAACTTAGAGTTTATGAAATTACTTACCTTAAAATCTCTATTAGTAGTAACTGTTCAAAAAAGACAACAATAATTGAAGCACTTTAACATTAATTTAATCTTAAAAATTAAAAGTTATACTTGCCCCCATTTCAGATAACAACAACTTATTTAAAGTTTATAAACGCTTTATTTACAAGTCTTGCACAGCCCCGTTGGCGCAGTAGGCAGCGCGTCAGTCTCATAATCTGAAGGTCGTGAGTTCGATCCTCACACGGGGCACTTTTTGATTACAAGAAATGAGTAGCTGTCTGAATTGCACTAGGAAAAATATACTTTTGTATGAGCAGACAATTTTTTTTTAGTTCATTTTATCTTTTTTTTTTTTGATATCACTGTTACCCTTAACCCTTATTCTCGGTCGGTAGGTTTTTTTTAAATTTTTTAATTTAAATTCTTTTTTTTTTGTTTTCTTTCACTGTTACCCCTAGCCCTTACCCTCGGTCGGTAGCTTTTTTTTCTTGGTTATTTTTTTTTATTATACTTTTTATTTTATTTATATTATAATTTTTATTAGTTAATTTTTTTTTTTTTACTATCACTGTTACCCCTAACCCTTACCCTCGGTCAGTAACTTATATTAATTTTTTTATTTTTTGTTTTAATTTTTCTTTACTGTTTATTTTTTCTTTTTTTTTGTCTGTAATTTTTACTCTCGTGCGAAAATGTAACTCTTGCAAAAATGACCCTTGGTGCAAAATCGTCTTCGTGCAATTTTGTTCTTGTGCAATTTAGTAACCCCGTGCATTTTTGTCTTCGTGCAATTAAGACCCGTTCCCCAAAATAAAATATATATTATGCAACAAATTAGGTAGTAAAAGCAACAATTTGAACTAAACTTTACTTAATCTTGGTTTACTAAAACTAATTTTAAACGAATTCAAGTTAACAAAATGCAGTTTGCTTTTAACTTTTGCAGAACAAATTGTTTCAAATGCATGTATAGTAAACTTATACTCATACATTTAGTTTATTTTCAAGTAATTTTAATGTTCTACCATTTTTTTGATTTTTAATTTAGTTTTTAAAAGGAAAGTTAGAAAGTGTGTTTTAAAATCACTTACATCAGGTATAGAAATTCATAACTGTATTTCTAGGGCAATGTCTAACGTTTCATCATAGGACTACAACAACATTTTGAAATTCTGAAAACACAAAATTTTATATTTTAATTACTTATAATATTACTTTAATAATCTTTTTTACAAAACTTAAATTTGTTTTTTTTTTGTAAAAACATATAATATTTTAGGTATGACATTATATTTTTTACACGCATTTTTTTTAATTTACTACTTATGTAAGTATTTAGAAATTTTTACGTAACTTATAACACTATATTAGTCTTAAGATTAAACTTACTAGTAGTTTATAAAAATTTAAATTTTCGTTGTGATCAACTTTCTTTTAAAACTTTTATTAATTAATGCTAAAATAAATAAACATTAACCATTTAGTAAATGATTTTTTAATGTATTATGACAACTTTTAATAGAAAGATTACGTCTAAATTATATTTTCATTACAATTCTTTTTTTACATGTTTTGAAAGTAAAGTTCTTAGTTGTGCATTTAAAGTTTTTCCTTTTTCTAAAGAAATCTTGGTTTAATCTAACAAATTGTTTACTTAAGTTTTGATTTACGATGTCCGGTTAATTTCTGAAATCATTTAGGAATAGAATGATTTAATTAAAATTATGGTCAAAAATCTTTCAATAATAACTTGTATTTTGTTTGAGTTGTAACTCTTGAAAGTATTTTTAATAGAAAATAATAAATAAATAAAAAATTATGTTAAATTTATTAGCTAGTTTTACAGTAGTAATTTTTTGCATAATTTAAACTATTTTACTGCAATTATCATCAAGTTTTCTTTCAAAACTCTATTGATTTTCCTGATTTAATAGTTTATATTTGTTCAAACATAATTAACAATTCTTATCTAATGTAAGAAACAACCAGTAACAAAATATCTAATAGTACCTTAATTTGAATAAATTTGTTTTAGTTTTCTTATAGTTTTATCTGTTCAACCTCATTTTCAAAACTCATGTAAAAGGGTTTATTTACTGTGCACAAAAGTTTTAATGAGAGTTAAAACAATAAATATTTCAATAAATTAGAAAAAGTTAATTCACACAACTTTCTACCGTACTTTTAAGTTTTAATTTGTTTTTCACTAAATGTTCAAAACGCTCCTAAGCTACGTAAAACGGTTTTATCTAAAAAAGTTTATGAAACTAAAAATGATCAAAGAGACAATTAATTGTAGCTACGAAACAAGTTCTGGTTTAACCGTTTTTAAAAATAAGTACTGAATTTCAAATTGGTATAAATATATTAAAAAGTTTGCAATAGATGTTTTACACGAAGTTTTTTTCGCTATTGCAAAATAATACAGATTACTTTAAAAAAAATTGTCTTGTTTAAAAAATTAATTAAAAGTATTTGTAAAAGTTTTTTACAATTTTTCAACATTTTAATTATACCTATAAGTATAACTTGTTTATAATTTTCTAAGCGCTGACTTATTTCTTTTTTTTACTGTTTAATTTAATGTTAAATTTACCAGTTTAATGTATTTTTTAATTTTTTAAGTGGGTTTTCATAATTGTTTTAATCGCGTAAATTACAAAACTTTCAATAAAATTAAAATTTGCACTTTAAAAATTGAAGTAAAGTAAGTTGATTTTATTTGAGCAGTTTAAATATTTTGATGACAACAATTTGTAGTATAAGAACTATAAGTATAACTTTTCTGTTGACTAATCTGAAAATAAAGTTTATATGTTTAAAAATGAAAATTAGTGCTTGTGTTTTTACTTTTTATAACTAAATAAAAAACTTTAAAGATTTTAAAAATTGTGCTCTATCTTCTAAAATTATCCGAAAATGAAACTGCAGCTTTACATAACATATTTGCAAATAAACTGTAACACTTGATAGTGTTTTAGCAGTTGAAAGTGGCTTTGACAGTTGAAATTTGACAAACTTAAAACTTTTCCAGAAGTGAATAAAAAATAAATATAAATATTCTAAAAATTTAAAATAAATTATTCTATTTTTAATTTATAAACAAACGTTTTAAATTGATTAAAGTTGTTATAAGGGTAAATAATTCAATATACGTTGTATTTTTTGTACATTTCAAAAATTATATATTTACAGTTAAAACGTTCACAACAAATTCAAGTACTATACTTTTTAAAGCACAAGATCATAAAGCTGGTTTATTTAGTCTAACTTAAAGTTGCAAAAATTGTTTTTGTTGATAATAATAACCATGAGCAAATTCTTAGCTTTTTAACTCATGTTTTTTTCTTGCAGTACTAAACTGTTACGACGGTTTATATTATACACATTTAATGAATTTTGAAACAGTAGTCTATACCAAGTTAAGCGAGTTCTTTAAAAGTTTATTTTAAAAATAACTATAATTCTTTTGTATAAAAGGTTAATACAATAATTAATTTACTGATTCCGGATATAAGAAATTTTTAATAAAGATAAATGATCTGTTCAGTTTTAATCGCTTTACTTATTTTTGAATTAAATTTACATGTAGACCACATATTTAATGAAACATAAAGTAAATTAAAATTCGGTCTAATAAAAACTCCTACAGTGTTAGTACTTCATTTTTACGAAGAACTAAACCAGTTTTTATTACGGTAATACTCAAGTTTGATTAACAAAAATTCAATACTGTTGTTTAAACAAAAAAATGTAACTAAATAAAACTTCTGTACTCATGATAATTTGTGTTAAAAGTAAGTAAGTTTTTTTTTTATTAAGATATTAAACTAAAAATAAAGCTACTTGTAATTAAAAAGTAAAAATAAAAATTAAGAGCAAATAAACTCTACGATAATACATAAAACACGTTTAAAAGTTAAAATGTTTATAATAAGTTTATAACTGTTTTTTTTTAGTCATTTTTAACACTTTATAATCAGTTTGTACTTGTTTCATTCTAAAACAAAAACTATATCATTCTATGTAAACTTCTCTGGCAACTTTCTTTCTCTCCTAGCAAGTTCTCTTGGTCGATGACGTCACAAAAACTACCACAAACACTCAACAGTCTAAAAAATATATATTCAAAAGTGATCATATTAAATTCAAGCCAGAATTCTAGGATCCCTATGCATGTGTGCATTGGCAATTTTAAAGGGCGTTTTTACAACGCTCAAGACTTATTGGTATTTGATTGAGAAAAGGTAGAACTTAAACTGACACTTTGTTTATAATATCAAAATAAAGTTTTTAATCCAATCATCAACAAAAATTCTTTTTTTCAGTAATCATAATAACGTAATCGTTTTGTTATTCTACATTTCTTGTTTAATTTATGTTTTGTTTTAAAAAACATATGAAAAAAGAACTAACAAATGTTAATTAAAATTTTTTTGTTTATACATTTCAATAACAGTCTAATAGGTTTTTAAAAAAAATTATATGCCCAATCAATTTCGAGATTGTATTTATGGATTAACTTTAAAAACTGTGAAAATAAGATTACTTTTTAAACAACTCCAGTGCACTTTTCTAATGTATTTAATCGTTTAAACAAGCTTTAGTTCTAAAGTTTTAGTTTTCATAAAAGCTTTACTTTTAAGCATTATTACTTTCTGCATAAATAAAAATTGTATTTGATAATTAATATTAGATAAATCGTACCAGGATTATTTATGCACCAATTCTTTTACAACGTTTCATAATTAATATAAAACACTATTTTCTTTATAATTATTAACATAGAGTAATGAAAGATTATAAAAACAATTTTTAAGTTGTTAAAATCTCAAATACTTTAGATTTGTTGAGTTTTTGTTGAATTTTTGTTGAATTTTTTTTTATCATTAAAAACAAGCTGTTTCAGTCCCATTTAATATAAAGTTAAGTAATTTATTTTTTTAATTGAACACAATTTAAGAATCATAGTTTTTAAAGTGGCTAGAACTTAGTTAGATTACTAAGTCACAAATTTAAAAATTTAAAGAAGTTTATACAAAAAACGGGTAAATGTCTTTATTGAACAAGCGTACAAAGTTACACGGAGATACTTTTGCACGAAGATACTTTTACACGAGGGAATAAAATTGAACGAAGTAAAAATTGCACAAAGATACTTATGCACGAAAGGTCACTTTTGCAGGAAGACACTTTTGCACGAAAGGTCATTTATGCACGGGTTAAACTTATTTTTATTTATTTAGTTTTTTTTTTCTATTATTACTATTACCCCTAACCCTTACCCTCGGTCGGTAAATTAGTTTTCTTTTATCAGTTATTTTGTTTTTTTTTTACTCTCACTGTTCCCCTAATCCTTACCCTCAGACAGTAACTTTTCTCTCTTTTTTTTTCTCAATTACTTTTTAGTTTTAGTTTTTTGTTTATTAATTTTTACTGTATTTTTTACTGTTGTGCTAAATGTAACTCGTGGAAAATTGACCCTTGGTGCAAAATCGTCTTTGTGCAATTTTGTTCCCTCGTGCAATTTTTTGCCCTCGTACAATTTTTTGCCCTCGTGCAAACTTGGCTTCTTGCAATTTTGTCTTCGTGCAATTTAGACCCGTTCCCACAAAAAACACGTGTAAAAATGTGACTAACTTATATAATACATGTTTATACAAATAGCTTTGTTTTGGAAATATCAAATCAAATTATAAACTAAAAACATTTTAATGAAATTATGTAAACAAATTTACCGAGAAATTAAGAGAAACTTTTTTTTGAATGTAAATTTAGCCATTTGTATTTTGTTAAGAAAACCTGTGTTATGTAAGCAAAAAGATTTTGGCTATACTATTTCTTTATTTTTGTAACAATTCATAAATGTTTTTTTCATTTTTTTAATGTTTAGTTCTACTGTACATTAATTATAACGTAAGTAAACTTAGATAATTTTAATTGTTACTTATTGCTTTTGTCCTTTATTAATCTCTTGATTACTTTGCGATTACTTGGTTAATTGGTTACTGTATAAGTTTTTAAAACCTTATCTCTTGTTAGCTTTGTACTCTACTGATGAGAATTGCTCGAAATACATCTAGTTTTATTGAAATTGTGTATCTAGTATATCTTATTGCATAAATACTGGTCACCTATGTTCCAATAAAAGTATTATAGATATAACAATGATTGTTTTATTTTTACTTTTATTTCTTTTTTTAAACTTCTATAAAGTTTGATACAAAAGTTAAAAATGTAATTTCAGAATTAAAAACAAATGAAAAACCTCATACATAATCATAAATGTGTAAATACTTTATAAAAAGAAACAAAATTTTATTGTTTTTTTTTTAGAGTAGTGTGAAACTTTTATAACTTCGTAAACTTATACTTGTCTTAAATCAACGAACATTCAACTAACAATCTAAGTTCTTTATAAAAATTAAAAATAAATTTGAATATATTAAACTGAAAATACTAAATATATTGTTTTAATTGTTTAACTATGGTTAAATATCAAAAGTTTGATTTTAAACTGTTAAATAAGAGTTGTGATTTATTATTTTAAAAATATTATCTAGGTTATAAAACAAGTTGGATTTTATGAGATTAATCATGTGTTATGTTTCGTAGGATATTAAAAAGGCAAAATTAAAGTATAAATAATTATAGACAAAGTTCATAAAGTTTTTATGTAAATTATTCAAAAACTTGTCTTGGTGCAATTTTGACCCGTTTTCATTTTGATATTTTAAATATATTACAGTAGTAAAAAAATTAAGCTAAACTACAAAACCTAGTACGTTATACAACATAATTAAAAACTACTACGTACAGTTTTCAAATATACCACATAGTACTCAAGGACCACATATTACTCATGGATTACATTTTGATCACAACAAACAAAAGTTTATTCAGTATCCATACTTTAAATTCTGGTAACTTTGCATCTACATACTAATTTTTGCAACGAAAGTGGCTTGCTTCGTAACATGTTATTGTGAAATTGTTACCCGTCGAAAAATTGTCACTCATTGCAAAAATATCACTCACATAAAAAAGTGTCACCCGTTCAAAAGCGTCACTAATTGCAAAAATGTCATACATAAAAAGTGTCACCAAAGTAAAAGTATCACTCATAGCAAAAATGTCACTCATAAAAAAGCGTCACCAATGCAAAAGTGACAATCGTTGCAAAAATGTCTATCATAAAAAAGTGTCACCAATGCAAAAGTGACGATTTTTGCAAAAATGTCACTCATATAAAAGTGTCATCAATGCAAATGTGGTGATCGTTGCACATCAACTTTTTCTCTGCACAAGTATTTATTGTTTTAAAGACTGTTTACAAGTCTTTTCAAATTGACCAAGATATGCCGCAATTTAGAAAACTTTGAATAATCCATTCAACACTGGTTTATATTTATTAGTTTGCAATCAAATTTTACTGAGTGCGACGTGTGACGTCACAAAAAAGAAATTTAAAAATTTGACGTCATCACCAATGAACCGTGAACAAGAGAATATAGCGTATAAAGACTGCAAAAGTAAAGCATTATTTTATTAATAGAATTTGCTGGATATAGTCTGCAACCAGTTAATTTTTCAAAATTGATTACTGTATAAAATTTTATTTATCGAAACTTTTTTGCTTTCTATTAGGAAAATGACAGATAGACTGAAAAAAATCCACAGTATTTCTTTAATCACTTTAAATCAGCATAACATTTGTTAGAGGAAAGATTTAATTTTACAAACATAAAAAAGTGTAAAAGTATACTTACAAAAATAAAAATACAATTAATATAATTTCAGTGACCACGCTTAAGAGTATAGTCAAAACTTTTTAAGCAACATTTCGTTTTATTTGATCGAAAAAGGTTAGTCACTGAATAGTATAAAACCAGAAAATTTTGTTAATTCAATTAAATATTTTATCATTGTATAAAAAGACCTTTAACTTACCGAGCTACTCACTACTTTTTTTATTTTAACTCCTTTAAGCTGTAAAAAGCAACATTTTAAACAATAAAAAGTAAAGATATATATATCACGAAATAAATTAGAAATACTAAATTTAAAAAAATTGTTTGTTTGTTAACTTTAGTTATAAAAATGCGTACACTTTTTTTTCTGCAATATTTTTTTTTAGTTACAAAATGCGTCAAAGAAAAGTTTCTGACAGTTTATCGAACCCCTGATGGCTTGAGTTGTATACCATACAAATCGCTTTTGTTATAGATTTAAGAATTCATTATTCAAATCATAAACTGTCTAATTTTGAAGCTAAAAACAAACTAAAGTATATGTAATTCTAGACTTTTTGTTCTAGTTCTAAATGTTATATATATTAAGCTTAGGAAGTGTTGAAATTGTTTTTTATGTCTTATACATCTATTTATTATATTTCATATAATTACATTTGAAAGTTTAAAAAGCAAAAATGTTTTAATACTTTTTTTGAGGTAGGTTTGTATGAATAGCTATACTCTAAATTTATAATTTATTTTTTCTTGTTCAACAATATAATATTTTTATTCAACGTCCGATTCGTTTCAAAAAGTACAAAAATTTAAATCTTTAATAATAACGCTATTCATATTTCATTGAATATTTTTATTGAAATATCTGTTTTTTTAAATAAAAAAAGCTTTACAAAGTTTAGACGTCAAGTTTAAGTCATATTATTTGAAAAAAGTATTTATTTTATGGAAAATTTCACACATATACAAAAGTTTTTTTTTTAGAAAAGCAAATAACTACACTTAAAAAAAAAATTATTCGAAGAATTTTATATCTTGGAATTTTCTAGTTTTATAAAATTTTATTAAACTATCAAATTAATACATAGATTTAGTAAATAATTTACCATGCATTTTTAGCCTATATTTAAAAAAAAAAATTTAAGTCTATAAACGTTTCTGCGATAAAGAAATTTTTTATAGGTAACTATATAATTAAAATAATCTTCTGTAAAATTTTTGGTAGAATAACAAAAGTTTATAACGGAAAGTTTAAGCAAAAACCAGAAAGAATTTTGATTGGGAAAAAAATTTTGACATTCTGAACTTTTTAAGCATTAAAAAAAGTTATTTTCAACTTTAAGGTTAAAAAAATAAAAATAAAATTAAGGCTACCTAAATATATATTGACCTTAATCATAACTTTATTTATTTTTTCAAGATTTTATTAAAATTTCGGTCAAAAACCTCGTCAGTGCTTAAATAAAACGTCTAAAAAGAAATGTAGCACTCATGGAAAATAGTGCTTAAACAAAAACTAAGTTTTACTTTAAAAAGAAGCAAATTAAATTTTAATCTTAAGGTTGAATATATGATGAAAATTTCAATATTTTTAAATGTTTAAAATCATAGGGACCCCCTATCATGTGGTGTGGAGCAACATAAACTACCCTGCATGAAATTATTTCTCATACTTCAGCATTCCATTTTTGTTGAAATTTTAACAAAACTGCATTCTTTTAATTATTGAATAAAATAAAATTAAATGTAAATTACACCCTATTACGCCATCACGAGTCGACCCTAACATTTTTTATTTTTGTAGATTCGCAACTTTTTTGGGCTAGCTACGTCCTTGCACATGAACAATTAAGTAGTATTAAACCGAGCATTTAAGTTGTTATATTTATAAAATTTATCAATTCAGTTAAAAATTGCTTAAAAACAAAATGAGTAATCAGTTTACTGATATCAATATTTACATTTATCCAAAGGGGCAGTATTGTCCCATTGTATGGAATTTTAGCAAGTCGAGGGACAATAATAGAACTTGGATAAACTTAACATACGTAACAAAACTAACGTAAACCAGTTACTTTTTGGTTATTAGTAAAGTGTAAAAAAATTGGTCTGAAATACAATTGACATTAAGTTTCAATTTAAAGTGGTCTTTCTGAGGTTTGTCTACCAATCGCTGAATAGGGGAGTGATTATTTTTGGTTATCTTGAAAAACCCCGATTAACGGAGTTGTTAACTTTTACTGCAGTTATTTTAATAAAAGCTTTAGTTCAAACTTTTTTTACAAGTACATGTTAATTTTTTTTAGCTTTAAAAATGTTAGACTTTAGGAAAACACGAGCAAAAGTTCAAGTCAATCTCAGAAACTTTTATGATGTTTTCAGAAACTCATAAAGAAAATTTGACAGAAATAACAGAATTTATAAGATATTGTTTACAAAAGCGAAATATACTTTGACGAAATTATTAACAAAAAATTATTAAATCATTTTTTTTTATTTAAGACCTGAGTTCCTTTTATGAAGATCGGATAAAATATAATTAAAAGTTTCTTTTGCGAGCTACTATATACTTGTAAATTTTTTACTTAAATAAATAAACGACTACATTGGATTAAGTAGCTGTATCACTAAAAATAATTTTCGAGTTTTATTTACTTAAATAGAGAACAATTGTTAACTTTTTTATAAAAAATCTTGTATTTGCTTTTACTCGCAATGCATGCTAGGCGGCCCACAACTTGCCGAAAATTTATTTAATCGATCATTTTCTTTTTTTCGATTAAAGATCTTTTTTGGTCGAAAGTTAAATGATTTATTATCTGAAGTCGAAGAAACTGTTTTGCAGCATTCTACAGATCCCAGTGGCAATATTCGTGCAATTTAAAAGTGTTTTAAAAGTTAAAAATTTAAATCTGTGTGGTTTGATGAATTTCAATAAAATCAAATGGTTTCTTTTACTTAAACAAAGTCCTTACCACCAGTAGCCTTTCTTGTATAGCTTCTTTAGTTGACAGCTTAATTAGTATAGTTATTATAAAAAAACTGTTGCTTTGCTATTGCTTAAAAGTTTTTTTTATTTAAATTAAAGTCATACTAGTATATATAGTTTTAAAAGTTAGTAACGAAATTTCAGCTTTCTTATGTATCTAATTTTTATTAATATTAACTGTAATTTTAATTCAAACTTTTTTTTTTATGTAACTAATTTGTTTTTGAGCTTAAGTGAGATAAGTTTTCTATTAGGTTAATGGATCTTTTTATATTTCTTTTTGTTAAAATTTTGAAGAAATATATCAGTATTTGCCTAGCTTTACAATTAAACTGTATATTTTTGTTACTTATTAAGTATATTTTACGTTTTTTCATATATTTTGTGTTATTGTAAAAAAAACTTACCTGAAATAACACTTATTTTTCTATATTAAATTTTAATTTTATTAATATAAGTATTTTATTATAAAATATTCTTTTTACTACCTAGAAATAATTTTCTAGAACAGGGTTTCCCAAAGTGGGCCAAGTGATGACAGATACTCAGGTGGCCACGAGTAGTATAGGAATCAGAGAGAAGGGCCATGAGTTGAAAAAGGAGCCATAGGGGGGCCATAAGGTCTCAATATGAAACTTACTTTAGATATTCTTGAGTTGGTCTTTGGTGTTTTTTAATGGTAGTTTTTTGAGTAGTATTTTTGGAGAGGCCCATAGTTTTTCTAATTTATTTAAAGAGGGCGATTTGAAAAAAAGTTTGGGAAACCCTGTTCTAGACGCTAGCTATTCACATACACCTACCTTAATAAAAATTAAAAAAACAGATTTATTTAGTAAAATAACAGATTTTTCTATTAGAAATCTGCTAAGTAAACTTGTAAGACATAGAAACTAATCTTAATACTTTCCAAACTTAGTAAACTTAACTTTTTCTAAAAGCTTAAAGTTCAAAACTACATATACTAAAGTTTATTTTCAACTTAAAATAATACAAGGCTTATAATTTACTTTTTACTGTATAACAACATAATAATTATTCAAAGTTCAATTTGTTTCAAAAAGTGCTTAAATTTAAAGCGTCAATAATAAGGCTATTTATATTTCGCTGAATATTTTTATTAAAATATTTAGTTTTAGTACAATTAAAGCTTTACAAAGTTTATACGAGAAAGTCAAATCAGATTAATTCTAAAAGAATATTTGTTTTTTGCAAAATTTTACACACATGCATTAGTTTTTCTTTGTTTTATTTTCAGAAATAACTAATAATTACATTTTATACCTTGGAATTTTACAGTTATTTAAAATTAATTAAACTTTTAAATAAATACATAGGTTTACTTAATATATTGATACGCAGTTTTAGCCTATAAAACAAATAAAAAAATAACTAAAAAACATTTTTAGCTTATCTGCGATAAAGTTCCTCATTATAAATACCTTTTAATTGAATTAATGGTTATTAAAAAGTTTTGGAACATTAAAAATTGTATAAAGAAAAATTTAAAGAATATGAAAGAGCTTAAACAAAAATCAGCAAGAATATTTATCGGAAAAAAACTTTTGAAAATTTTACTATTTTGAACTTTTTAAGTTTTAAAAAGAATTAAAAAAATTATTAAAAACTTTTAGTTTATCTTTTTTTTTTTTTTGATAAAACTAAGGACTACCTAAATATATGTTTATTAAGCGTAAAATAAAAGCGCTCAAAGTATTTAGTCCTAGGACCTGGTGCACGAAAAAACCTTTCGGTTATCGAGCTGCACACCACGGATAACTTGTGAAGTCTTGTCCAGGACAATTGACCTTAATTATATTCATTTTGAAAGTGTTATTTTGAAATACTTCTCTTTCATTTTTATTTATCCGTTGATTTTAAAAATAATAAAAACATATTTTTCAATTTGCATTTTTTATTTTGAATTAAAAGTTCATGTAAAAAATTTATTTATATTTTTAATTTAAAAAATTTTCCAAGTAAGTTATCTATTATTTGTTTATTAAAGCAAGTTCTTTTCAGCCCAAAAAGCTCGCTAGCATTTCTAAGACTTTTTAATGTTTGTATATTTTCACAAAACAAAATAAAAATCTAATATTTTACCTACTTACTCCTTTTTTACTATTAAGTACTGTAATAACTTTATTAAATTTTGCTGTAGGGTAGGAAATGATTATAACATATCGTTTTAGTTTAAAATCATATTTTAATCTTTAAATCATTCTAGCTACTTTAGCGTAAAAAAAACAAATATTTTAGATACAGGTAATACTTTTACTTGTTGCAAAATAAAAGTTTTTTATCAATATAAAGGTAGATGTATAACTAGATTATTTAGTATAAAATATCAAAAGAAAAAAAAAGGGCAAACTATTAATTAATAGTTGTTTAGTATGATTTCGTTAACAAAGAATGCATATTAAATGTTTTACAACTTAAATTCAACAATAATAAAACAAAGGAGGTTGAAAGGGACTTATGACAGTTGAATCAAAAAGTTCAAATGAGCATATTAGTCTGACAAGAACATTTCAGTATTCATTAATGCATTAATTTCATTATTTATTGATTTCAGTATTCAAAACAATAGTGTATCGAAAGTGCATAAACAGGGCAAAAAACTAAAAATTTGTGAATTCAGTTACTTAAAAATCTTAATTAGTTTGTATATGTACAAATCGATCAAAAAACAATTAGAATTGATTTACTCAAGCATTCATTTAAATTTAAATATTTTAATACAAGTAACTAATATTTAGACTTTTATAGCCAAACTTTAAATAAATTCTAACTCCATTCTAAAAGGAATTTTACAAAAGTAATTAAAATAGTTTAAAAATAAAAACAGAAGCTTAAAAACTAAGCTTTTATTTTACTCTTAGTTAGTTCTGAAAAGAATTTTACCAAGGTGATTAAAGTAGTGTAGCTTAGAAACAAAGACAAGACAAACTTTAAACTTAAATACGTAGTAGGCATAAGCTAGATAATGATAGTTAAATTTATTAGAAAAATTTATTAGTCTACAAGTTTTATTTTATTGTTACAATTTTTTTAGTTTTAATTAACTGTGTTTAGTAGTATGCAATGAAAAGTATAAAGTTGGGTTTAAGTTAACTTTTAAAAAATTTTGATCGTTTAAAGTCTATAATATAAAAACTTTATACTTCAATATATTCTTATTTAGTCATAACAAACGCTTTATACTTTTTTTTTTTGTTTATCATTTGTTTAAACTGTTTTTGTTTAGTTTCAAGGTCCATGGTTATTTGCTATGGTTATTTGAATATTTGTTGTTTAATTATATTATGTAATTTTGAGTTTTCGACGCTAATAAGAATTTTTCAATACAATCACTATTTTGAAGGTTATTAAAATTAATTCAAAAAAATTAAACTCAGTGTTGAAATATCTGATCAGTCTTGTAGAAAAAGGTCTTCACTGTAGCATAATTGCTCTTTTCTATTTACAGAATCATTCCAGTTTAATATTTTAGGTATTCGGTATTAAGAACTCTTTATTTCTGGTAACCCTAGTTCGTACTACAATCAGTATAAACTTGTTAAGTAGACAAATATATACATTTTTGTTTCTAAAAAAAATTATAAGTAATTTATAAGTAACTCATGACAAGTGTATAGTGATAATATTTTGCTGTAACTACAATATTTTCCCCAGTAAACGTTTATCGTTGCAAGGGGTAGAGTTTGAGACTGATATTTTTTACCATAAAATATTCTTTTATTAGCAATATACACTTTAAAATTAACATTCAGAGTAAAATGTCTTTAAACAAAAACAAGCTTATTTAAGAAACTTAGTAAAACTTAATTAAAAAAGATCTAACAAGTATAAGTTTCGTTTGTTTTAAATACAAGACTAAAATAGTGAAACTAGTATTAAATCTACTCAAATAAAAATATTTTATTTCTAATATAAAATAAATATGTGTATGTGACAGATTTAATATTAAAAAAAATGGTGTGGTGAAACTTTTGTGTAGCATAAAAAAATTGTGTATATAAGAAACTATTTATCGTTTAAGAGTTGTTATAAAAACAACATAACAAATACGAAAAACTACAGTAAAAGGTAATAATTTTATCTATTTAATTTAGAAAGCTTTTTTTTTAAGCCAAAATTAACTTTTTACAAAAATACGACTAAATGATATTTTAATTTCATAATTTTTAATAGTTTAAAACGTCACAATACGAAGAACAAGTTTTAGGCTGTAATTAAGAACAATTTTATATCTATTTATTTTTTTTAGTTAGAATATGCTGAAAGTTTGTTTATAATTTTTTTTAGAAACAAAAATGTATATATTTTTCTACTAAACAAGTTATAATGGTAGTGTCCCTAAAAAGTTTTCCAACAAAAATATTCAAAACAACAATAAAGCAAATTTTTAGTAGCAATTATAATTTAAGGACAGTAAAGACTCAGTTCTTTTATTACTAAAATATATCTAGTTAAACGTTACAAGTCATCTAAGAATCATTACAAATGATAAAATTTTCAAACAAAATAATAATATAAGTTATAAAAAACTTTTAATGTTATTGAATTTTTTCAGAATTTTTTTTCAATTCTCTTGTATAGTTTTAAATATGTAATATTTTAAAGGTGATACAATTAATTAAATTAATTTAAAACTATAAAATCTAAAAATGTAAAATTGTAGGTTTTGCTTTTAATCTTAGAAAAAAAAGTTAAAATTTACAGTACATGAATATTTTTTGAAAACTGATCAAAGTTACTACTTGAATATATATGCATTTGTTTGAATATTTTAGTTAAGAATTTTTTCTTAGAGTTGGAAAATGATATAAATTTTATCTGTATTTTTTGTTTTGTTATTTTAAAACCATAAAAGAATATATAATAATATTAAGATAAGTATGCTAAATCTAGTTCACAGACTTGTAAAAATTGCGAGTTCTGAATACTGAATTTATACTTTATTGCTCTAACTTAAACTTCATTCTTCAGTAACTTTGTGGCGATATACTCATGGAAATTTAGCAATCGTAATTATCTAATACTTTAAAGTTAGAAAAAAAAAACTTCAGCTATTATATTAAAATGCCAGAAACAATTTTTTTGTGTGATTAGTCAACGTTTTTACCACTAACTAGAAAAGATGAAAATGATATGAAACTTATAAGTATACGTTTATAAAAATTATAATCGAATAGAAAATTTATTTTTTGATATTTATTCTTAAAGTATAAAAAAAGTACTTGCTTACTGATGTAAAAATACAACACAATGTAAGGGTTTTAATAGTATGTTATCGACAACTTTGTCTCTGCTATAGTAATTAATAAAAGACAGTTTTGTTTCTAACCATTTTAGCACACCTTACTAAGATTTTCTTATTGTGAGCTATTTTCTTTACAGAGATCCAACTTATCAGTATAACAAGCTATGGTCAAGGTTTGTATTTTCATTATTTGAATAATTAATCAGATTAAACTTTTGCATTGTCTATTTCTTTAATACAACTACTTTTTGAATAATAATTTCACTCAATTTTGTTTTTTTTTTTTGCCAGCTGTAGAAAGATAGCCCCTATTTTTTATTTCATTTTGAAAATATTTATAAATGTCATAAATACTATTCATTTGTATTAAGTTCCTTTTTAAATATTTTATTTCAGGATCAATTTTGAAAATAATTAACTAAATTTTATAAAGTTTCATTATTTGTACAAAGTCTTGAATTTACTGTGAATTGTTCTCTTGTGTTTTGAAAGTGTTTGTTACATAAAATAAAATATCTCCATTTGTGATTAGCCTTATAATTTATTTTGGTTGGTTAACACTTTATTTAAAACTTGACTGTACTTAATCTGACCAATTTATACTATGTAGCTTTGGAAACTACAAAGTGGTGAAAAACTTGAAAGCTTTGAAAATATATAAGCTCAGTTGCAACTAAAAACTTTGGTTGACACATATACATGAGTATTTTTATAAATTAAAAATTTAATTACATTGAATGTGTTTAGAAATAAGCACAAATACAACCTTTATATTTTTCTTAGTTTAGGTAGGTTAAAAAAATTGAAAATATATTAAATTATTGACCATCCTTTACTGTGTAGCCTGATGGTGCTTAAAAATCAAGTAAATAAAAATTTTAAAAATTAAGCTACAAATGATACTTTGTGGTTCACACATATACAAATAATTAAAAACTAATCCAAATTTTCTCTTATTTCAAATAAAAATAAATATATGTTACTAATATTGCCAAGTTAGCAATATAAATATCTGAGAAGGTTATCCAATGTTTCTTGTAAAATTTGTAAATAATGTTTTAGCTAATGATAAAGTTATGTAGTCAGGGTGTTGACTTATTTGACTTTGTTTTTTAGTTTATGGTATTTGTCATTGTAATACAATATGGTAAATTTGGTTTTACATCAATACCTTATAAAGTTTAATTTTATATTGGAAAATACAAGCTATGGGTAATTTTAAAAAATGGGTATAGTTGATGAAAGTCAAATTTTTTTTTTAAAGAATCAATTACATTCAAAGTCAGACCAGCAAATTTGTATATCTAGAATAATAATTAAATACCATGCTTAGTTCAGATTTAAACATAATATATTAAATTATTTTTTTTTAATTAATTTCTTCATTTCAGCTAAAGATCCAATTTTAATTATAACTCTAATTTAGATCTTAAATAAATTTAATAAAACATTTTTTCATATCTTTGACTTGAGAAATAGTAATTACCATTCATTATGGTTAAGGTAAGTATTTATTCTTTAATCTGAGGTTTTTTTTCATATAATATTATAGTTATACATTGGCCAAAGAATACTAATTGTATTTTAATTTTTAATAATGCCCTAGGTTTATTTGGGTTTTTAATTCATTTATTGGGTATGGGTTTGTTATTACTCAACAACAATTCAAAACTTTTCCTTATGATATGGGTTTAGATTCGAGCATACTTGGGTTTTTAAATAAATTAAATAATTATGGATAAATAATTATTTCCAAATCATAGACTTTGGATTTTACATAAATAAAAAATTTAACACTTTTAATGTGTACATGAGTAATTTTTTTATACTCACCTTTAATCCATTATAATAGTATTTTTTGTTTGTCTGACTAAAGTTAATACTTTATAGTTATTGACATTCTTGTTATTATTACTTTTTGTACATAAGTTTAACCCATATGTATTTGAAAAAAAAAATTTATAAAATGCCCACATGCAGTTATAAACAGCCACTTTAGTTCTCAATAACATTGTGAGTTGGTAGCTTCTGCAAAATCAAAGTTCATGATAAACAGTGGTTTGCAATTGTATGTACTGCTAATCATTACAATCATGGAAACATTTTAGATAACCTCCAACAAATAACCCTTTTTCTTGGTAAATTTAAGCTTTTTAGTTTAAAGTTATTGTTGTGTTAAAAACAATATTAATGTTACTTTTATAATGTTCCTTTTGTCTATAACAAATATTAATTTTGTCATATCTTTTATAATATTGTTTTAAAAGATATAATAGTTTTATTGTCAAATGTGTTGAATAATGATAAACCTTATACTTCAATATATGATATTTTATAGTATCATATTAATTCACTTGAAATCTAAATTGGCTATTTAACACTAAAGATATGAAAGAACCCATTCTGTACAAATTAATTCAAGTAACTAAAAGATGTTTTTTATTGCAGTTAAACATCTCTTACCCTGCCATGGGTACCCAAAAGTTGGTGGAAATCCACGACGAGAACAAATGGAAGCCATTCTTCAACAAACGCATGTCCCAGGAAGTTGATGGATCATGCCTTGGAGAGGAATTCAAGGTACATTATAACAAAAATTGAATTTTAAGCATTTATTGGCAATATGAGAATAATGCATTAAAAATTTCAATATTTACATTTAATAAAAATTTTGATGAATAATTGATATACAAAACAGCATATTTACCATAAGGCAGATAATATCAATTTTAGACATAAAAAACAAGGATATATAAATTTTAATTTATATATTTATTTATTAATGTTTATCAACTGTAGGCAACAAGGTACAATTATTCCACAACAATTTTGAGTTGTCACATTCTTTGCTTAATAATAAAAAAAAATGTTTTGTCAATAAAAATGCTTCTTCAAAATTATAAAATAATAATAAGTTATTAACATGCAGTTATAAACAGCCACTTTAGTTCTCAATAACATTGTGTGTTGGTAGCTTCTGCAAAATCAAAGTTCATGATAAACAGTGGTTTGCAGTTGTATGTACTTTAAATCATTACAATCATGAAGATATACTTAATTCTATCAACATAAATCTTATCTGTAATGTGTATATTAAATTAAAATCTTATGATTATCAAATGTATTTATTTATTTTAAAAGACAGGAAATTAAAATTAATCCAATTACCAAAATAATATTTATGTCAGCTACTAAATCATCAACTTAAAACTTATAAACCAAGAAAATAAATAATTTTTAAATTGCTGCCATGTTTTTCCTGAAATATTGAAAATAAAGTGGATATAATTTTTTAAAATTCTGATTATCAATATCTATTCAGGGATACATCTTCCGTATCTGTGGTGGAAACGACAAGCAAGGTTTCCCCATGAAGCAGGGAGTCCTCACCACTGGACGTGTGCGTCTCCTTCTCAGCAAGGTGGGCAAAAATAAATAATAGTGATTTATTATTAGACATTTTCTATTGCAGCAAAATCTGTAATAATCAACCTAAACAAAAATTTCAACTATTTTAATTTCTTAGATTAGAATAATTATTTAAATAACACATTAAATGATTTAAATTTACATTTATTTCTAAAAAAAGTATTGCATTTCAAGTTACAAGTTTTTGACAAATGAAGTGAATGATAAGTATTAAATTTATACTAAATTCTATTAAAAAATGTTAAATGAAAGTTTTTAACAATCATTTAAAATTCTCAATGCACATCATTTCAACCATATCTAAAATATATTGAAATGACTATACTAAATATAGTTATAAATATTATATTTAAGACTAATATGCACCATTTTGCCTCCAATCTTGCTTATTTCATGCTTGTTTGGACTTCCAACTTATGGTGCTAAATCAAACCAATGGTTAATTACCAAATGTTGCCTGTGCAAGTGTCCCATGTGTTTTACATGTCTTGTGCGTTTCAATGCAACATTTGGCAGTCACCTGTGGACATTTATTTATTAAATTAATTGAGATGTTGTTTTTTTTTATTGTGGTTACTTTATTTCACCAAGATATTTTCCGAAACATGTTTATTTTGTTATTCCTACCATTTTTTTAAATTTGAACTGTTTGACAAGGTGAAAAATATCTGATCAAAATAACTTTTAAATGCTCCTTTTTTATTATAATTTTTTATTAAATAACCTCAATACCCAGGTTAATGCTGACATATATAATAAAAGTGGTATTAATTAAGTATACATTTTGGCACTTTGTTGATATATATAATAACGCATACTTAAATTTATAAATATTACAGGGACACTCATGCTACAGGAGCCGCAGGGCCGGTGAGCGCAAACGTAAATCCGTCCACGGTTGCATTGTTGACGGAAGCTTGTCCGTTCTCAATCTTGCTGTTGTCAAGAAGGGTTAGTAATTTTAGGTAGTATTTAATAACCTAGTTGTTGATGGGTGTTGTTAGCTGCAAAATTACTTGGGTTGAATAAATTTTACACTAGCAATTTTCTTACTCTTAAAGATTAATTTATAAGTCACTAGTTCACATTTTTATCTTTCTTAGTTCATTTTTACTACAAAGAATAATATCAACAGTCAATTATTTCAATACCTATTTGTTTTAAATAGGCCTATGCATTTAATTTTTTTACCCAACATTCTGAGTTAGCATGGTATCATTTGATATTTGTTTATCAGTTTTGTAGATACCATGTGTTATAGTGTTGGAAAATCAAATATCTTCTAACCATTTCAAGTTTTTTGGAATAAATGAAGATTTGTTGTGCTGAGAGTTGACATCTTTTAGTATAAAGAAGAATGTCTTAGTTGTGCAACATACATTTAATTATTGAGTTCTTAAAATACTCTGCTCTAAAAATTAAAAAAAGTTCAACTGCACATTTTGATTGTAAACATTTATACATTCTTGATTTCTGAATGCTATTGCATTACTAAAGCTTAGATTGTTTAGTTTTTAAAGTTTATTAGGCTAGTGTCATTTAATTTGTTTATTTATAACTCTAGCATATGAAAGTATAACTATTTACTTTTTTTTTTGATGTCAATTCTTTTAGACATAAAAACAAATATTTCAGTTTTGGTTTGTTTTCTACTCAGAAAATGAATTAATTTCAAACAAATTAATCCATCAATTTTCAGGAGAAGGCGAGATCCCCGGATTGACCGACAAGTGCATCCCTAAGCGCCTCGGACCCAAGAGGGCTTCCAACATCAGGAAGTTGTTCAACCTTTCTTCCACCGATGACGTCAGGAAGTACGTTGTCCGTCACGACAAGACTGTTAAGGATGGTTAGTATGAATTAGTATATATATATTATCGTATGTCAATAAATGCACTTGTTTTCTATATTAATTCAATTAAAAATGGGTAAGGGCATGTACCAATTTATTATTAAACTTGAATGTCTCTAAAGTATACTCTTTGAGTTGATTAATATTAGAAAAAAAGTGTATCTTTTGACTAGGATTTGTTACTAAAATGCTCAAATGATGGAAAATATACCTCTCTTAAGTGTTTTACTGTGAGGACTCGTAGGTTAGATAGTATCTGATGTTGCAATAATGACATTTCAAATGACCTTTTTGGCATAAAATATCTGATTTTAATAATTGTTTTTCACACACAGGTAAGATCAGGTCTGTCGCCCCCAAGATCCAGCGTTTGATCACCCCAGGAGTGATCCAACGCAAGAGGTACAGGGCCGCACAGAAGAAGAAGCGCATGGAGAAGGCCAAGAACGAAGAGCAGGAATACAAGAAGCTCCTCGCCTCCAGGGCCAAGGTAAAATTAAATAATTTAATAAAAAAATGAAAAATCCTCAAGCTTATTAAATGGCTTTTTTTAATGCAAAGGTTTTCATTAAAAAACAAAGGTAATCTTTGCCGCTGATTTTAAATTAACAGAGCTTCTTTTAATTAAAATTGTTTCAACAAGCTTGTCTATTTAACCATGTTTGAATTAAATTTAAACGTTTTAAAACCCAGAAAACATGTTTATGAACTTTTATTACCCAACATTCTGAGTTAGCATTGTATCATTTGATATTTGTTTATCAGTATTGTAGATACCATGTGTTTTAGTGTTGGAAAATTAACTGTCTTCTAACTATTTCAAGTTTTTTGGAATAAATGAAGATTTGTTGTGCTGAGAGTTGACATCTTTTAATATATAGAAGAATGTCTTAGTTGTGCAACATACATTCTATTATAAAATTATAACTTAATTTTTAAACTTTTAAAAGTGGTGCATAAGAATTTGAAAACAAATTTAAAAGCAATTAATAAAACGTTTAACATTTTGTTCATGCAAATTATTGAACTGCAAATATACTAAAAAAATATTCAAGTTGCCCCCACTTTGAAAAAACACTTAAAATGACGTCACAATATAACTCCTAATATTAATTTTCAGGAACAAAAAGCAGCTCGCGCTGAGGCACACAAGAAGAGAAGGCTTTCCTCCTCCAAGGGACAGTCCGTCTCCTCTTCCGCTTAAAACATAATTATTTCAATAATTAGATCAATAAACATTAGTGCGAAATAAACGTGTAGTCTCTGTTATGAATTCTTTTTCTTCCATAGATAATAGATTATATTAATAGGCCTAAATGTTTTTTATTTTGTAAGGTTCTTGAGAATGTTTTTGTAACTTTTTAAACTAGGTCTAATAGAATATATAAAGCAGAAATAAACTCTTAGTTTCTTTTTTGTACTCATTACATTAAGTTATATATTTCTAAGGTTTTATTTATGATAAGTTCATTGTTTAAGGTACTTATGTATGATTTCTCCCTAAAAGAGAGCATTTTATAATAAAGTAAAAATTAAAGTGAAAATCAATGCTAAACGTTAAGTTAATACTGAATGTGCTAAAAGGTGATAATAAAATCTATTTTCAAGTCTTTTCAACTTGAGACTGATTATAATTTTTTAATATATTTATCAATTGTTAAAGTTTGTTTCCATTGTATGTTATTTCCTACCATTTATCCATGTATATCAGATAAATATATATAATTATGGCTTGTGCGATTTTTATAGGACTGACTGAAACTCTTTCTAGGTAAAAATAATGGATAGTAGAACAGTATAATTATTTATTAAATTTAAATGAGATCTTGTTAAATTAAATGTAAGCTAAAAGAGTAATCTACTTAGTTAGTAAAAATAATTACTACAACAATTATGCCGATATGAAAAATTCTGTTACATAACCTAGATGCCTGGGTTTCTATATGTAGGGAGACAAGCGCAGAGTTTATCAAACCTTGTGGTAACCTAGGTCCTGATATGTATGATACTATTCTGTGCTAATTATTTGAATTTGCTATATTAACCTAGTTTGGAGACGGTCCCCTCTGAAGCAATGATTGTCATATGTAAAAAATCTGTCCACTTAATCTTCAAGACTCCTGAACGTCAGATGTGGGTTTTGAATTTTTCTTGCACCCTAAATCAGATTTGAAGCACATTTTAATAAACATCGTTTTAGAGTTGTATTAGAGTTCTTTATAACCAAGTTTTCATTTTATGTTTCTGGTTCTCACAAATTTCTCAAAGCTCCCTATGATATGTAAAATGAATTTTGACACGACAATTCAACAGATCACAGCTTCCTTATTACATAAACTAGGCTATTCGTAACCTGAAAACAAACTTTTAAGTAACCAGCCAATTGAATTAACAAATTTAAGTAGAACAACTAAACCCGAATCAGTTTGCGAGATATTTTTCAGCTTAAAACATGAAAAGATTCAAGAAAAGATTTTGTAGTCAGAAAAAATTAGTTAGGTTCTAATATGTAATGTAAAATTATCAATATTTGGTCTAAGTTTCTACTGAGAGAATCATTACTACAAACATTTCATAAAAACTGGCCTGATCTTATGTTACTGATCTTATGTAAAAGAATGATTCCTGAATTGAAATAACAAGCCCTTTAGGCCGGTCCAATTTTAGATTTTATTATGTCATGGGAGCAAAATGAATGAGTAAATCATTGAGAAATAGGCCACTAAAAATAAAAAATGTCTTTTTAAGTAAAAGCAGCAAGAGTTTTTTTATTTATAAATTTCTTTACCCACTAAGAATTCCAAAAACTGGCCCGCCAAAAACCATAACAAATCTGTTGAGTCATTTGTAAAAGTGTCACAATAACTGTTCTTTTTTTTGGTTTTGGTTTTCCAAAAGCTATAAATAGCGTAATGAATTTACTTGCAACAACTTACTTGAGTTTGTATTTAGATGCGGTAATGAATTTAATAATGAAGCAGTTTTTTAATAAACTGTCGCTAATTATCCTAGTATGGTAACAGTATGTATTATTACTGTTAAAAATCAGTTTAGTTGCTTAAGAAATATGCTAGTTTAATGAAGATCAAAAAACAGGTCTGTATATTGTGGATTAATTTCAAGGGACTGTGTTTTAGGACGAGTACTAACTGGCCTATATCGCTTACTTTTTTCTCATGATTTTACAGTTTCTGAAAGGTACATTTCTTTAAGCTGACGTTTTATAAGTCTCAAAAAGCATGTTTTAAACTAGGAATTTAAATCCTTCATATCCACAAATTCGTACTTGCTAAGTTTGCTCAACTTTAGTCATACTTTACTCGGTAATCTGGCTAAATAGTATAATATTTCGACATGATGTAAAAAAGTCGTTTGTATATTTCTTTGAGCTTATTATATGTTAGTTACGCCCAGATGATAATATTTTAGCTCATGTGCTGTTGAAAAATGACAAAACAAAAGTTTTCAGATTAAAATATGGTTAGTTTAAACTAAAAAAAGCTTAAGGTAGCTTTGAATTTTATAACTAACTTTAATGTTAAATATTTCCGAAACTAATGCTTAAGCGGTACTTTTTAAAATTTATTCGTTCGTTATTAGCAAAGACGTTGAATCTTTTTGCTGAGAAGTTAAATAAAGAATACAATTAGTGCTGTTTACAAAGGTGGAAAAATAGTAATGTTTCCTGCACACCTTCTAATGTTAATTTTTTTTTTTTGCACCCTGAAACAGAACCATCTGATGTTGCAAGGTTGAGTTTGTTTTCAAGCAAAGAGTATTTTCTGTCTCATTATACCAGAGTTTCTCAAAGTAGGCCATGACAGATACTCAGGGAGCCATGAGCAGCAAAAGAGCCAAATGGAATTAATGAGCAGCAAAAGAGCCAAATGGAATTAATGAGCAGCAAAGGAGCCAAATGGAATTAATGAGCAGTAAGAAGCCACAGGGGGCCATGAGGTCATAACAATTTGAAACTTACACTAGATGTTCTGGAGTTGCAGATGAAGTGCAGCTTTTAACGATAGTTTTTTAGTAAACTTATTGAAGGGTAATCTGTCTATTTATACTAATCGTAAAAAAAGAATACTTTTTTACCACATTATGAATAAAACATTCTTGAGGAAACACATAAGTTAGTTAATTTTTGTTTAATTTTTATTTTTTTCTTTCATTGAATTGGTTGTTTTATTTCTTAAAATTTAAAATACATATTTAAAGGAAGTTTAATTTCTTAGCTCGTATAAAATTGTTGAAAACATGTGTTGTGCGACTCGATAACCCAAAGGTTTTTTCGTACACCAGGTCCTTATACCAAAGTTTTTGAGCGCTTTTTTTTATCGTTTATAAATAATATATACAAGTTTTTGTACTGACTCCGGTTTTCGGTAAATGCAGTTTTTATTTTATTGAAAGTATCCTTGACCTTAAATTGTAGTTTTTGTGAGACACAGTTCCTGAAATATGATTTTTCAAGTAAATACAAAAAAATGTGCATTCAGTATTGAAAGCTATTTGTTTTTAAAATTCTGGTATTATTATCGATTATTGAACGAAAAAAAAACAACCCTCAAGTTGTTTCGTCCTAGGACCAATTGCAAGAAAAACCTTTCGGTTATCGAGTCTTGCACCTTTTTAATTCTTGTCCAGGACTTCTGCTTTCTAGTAAAATAGCATTGTTTTAAGAGTTTTACTTTCTGTCAACTAGCAACTACTCAAGACTTTGATAAAATAATTTTAAGTCAGCTTAAGTCACTAAAAGTTTAATAAATAGTTAATTTTGTTTTAGTGTAGTCGGTATGAAAAAAAAAACTTTGAAAACTCGTAGCGACCATCTTTATACAAGTGAAGAGTAGTAGGAAAGTGTCTTTGAAAATACAAAAACAATTTGTTTTATTGATATTGGAAGAAAATACATTGGTATTTTTAAAAATTGGAAATTTTTGGAACTATTGATATTGGAAGACAATCAATGCTATTATACTAAAGTAAATTTTAATGTTGTTAATTGGTGTTTTGTTTTAAAACTTCGTTCTTGTATGCTAAAAGATTCAATTTGCATTGAATTAAGATATGTATCACTGCTTCAAAAAAGACATAAAGCAAACTTGCACTATATTCGTTTAAAAAACAAACTTTTTTAAAACACTATAGTTTTGTTTGTGTTTATGTATTTAGTTTTGAAATTTACAATAACTAATCAAAAAAAACTTAAAAAATTAAATTTCTATCGCTAGAAATCTTATTTTACTCATCACAAAATAAATACCATTAAAATTAAACTTTAAATAGGCTCTTTTTCATCATTAACTATATATTATTTATTGCTAGTGCAAAAATTGAGTTTATGAAGTTTCATTGAGCTGATAGAACTTACAGTACTAGTAATCTTATATTTAATAAACTTAAATTTAATTGTAAATTGTAGTAAAAGTTATACACTTGCCTTCTAAACCTTCTTTTTACTGAAATTGTAGTCAAAATTTCTATATATAACTACATCAGGTACAATTTTTTTTTTCTTAAAAAACTTTAATTAGAATTGCTAAGGAATAAAAAAACATTAGTATAAAGTTTTTCATAAAAGCTGATCATAGCAAAAAGATAAAAAAAGCTTGGTTCTATTCTCCACAGTTTTGACTCCTACTCTATTTTAACACTAAACTAATATTTGATTACAATGTATATATCTTTTCAAGAAAGTTTTTAAAATATTTTAAACACTCTTGTCGTACTATATTAAAAAGTTAACCTAAAAACAAAAAACTTTTTCAGCCAACGAATTGAATTGAATTGCAGTCTTATATAGAAATTTTATAACAAGTTCTTACTATACATCTTACTAAACAAATTTTCTAAAGAAAGCAGGTTTTTTAGGGTCGGTGAAAAGTTTAATTTAAAGTAGTAGTCGTCAAAGTGTGCACAAAGTTTATTTAAGTGTGCACGAAACCTATTTTAGTCTGCTATGAAAAATAATCCGAAAATAAAAAATTTAGACTCGATATACTGGAGTTTTGGGTAAAAAGCAAAAAGAAAAAGGTCTTAGGCTTTTTTAAAGGTAGTTTTGAAACTTATACTAGACATAAGAAAAATATTTCAAGAAATTTAGGAAGCCATAAGCTGTTAAGAGGGGGCCACAAGGCAATAATTTGAAACTTACACTGGATTTTCTGGAGTTGTGATGAAGAGCAAAAAAACAGTGTTAGGTGTTTTTAATGGTTGTTTTGAAACTTACACTAGATATTCTGGAGTTGATGTTGAAGAGCAAAAAAAAAAGGTGTTAGGTGTTTTTAATGGTAGTTTTGAAACTTACACTTGATATTCTGGAGTTGATGTTGAAGAGCAAAAAAAAAAAAGGTGTTAGGTGTTTTTAATGGTAGTTTTGAAACTTACACTAGATATTCTGGAGTTGATGTTGAAGAGCAAAAAAAAAAAAAGGTGTTAGGTGTTTTTAATGGTAGTTTTGAAACTTACACTAGATATTCTGGAGTTGATGTTGAAGAGCAAAAAAAAAAAAGGTGTTAGGTGTTTTTAATGGTAGTTTTGAAACTTACACTAGATATTCTGGAGTTGATGTTGAAGAGCAAAAAAAAGGTCAAATGTGTTTTTTATGGTAGTTTTTTTAGCAATCTTGTCGAAGAGACCATATTTTTTTATTTCTTTAAAGAAGGCATTATTAAAAAATTTGGATACCCTGCAATAGACATTATGAGAAAGTTGTACATTGGGGTGCACATATTTTGTTTAGCTTGACGACCACTCATCTAAAGCATAACATCAGCATAATGTATTCAAGCTGTTGCTCAGAGAAACGATTGTTAGATTTTCAACTAAATATAAGGAGGGAAATTGATTAACGTTCTATCTATTTACTGATCTTATGTTCATTTAGTTTGGTTCTACAACACTTTTTATAGTGGTAAAATGTCAAGCCTTGTATTGCTGTAGTGTTTTTACCACAGCAATACTATGTTTATTTAATTTAAAAAAGTATTTTTATTGTTTGGAAGTACTCTTTTATCAATTATAGTGTTACTAGACCTAATAAATAATTCAGAAAAAAGTGCTAGAGAAGACGAGCATTTTTGCTTAAACATGTTGAAAATTAAGATGCTTGCAGGAAAATTATTAAGTTATATAAAAAGAACCAAAAAAGGCAATTGATTATAATTTTGTTCTTAGACTTGTATAATTTTTTTTATAATTACAGGTAAAAAAAAGTTTGTTGTACTTTTAAATCACACTTGCATAACTAAAATCTATAAAATTTTTGTTTAAGTTAATAAAACTTTAGGTTGTAAATTTGACTCAAATTAACGTTTAAGCTGATGTAAATTACCTTTGTAAATTAAGCTTTTTCATAAGTAAAAACTCCCATTAGATCTTTAGTTAATATTTTTTCTAAAACCATTGTCATATAGATTTTAAACAATCGGCCTAAACTTGTTTGGTTTATTATAAGAAACGAAGAAGTGCAAAGTAATACTCTCAGCACAAAAACAAGGATATTTTCAAAACTAAAAACATTTAATTGTATTTAAAAATATGAGTACTACAACTAAAAACAATTCATTTGTTTCTGTGTCAATATGTGGATTATTTATAGGCTTATTAAAATTTACTTTTGTAGCAGTTTTTAGCAGTCTATTTACAAAATAAAGTTACTGTTTTTGTCATTACTGATATTTACTGAAGATTCTTTATCATAAATCGTTCTTATCAATTTTTTATCTACTTTAGTTGGCTCTCTGTTTGAAAATCTGCAAACAACAAGAATTTACAAAAGTCTCGTTGTAAAGTAGTACAAAAAAGTTTTTAAAGTTTGATTTTTGAGCATCTATAAACATAAATTATTAAAATTTCACAATTTAACTGTTTGTTGGCAGCCTTCTACAAGGATTTACTGTAAAAGTTCTTCGCGGACCATTATGTTATTCAAAAGGTTTATTTTAAAATAAAAAAATACACTTATAAGAGAACTGGTATGCTGCAATAGACATATAGTAGGCTGAAGTATACTCACAAACAATAGACAGCATATTTGTAAAACTTTATTTCAAAAATCTTAAACTTGTTCTTTGTTGTTTTTGTAGCCAACACAAAAAGCACTTCGTAGGCCAGATACTTTGCTTATCGGGCCATATTTTGCTAATCTCGGACTTATTTTTAATATTGTTTATCATCATAGAAAAATAAATCATACTTAAGACACTTTTTTAGTTTCAACTTAAAAAAAAAGAAATAAAAATATGAGAGTTATTAAACTTGTTGCGCCCCAAAAAGCCAATACTTTATTATTGAAAAAAATTTGAATAAAATAATAAAGTTATTAATTAAAACTAGTTATAAAAGGCTTTGTTACTACTTTATCGAAATGTTTTAATATTGACAAAAATATACAATTCTGACATCTAAACGTTATACTTAATAAACATTTCTTGCCAGTTAAATACTTGCAGTAAAATATTACTTTCAACTAGTTGTAACAACAATTGACTGAAGTTAATGCAGTTAGCTTTAATACTTTTAAAAAGATGATAAATATTTAATTACTTTTATATATATTCTTCTGAGAACATGTCTACAAAGTTTTTATCTAAATGATTTTGTATTTTTCGTTTTGTAGTTTTTAAACATTTTAAACCTCATGAATTATGTAAAGGTCTTTTAACATTCATTTGGGCGTCTAAATTTTGAAAAATCTGATAAAAATTTAATTTTTTTGTTAAACACAGTAATCAAGTTACAATGGTTGTTAGTCTAAAATGCATACTTTAAAATAATGCTTCAACACAAATTTATTACTTCCCAAATTTTTGCTTCATAATGAAATATTTTGTTCTTAGTTGTTCAAAACTAGTGCTTTAAACATAAAGACTGATAAATAATTTTAAATAGTCGCTTTAAAACTATTTTCAGTACACTATTTTGGCAAAATAAATTGTTTTTTGTTTGTAAATTTTAAATAAAAGACTATAATAAAAAACCATCAAGCTAACATGAGAAAAGATAAATAGCAGTTTAATAACTTGGTATAAAATAATAGCTGACAAAAAACATAAACATTAGTTAGAATTTTTAGTTGCACAAATGCTACTAAATGAAAAAAAATTACAAAAAAAAATTAGAATGTTAAGTTTTTTTTCAGTTTTTTATCTAAAGAATAGCACAATGTTTTTATTAATTCAGTAGTAAAACTAAATACTGACAAGTTCAAGCATGTAGTTAAACAAAAAAAATCCAAAAAGGCTTTTAGTTATTTAGTGGAAGGGTTTTTTAGATGTAATACATAAAAAAAACTTTTAAATTAGATAATTAATTTCATGTAATAAAGAGTGTAGAAAATTAAATAAAATAATTTAAAAAGCTTTACCAACTATAAAAACGCTATATTTATCTATTGATTTTCTATATGATATGAAAAAGTTAAAAAAATAAACTAGTAAAAAGCATCTTATATCAATATTACACTCAAATTAAACTATATATTACTTTTATTATGTTTAGATTTACTGAAAACAATATTCAAAGATCTTTACTTCTAGAGAAGAGTTAATTTAGTATGTAAATATAGTAATTAAAAAATGTAAATACTGACAGGTCTTTGACCGAAATTCATTTTTTAATCAAATTCTTGAAAGAAAAAATTTGAAAAAATTATTCTAAAAGAACGATAAAAACCAATTAATAAAAAACCTTTTTATTTTTAGATTTCTTGAAAACAAAATACAAAGTGACCAGAAGTAAAATTCCAACAAGAAATCCGGCCCCTGTAGAAATCCCCAGTAAAATTGAACCCTCACTAGAACTATCTTGATTTGGGGGAATTTTTGTTGTATTGTGGGATAAAGCATCATTAGCAAACATTTTTTCAGTTGAAAGAGTTACTGTTGGAGTGTTAGTAGAATGACCGACGGTAGAAGAACTTCCAGATTTTGTTGGTTGGATTGTTGTTAAAAGAACATTTGTTGCAGAAAGACCAACTTCATCTTTCTTCATGCAAATGTAGTTTCCGTAAACATCATTGGTTTTTACCCGCAGTGAACGATCAAAAGGGTACAAAACTACTTTCGTTCTTTTTCTCCGCTTCTTTTTATTTTTATGATTTTCCTGATAAAAATTCACATGCCAAGGTGTGTGAGCTTCGTTTTTGTAATGCAAGTTTATCAAGTCTGAAACTTCTTTTTTCTCTTTGTCGATTGTAGCCAGCTTCATTCCAATGCTTCTGCAGTTTCTGAGAGCCTCTTTCAACGACACTTTGCGTCTCTGAGGCACGAAAAACTCGAAGTTTTCCATTTAAAAAAATACCCTGTTTAGAAACAAAATGTTTAAGTTTTTGAAATAGATAATTCACACTAAACTTTTTTTTAGGTTGATTGTTTTAAGTTAGTAACAGAAGTGTATACAATTTGTGTGAAAAACACATAACACTAAATAATTGATTATTGACTAATAATTTTGATATATCTTAGTAGTTATCAGTTTTTTTTTAATTATCATTTAAAACAAAGGTTCTCGAATATGTTAAAGCAAGTATGTTTAAAAGTAGTTTAAGTAGTTTAGTTAAAGTAGTTTAAAAGTTTTATTAGTAATATAAACTTTATAGCCTTTTACTCATAAGTAAAAATATAGATAAAAAAGAATAAAAAACCTGTAAACATTAATATTTGTAAAGGTCAAAAGAACCTTTATAAAATTTAGTTATAAATTAAAATTACAAAACTAAACTAAAGCATGCAAATATTAAAACCCAAAAAAGCATGCAAATATAAGTAAGTCCCAAAAATATTTTTTTGTATCATTTTTTCTGTGAGTTTGATAATTTGTAATAACATATTTATTTTTTGAATAGAAAAAATTGATATTAGCTGATAAAAAGCATTCTATCAAAACAGTAAAGTAACTTGTATTTATAAAAATAACAATTCTTAATTAGCAAAACGCTTTTCTTTTTTTGTACTTCATGAAAATAAGATTAAAAATTGTGTAAAGAGAAACCCGAAAAAGAAATTCCTAGTAATATAATGTTTCCATTCCAAGCAGAATTATTTTGAACTGGAAGAACTTTCGCTGTATTGTTGATTATTTGATCAATTTTACTTTGTTTGTCTTCCTTCATACAAATATAGTTTCCATAGGTTGTGTTGGCTTCAAGGCGTAGAGAGTAATCAAAAAGGTACAGAGAAACTTCTTCCGACTCCATAAGACCTTCAAGATCGTGCTTGAATAGTCTTGAGAGATTTTCCTCGCCCAAATCTTTGTAGATGCTTCCGTTGTTGTCGTTTGCGTTCAAATACCAAGTTTCAAATATCTTCTTATCGAAAAAGTCGTTTAGGAGTTATTCTATGACCTCAAAAAGCTGATCTTCTCTGTTTATGGTTGCTAATTTCATCCCTAGGCTTTTGCAATTTTTGCGATTCTGCCTTGCTGAGACTTTATGCTTGGGCATGAAGAAATTAAACTTCTCTATTTTAAAAAAAGATCCGGGTCAGAAAAGTATAAAATTTTTTAAAAATATAAACTAGAAACACAGTAATTTAGTTGTTCAAGAACAGTTTTAAGTTAGTTAAGATACAGGCAGTAGAGCATAAATAGTTATGTATATACGAAAAAACATTAAATGATTACTACTAAATGTTAATATAAATTCATTTGAATTATTTTACGTTTAGTTTACAACTTTTCTTTATTAAAAAAACTGGTTCAAGAAAGTTCAAAAACTTTGCACTTTGGTCAACTTAATTATATACCTTTATATTAATAAAATTGATAATATTATATTCTTTTGTAAAATTATCTGTGATAGTTTACTAAAAATAATAAAGAAGTATCAAAATTTCATTTGAAAATTAATTATAAAGTAGGTTACACGACAATTCAAACTCGGACAACTCAAATTCCGATAATTCCAATTCTTAAAAAAACATTTAAAAGACTATATTTCAAAAAGTAATATATATTAAAAAAAAAAAACATATGTAGATCTTATTAAAATCTACAAGTCACTTTTTCTGTTTTGCAATTTCTTGTATATTTTTAAAGATATTTTAAAATTACTAAAAATACCTATGTTTTTTACTTTATTTAAACCATATCTTAAAAAATAATTAATGTTTTGCAAAAAGAAAAAAATGGCTTGTTAATATTCACAGGACCTACATATGTATTTTTTATATTGGACAAATATACATTAATTTTTAAGTTAGGGTCAAATCAATTTTTATTTAAGAATTTGAATTGTCGGAATTTGAATTGTCCGAATTCGAATAGTCGTACACCCTATAAAGTACACACGTAAACTTAATAAATATTATTTCTATCAAGCTAATTTAAATTTCTGTGAACCATAAAACAATTTATATGTACTCATTAAAAAAACAACCATTTAAAGATTTTAACTAATATTTTAAAGGAATAAAGTTTTAAGATATTTTAGTTTACATTTAAATTTATCACAAATATATCTAAAACAAACTTAAACAAAATACCAAGTTGGTGCTTGCCAACTGATCAAGAAATTTGAGTGTTTTCTAACAAAAAAAAAAACAAAAACAACAAGTTATCTTCAGCTACTTTTTGCTTTACAACACAACTTTTGAAAAAAAAAAATTTTTTTTTAATCAAATTAAAATTTTATGGATAGATATAAACAAAAAGATAAATATGAACATATAGTTGTCAGCTTATAGTTTCAATTACTTTAAAAATTGTAAAAGTTTTTCCCAGTTATAAGATTATAATCACTTAAACTAACAAATAAACTTTTAAACAGTTTACTAAATTCTTTGTATACTGAATAAATAAAGTAGATAATTAGCTTAAATCAAATATTTCTTATTATAAACTATTTTATTGCCTTAAAGTTTAAGGCAATAAAATAGTTTATAATAAGAAATAGTTAAATTATGTTAATTCTATAAACTTATAATTAAATTTAATATCAAATTTAAGCTTAAACTTTATAAAGAGGTTAAAACTAATTAGTTAATCTTGAAATAATAAATTGAAAGTCAAAACGCTCTAATACAAAATAATTATCTAAAAAAAGTTAAAAAACTATTAATAAACATTTTTAAATTACAACTTATGCTGAAAAGGTTTTAATTGTGCCTTATAAATCGATGAAAAACAGTGTTATTTTTGATTTTTTCATATTGTAATCACAAACCAAAAAACATTTCGTTTAAATTGGGTTAAAAGTTTTATTTAAAATAAATTTGAATGGATTTAAGAAGTAAAACATCACTCGTATAAGTACAAGACCCATAAAAGGATACTAATAAAAAGATTTACCTCAATAATAAGTGACTACTGTTGCTTGTCACAGAAGAAAACTAAAGTGATAAAATTGAAAATAACTCTGAAGGGTCTTTTATGTCATAATTCCTTGGGTACGTTTATAGTTATACTAAAATAAATCTTTTCAAAATCTTACAAGGTCTATCTCTAATGGTTAGCTTTAAATGCTATACTTATTATGGTAGTTAAATTGCGAGTGTATTTTAATTGTTACGTCATAATAGTCAGTTATATATTTGAAAAAGCAATAAAGCTCAACCTTCACAGTCCTACATGGTCTAGTGGTTAGGATTCCTAGCTTTCACCCGGCGGCCCGGGTTCGATTCCCGGTGTAGGAATTTTTTGTTTATTTTTTTAGGAACTATGTACACGCTTGTTTCATTAATAACATTACTTAAATTTGTAATAGTATATCACTACCAAAACTTAAGATCCATACACATTTTTATTCTGTACAAAAATAAATTAAAAAAATTATTGGGAATTAAGAATAAATCTTTAAAATTTTTTAACCGTAATAAATTCTATAAGAAAGCTGTTAGCCTGATCAGTTTATGTTTTTAGTATTATAATAGTTTTAATAACTAAAATTTCAAAACTTCTATAAACACTTTCAATATTTTGCTTGTAACAAAAAAAAGATTAATAGCTTCTAAACATAATATTTAGTATAGATGCTTTGAAAGTCATCATTTTTATCAAACCAAATATCATAGAAATCACAACAGGCTTTCTTATTATTTTAATTACAGTTACTACATTTAGAAGTTAAAGTGTTACTAGTATTTAAGAAAATATTAATTCGAATATAAACATATATAATAAAGTTCTTTACCCAAAACTAGTTTTTTTTTGAAGTTTCAGTACTATTCAATTTAAACGAAACTTAAAAATCTTAAAAAGCGTGGAGACGCCGGGGATCGAACCCGGGGCCTCAAACATGCAAAGCTTGCGCTCTACCACTGAGCTACGTCCCCACTTGTAAGTGCTACGCTTGTACTTTTTATAAAGTTAAAAAAGGTTGATTTTTTCTCTTTGTAAGCATAAACATATGCATTTGTAAACTTGCTTAATTGCCATTGTTTTAATAGCTTTCATTAACTATACGATATACCTATTGTTAAAGTAAATGAAAATTGACGTTTTAAAACAAGAATCAAATTGAATAAACGAAAACTGTTTTCAGTATGCCCTCATTTTAGAAAATTAAGCTTATAACGTAAATTAGTTTAAGTTATCAAATTATTTATTTTTTCAATTAATTAGTGTATAATATTTGATTAGTTATTTCACGTAACTTTTGATTTCTGACTGCTTATTTATCTAATTATGATATATTTTATTTGTTTTTATTAATATATATATAGATGTTTTTTTATTTAGTATCTTTATAAATTCGTTATTAAATAAAACCATTTTATTTTATAAGTCAACTCCAAACACTACTATACATACAAAATCTTATTTATATCTAGTTAAACGTAGATACACGTTTATAAATTAAGTTTTAACAACATCGGTAAATTTTATCTGTATATATCTTGAATAAAGTTTATTTACAATTATCTTTAGTTAGTAGTATTTTAACTTTTTTGTTATTATATTTGTCCTTTATCTCGCATATCTAATTTACAAAATTGTATCGCTCAATAGTATTAAAAGGCTCAAATATTGTTGTATGATTGTAGTTGAAATTTATTGAGTATTTATTATTGGTTAATCGTTATAAGATTTTTTTTCTTAGAAAATATTAAGAAGAATTTTGTGGCTAAAAAAGAAAAAAAAAACTTTATTTATCAGTAATCCCATCATATTTAGCTATTAGCAATCTCTGAACAACAGTTTTTTTTCAAGTTGAATAACTTTATTACGACAATTAACGTAACTTCTTTTTTCTTTGACCCAGGATTGAACTAGGGATCTTCAGTCCGTCGCTCTCCCGACTGAGCTATCGTGCCGACAAAAACATTGAAGTGTTTATAAAGAAAATTGCTGCAATTCAACAGATAAGTAGTTTGTGTCAAGTTGGTTTTTCAGTACATGTAAGTTTTAAAAACATGGTATTATTTTAAGAATAACCAGCTAATTTTAAAGTACAAACTTTAGAACAGGGTGTTGGTTTTATGACTAGGCATTTAACTAAAAAAACATAGTCTTAATTTTTCTATTTTTTGAAATTTTAGAATAAAGTGCTTATTTTGAGCAAATAGAAATAATTTTTATATCAGGGTGTTAATTTAGATAACAAGATGTTAATTTTATGAACATAGTGTTATTTTAAAAGTATTTTATGTATACACGTTTTTACAATTCAAGCTGTAATCTTAGTAAATATTTCGAATAAGTTACAAAAGTATTATAATTTAAAAAAAACATAAACTAAGAAATACTGTAAACGAAGTTTGTTGTAAACTTTATCACAAACGAATTAATATATGTTTTGCTTAAAAAAAAACAAATACCTAATTTGTTATTGTTATAAGATAGTATATAAAGTATAGTTATTTGTTTTAACTAAAAAAGATTGCTCAATTTACTGAAATGTAAAGAACTTACTTAAATAAAGATAGTGAAAAATTTCTAGGCAAAAAAAAAGATTTTGTAATTAACATTGAATGTGTAGGTTACTTAGGATAGTTGTATGGTTATAATGTACTTTAGACCAAACCATAAACCATCCACTATAATAAACCATAATAAATAAAGAATGATATCAACCGAACTAATATTGATATTAAATAATACTTAGAGCTACTTTATATAAAACTAGGCATGAAATGAATGAATATAGTTTATATAGAAGAACAATTGCAAATACTAACAAATATATAAAAAAAACCTTTAGAAAATACTTCAGATGTGGTCAAAACTTTTACACAAGAATTAAATCTAACTGGAAAATACTCTAAGAATGTATAAATTTATATTAAATATATACTTAGAATATAAATAAAAATATTGCTTATAAGAAATAACACTCTTTAAAAAAGACTTTACAACAACAAATAATACAAGTGTATACATATTAGCAGCAGCAAGGTGGTATAGAACGAATTCCAACTGATGAGAGTTTATATACGACTGTAATATGGGAATGCAAATTTGCATCAATAAACTTATGACTGCTCTTTATTTTCTTCTTACCTAAACTCTATCAAAACTTCATCAGTAAAACACGTGACATTGCGAGGTTTCTACTAAAGGTTGGATAAACAAGTATACTATCTTAAAACTTTCCATTAAATTTAGACAGATATCAAATGCAGTTTGATACCCTGTTACACTTTAATACTATAAAAATAACTTTTGCTCCATTAAATACAAGTTTTTGTCAAATTTTTAACATTGATAAAATTTTATATTAGAATATTTAGCCATTATAAAACTGGTCAAACTGGAAAACTAAATAGTCATAAAGTTAGTAAGAATCATGTCTTTATAATTTTTTTAGATTTTATTCAATTTTATGAATTCCCTGACGTCTTCACTCGACCTGTTGATATTTTGCAAAGTTAATAACAGTTATTTTTTTTAGTTAGTTAAATTTAGTTTTAACAGTTACCTTGAAAATTTTAAAAATAATATAAAAATCAAAACAGTTTTTAATATCCTACCTCATTTGAAAAAAAAAAAAATTTAAAGAAAGTTATTAAAAGATTACTAACTATGATTAACTGTTTTAAAATACATAGTAAAATAACGTTTTTTATAATATAAGTGATTTAATGTTCATATTTTAATACCTGATTTTATCAAAAAAGGGAATAAGTTTTTCGAGACAATTATCTGATTTGTCTTCGTACCATGATCTTATCTGGACTCCATTTTCTATAGTTTATTATAAATGTAAAAATAGTAGACAATAGTTATTTACCATTATAACTTATTAAATCATATTAATTAATAGAGTTATTCGGGTTTAAAATGTTTTTGTGTGACATAAAGTAATTGAAAGTTTTAGATAAAATTTAGCTCGTTTAACTTTTTTTTCAAATGGTTTAAAAATTAGTTTGTATACTTAAAATTATATTAAGAAAGAAGTTACCTTTAAATTTTTTGTAAACGCCAGGTGTGTTGTCTAATATAACAATCTCTGAAAGGTCCTCGTGAACGAGTTTTAAATTTTTTGTAAAAATCAATTCGTTCATATTGAGCTTGCAATGCTGTAAATGTAATAATAACTATTATCAATGTTATTTTATCAAATTTTTGTTCGAATTAAACTATCCACATCGTGTTTTCGATAGATGTCAAACTTTATATATATTAACCGAAATTAAGATCTCAAGAAAGTAAGTTACTTTATTAGATTAAAGTTTGTACTTTATTTTAATAAATATGTCTTATTCGAAGACATTATATACAGTAAAACTATAAGCTTTTAAACAAAAAAAGTCTTAAAAAAAGTCATAACTTAATAACAAACATGTCTGTAAAATCTTCTTTTCAAAATTCCTCTTCCAGCATCTAGATAATCAGCTATTTGCTTCCCATAATTTTCAGACCCTGCTGTGTAGATTACCAGTTCGTACCATTTACTGACCTATGAAGAAAAATAAATAAAATAATAAAATATTTTAGTATAATAAAAACTGTTTATTAAAAGTGTAATTTACTAGTTGGTACCACTTGCTTACCTATGAAGAATACTAGTTACCTTAAAAGTAAACATTTAATATTGTGTTTATATAATTATTGTACGATTTTAATAAGATTCATACCAATCATATTTAGTTACATCTAAATGGGAACGGGTCAAATTTGCACCAGTTGTAATTTTGCACGGAGGGTCAATTTTGCACTAGAGTAAAAAAAAAAAGAAATATTAAAAAAAAAAAGAGTTACTGACTAAAAAAAGAGGGTAAGGGTCAGAGGTAACAGTGATAGTATAAATAAAAAATTAAATAGTAAAAATTATAACTAAGAAAAAAGAACAAAAAAAATAAATTTAAAAAAAAAAGTTGTAGAACGAAACTAAAGGTGAGAGGTAACAGTGATAGCAAAAAATAGACTAAGTGAAAAAAGAAAATAAAAGTTAATTAAAAAACTATAAAATAAAATAGAATAAAAAAATCAACCCTTGCAAAAGTATCTGCTCGTGCAAAAGTCTCTTCGTGCAATTTTGTGCACTCGTGCAATTTTGTACGCTCGTGCATATTTGACAGCTACTACATCTAAATATACTCTTTAAGCTTTGCCTTTAAGAATTTTTTCTAACGTTTCGTATAAAAAATTAAAACTACTTAGCTAAATGTCAAGTTTACAATTATTGTACAAGTATTTTGGTAAAATTTGTTTGTAATCGTAGTAAATTTAAACGATTAGTTTTATATAAATATTACTAACAGTGTCCAGGAACAAATCAACATTGGGCCTTTTGTAAACTCTGTATTCTTTTGCAATTCCATTACTTCTTATCTGATAAAAAAATTTGAACAAATCACTAAAAACTTAATAAGCTTAACTTACTTTAAAGTTTAAGTTTATTTGTATATTACTTTTTAATTTCAATAATTGACTTTTAAAATAGAAAAGCTATGCTGACAAATATTTATTTATTACAATGATTTAGATAAAAATATTTGAACTAATCAAAATAATTATTAAAATCAAATTTTAAATTTCAAATTCAAAACTTTTGTTGTTTTTGAAATGTAATCTGTTAAAAAAATATAAAAAACTAAAGACATTAAAACTAACATTGAAAACAAAGTCTGGGGGATTTTCAAATTCGGTGGTTTTGTATTTTTTCTCCTTACTTCTCTCACACCTTGAATGTATAAGTGTTTCGTCAAGATCTAAAACTAAAATCTTTCTCTTCGCCTCTTCAACTGATTTGGTTATTTTCTTGCTCCTTTTCTCAATATTTTTGTAAATAGTTGACATATTGTAAATTTCAAAAAACTTGTCTAAAGCCGCTGTAGGTTGGAAAAAATAAAAGAGTTTCAGATTTTTACAAATATTTTTCCTGACATCTTCATTTAGCTTTATCTTTGATAGCTTTATAAAACTAAAATTTGCACCGCCTTGAGCTGTTTTTGTTTTTTTAGAAACATGTTCAACTTTGCTGTCTTTTTGATGGTTTTCTGATAGTATATTGCCCATAACAATTTATGCTAAAAATATAAAATTTATGCTGGCTTAAAAAAAAACTTTTGTTGATATGCATTTTGTATCAAGTGTTATAAAATAAAATATTTGTTATCTTACACTAATAAAAAACATCATTATAGTAAATCTTTAATTAGTATACAAAAAAGTCTAATAATGTTAGTGTGATTAAATACATATGGTTTTATAAACCTTAAAATACATGCATTCTATTTTCCAGGTTATAAAAAAGTACAAAATGAACAAGTTCAATTTAACAAAGTTTTTACAAGTTACATAAATATTAGTGTTTACACTTAAAATAAATTGTATTTCTTTAAAACTAATAAAGAAAAATACTGTTTATTTTTATGATCTAAAGCAGGATTTCTTAACTTTTTTTTCAAAAGGTACCCTTTAAAGAAATAAAAAACTATGGCACCCTCCAACAAAAGTTCTCAAAAAACTACTTTTATAATGTTTAGGACTTTTTTTCTTCATCATCAACTCCATAATATCAAGTGTAAGTTTCAAGTTATGTCTTTGTGACTCACCCTTTTACGGCTTGTGGCCCCCTATTAATTTTTTTTGTAATATCTAGTATAAGTTTCAAATTATGACCTCATGACCCCCTTGTGGCCCCTATATTGCCTATAGCCCAAAGGTGCCACTTAGCCCAGTTTATGAAACCCTGATCTAAAGCTTGTCAAGAAATTCCTGAATATAATTCATCTGTGAACAATAAAGAGTATACTGTTTTACTGATCCATAAATCTTTGTATGACTGAAAAGTTATTATCTAAATTGTTTTTTAAAATTTATATACAAACATTAACTACCCTGTAAATTGATACTATATTAATATCTCAATCCAGTTATTTATCTTTAGGTGTTACTCATAACTTATTGAGCCTCATATTTAGCCTCATATTGAGCCTCATACTGATGCTTTTATATTTAGGTTTAGTTAAACAATAAAAATCAAATTAAGTTCCAGAATTGTACGTATAAATTTTCTAGTTATTTTCAATAAAGTATCTTTTAAACGTCATTATTATTATTTTTAAGAATGCTAAGGTTTTCAGATAAAACAAGATAATGCTTAACTTTATTACAAATTAAACACTATTAGGGTGAAATTTTATTAAGAAAACCAATAAGGTTGTTAATAAAATTTTCATATAGTTCTATCAAAAACTAATTCAAAACAAACTAGTTTATTTTTCTATGGTAACTGAAACAGTTGTTTTAAATACTATTAATACCCGAGTACAGTAGAACTTTGTAAAATAATTTGTTATACAAACTAGAATGTTTAGTATAAATAATTATATTTAAAGCTTCTTTTTTTAGAAAGAACATTAGTTTTTTGTTTTATCCTTGAAGAAAAACTCAAAATAACTACTATAAAAAAACTGAAGTTTAAAAACACTATTCACTTATAACAATCACAGTATTTTGAAAGTATTTACAGATAATAGTAAATTCCTTACTCTTTAAATAAGACTGAATAAATAAAAAAAATTATAGAATATGAAATAAATTATTCAAACTATTTTATTACTGGATTATTCATTTCATGTTACTAATGCCATCTAAAAATAAAAGAACATTAAATAACTAAATAAAACTAAAGTCAGAAAACACATTGGTTAGGTAGGCCGAAAACCTATGTTAGTTTGTTTAGTTAATCTTTAAAAATGTATTAAATCTAAACTTAATATAAAATAAAATTTTAATATAAATATACTTGCCATAATGCTTTGTATTGCTATACAAAATTACCTTTTAGTTTACTTAATTTGTAATTTAACTTTTAAAAGTTATAAAATAGGTCTTGATTAGAAACTATAAACTCAAGAAGGTTAGTATATAACTAAAATATATATTATAGTATAATAAATAATATATTATACTTAAAAGTTAGTCTGATCTGAAAAATGAACTAAAAAAAGTTGTGTCAGCAAATAAAAGAAGCTTTTTTTCATAATATCTTTAACTATTTTAAATTCATTTTTGTTTAATAATATTTTAAATATATTTAAGTAAGGTGGACTCGGGGTAAGGTTTTGACTTATAAAAATAAAAATAGATCTTTGAAAAAATTTGCTGACTCAGATTTTTTAATCTCAGACTGATCTTCAAGTATACTTTCCATTCAAAAGTAACATACGTTTCCACTAAAAAAAAATCCTGAACTATTTATAACTGATATAAATTACTTTAAAGTTGTTTAAAAAAGGAATCTAATTAGAGTCAGACTTAGTTTGTAACTTTAACAGTACTTTACTAATAGTAAAAATTAGTAGTTTAAGTAAAAACATATATACAGCAGTGTTTAATTTGGTTGTAAAAATATGCTTTAAAACGTGTATACTATATAGTTTTTAATAATGCTTTAAAACACTTCTTAGCGGGATACTGCATTAAACATTAGAAATTACTTTACTTCAAGGTAGACTATTAAATTATTATGATTTTTCCAAACACCAACCACTTAAATTTAAGCTTGGGTTTACAAAAAGTACACTTGGTCCACAAAAAATAAACTAGAATACAGCATTGTACAATTATGGGTTTTTAAAAGTTTTCTAATTAAGTTAGTGTTTAGTTTGAGAATTTCACATTACAGTAACCTCTCGCATCTCTACGCACTCGTGACGTTACGCACTCTCGTTTAGTTACGCATTTTAGAATTCTAAAAAATTCAAAAGCTATATATTTTACTTTTTTTTAATATTGCACAAAATAGGTTTATTGTATATTTTTTACTTAAAACATGTTTTTAATTGCTAACTCACCTCTCTATATATCTAAAGACTTTGTAAACTTATGTTCCTTGACTAATTAATAAACATTTAGTTATACCTTAGTATATAAGAAATTTTGTTAACAATAAGAGATTGAATAAAATTCTGAAAGAAATATGACTGTGTTATATAATGAAAGTATAAAGAAATAATGAGAGTCTTAAACACAAATAAATAATACAGCATTCTTGCCCTATATATGAATAAGCATATAAAAAAGAAATCTAATAAAACTTCCTAGTATATAGTAGCAGTGATACTTAATAAATTTGGAACTTACACTAAACACAAATTTCAATTGTTTTTTTTAGTACACATATTACTAATTTTCATTTGACATTTTTTAGTTTTAGTTCTTAATTTAAAACAAATGCTTAATTACAAATTGAGTTGCTAAGTAGAATAGAATATAAATGTTAAGTATCAAATAAGTCACATAAAGATAAAATCTAGTTATTATTAAAATAAATAAAAAATTCTACAAGTATTATTGTTATATATAAATTTAAATCATTTTTTTCTAATATATGTATAGTCTTATCTTTTCTCTTCATATTTATAAATAAAGTAAACAAGTTGTTAAAAGTGGGAAAGTCCCCAGTCTGCTTTTGACTAGAAGCAATATCAAAAAACAGACATTAAAGTAAGTATATTTGGTACCTCTCGTATCATTACAATCTCTCGTATCTTTACGAACTTTTTCTGTGGACACAATGTGAGTAAATAAGCGAGAGGTTACTGTATAGTTTTAATTCCAATATTTGTTGATTAATAAAAAAACAAAGTTATTGTTATACTAATTATTTACTTAACAAAACTTTTATTTACAGTTTTAATTTTTATTATATATTTTCGTAATAAGTACTCACAAGTAAAGTTTATAAACCTATTATAAATTAAAAAAAAAATCTTCTTAAATAAAAAAGTTACAATTAAAGTTATATCTAGCTCATATATATATATATAAAAGTTTTGTTATTAGTAGTACAGTTAAACTTGTTATAGTTTTGTGTTTTTTTAAACTTTGTTTTTGCGTCCATGTTTTTAATTTTTAAAAAACTAGCATTTTTTTATCATCTTACACTACAACATTTTTGCTACTTTTAATACTTATAATTTAACAACTAAAGATATATTCAAGTCAAATATATATAATTATATATATAAGTCGTGCTATTTATAGTAGAATTAAACTCATTATAGTTTTGTAATTTTTTAAACTGTGTTTTAATGTCCAGGTATTTAATTTTTTGAAATACTTACAAAAATTTTTCGTTACTTTCAACATATAATACTTATAATCTAAAAGTATTATTTCAACAATCTAAAACCAACAACAACATCAAAACACATAGTTTCGGTTGTAGAAATGTTTTTTTTCGGATTATAAAAATAACTTCTTAAATTAATATTTATAACAAATAATAAGTATCCAAATGTACAATTGGCATCAAACAAAATCGTTAAAAAAAAATTTAATTATATCAAAACTTGTAAGTATACAGCTAAAATAAATTGTTTTCAATTTGACTGTTACGTCATAATGTTAAGTTATTTGTTTATGAATGCAATAGAGCCTTTTTCATCACAGTCCTACATGGTCTAGTGCAGTGCTTCGGAACCTTTTTCTTGTGGCGGAACCCTTTTCCAAAATTCAACTTTTCTGCGGAACCCCTAATTTAATTATACATAAAATGTTTAATATAATATTTTCTGCAAAAAACAAAAGAATTTCAGAAAAAACAAATTTTTTAGCAAAACTATATCATTGTTAGAAATCATACCAATTGTAATAGTATTAAGTCGGGTCAAACTCTAAGTGCGCCAAAGTCAATAGGAATTTATGATTCTACAATAAATAAACGAAAAACAAACATGATTAATCGCAACGTCATAAAAATCTTTCCTTGCATAGTAAAAACAAAACGAGAGCTACAAACAATAAGGAAATGAACGTGAACCTAATCGAACTCACAGATTACTGTAATAAACGGGTAAGATGCCTAACGAAAAATAAATAAAACAAGTTTAGTGCGAAACTTGAACTCGTCTCTTAGCAATAAGCATGTCAATGCGCGGCTGGATTTTGGATAGACTGAGACGGAGACAAACAGATAAGGTTGAAGTCAGCATACAGTTCCTTTGCTTCGTTTTAATGTTTGTTACATGCGAAAAGCCGGACTCGCAAAGATAAGTGGTGGTAAATGGTAAAAGAAATTTTACTGCACGCTTTGCTAAGACGGGGTACTCTGAAATTGCCCATATCCAAAAATCTAAAAGCTCCTTCCCTTTGAAACTCAATTTTAAATTGCTATCTTCAGATAGTTGCAGCAATTCGTTTTCTGTATCTGTAGAAAGATTCACTTCTTCTGAAGCAATATCACACATAAAAGGAATCAAAACCCATAAATTTCCGATGCGAACATCTTCAGGAAAATAATGTTGAAACTTTATAGACAAAAGATCAAGGTGGTTGTATATTTCCTCAAAGAAGTTGAATTCTATGCATTTTTCATGGGCCTCATCAAACTGGTGAAACATCGCAGAATTGCCATTGCTAACCTTTTTCTTCCAAAAGTTAATTTTATTTTTAAACGCCTCAATCTTGTCTATCATGACAAAAATGGAATTTCGCTTCCCTTGCATGCTTAAGTTCAAAGCGTTCAATTTTTCGAAAATATCGGTGAGATATGCTAGCCTGGCCAAAAAAACATCATTTTCAAAGAACTTCGCTAATTCTGAGCCTTCATTTTTAAGAAAGGTGAACACCTGCTTCTTTAATTTAACGAGACGAACCAGTGTCCGACAGCCAGCGAACTTCGTTGTGTTAAAGAAGTCGCAGATGGTCAGCATCTAAACCTTCGCATAGGTCTTTGAAACATCTGGCCTTTGTGTCACTTTTCTTCATAAAATTAACAGTTTTAATCGACGCTTAGAGAACTTCTTGTAAACAAGAAAGAAGATGTTTTGTTGCCAAATAAAAACATATATTCATTTAGCTTCAACTGCTTTATCCTTCATTTTCCTCACTACACCATTTTTGAACCCAGTCATAGACGCTGCACCGTCATTACAAATGCCGACACATTTATTCCACTCTAAACCTTTGCTGATGAAATAATTTTCGACACATTTCATTACTTCAACAGAAGTTGTTTTTGTGGGTAATTCTCCATAAAATAGTATATCTTCGTTGAACTCTTCCTGCCCACAATATCTAACAAAAACGAGTAACAAGGCTTTGCCGCTTACGTCAGTGGACTCGTCTAGTTGCACAGCATAAAATAGACTGGCTTTTAATTTCTCCAGTAGTTGATCCTCTGTATCGCTAGCCATCTCCATGACCCTGGATTGGATGGTGTCATTAGACAGAGGAATTGTTCTAAGTTTTTTAACAACTGCTTTTGATGCAACCTCCTCGCACAGATCAATAGTGAAAGGAAGGGCAAACTCCTTAGCAATAGTGAAAGCCTTCTTGCATATCCCAATTCTCAATGCTCCCTTATAACTTGCCTTTAAAATTGAGGTGAAAGGGTTGATGGATGATTTCAAAGCATTCTTTTGCAAGAACAAGGCATGTGCCTTCTTTTTAAAATAGTCCAACTTTTTAGACTTACTGTCCTTATGGAATGCATCTTGGTGCCTTCTCAATTTTGCTGGTGCTAATGATGAATTTGCCAACACTTTGCTACAACCAACCTCAACACATTGACCTTTCTGTTCTCCCCCACTTTCAATCACCACAAAACCATACTGCAGATACTCATCATTAAACTTTCTAGTTTTACATTTAGATGAAATACTACCAACATCTGCACTATTGTCATACTTTCTTTTTAAAAATATATCCATGCTAAAATAGTATGTAAAATAAAGTCTGAAAAAAGTAAAACATTCCATTTGGTTATTTCAAAATAAGAATACTTCTAATACTGATTATAAAACTTAAAATATCGAATTTTTAAAAGATGGTTTTGACCAAGGAAGAAAAAGTAAACCTTAATAAACAACGTAAAAGTTCATAGACACATTTTTATATTTCCGAGAAAATTGAATTTTAAAAATGTACGGTCCATATGTTTGCATTAGAAACTTTTTACAAAAATTACAATATCTTAAAACTTAAATGAAATTTTTAAATTCTATAAAAACTGGCGTGTAGTTTATACTTGGAGCTTTCATATAAGAATCAATATTATTTTTTGTAAAAAAATAATCATGGACGCCCCTCCCCCCTATGGCCTAAATATATATCAGAAGCTTAAATTTTAAAAAAGATAACAACTTTTAATAATAATAATAGTAAAAATTATGTGCTTTCCTTAAGATGTGTTTTTTTGCATTAATTTAAACAAACAGTAATGTTTCAACAAACAAAAATGTTGCAACTAAAATTACATAAAAAACAACCTTGGTTAACCAAATCATTATTTTATATTTTTTATTTTAAAATCATCAATTTAAAAATAATATAATTTTTTGAATATTAACAGTTTTTTTCATTTTCTTTAGATATTTTTAAAAAATGAATATCAAAAAAAAACATTGAGTTATAATAATTAATCAGAAAAAGCATTTAACACTTATAGAACAAAATTTAAAACTTGGCTAACACATAGACATTTAAACATTTTTATCATTTAAATTTAAAAAATTATTTCAAACTCAATTTCTGTTAAAATTTTAAAGACCTTGCCACAACTTTTAAAAATTAGAGTATCATTTTTTATCATATAAGTATAAAAAAACTATTTCAAATTCAATTCTGTTAAAATTTTATAGGCCTGGCCAGATTTTTTTTAAATCATAGTAGCATTCTTTAAGTAAAAAATAAGCTTTGATACATATTAAATTTAAAATCAAGCTGATAGACATCCTTTAAACATTTTTACAGCATTTGAAACAATATAATATACCAGAAATAAGTTTCTGATAAAGATTTTTTATTTAGTTTTATTGTGTAAACATTTAGAATTTGTTTTGATTGCTTCTACATTGTTTGCTTTAGTGATAATACTAGTATTTTCATAACTTCACTAAAAATATAAATTCAAAAAGTGTGCAAAAGTTTGCGCAACCAGGACACCTATAAACAATGAATACCCATTAAAACTTAAAACTCCTACCGCTAGATACACACTAAGCAGATCAATGAATGCTATAATTATATATGTTTTCCATTTTATGTGTTCCATTTTTTTTTGAAGTTTTTTAATTTTTTTTTCTTATTTAAAATTTCTTTTTTAAATTTCGAAAGGCTTCACGGAACCCCAGAGAGGCGTGGCGGAACCCTAGGGTTCCGCGGAACCCCATTTCAGAAGCACTGGTCTAGTGGTTAGGATTCCTGGCTTTCACCCAGGCGGCCCGGGTTCGATTCCCGGTGTAGGAACTATTTTTATACTTTAACATGTTGTATTATTCTGTTTGTTAATATATAGGCAAAGTTTTGTTTACTTCTTGACCACTTCCAAATTAAATGGTCAGTCTAAGCATTTCGTTAAAAGGTATTTATTATTTTGTAGGTTGTTTCCATTTAAAGTTTTAAAAATCAAGTAAGTTTAAAAAATTTGTATATTTTCGTATTTATAATATACCAGTTTTTCTTTAATTAATATGCAAGAAAAAGGTTTAAAGCTACTAAGTTAAAGTGTTTTTATTTGTTAGTAATTAAGGAGAATTTCGGCCACTCAATTGAAAATTTTGAGCTATTTTCGTCTTTTTACGATAAAAGGTTGATAAAGCCATATTTCATAAATATTTGACACTAATATTAATTTGACGTAAACAAAACTAACTTTCAAAATGCAAAACTAAGTGGTATAAAATTGTAAAAAGAGGTGCCAGCAGTGGGATTCGAACCCACGCCTCCGAAGAGACTGGAGCCTTAATCCAGCGCCTTAGACCGCTCGGCCATGCTACCCAAACACACCTCCGCCGGGACTCGAACCCGGAAACCTCTGGATTAGAAGTCCAGCGCGCTATTATTTAATAAACTCATTTTGTAATTTATAAGCAACATCAGTAACATTCATTCAAACTTTTGATATAAATTAGTATAGCTCCTTAACTTACAAAGTCAAGTTTCTATAACATTTATATCAAGTTTTTAGAATAACTGAGTAACATTTTTAAACAAGCTTAGTAAATCTTTAGAATTATCTCAAAGAAATTTTTGTACTAACTAAGTCAAATTTTAAAACTAATTGAGTCAAGTTTTTTAACTATTTTAATCAAATATTTGAATTACCTAAGTCTTATTTTAATTTAATAAAGTCAAACTTTTAAACTAACTGAGTCAATTTTTTTAACTAACTCACTCAAATCTTTATAATTAATGAATAAAATTAAATAATCATAACAGCTTAATTTAGAGACTTACTAAGTAAAATGTTCAAAAGCAAGTTAGATTTTTTTCAACTATTGAAGTCAAAGACTTTAAAATAAACTGATAAGTTTCAAAAAACTGATTGAAGTAAAACGTACTAAACATAAAAAAAAAACTATTTTAGTAAAAAAAAGACAAAAACTTAGAAAAAGTTAATTTTCAATTAATGAACTTGATCAAATAAAGAAATATTTTTAATTGTTAAGTTTTAAATTAATGAAAAATTAGAACAAGAATTAATGAAGTTTAAAACTTAAAAACAAACGTAACAACATTGTTAAAACAAAAGTTGTTAGAAATCTTATGTAAAAAACAAAAATAGTTAAGTTAAAAACAAAATGATATAAGTTTCTAAGCAAACTTTTTCAAGTCTTATGATAAACTGAGTTAAATTCTGAAACAAACAATGTATTTAAATTTGTAATTTTTAAACAGATTCAGTTTAGTTTTTAAACAATTTTGCTCTTTTTTAGAAACTAATTTTTAAATTACCTAAAAGTAAATTACCAGACAGTGAACTTATTAAAAACTAGACAACTTTTATATAAAAACTCAATATGTAAACCACCGCATGCCTTGGTATCTCATTCGGGAGAGCGTAAGGTCTGGATAATAATATCTGAATAATAAGAAGATTTATTTCAAAAATAAATCACACTTTTAAGATCATTTTCTTATCGTTTTTTTTTCAGAAAACATTTTTACAACGCTTAAATTATTTTAATGTATAAACTTTTCCTTGTAGTACTGATACAGAACAAAAGTATATTTTTCTTTAAAGTTGGATTGTTTTTTAAATTATTTAAATTGTTAATCAAAATACGTAGAACTTCAAAAGTTAAATCTATTTATTGAATTTAAGGTTTTAGTTACTACTACTTACAATATTTGCTTAATGCTTTTAAAAATTAAAGCTTTATTATTTTTCAAATAAAACTAATTTAACTACTTAAAAGTTGGTATTAAAATGAGTGAAATTTATTTCATTCTTGATACTTTTAGTTCTTTTCATTTAAAAATCCTGAGTAAAACTACTCTGTAAATTAAGTTTTTGTTCAAGCTTATTTTATTTAGGTTATAAAGTACTTTAGTTAGGTTAAATTTAAAATAACTATTGTCAGCTTAAGAGCTAGCGTTATTTCTAAAAGTATTTAGACACTATTTTTCTTTACATAATTTAAATACAAAAAGTTAGGCATCAAATTTATAACTACTTGAAAGGAAATATAAATGAAAATAAAATGTAGCGTTTATGTTTTGTTGAAATACTAAGCAACCTTATTTGATAATTTTCGTAAGAGCTTTAACCTAAAGCAAAAGTACAAGAAAAACTCTATTTTTATTAAAAAAAAAGCTTTAACTTAAAGGAAAGTTTTATTGAAAGTTGAACTTGTTCATAAATTTGAAACATTAACTATAATTTTATTTAATTTGAAAAATAATTAAAAGCTCTTTTTTAGGTTTTGAAGTATAAAAATGAAAGTTTTCTTTTACTTTTGCTTATCTAACAAACTAATTATTATTTTAAATATTTATTAAACTAACTTTCGTCTTCGTAACAACTTTTAATATGATAATATAGTTGAATAGTGTTTAAAATGCAAACTTCCTAAAATAAGAAAATAGTAACTTTTATCTTAATTTTTTCTTAGTATTCAGTAAAAGTTTTAAACAAAAAAATAAAGGTTAAATAATAAAAAGCTTTGGCTTTAATTTCTACTGCAAACTGCCAAATAACTAAAAAAAACTAAAAAATAAAAGAGCTTTTTATTGCTAACTAAACTTTTTATTTAATTTTCTAATTAATTGTAAAATTAGATTCTAATTAAGTTATAAACATACCAATTTTAATTTAACGCTTGAATAGCCTTAAGAATCAGTTTTGAAATGTTTATTAACACACAGTTCACTAAAACAACTAAAGCGACAGAACTTAAAATTTGTTTCATGAGTAAAAGATTAGAAAGACATTAACGTTTTACAAATTTTTTTTTTTTTGTTTTTTTATATATTTAATGTTCTGCATATCAAAAAATTGTGCTATAACAAATCAATGAATAAATGACATAAGTATAATTGTTTGGGTAAATACTTTAATGGACAACTGTAAAATTTTTAGTAAAATAACACATTAAAATTAACTTTATATTACTTGCTTAATTAAAGTATAAAATAGATATTGTGGTAGTTTAAAGAATTAGTAATATAGTACTATAAGTTTTAGAAATTTTTAGCAGTAAATAATAATAATAATCGTAAGTATTAACAGTACTACAGTATCATAGTATAAGTTATTGCATTATAAGATAAAAACTTTTGTCTGAATTTTTGATTATTTGTTAAACTTTATTGTCTGCCTATTTACTTAGAGTTAAATAATTAATTGATTATAACTTTTTGTTTTGTTTCTAATATTTAAAACCTATATTTTAAGAATAGCACAACAACTTGCTTCAGTCTTTCAATATATTTAAAAAAATGGAACAACCAAATACTTTACTTATTGGAAACAATAAATACGTTTTTTATGTTCCTGAGCTCAAGTTATCAGCTTTAGAAGCTCGTGTAGAATGCGAAAACCAAGAAATGAAATTAGCAACTTTTAATAAAGAAGACCAACTCCCACAAATTTCAGAATTTATAAGTATGTTGATAGAATTGCATGAAGTTTGGCACGTGACTTACAATGACGAAAATGGCTTTATTTACAAAGACTTGAGCACAAAAATGATGCCTACGGTTTTTGTGAACAGTGAGAATATAAAAGTCATTGATAAACACAAGGATATTTCTCTGTACTCTTTCATCAATCAAAATGATTCAAAGTCTAAAGAGCTTGGCAATTACATTTGTATGACAACAAAACAAGATTTCAATCTATCTGATGATAATTCAATAAGTCCTACAGGTGAAAGTGACAAGGCAGTAACTGACTTGTCAAAAGGAATTTCAATTTTTGGTCTTTTGATTGGTGCTGTATTTTTTGTTGTGCTTTTAGTATCTTTTACTTTGTACGTTGTACACAAGAAAAGAAACAATGAAAAATAGTATTTTAAAGTAAATTTTTGTTGAACATGTATCTTTGAGAAAATAGACGAATTATAGTTGTTGCAAGTTGTATTTTGATTTAACATCATCTAATATATTGTATTTTTTAAAGTAGTTTACTTATAGATCTGTTAATTAATCTAGTGTTTTACTGCTAAATATGTACTAATTTATAGGTTGTTGAAAATAATTCTAGTTTTAAGACATAAAAAAGAATAACGATTTATAATTTTTATGTTTCTATCTTAAGTCAAGATCGCATAACTCTTTTCAAAATTTTAAACTGCATATCTAAACAGGTGCAGTTTGTGTTTAGATATAGTAATGCTTGATTTTAACGTATTAAAATTTAGATATACAATTGTAGTTTTATTGTTATTATTTTACTAGCTTCTAAAACTTATTTGTGAAAGTTTTGTTTTATTTGTAATAAGATTGTTTTTAAGCTAAAATTTAAGCATATAAAAAACTTAATAATTTATTATTTTTGAGAATAGACAATTACTCAGTTTCACTGCAGAGCGGATTTTCAAATTGTAAATCTGCAGTAAAATAATAATGTGAAAAATGGCAAATAATTAAAAATTGGTTTTAGTTAAGTTTTTATACAAAAAAAATTAATAAATTAAACATTATATTGATGCTAAACAACCTTTAATTTAAAAATTATCAAATTATAGTCTACAAACAATACAATTAAACCATGGTATACAGTGGGGTATTGATATCTAATGGATTTAAAAAGATAAACATTTTTACAGAGTTAGAAGTTATGGAGTAGTAGATACATATTATTAAGCACACAATTCTAATAATAAATTAATAATGTAGTAATGTTTAAAATAAAACCAGGGAGTAAACATTAAATTTTTTTTTAATAGCATTGTTGTTGTTGTTAACACAATTATATTATGATGACAAAGAATAAAATGGCTTTTTGTGAAAAATATTAGATAAGCGAAAAATAGAATGAGGGTTAGATTTTAGATGTTAAATTTGAAAATAAGATAAAAATTAAATATATTTAGTTTAGAGATAATCAAAGAGAGTATAAACTACTAATAATCCAACTCTCTTTGATTATCTCTAAACTAAATATATTTAATTTATTATCTTATTTTCAAATTTAACATCTGAAATCTAACCCTCATTCTATTTTTCGCTTATCTAATATTTTTCACAAAAAGCTATTTTATTCTATTCTATTCATTTTATTAGGTCTGTAGCAGGTCATGTGTGAAAAATTTTGTTTAATAAACAAAATTTTAAATGTTTAATAAACAAATATTTAAGTGTTTAATAAACAAATTACGCTTCGTTTAGTTTTAAATTGTTCTTTAAACTTTAGTGTTTTGTAACAAACTAGCTACGTTTTACTTAGTTTGTATATTAGTCTGAATTAAATAAAAAAAATCTAAAGTACTTTTTTGTGCAAATAAATTGCGTATTTGCTGAGTCAGCAAATTAAAGTTATTGATTAATTTTCAATACGTTTGGGCGTTTGGGTGGGTTAGGGATAAGGGTGTTTAAAAAAGAGTCTAAAAAAGTCTACTGACTCAGTAAATATGCAAATCATACTTACCTTTAAGTATTCTTTCCCAAATGAATTAACACAAGTATGATGTCAATATTTTTTATGCTGGCTAAAGTCTTTTTTTTTGAACTTATAAATAAAATTTTAAATTATTTTGTAAAAGTATTTAAATGTGTAGTTGAATTTTACTTAGTTAGTAACTAACAACAAATTAAGTTTTGTTAAACCTTATTTTTTTAATTGAAGAAATTAATATGGACGACCATTTATATTATCGGTTGATATGGTTTATACAATAACTTTTTTTTCTAAGTTTTTCTACTAAACTTCTGGTTTTTTGAGATTTAGAGCCAGTATTTAACAATAAGCATTTGTTTATCGATTTCTATGATATTCGTCTGCTATAAAGTACACCATAGTTATTTCAGCAGACTTAGTAAAAAGCACTATAATTAAAAAAAAACACTTAAGATTAAACGGGCTACGCAAGTTATAAAAGAGTCAAGTTTATATAAAACTTTCTTAAAAAAAACTTCCTTAGTGAATATCCTTGTACGGGATGAATATTGTACGGGTAGTTTCTACTAAATTATGTCGAGATATTGAAGCTTTGAACAGCAAAAATTGTAGCTTAAAAATTAATTTTATATATATTAAAGTTTACACCCGTTTAAGTAAGTTTATTGAAAAAAATTTATTTAACACTGAAATAATTAGGAGTTTCATTCTGTACATTAAAACACTTTTTTTTACAAACTATTGTTCACTTATGTTATAATCAGAACATGTTTCTTAGTTTAGTTTGTTGTGATGTTTTTATTAAAACTGTTATATGTTTTTAACTTAAAATAGGTATTATGAGAGAAAAACTTTCTAATAAAATGATTAGTATTGAAAAGAATAGTTTTATAAGTCAATATGCTAAAATAGCACTAATATATTGCTTAGAATAAACACTGTAGTTTTTGCAGTAGTTTAATCAACAATCTTCAACCTTTTTTAAAAACTGTGCACATAAATTAAACATAAAAACGTTGTTGGTTTATAAGTTGAGTGTTTTAATGTCAAAGAAATATAAGAGTTTTAAGAACGAAAAATTAATTCTCTAATCATATTTTTTGTATAAAAAAACAAAACAAAAGTCATCTATAAAGTGTTTTACCCTACTAAGTTTTCTATGCTTAGTAAAATAACTTCTACGCCTGTTTAGTTAAAATAAACTTTGAAAACTATGTTAAGTTGTCTAAAAGTTATAAAAATAGTTATATAAAACGGTTAAAGATGTTTAAACTATAAGGAATGTATTAATATTTTGTCATATAATTTTGCTTGTTTTTGTTTCAACACCTCAATGTGCTTAATTGTAGTTTATGCTAATTAATAACTAACATATGATTAAAACTTCTATGAGTATCGCAGTAGTATATCATTTATAATGTTATCTAAAATTTCATGCAGTTCTTTTATTTATTGAAAATGGAAAGAACTAACTATTTAATTGTTGGAGACACAAACTTTACTTTCCATCGGCTCAAAGTTTCAGCAAAACATGCTCGTAAGAATTGTGCAAACCAAGGAATGGAGTTAGCTGTTATAAAAGACATTGATCAGCTCGGGAAAGTTTCAGAGCACATAAAAGAGTTGTTGTTCGGGGGAATTTATGAGATTTGGCACGTGGGTGTTAACGACAAAAATGGATTTATTTGCAAAAACTTTAGTAGAAAGATGATGAAGTTTGTTGTGAAGAGTGAAAAAATAAGCTTTGTTGCTAAATACAGGGACGTTGCTTTGTACTCGTATATCAATCATAATGATTCAGCATCAAAGACACGTGGAAGCTACATTTGTATGAACAAAATAAAAAGTGTAGAAATGTCAACAACATCAAGTTATAGTGTTTATGATAATACAACAACAAAACTTTCATTAAAATATGTCACAACGAACAATAACAGTGTCACCAATGACATTTCAACAGAACTGAGCTTCCGAATAAAAAATTTAGACCCGGAAAATAAAACTACCAATTCTTCTAATACAATACTTGGAATTTTAGTTTGTTCAGTACTGTTTGCAATTGTTTTAGTTATTTTGACGTTGTACTTTGTATTCTGGAAAAGAAACAAAAACAGACAATACAAATCAATAGGAAATTTTTCGAAAATACGAAAAGTCAAACTAATTGTTACTGAAGTAAAATGATTTAAATAAGCATCTTTATTTGATAACTTTTTTTGTCAGATAGTGCTGTAATGTATTGTACCAATAAACCAGGGGTCGGCAGGCAGTTAGTGGTCGCGGGCCAAATTTCAAGTTTCCAAAGTCTTCGCGGGCCGCAGTTATAGTTTTACAAACATTTGAATAATCTTATGGTTTTAGTTTTAGTCACACTAGAGAAAAGTTTTACTTTTATTCACCTTATTATTTAAAATGACTTTTAGCTATACATAGAATGCTTATTCAACTTAATATTCATTAGATTATGATTTACATTGACTAATATACTTTAATAAATATGTACTAATATTGTTAATAAAATATGTACTTTCATAAGCACTTAATAAGTTAAACTTAATACTTTTTAAATTTTACTTACAACCTAACTCTCTATAAAAACTTAACTTGAAAGACAATTTATGGGTTACTTTTATACATTTGTTATATCATCAACACTTTTTCAAATTTCTAAGAACATTTACTTCAAAATAATTTTTTGCGAGTTAAATAATTTACACTCATTAAGAAATTTAGTAAATAGTTAATATAACAAAATTAATACCTGTTTGTATTCCAGAAAGCTAAAACAAATGATTTAAAATAATTAATTCTCAAATACTTTAATAAAATATTTTATTAGTAATTAGACTTTTACACGGTTGCCACTAAAAAGCAAAAATGTCTAAGATCTATCAAACCAGCTTAAATTTATTAAAGTTTGAAAAAGCTAATGAATAGTTGTTAATCAAGCTTAAATACCTAGTTAAAATATCATCATTATTAAAAAGTACACAAAGTGTAAGAAAACAAGAAAAAAAATGCAATTAGTAAACTACACTACAGTCATAAAAACTATTCTGAAAATTGAAAGATTTCTTTAAAGTGTTTGAAATAAAAGCTTCACACACACCTGAGTTTTCAAGCTTTTAAAATAGCCTGTTTGTGTAGCAATCCAGTTAATATAAAGTTCACTACATAAAGAAATAACAAAGGTTATTAACAGTAAATAAATTACATGCCAAAAATATATAAGTCAGCTGTAATTGACAATTGAGTTTCTTAAACAAGTTTAACAAAAGTATAAAACTTTATTGAGTCATTAGCGAAGTAAAAATTTTTTTTTATTAAGCATGATAGCAATTCTTTATTTGCAATAAGAATATTGCATTTAGAAATATTTTTTGTAAAATATAAGACGAGCTACAAGAATAAAAAAAGCGTTAGTTAGGAGTTATTGCGAGAAACAATAAAAAAAAACCACCAAAGTCATTTCCGACAAAGCACATTGTTATCTTCAGTAATTACAGAATAATAAGAAGAAATTGTTAAGGCAAGTAATAAAGTAGCAAAATTTATTACCTAAAATGAGTTATCGTTTATAATTGAAAACTTTTATAAAGAATTGATGTTGGCGGTAATGAAAAACTTTTGTTTAATCTTCAATGACAACATGAAGTCGTGTTTAGGAAATGCATTAAGGTTATAAAGTCGCATAAATCAAATTAGGACTTTAATCAAACTGTTAACATGAGAGCACTGATAGAAAAACTATAGCTCATCTGAGAATTTTTATTGGAGATGTTTTTACTAACTTTGACATTTTAGTAGAACTTCTTGGTTTAGTTCTAACGCAAAGCACAACAATCGGTGAAATTTTTCAAGCAAAAGTGCAATGTACCAATACGGAGTTTTTGAAAGTACAACTTCTTCTTTTATTTTTAGTATAAAGTTTAATTAAAATTAAAAAAAAAATTAACATTTATAAATATTAAAAAATACTGTTAAGCTACTATAATATATTTACTTAATAAAAAAAACTTTTATTTGGTAATTTTTTTTGAGTCAAACCAAAATTTCATTACTTTACATGTAAATATTGTTTGAAAGTCCAGGTTTTTTCAAAAACTCTCAAATTCAAGTTTTTTTCTAGAATTTTTAACCGTAAATTCACAAATTCAAAGCTTTTCCAGGATTCAAATTTTTTGGCAACACTGATTGTTCATTCTTTAATGTACATAATAATATAAATAATATTTTGAATTATATCAGCTGCAAGACTTAAAATTTAACATATATTATAACTCAAACTAACACTGTGGATTGAGCAAAACATACAACATAAGTTTAATTTGCCACTCTTTCAAGCAAAAAAGCCAGCCTGAGTCAACAAAAACATTCCTGATATTTTTGTATACAAAAAGCAATTCTAGCCAAAAACTGAAAAAATGGCTTAGTTGGCCTGAGATTTAAAGTCTTCAAATAGTGATAATCTGAGTGTGTGGCAATGTTTAGTTGTTTATTTGCTTGAATTTGAACTACTTTGATTAACAATGTACAAACTTTATAAATTTACCATCCCTATATCTAGTTTATATTAAATAGGTAGCTCGAAAAAACAGCAATTGTGTGTATTGATATGCAAGGCATAAAAATTAACTTAGCTTGAAGAAACAATGTTTGAAAAATGGAATGTATACCTAACAAAAACTATATTAACTTATGTCATATATACTGTTTTAAATGTGTCTGTACAAATTTAGATATGACATGTATAAACAACATTGATAGAAAAGTATGCATAAACTAAACTTAAACTAACTAAAGTATTAAATTTAAAGTGGTTTAAAATATAAGCATTTTTTAAGTTGGTGTGCATAGAAAACTTATTAAAAATTAAAATGTGTCAAAACAAAAATCAAATGAACCTTATTTCTTATTATTATGTTCTTTTAAAAGTTTCACACTAAAATATAACATTTACAAATAAAAAAATTATAAAAGAAACTGAGGTATGAAAAGTATTGAAAAAGAATATCTAAGCTATAAAGAAATGACACTTTAGTTAATAACTGTGCATTACTTTTGTACAAACAGGAAAACATTTGCATTTAGTTTATTTAATAAATAGGTATTATATAACCAATTTATTAAATCAAGGCACTCTTGACACTCTTTTTTCAAATAATTACTTACTGTTGTATAAAAGAAGTAATTATGCAACTGAGAAACATATCCTGTTAGAACGCTAATCTGTGTTTTTCACATTTTTAAACTAAAGCAGTAATTACTTGAAATTATTTTAAAATGTTGTATAGAGACTTAAAATAAAACTAATCAAATTAAGTCGAATTACCGAAAAAATTTAACTAGAAATATAATTTTGCTCAGCGGGCCACATTTACATGCTCGCGGGCCACAAAATTTTCTTTCGCGGGCCGCATTCCATTCAAAAAAATAACATGCTCGCGGGCCGCAGATTTACCCTTCGCGGGCCGCAATTGGCCCGCGGGCCGCAGTTTGCCGACCCCTGCAATAAACAAAAGCTTATTGTTTTTTAATTGAAAAAGGCTTTTTAAGAGATGTTTTCTGCTCTAAAAATAGCTTTTCTTAAACATTTTAAACATTGCAATTAATTAAATTTATCAAATACGGGTTTTCTTTGAAACACTTTTCCTTATTCATCAGAAAACTGTTTTATCTTGTAAAAAAACATCTTTTGTTTTATACTTTGGTAACACGCGTTTTCTAGATATTTGCTATACAAGAATTATCAAGTATAACATCTTAGCTTAATATTATAAACTTTTAGTATGTCTTAAAATTTAAACTCTTATGCTTGATATAAAAATTATTTTATAAAAGGGTTGTTAAGCCTTTGTGAATTTTTAATACCATTACTATATACTTTTTAATTTTATGTTAAAAATCAAATCATTTTTTAATCGCTTTTTTATTACCTTTTGAACTGAAGACTTAAAAAAATATCTAATATTATCATGAAGTATTTATTTATTAGAACTAGAACTTGTATTAGAACGAAAGAGATTTATATATACATATATATATATATATATATATATGTATCACTTCAGATAATAGTTTTTTATATTCGCTATTTAAAGTACAAGTTTGAAGATGTATCCAATAAAAGTTGCTTTGTGATGTTTGTGACTTTTGTAATTACTAAAGTATCACCAACTATAACCTAGATTGTAATTTGTAAATTTTATTTAGATGCCAAACATAATTATAAAAACATAGTATGTAGAAGTGTTTTTTGTTTATCTTTAAGCAATAAACACTTTCAATCATTTTTATACTTCTAAAATGAAAAGTAGACTAATTCTTTATCCAAAAAAAAGTTATTAATTGATTAACTGTTAAAACGTAGGGATAAATAAAGTATAAATGTTACATCTAAAGTACTATAAACAATTTAAATAAGTTCTGGTGTATGCATATTTTTTAAAAGTATCTATAGAACAAATTTTATTAAGTTAGCCGTATTTACTAAAAGGTGTCGTGAATTGCTGTAGACTTCAAATTTTATTTTATAACCCCATATAAAAATTTAAAAAAAAATTTTATTCCAAAGAAATGAACTTTTTTAATCACCGTTTTTAACGTAAAATCAATCAGAGAGCCCATTAGTAGCATCCTATTTATAAAATTTATTGTATAAATAAGCTAAATTAAATTTTTTTAACGAGAATTTTCTCTTAATGTTCGATCTGACCTTATGGCGGTTGCAGACCGATTGCTACTCAAATAAAATATAGACATAAAATAAAAAACTTTCATATTAAAGTTTAAGTAATTAGACAAAAACAATAAAGAACCTAATAAGTTTTATTAAGCAAATGTAACACAACAAACATTTACTACGGCAAAAAAAGAGATAGAATTGGATAAATTTAAAGTTTAATTTGTGTACTTGGTATTAATTAACTAGCTATTAAATTAAAACTGTAAAAAATAACTAGAGTACGAAAAAATAAAAACAGTAAAATAAAATTTATTTTAAATTTTGATAAACAAATATTTGATTTTTTATTGAAAGTCATTTTTTAAGTTAATTTACCTTTTTAGATAAATAAACAATAAAAGTAGTTATATTGTATTTACCAACAAATATCTTTTAAACTTTTTCTTAAAAATAACGTCAAATTTTCAAACTGTTTAGTTAAAAAACCAGTAAATGCTTTTAAATTAAATAATTTCATATTGAAAATTCATATAATCATTAACCTATAAACAAAACTAAAACTCTACGATATCTGGATACGAAAAAAAAATTTTGAAAAGATTAAAATCAATTTCTATTTTTTCTTTTCCTGAAAACAAAATACAATGTAGCAAAAACCAACACGACAACAATCAGCATTATACCAACAGAAATACCAAGAGTTTGGTGTCTGAATCCATGAAACTCGCCAGAAACATTGATGCTGTTATAAGTCTGAAGAAGGTTAAGATCAGAAGTGTTGATAAAATTGTTACTTGTTGCTGTAGTTTCACCATAACGATTGTTATTTTTTGATGTTACCATGTTTTGTACTGGAGACATGCAGATGTAATTACCAGCTTTGTTGGAGTCAAAATAAAATTGGTCTACAAAAGTATAAAAAGCAACATCTTTGCATCTCCCTATTTTTTTCAGATTATTGCTGTTTACGAAATATGTGTTCAACATCTTTTTACTCAAATCTTTAAAAATAAACCCATTTTTGTCACCAAAAACCACGTGCCAAATGTCATAAATTCCCCTGTTCAGATACTCTTCTACGTGCTCGGCAATCTGGGAAAACTGGTCACCATCCTCAATTGTGGCAAGTTCCATTTGTTGGTTTTCACACTGGTCACGGGCTGCAATTACTGATACTAAAGTTTGAGGTGTGTGAAAAGTATATTTGGTGTTTCCTACGACCAAACTGTCAGATTTTGTCACTTTAAAGGTTGTTTTATAAGCTTTAATAAAGTGTTATGTTACTTTTTTAATACAATTTAATTTTATTACCAAAACAACTACACAAAAAATTAAGGACTACTGGTAAGTTTTACTTTATTATCAACTTCAAAAATAAATGTTTTAAGGGTTAAAATAATTAATTATTTTACTTATCGTATTTAATTTAACAACTGTAAACTCGTGTACAGAGAAAGTTTATTTTGAAAATTTATGAAACACCTTAATTAACTTTTGCCATGAAATACTTCAGTTATAAAACGAATATCAAGTGATAAAGTTTATTTTTTAGATTAATTTATTTAAAACTTAATTAAAATAAATTTGTAACTACATAATTAATAAACATTTATATTTTTGTAATGCGTGTAGAAGTTTTAAAAAAGGTCATTAATTTCAAGATTATTAATGAGAAAATTAATTTTTATTTGTTAATAATTCTTAACCAGCAAAACAAAAAATGATTTTATTTAAATATTTCCATTGTTATCATAAATAAACTGAAATTTAAACTTAAAACGAAAACAGAAACTTAAAACAAAGTTTAAACTCAAGAAAAATAAAATCTTAATAAAGTATGTTTACGACACATATATTGCCGTATACATTATTTTACATAGATTGAAGTTTACACCAAAGTAGAAGTAAAAAACTTTTAAAGAATGATATAGTTCTTAAAATTTGTTTTAATCATTTAAATTTTTTTTAACTTTCTACCTACGACGGTACATATTGAAACACTTTCTAGTTGTATTTCAAAGTATTTACTTTTTTTTTGTTCTAATGTAAAATTTAAGAGTTGCTTAAGTTTTGTAGAAATTTCGTAGTGTAAATAAAAATAAGTTAAAATTTTAAGCTTTGTGATAGTTCGTAAATAGTGAAGTTATTGTAACCAAACTCTTAAATTTTCAAGTATTTTTAGTTCATTGTTAATATTCAAACAAAGAAAAAGTTTGATTTCATGACTACCTTTTAATACTTATATATTTTAATGAATTACATTACAAAAAATAAAATCAATTTCAAAAATTTAAATATATTATTTTTTAATATAAATACCAGATAAAACTCTCCTGTATTAAGCGAAAAAAAAACACACAAGTTAGTTGTATTTTGTCCGTGAAACTAAAAAGCTGCAAAAAAAAGTCTAAATAAAAAACAGTTCAATATAGCTTTATAAAAAGTTATGCTTTATATTAAATTAAATAAAAACAAAGTAAGAATAAAACTAACTTGTATGTTAATATTTGCTCTTTTAGCTGTACAAAAAAAAAACGTTTCTAAACCTAAACTTTATTTCAAAATTAAATAGGCTACAAAGATTTCTACTGAGCTTTAAACAAGTTTGTATTTAAAAACTTTGATAAAAAACTATTGTATACTAAGTTTAACTGTTTATTAATGGTGACAATTAGTATCAAATCAGATCAGTATACTTTAACTTATTTAACATATTATGTTAACAGAACAAATTAAATTAACTGTTGTATTAAGTTAAAAATTACCAAAACTAACTTTTTAATTTTTCAAACTATTTTTTGTAATTAAATGATCATTTTATATGGTATTAATTAGAATATTAAATCTAAAAACCTTATGGTTTTAAAATTAATAATAATATAATCTTATTAAGTAGTTTAAATTAAAAGTAGCACTAATAAATGTTTACTATGTGGTTAATTACTAATCTTAATTAATCTTATACTTAGTATAATAAGTAAACTAAAGAAAAAAAACACTACTTTAAACTAAGACTGATAAAATCTATTAATAATAGTATCTTTTTAAAAATTACTATTAAGTAAAGTTTTAACATTTTAAACAGAAATTTTTATAAATAAGGGTATTTTGGGAGATAAAATTATTTAACTGAATAATATTTATATTTAACACATGTTAGCCATAAGTTATAACAAAATATATTTAATGATATTTAAAAAGAAAAATTAATCTGATTATAGTAATAAATACTTATTTAACAGAATACTAACAGTTTATTAGAATTCTTTTTAATTTGAAATAAACAAGAAAATACTTGTCAGTAAGTAACTATTAAAATGTTTAAGTAAATTATTTTATTTAAAAAACTATATAAATAAAAAATAATTGTTCCCATTATATTACTTATTTGTAAAATTGTGTAATTCGTTTGTGTTTGATTTGTTTAATAAAAAAGGGGTCGGTAGTTTTTACGGGCGAATTAATTGTTAAAAGTTATTGTTACTCAACGATAAAGTAAAAATTTATTCGCTAGTCATTGAAAAAACAAATATTTAAAAGCATTTGTATAATAAAAATAAAACTGGCTGATCAGTTTTCTTACAAGCTATAACAAAGCAAACTTGTAAAACTCTCCTGTTGAAAGCTAGAACTTTTTTCTTCTAAATATTTAATTTGTTAATACAACTAAAAATGTTTGCTTTGCAAATTCACATTTAAGTTTCCAGCGCCTGTTTAAAGATTGGTTTTTTTTTTGTGAATTGAGTGCGATTGTTTAGAGAAAGTTTACAAATCAACTATGAATATCGCTATATCCAACTAATTGGATCCGAATCTGGAAGGACCTTAGTGACGACCCGGTCGGAACCAGCTCTTATAAAAAACAAACTAAGATGAGTTTAAAACTATTCTACAAAAGTTCTTTTATTTCACTTTATTACATGAATGACTTTATGCTAGGTAGAAAGCACTTTATGACGTCACAAACATTTTAAAATCTTCAGACACAGACTACTAAGTATGAGCTTTTCAGTATAAGTTGTGAGTGATGAATTAAACCATATGTTTTTTTAAAGTTATTTAGAAAGTTTCAAATTTTCAAGGTAGACCTTTTATTTATCAAATAAGTAAAAGTTTAATAGATGTTTCTTATTTTTTTTAAACTAAAATCTTACAGAAGCCATGTTATCATTATATATTTATAAAATTATTCGTCAGCTGTGAAAACTTTAGTTGATTTTTTTGTACTAATTGCTTTGATAAAGTATATAAATAGTAAATTGGTAGTTTTAAAAATTAGAATTATAGTTTTATAAGTAAAATTAGTAACAATTTATTGTAGTTATAAGTAATAATATTTATTGTAGTAAAGGATTAAAAGCAGCACTTTATCTGATTTTCTTAATTACCTTCAATAGTTTATTGTTTGTTTAAATACTTTAAACAAATCACTGATTATAATTTGTATTTGTTGTTGTATATTTAAAATGTATTAGTCGTTAAACAACTTGAAAACTGTTTACTTTAGTTAATTTACAAACATGTTTTTTGTTTAATTTAGTAATATAAAATGGGAAAGTCAAACACTTTAGTAATTGAGGACAGGAAATACGTTTTAATGTTCCTGAGCTTAAAATATCAGCTTCGGAGGCTCGTGTAGAATGCGAAAACCAAGGAATGGAACTAGCAACTTTTGATGAGGAAGACCAAATACCAAAAATTTCTGAACATATAAGCATGTTGACAGAATTGCATGAAGTTTGGCACGTGACTTTCAATGACGAAAATGGCTTTATTTACAAAAACTTGAGCAGAAAGATGATGCTTACGGTTTTTGTGAACAGTGAGAATGTAAAAGTTATTGATAAACACAAAGAAATTGCTCTGTACTCTTTCATCAATCAAAATGATTCAGAGTCTAAAGAGCTGGGCAATTACATTTGTATGACAACAAAACAAGATTTAAACTTATCTGATGATACTTCAGTAAGTCCTACAGGTGAAAGCGACAAGGCAATTTTAATTCTTGGTCTTTTGATTGGTGCTGTGTTTTTTGTAGTGCTTTTAGTTTCTTTTACGTTGTACTTTGTACACAAGAAAAGAAACAATAAAAAATAATGTTTTTAAAAAACAATTTTTAAATATGTTGCTTTCTAAAACCTTGAAAAACTATAGTTCTTGACAGTATTGTTTTGTAATTTTGTTAATTTAATATCACCTGTTTTTTTTTTTGAAGTAGTTTATTTGTAGATATGCTAATAAATTTAGTGTTTTGTTGTTAAATATACGTATTAATTAACTTTTACAAGTTGTAAATAGATATTTTAGTTTTTAAGACACAAAAAGTTTAACTACTTTTATTTTCCAAATTTACTATCTTAATAAAAATCACAATTTCTTACTTTACTTTTAAATTATATATCTAAACAAAGGTAGTTTATGTTTAGGTATAGTAATCATTAACATATTAAAATTAAATTATACAAATATATAGTTTAATTGTTATTTTTTACTATTTTTTAAAACTTGTTTGTGAAAACTTCGTAGTATTTTAATAAAACAATTTTAAACTCAAATTTAAAGGTATTTATATATACATATACAGTAACCTCTCGCATCTTTACGCACTCGTGACATCACGCACTTTCGTTAAGTTACGCAATTCAGAATCTAAAAAATTCAAAAGAAAAAATTTTAGTTTTTTTTATATTGCAACAATTAGGTTTATCGTATATTTTTGTTTTAAAATGTTTTCTAACCTCTCTATATCTTTAGACATAGTAAACTTATGTTCCTTGAATAATTGATAAACATTTAGTTATACCTCAGAATATCATAAATTATGTTAACAAAAAAGTAGTATAATGAATTAATGAGAGTTTAAAACACAAATAAATAATAAAGCACTCCTGCCCTATATATGAACAAAGCAACACAAATTTTAGTATGGACACCACACCATTTCTTTATTGTAAACAAATACTTAATTATATATTGAATTTACTAACTAGAATAGAATACAAGTGTTAAGTATCAAATAAGTTACATTTAAATAAAGATAAAGATAAAACCTACTTAATATAAAAATTAGTAAAATTTTTCTAAAAGTATTATTATTTTAAATAAATTCAAATCCTTATTTTTTTCTAATATATGTATAGTCTTATCTTTTGTGTTCATATTTATAAATAAAGTAAACAAGTTATCAAAAGTGAGAAAGTCCCAAGTCTGCTTTTAACTAAAAGCAATATCAAAAAACAGCCATTATAGTAAGTATATTTGGTACATCTCGTATCTTTACGCATTTTTTCTGTGGACACAATGGGCGTAAATAAGCAATAGTTTACTGTATATACTTTTTATCAAATTATTAAAAAATATTACTGTCAATGGACAAATGTTTTGTTTATACATACTAATACGAAACAGTGTATCTATTAGATTTTAGTTTGTACATTTTGTAGATTTTAGTTTGTTCACTTTTAAAATAAATTACTTATTTTACTGACAAAAATCATATGGAATTGAAATATTGTAGTTAACTTTTACTTGTTTTTAATTGTTAAAAATACCATAAACTAGCAATTGTAACTGGCTTTTATTTTTTCTAAGCAAACACTTAACTTGAAGAGTGATGCAATTAAAAAAAATTGTGTTTGTTTAAAATCAGTTATTAAATTGCTTAAATTAATAAGTTTTTAAGTCAACAAGACAAACTTTTACTATTAAAAAATCTTACTTTGATAGCTTTAACAATGTATAAGGTATGAAATCTAAAAAACCCGACTAAAGAATAAAATTACTATAATTTGCTTATAAACGTACGGTCTTATAGTTTAGCACACATGACTTTGAATCCATAGATCCGAGTTTAAGTATCGGTAGAACCTAGTTGAATTCTGATTTTTTTTTATTTAAACAGTTGTTGTTTTTCTAAAAATGCATTAATTTTGCTTACGGTATTCATCATTACAATTAGTTTTTATAAAAACAAGTTTTAAGCAGTTGTGGCATTTAATATATTGAAATAACGGGGTTAACTCCATAAGACTTAATCAAAGGCCAATGACTAAATTTTTTCACATTTGGCCCACTGACCCAAAACGTTGCCCGACCCTAAACTAGGGGGTTAGTATAGCTGAGTTGTATAAAAATTTGTATTTTGTTGTTGTAATTAAACATAGTTTTTTACTGTTAGATAAAGTTGCTATATCAAAATAAATAGTCGTTCTTTAATACGGATGTTTATGTTAATTCCAAGTCGCATTAATAAGGTTTAAAAAGTACAACTAAAAATTTTGAATTGTAACTTAATTATTATTATTATATAACATTACCAACTTTTATACTTTATAAGAAGTATTAGTTAATTTAATTTAGATTTAAAGCAAGTACTAATTGTCATACAACTTTATTTAACAAAAAATACAAGTTTTATTTATTGTTTCTACAAAAGAACTTAAACAGTTAAAATATAAAAATGTAGCATAAATGTCAAATGAATAGAGAATTTGTAACTTTTACTAGCTGTTGAAAATTTAAGTTTTAAAATTTTTTTGTGATAGTTTTAGATGTCAGGAATACTTATAAAGAAATTCGTTTAAAACTAGAGTGTTAATTCTATAAACCAATTTAAAAAACAAATTTGATCACCTGTTATGGCAAAGTTCGACAAACAAATCTAAATAATCTATAACCATAAAAAAAACCAGAGTACTATGATCAATCAGCGAAAAAAAGTAACTTATAACAAAGTGAAACTTATTTTTCTACAAAAAGTTCTATTTTTCAATGAAGCAATAATAAAACTTCTTTAACATTAGTCAATTGGTAATTCATTATAAAGTTTGATATTTTTTCTCAAAAACTTTAAGAAATTTATAAATGAAAACTATAAGTGAATATTTTTTTATAATATCTTAAGTTTTAATTGCTTATGATTGAAAAAAAAATTTTTTAAGCTACTAATAAAAGTAGTCTGAAAACCTTAAAGTTTTATGTTTTCAACATAAAAAAACTTCAAACTGACAATACTTTTAAGTTTAGTATTATAATTAGATAAAAATATAGTTCAAATTGTTAAAACTCTAAGTAAAACGGAGTTATTTTTTTATTCTTTACATTTTTCAGCCCAACCTGGAACGAACGCTCGTCAATTCCCACAACATTTCGCATATGGATCGTTTTTTATTCTTCCTGAAAACAAAGTACAACGTAGAAAGAACTAAAATGGCCACAAACAAAATTGAAATGATCAATAGTCCAAGTATACTGTTTGACGAATTTTCATTTGTAGACTGGTCATTTTGAAGTTGGAAGTTTAGCTCTGTTGAAATTTCGTCACTGATATTGTTTTTTAAAGTTGTGAAATAATTAAATGGCAGATCAAGTTTTGTAGCTGTGTCAATTTGAAAATCATCTTCTGTAGTAATTTCGTCGAATGCGTTGTTTTTATCTGTGGTAGAAATTACCATATTTGGTATTTTAGTCATACAGATGTAATTGCCCAGCTCATTAAAGTCAAAATCAAACTGATTTTTATAAGAATACAAAGCCACACTTTTCGATCTTTTAAGAATTTTTATATTTTGACTGTTTTCAAAAAAATTATGCAACTTATTTCTACTGATTCCTTTGTAAATAAAACTATTTTCACCTTTAACATTAGTATGCCAAATGTCATAATTTCCTTCATTAAAATACTTTTTGATGGGTTTTGAAATTTTATAAAAATGCTTTCCATTTTTTATATCAGCAAATTCCATACCATTAGACCAGCAGTTAGATCGGGCCTCTTTAGCTAATACTTTAACTTTTGGAATGTAGAACATGTATTTTGTGTCTCCAACTAGCATAGTATTTTTATGTTCCATTTTATAATACTTACATAAACTTAAAACTGTAATAAAGTGATTAGATTGTCTTTAGCCTTATATTATTTATATAAATGTCTAAGAAAAAGTTATTCTTAAAAAAAATATCTGAACTAGAGATTATTTTTGAGTTTATACTTACTACACACATATACTTAATGTAATTTAAATGTTGTTCTTTTTTTATTTGCCGCTTGTTTAAACTTTATAAAAATGTAAATGATAACACGTAACTTACAACTAGATATTTGTGCAAATGCATATTTTACAATGTAAAGAAAATTAAATGAACATAAAAAGTTTTTTCTTGTTTAATTTAAATATCTGCAACTTTTTATTTTTTTTTTACTTTTTTAAAACTTGGAAACACTAAAAAACAAAAAAACATTTTTTCTTCAATTATTTTTCAAAAAATCTTTATATACATAAATAAAATTAATACATAAAAACTAAAATTAAAAAGTACACTAAATCATAAAACTAAATTTTATACTGAAATATTTGAACAAACTAAAACTTAGGAAGTCCGTAAGAAAAAAAGAAAGTATTAAAGAATGCAACGGAGTTTAGAATGTTTATAAAACATTATTTTCACAGTTGAACGAACAACGACCTTTCTTACACAACAAGTTAGTATTTTCTGCAAAGTAGGGAAAAATTTATAGAATTTTTGTAAACTTCTGTGTTTAAGAAGTATACTCCAGTTTTGGTTTTAACATAAGAAAATTCTAATTGAAAACGTTTAAAAATGGTTCAAAAATCTAATAACTAGTTAACAAGCAATTTAAGTTTTGTAAAAAAAGCTTATTGTAAGAAATTTTTAATTCATGTCGTAGACATAAAATTTTTTAACACATACTAGACAAATTTTTGGAAATAAATTTAAAAAAATTGCTACTAAATAAGTAAGTATCCTTTTACTGTTTTAATACAAACTAGATAAAAAGTTTCAAATAAATAATGTTACTCTTATCTTTTATTTAATAATTTCAGCAGTTTTTTTCAGCTAGTTTACTTAAAATTATTTTTCTATCTCAACAAATTAGTTACGGAATAAACGATAAGGAATTAAGAAAAAGATGATAACTTTATCAAATTGCTTAATATAGTACTTATATAACTAATAGTTATTGTTTTTTTTTTTTAAACAAAACTTATTTTAAGCTGTTTTAGTTTTTAGAAATTACAGGTTATAAAACTAAAAGTAGTCTAAAATAAATTTTAAAGCTATATTTATAACTTCATCTGAAATTTAAATAAACATTTATGTCTACAACGTTACGTAAAAACTAAAAGAAAAATATAAACCATTAGGTCGTTTAAAAAAATTTACTTTTTATTTTATAAAATACGTATAAAACCAGCTAAACCTATCACATTTTCGGTTACATAAAAAGAAAGTAACTCTTAAAAAAAAAAACATAAAAAAAGTAACTACCTTTTTTGTTTGAAATGCAATTTATTAGGTAATATTTTTAATATTTTATAAATTAAAACTAGTTGTTACATTTTTAACAGTAAATTAAAACTTTAATAAGCTTTAAGTTTATAAGTGTTTATTTTTCAATGCCCTAATACCTAACTATGTAATTAAAACTAAGAAGTTATAGAATTGTAGAACTTATACTGCATTTTAAAATAAATATGTAAATTATTTACACAGTTTAAAACATTTAATTAATAAAAAAAGTTAATCAACTTTATTTTTAAAGATATTTTTTTTAGAAAAAAAAAAAGAATAAATCAAAAATGACACGTAAAAAAAAAAAAAAGATAATTATGAAAAATAAATAATTATATCTTTATAAAGCTTTAAAAATACTTAAATAAAATATACTGTTATAAACTTTTGGATAAATTAAATAAACCTTAAAATAATGTAAAAGACTATCAAAATATATACTAAAATTTTGAGTTTTTGAACTGTAAAAATGTACCTTTTTTTATAAAATTTTAAGTCTGTAAGTGTATTAGTTTTTTGACTATTTTCTTTTAAATTATAAAAAAGATGAAAATAGTATAAACCAGATTACATTATATAATTTTTAGAAGACAAAAAAAAAATCAAAAAAAACTTAAAACTATACTATGTTTAAAACGAAGTTGTATTAATAGTTTTATTGTTAAATAAAAACATGCAGTTGTATATTTAAAATAACTTATTAAACAATTAATTGCCATACGTATTTATTGTTGGTTAAAGCAAAAGTTTTTTAATACTAAATAATACAAATTCAACAAATAAGATTGACTTAATTTTTGTTATATCTACTTAACTAGAATATGAGTAAATAAAATATACTTATATATAAATAACGTGAAGGAGACGCTTGGAGTCGAAAACAAAAACCATAAAGGTAAAAAAATTTTAAAGGTGATATTAAAGGCAGGTTCTACCGAGACTTGAACTCGGATCACAGGATTCAGAGTCCTGTGTGCTAACCATTACACCATAGGACCGCACGCCTAATAGCAAGTTAAAGCGTTTATAAAACTAACATGCGTGGAACAACTTTTATTAGTCTTGTAAGTGCTTGAAATTATCAAATAGATTAAATCTTATATTAAAAGCTTTTAAATGACACTCATACTTTTTTAATTATTTAAAAAAAAACGTAGCTTAAGACCTATTAAGACTAAGGATTTGGTTGACAAATTCGTTTAAGTATATCTTTAAAACTTATTGCCGACCGCTTTTTAAATTTTTATTATGTAGTTAATTTGTTAAGTAATCTATAACAAAATAATTTTTAATTTGATGTGGGTAAAAGTTATATAAAGTTTTAAAGTATAATTCGATTAAGATTTATATGGTTTATCACTTAGTTTGCTTTTTTTAGTTTTAACTTACTCGGTACAAAATATAAGCTTTAAAGAAAAACATGTAATCAAACATAGATTATAAAGCTATAAAATAAAAAAAAAAATCAGTTAAACATTCTATTGAATTTTTTTAACTTTTTAAAAAAGATATATTAAAAAGTGTTAAACTCTATGATGTTACTGTAGTATAGTAAGGTCGTGTAAAAGTAGCACGAAGATAAAATAATGTTCCGCTATTTAGAACAATGGTTGATTGTTTAAAGCAGTTTATATCGTTTTAGAATTTAGCCTGAGGCTAAATATAAATTTATCTGTATAGAATTGAAGTTTAAATTTCTGGAACTAAACTTAATAACTGTGCTTAATAAAATATTGAAAAGAGTTTAAGGGTCTAGGTTGTTTTTGTGTAAAAGTTTTGTTGGTAAAAGTTTGAATCATTCTTATCAAACTTTAATTTAGTTTATTTTTTAACTTTTGTCAGAATATCTTTTTTTACAGTTTTATTAATTTAAAAGGATTTTGTTTTATATAGAGAAACTAGTTGAATAGAAACTTGATCCAACAAATATAATGATAAAAAAATTGACAATTATTTTCTTTACATCAATCAATAAATACTGTAAATAATTAATTAAATTGATTTATCAGAATCTAGTTTATTTAAAAAAAATAATACACAAGAACATAATTAAATACTACTTTATAATAAATAAACTGAAGTATAGTTTTTAAAATTGTAACATACAACTTAGCCTCCTTTAAAAAATTGTGATATGGTAGTGTTTTAAATTTTATAAATCTACATAAACTTAGCGTTAAATTGTTTAACCTTTATTTATCATATCACTAAAAAACACAATTTTATAGAAAAATGATAAAAATTCAACTTTCTTTAATTATGTTCTTATGCCTTCAATTATCAACATCTCATGGTAAAAAGTTTCATCGTAATTGCAATGTGTATAACCCACAAGTTGTCTCAAAACAACCCATTAAAAGTGGAAGTGAAGAAAGCATCAACCCAGCAAACCTTAAAAACAATGAAAAAGGTAGAAGAAAAAAGTTGAGAGAAAGAATAAATCATCTCAAATCAGTTGTTGCGGATCAAGAAAATATTATTAATCAGCTTTCAAGTGAATCTCTAAACAGTATAGAGTAGCTTTCAAAAATATAAAAGTTGTAAAAATACTGTTTATTAATGATTTTATCATAAAAGAATTAGTTTTATATAGCACAATAGTAAGGTGTAGTTATCCAATAATAAGCATCAAAAAAATTGTTTTGTTTAATAAAAAACTTTGAGTATAATGGTAGTAAAAAATGTTCAGATAATGTTGATAAATAAAACAAATTTCTCAAAATGAATATTTTAGAGGTAGTTTTCATATAAATTGTTTTACGATAAATGCACATAATAATTTGAGCATTAATAAAATAGTTTATAAACTTTCGGTTATCAAGTCGCACACAACGGATACATTTAACGTCTTGTCAAGGACAGTTTCTAAATTAAGTTTTCGTTTATAATAAAATATACTAATGATGTTTTTAATTGAAGAATGCGCGGTACCAGTGTTAGAGCATGTCAAGATCAACCAAACCGAATTATTACGTCACAATGAGCTTGTAGAGCTCAGTTGTGAAAAAACTTACAAGAATGAGGGCAATCCAACCAGGAAATGTCAGTACGGAAAATTGGAACCGAATTTTCAAAAAGCTCCTTTCAGGTGCCAACCACGTGAGTTTATTAATTATCTGAAGTTGATATCAAGCAGGCAGTAAGAAAATATTTTGATTTAAAAAAGTTGCTTCTTAGCTGTTGCTTTGTTGATTTCAATAAGTCATTTTAGTTTAAAAAGTTGAACTATGTGCTAATGATAATTATTAAAAACAGTGGTATTGTAAGAAACCTTTTTTGCTTTTATACATAACTGAATTTCATAATAAAAACATATGTTAATTAGCATATTAACAACTTAATTGAACAGCAAATGCTTATGAATTGTTTTTATATGTTACATATATTTTATTTGGTAAATTATCAATTTTGAGAACATATTTATGTTTACATTCTTTTATTTTAAGAAATGTAAGTTTTGTACCTTAAAAAAGAAATGTAAGTTTTGTATATATTTACAAACCTTTCAAGTTAAAAGCTACTTTTAGTTTGAAATAACGAAATTTAGTAAGGTTGGAAAAAAAAAAAGATAAAATAAATGTAGGTAAATATTTTGTCAATTTATATAAAATATAATTATTTTACAGTAAAATATGAACTTGTGAAAGAAAAATTGACACGAACAGAAGCTGAAAATTATTGTCAAAACAAATTTTATGGAAATTTAGTAATGGACAACATCGATACTACTAAAGATAGAAAGTTTACAATTTTACGATGATTAAAAAGAATCATTACAGAATAATATTAAATTATTTTATTAAACAAATAAAATTTAACATTTTAATTTTAATTAAATTTTATTAAACGTTAAAAGAGTTTTTTAATATATACGACTTTTTTTTACTAACTTAAACTTTACTTTTTAGACAGTTTTGTAAAGACGCTAACAACTATGGTTCTTTCCACATTGGAATTTCAAAGGACAACCCGCAAAACACTTGGGAGCGTTTGGACTCGGGCAGCATGGAAGGTTTCGTTTTTGATTGGCAGGACAGATACAGAAATAATGATTATATGTATCTGAGTTGCATGCCACAATTTGAGGGAAAAATAACTGACTCCAGAAATTACCCGGAGTATTTTATTTGTCAATTTTACTAAGAGGTTAAATTAAACTTTTTAATGTTTAAGAATAGAAGCTAAATTTGTTTATACTGTATTTATATAAAGTGTTGAAACTTTTGTTTTCCTAATAATTTTAATTGAAATAGCAAAACCTACACATTTTATCTGTCTGTCAGTATACGGGTATTTAAATGGTAATACTGTATATTGAAGTTATACTTCCTAGTTTTATACTAGTTTGTGTTTGAAAATCGTTTTACTTTTGAAAAGTTTAAATGAAGCTATTAAAAAATGTGTGTTTTTTGTATAGATGTTGCTCCATTCTAAAACTAACCTACTTTTGTAATTTCGTAGTTAAAATAAAGTATTTACAAAACTTTATAGCTTTATAAATATATCAATATATACTAATACTTAAAGTTAAAACTTTTTAAAGATTTATAGATGTTTAGGTTGGTATAATTTGCTAATGATATAAATTATATAAGTTTTATAAAAAATGATTACAATACCAATTAGTAAATACTACATTTATTTTTGTTTACAGCATGTGAAAGTGGTTTATTTTCCTTACTTAAGACATTTTTTCTTAGTGTATGTTTACTATTAGCTTAAATTTGCACATTCAACATAACTTTTCTTAAAGTTAGAAGAGTTGAAAAAACCGTATATTGTTACAAACTTTTTGGAAACAAAAATATATTATATTAATAAGCGTTAGTTAGTCTTGAAATAAGTTGCAAAATTAATTCAAAAACAAAGCTAAGTTCAAAACTATCATGCTTTTATACTTTAAATAATTACAATTGTGACTATTTCTACATTAACGCTTAGTATGCTATTTCCCATAAGCCTCGATAGCTCAGTCGGGAGAGTGTTTGACTTAAGATCTTAAGGTCTCGAGTAGAGTCACCTTTTTTATAATGAGGATAATGTCACAATAGAAAGTAAGGAATAGGTTAGTTATGGGTAAAATAAATAAGTATTCTTTGCATCAATTATGTATAGTACAATTTTTCTTACATTCCTTTTAATGAATAAACAGACTTTTAGCTAATTACTTTATGACGTAAAATAGCTTCTTACAGTTTTTCTTTTCTTGTTTTATTTTGGTTTTTAGAAGTAACGAATGATGGCTAGAATTAAATGAAAAAATAATTTTAAAGATTTGACATAATTTATTTTTAGATCGGTATTTTTATGGGTAACTAATTATAAATTTGTTCAAATTTACTTCACGTGACGTTATTAACTTTTTTGTACAATTAATTTGATATGGTGGTTTTATTTGTGAATTTTGTAAAACTGTTCAATTTTTTTATCCAGTGACGTCATTTTTGATAGTTGTGCTGTACAAATAAACAGTTTTGTGATAAACATAGTTGTGCTGTACAAATAAACAGTTTTGTGATAAACATTGTTGGCATAAGCTTAAAGTAAAACAGTTAAACCGTTAACTTAGTTGTTCTGAATACTTTGCCAAGAATAACAAAACCAAATACTAAACTATTTACCCAGCCTACCAATATTAAATGAGCTATAACTTTTTTTTACTTTTGTTGGTACTTCTTATAACATTTTGAAACTTTTGTATAGGTTTAAAATAAAGTTGTTTAAAATATCTTTACTAGAGCTATCTAAAAAAATTAAAGCGCAGCAAAATATTTTAAAGCAACGCTCTTATTATTACGTCACACTCAGCCGAGTATGACGTCACAATCAGCTTGCTGAGCTTCATAAACCGTAACATGCCCTCACTTTCAAGCGTCTCCGTAGCGCAATGGATAGCGCGCTGGACTTCTAATCTAGAGATTCCGGCATCGAGTCCCGGCGGAGATGTGTTTGAGTAGCATGGCCGAGCGGTCTAAGGCGCTGGATTAAGGCTCCAGTCTCTTCGGAGGCGTGGGTTCGAATCCCACAGTTTCCACTCTTTTTATAAAACTTTATGCCCTGTTTTTATCAATATTTTTTGTTTGAGCAAGTATCAGTAGGTTTAGATCTAATACAGAAAGTATGGGTTCTTAGAAAATAATATGCTTACTTTTTAATGTATTTATTTTAATTTTATAAAGCTTGAAATAAAAATCTTAAAATTCTTTTTAATGCATAAAAAGTGTGTTGTTTATATAAGTTTTTGAAATGAACAAACATTTAGTTGCATCACTGTGAAGGTATGACATTAACAGACATAAGCTTAATGAAAACATAAAAGCCTGAACAAAGTTAGTAATACACTTTAATGTAAATGAAACTAGCAACTTTAAATAGAACTTCTATACTATTAAAAGAAAATAAAACTAGTAGCATTAAAAGTTGTAATGAAAGTTTTATATTAAAAAAAATAGTAGAGTATGAAGTGTTTAGGTTTGGTAGTTTTCACTTTTTTTTTTGAAACAATGTTAATTAAAGTTACTAGTTGATTAAAATATTCTCTATATTAATACTGTAACTTATAAAATGTTAATAGTTGAAATGACAACACAACGTTTTAATAACAAATGTGAGCTACCGGTAACTTGCTTAAATTTAAGTAAAGTATGCTACTAAATTGAACCATACCTATATAATTACACATAAACATTTATAAAATATTATTTTTGACAAATTAAAATTCCTACACCGGGAATCGAACCCGGGCCGCCTGGGTGAAAGCCAGGAATCCTAACCACTAGACCATGTAGGACTGTGCTTGTGAGCGCTTTATTGCGAGTATATACGCATAATTAAGCATTATGACGTAACAATCAAATTATTATCAAAGAATTTGATTAGACTTATTCAACCTTCACACTAAAGTAGCGTGGTAACTTTAACCGTTTCTTTCTCTACTTAAAAATTTAGCTTACAAGTACTAATCTAGGAATATAGATTGAATTATATTTTATTTTTCTTTAATGCTAAACAACCATGTATAACTCTAAAAATTGATACAATTTTTCGTGCAAATTAATAAGTAACATTGTATACATGACACTTAATCAAAAATAGTAGGTATTATACACTTTTATTTTTGACACTTAAAACGATTTACGGTAAAACAAAAACGTTTATAACTTTCTATACGCCCAGACTAATTAAGATTTACATATATTTTTTACTAAAAACAAAGATTTAAGTATGTTTTCTAAAGCCACTTAAAACACATTAAAGTAATCTAATACAATTTTGTAACAAAAATGAAAAGTGTGGAGACGCCGGGGATCGAACCCGGGGCCTCAAACATGCAAAGCTTGCGCTCTACCACTGAGCTACGTCCCCACATGTCAATTCAACACTTGTATGGCTTATATACAAATAATTCGCTTGATGAGTGTTTATAGTAAAGCTGCAAAAAAGTGAGTCTTCATTTTTCCAGTCTATATACTGAAATACTTGATTGAGTTCAATGTAACATTTTGAATGAGTTCTGTACAGAATTTTAAACGAGTTCAGTTCAATTCTTTAAATAAGCTCACTGTTCCGTTCAAAAATTATGAAAGAGTTCGTTTTATTGAATGAGTTCATTTTCAAATTTAAATGACTTCAGTGCAAATTATTTGAATGAGTTTATTGTACTTTTACGATAAGGTTAGTGCAAAACTTCAAACAATTAAAATTTTGAATGAGTTTACTGTAAATTTTGACTTGCGCGGAAACTTCCTATACTTTAATTAGGTGCTTTTGTCACACACTTTTCAAAGCTGAAAATCTCATTTTAAATACGGTGGTAAGTTAACTATTTAAACAATTCACACTGAAGTAATTTAAAATCTTGTACTGAACTAATTTAAAATTTTGTACTAAAGTCATTTAAAAATTTGTACTGAACTAATTTAAAAATTTTATACTGAACTAGTTTATAATTTTACACTGAACTCATTTAAAAATTTGTACTGAACTTATTTAATACTTTTTACTGAACTCATTTAATATTTTTTACTGAACTCATTTAAAATTTTACAATGAACTCATTAAAAATTTTGTACTGAACTCATTAAAAATTTTTTACTGAACTCATTTAAAATTTTACAATGAACTCATAAAAATTTTGTACTGAACTCATTAAATATTTTTTACTGAACTCATTTAAAATTTTACAATGAACTCATTAAAAATTTTGTACTGAACTCATTAAAATTTTTTTACTGAACTCATTTAAAATTTTACAATAAACTCATTTAAAATTTTGTACTGAACTCATTAAATATTTTTTACTGAACTCATTTAAAATTTTACAATGAACTCATTAAAATTTTTGTACTGAACTCATTTAAAGTTTTGTACTAAACTCATTTAAAGTTTTGTACTGAACTCATTTAAAACTTCGTACTGAACTCATTTAATATTTTGTATTGAACTCATTCGAAATTTTACACTGAACTCATTCAAAAATTTACAGTAAACTCATTCAAAATTTTAATTGTTTGAAGTTTTGCACTAACCTTATCGTAAAAGTACAATAAACTCATTCAAATAATTTGCACTGAAGTCACTTAAATTTGAAACTGAACTCATTCAATAAAACGAACTCTTTCAAAATTTTTGAACGGAACAGCTTATTTAAAGAATTGAACTGAACTCGTTTAAAATTCTGTACAGAACTCATTCAAAATGTTACATTGAACTCAATCAAGTATTTCAGTATATAGACTGGAAAAATGAAGACTCACTTTTTTGCAGCTTTACTATAAACACTCATCAAGCGAATTATTTGTATATAAGCCATACAAGTGTTGAATTGACATGTGGGGACGTAGCTCAGTGGTAGAGCGCAAGCTTTGCATGTTTGAGGCCCCGGGTTCGATCCCCGGCGTCTCCACACTTTTTATTTTTGTTACAACGTTGTATTAGATTACTTTAATGTGTTTTAAGTGGCTTTAGAAAACATACTTAAATCTTTGTGTTTAATAAAAATCGTTTTAACTGTCAAAAAATTGTATAACACTTACTATTTTCAACTAAGTGTCTTGTAAACAATGTTAGCATTTTAATTTGCACTAAACATTTTATAAATTTTTTATTTATACATGGTTATTAAGCATTAAAGAAAAATAAAATATAATATAACCTATATTCCTAAACTAGTACTTGTAAGCTTACACTTTAAGTAGAGAAAGAAAAGGTTAAAGCTGTACTAATATGAAGGCTGAATAAGTCTAATCAAATTCTTTGATAAAAATTTGATTGTTACGTCTTAATGATCAATTATGAGTTTATGTTTGCAATAAAGCTCTCACATTCACGCTCCTACATGGTCTAGTGGTTAGGATTCCTGGCTTTCACCCATGCGGCCCGGGTTCGATTCCCGGTGTAGAAATTCATTTTTGTCAAAAATAAGTTTGTATAAAAGTTTATGTGAAGTTATATAGGTATAGCTCAATTTAGTAGCATATTTAAGTAAATTATCGGTAACCTAACTTACTTGTTTTATTAAAACGTTGTGTTATCATTTCAACTATTAACGTTTTATAATTCACAATATTAATACAGTGACATTTTAATCAACTAGTAACTAACATTGTTTTAAAAAATATATGAATATGTGAAAACTACCAAACCTAAACATTTCAAGCTCTACTATTTTTTTTTAATTAAAACTTTCAGCACAACTTTCAACATTACTAGTTTTAATTCTACTCAAAATTGCAGTAGCTTTATTTATTTTATTAAATTTACCAGTTTACCTTACTAATTTTGTTCAAAATCTTATGTTTTCACTAAGCTTATGTCTCTTAATGTCAAACCTTCACAATGATAAAACTTATCATTTATTCATTTCAAAACCTAATATAAATAACACACTTATGCATTAAAAATTTTTTTTTTTTTAATTTAGAGGTCAGAAAGTTTAAAAATTATCAAATCAAACTGATAAGAATACATTAAAAAGAAAGCATAATATTGTTTTTAAGAACCCATAATTTCTGTATTGTATCTAAACCTACTGATATTTGCTCAAACAAAAAATATTGATAAAAACAGGGCATAAAGTTTTATAAAAAGAGTGGCAGCAGTGGGATTCGAACCCACGCCTCCGAAGAGACTGGAGCCTTAATCCAGCGCCTTAGACCGCTCGGCCATGCTACCCAACCACATCTCCGCCGGGACTCGAACCCGGAACCTCTGGATTAGAAGTCCAGCGCGCTATCCATTGCGCTACGGAGACGCTTGCCACTGAGGGCATGTTACGGTTTATATTGTTTAGCACGCTGATTGTGACGTCATAATTGGCTGAGTGTGACGTAATGATAAGCGCGTTGCTTTGAAATATTTTGCTGTGCTTTAATTTTTTAGATTGCTCTAGTGTGGTAATTTTAAACAGCTCAGACTACTTTAAATCTATACAAAATTTTTAAAATATTATAACAAGTACCAACAAAAGTAAAAAAAAGTGTAGCTCATTTAATAATGGTAGGCTGGGTAAACAGTTAAGTAGTTTGTTTTGTTACTCTTAGCATAGTATTCAGAACAACCAAGTAAATTATTTAACTATTTTACTTTAAGCTTAGGCCAACAATGTTTATCACAAAACTGTTTATTTGTTCAGCACAATTAGTTTAAAAAAAAATAAAAATATACTTTAACTATTCAAATTAACCGAAGTAACAGTTTTTATTACAAGTTATATGGTTATTTGCCTTAACTAAAAATAAATGCTCAATTTACTGGGATGTAAAGAGTTTATTTGAATAGATTTATGCAAATTATACATTTTACTCGCGATCCGTTTTTTGGGGCAAAAAATTGCGAACTTTTCAAGTAAAAATAAAATATTAACCTGCAGTACATACATAGGAACTTTTGGAAAATTAGGTTCTAATTTTCTATTCTGACATTTTCTGATTGGCTCTCCTTTTATTTTGTAAGGTTTGTTAAAAATCAGCCTTACATTTTAACTATGACGTAACAATACGGTTGAATTTATTTTGACATGCTCTACTACAGGCACATCACATTCTTAAATTAAAAAAAAAAGTGTTATAAAACTAGTTTAGTTTTAAATTAGTATCAGCTAATATATTTTACAGTTGTAAGACTATTGTTATGACTAAAATACTTTTGTATAAATTAAGGTTTTACTTTAAAAACTGAGTGAAACATAAAAATTTTAGTGCACATTAAACAGCTTAGTATAAACAATTTTGTTATAAACAGCTTATTAAATAATAATTATTATAATATTTATACATCTTTTTATGTTAAAAAGTATCAAATTGTTTGTTTAATATAAAGTAAAATTTATCAACTAGCTAATTTAGAAACAAATTCAATCTAGAAATTTTAACTAAATCGCTTCCTTTTTATTATATATACTAGTTCGTACACAAAAAACTTTACTGAATACTTTCTAATACATAACTTCTTTTCTATTTTTGTAAGCTATACAATTTATAAACACACTTGAAAGCTGATTAAACGTATATTCCTGAATTATTCTTGATTATTAGCAACTGATTCAAGATGATTTATTCTTTCTTTTTTGATACAAAAACAGAACTAGACAGAGTTATCAATCCTTGGTGGGAGATATGAATTATATAAACTTATTGTTAAACTTTTATTGCGTTACGCCGTTTCCCTGCAGAGCAGTTCATCAGACGCTAAAAAAAGCTGAAAACAAAAGTATACAGGGCGATGAATTGGAAAATAAAAATACACACATAATATATAAATGAAAATAATATTTACATTTGAAATATGAGTTTTAAATAATATGTGGTTTACAAAAGTTAAATTTTAAAGTTAAGTTAAATTAAAATGAAATATAGGTAAGTTTAGTTTAAATAATTTATTAACTATAGATTTTATATATTTAGAAAATTTATTTATTTACTAAGCATTTAATATATTAGGATTTTGAAAAAATGTAAATACTAAGATTTGTAGGGGATTTTTAGAAAACAGAAATGGTCTTTTTACGGGAATGTTGTAACTTTAAAACAAAATCTTTACACAATACAAACATAAATACAAAGTAACAGTATAATTAAATAGAATGAAATAAACTAAATAAACTAAGTTAATGCGATAAAAAATAAACTAAAAGTATTCCTTAGGGTAATGAGGGCATTGCGTGACTAGTTCATTTCTTTTATTAAGTATTTTTCTCTGGTTAGCATTTGCTATAAACAGTCTTTCAAGGTTACATATCGAGCACATGAAGTTTGGTTTAAATCTGCTTTTTGTCTGTCGGAGAATTTTCCATTCAATAGTGGGTTTCTCGCCTTTTTCATATAATTTCCACATGTAGTTGGCGAGTTGTGTACAGTTGGCGGGTTTCTTCTTGTTTGGTTTTGGAAATGATACTCTATGTTCGTACAATCTGTTTTTGAATGCTCTTCGGGTGGATCCAATATATGACATTCTCTTATTTTTCTCAGATGAGACGATTGCTTCGTATATTACATTTTCTAATTTACATTTATTCATTACTGGACATTGCTCTCTGTTTCTGCAGTTGCATAGTTTCGGTTCTATTTGTGGTTTTTCTAGCAGTTTCTTATTATGTCCACTTATTAGTGCTTTAATGTTTGAGGAACAGCAGTATGATATCTTGGTGGAACTTCTATTGAAGATTTTGTGTAATTCTGTTGATTGTGGGAAGTGCTTGTCAAGCAGTTTTAAAAAGAGGTTTCCGAATTTGGTTTTCACTGATTCACAGAAAGGTGGGTTGTAAAATATACATTTTCTTTTTCTGTTTTTTGCTTTGTTGTTATTAATTGTTGGGTTATATTCGAGCTTATGATGGAAGTTGCTTTTGCTTAAAGCGTTTTGGTAGATTTGTTTCGCGTTATCAAATGATTCTTTGCTTTTTGTTAGTTTTGAAATTCTATTTTCGATCATTTTTGGTATATTTTTCTTAATTGTTCTAGGATGGTTAGAATCTTTGTCAATATATATGGTCTTTGCGTTTGGCTTTACATATGGGCAATAATCATCAGTTAGGAGGTTTAAATGTATGTCTAAGAAGTTGGTGGAGGTTTCACCTGCACTAATTGTAATGTCGAATCCTATGTCTGCTAGTTTTTTTGTAATTTTGTTTTTTATTTTGCAAATATTACTCTTATTTGTTTGATTGATAACGGCAAGTCCATCATCTCTGTAGAGTCCAATTGACTCAATGTTTATAATCGTAGACAGATGGTGTAATAGGTATAAACCTACAAGGTCACATATTTCGGCGCCGTGAAATGATCCCATAGGTACGTCGAAGTTGTCATTGGAGTTGGTTTTTTTCCACATATTATTATCGTAAAACATTACTGATTTGCATGTGTGTAAAATAGTCTCTGTCTCAAACTCTGTGAACCTTGAATAAGAGTTGGAAAAGTTGATTGCATCTATTAAGTGCTTTCTTTTAATAGTTGGGTAGAAGTTCTTAATGTCAAAATTAACGAAGCATTTGTGGTTTTTGTTGTTGATTTTTTCGAACCAATCTATCACTTCTCCAGAGTTTTTCCATTGGCTAAGCATGGATTTTTTTCTTATGGTTGTTATGTGTTTTTGTAGGATGGTTCTTGACAGTTTGCCTAAGTGGGTTTTAGATGAATTAATTATTCTACAGTTGGTATCGTGTGGAAAGTTCGCTTTATGGTCTTTGATAGAAAGGAATGCTTCATTGACTTCATATTTTGGAACTTTTTTGTTCTTTAAGCTCATTTGTTTACTTAGGATTTGTGCTGCTTCGTTGTTAATGTCATTAATGGTATTTTCGTTGTCAATTGAATATTCGCTAGTTATGCTATTTTTCATTAGCTTCTTGTATTTATTTGCATTCATATAGTATAAGTTTGATGTTTTATCTGAAAAGACTATAATCATTTTCTTATTTAGTAGCTTTTTTATGTCTTTGTTTAGAGTCTTTTGGTACTTTGATCTAAATTTTGAGAACTTGAGGTTTCTGATGATTTCGTATAGGTCGTTTTCAAAGGCTTTGAGTTTGTCTGATTCAGGTGCTGATCTTCGGCTGTTGTAAATATTGGCAAATTCATCAGGTGGTTGGGTTGCTTCGTCTCTGTCGAGAAAGAAAACTTTCCATCGCATCCTGTTGATGAACTTTGCCGTTTGGTGGTACATTTTGGTCATGAATAGAGTCTTGTTGGTGATTGGGATGGTTTTTAGGGAGTGCTTAAAATCGATTAAAATTAATTCATCGCTGCTGTGGGATTTATTCTTTCTCTCAACTTCTGTCTTCTACCTTTTTCATTGTTTTTAAGGTTTGCTGGGTTGATGCTTTTTTCCACTTCCACTTCTAATAGGTTCATTCGAGAAATCTTGTGGGTTATACCCATTGCAGTTACGATGACGTTTTTTACCCCAAAGATACCGATACTCAAAAGCATAAGAACAAAATTTAAGAAAGTTGAATATCTATCGTTTTTTTTGTAAAATTATGTTTTTCAGTTATAAGATAAAATATTTGAAATAATTCAAGGCAAAGTTTATGCATAAAAATTAATCAACGTAAAACACTAACATTCCACAAAATTTTTAAAGAAGACTAAGCTGTATCTAACAAATTAAAAAGCATATACTATAGTTAGTTTGTTATAAATTAGTAGTTTAATTATGTTATTGTGTATTTTTTCTAAAGTCCTTTTGAATATAGCACACATGCAATATGTTTAGTTTTTAAACTAAAAGTTACAGCTTTTTTAAACGTATTTTATTTTTTTCATTGCCCTACTTTAAACTCCAAAATAAACAGTTGAAAAGTAGGTGTTTAAAACATTTAAATTATTTTGCTTTATAATATTGAGATGTAACTTCTTTCTTGTAATACTAAAAGTTAGAGACTAATCGTACTGTGTACAGTTTGTTTCTTGTTACACTAAAACAAACTTGTTTATGTAACTGAAATAATATAATCAATTCAGCTTATAATAAAATTACAAAAATATGTTTTAAAAACTCTATGCAGAAAATATATAAAAATATGAGTAGATTGAAACACGTTTAGTTGTATACTTTTAGTATTATGTAAAGCAACTACACTTATAAATTGAGACTTTACAATAGAAAAACTTTTAAGGTATATTATTCATAATTTTGTTGTAATACTCTATTTTATCGGTATTGTCATCTCCGATTAAATATCAATTTTTTAAAGAATTTAATTTTTTGATCAAGTCTTTATTTGATTAAATTTTGTAAATAAAACGAAAACCATTAAAAATTATTAACGTTTTAATAAAACTAAAAAAACAGTAAAAAAATTTTGTAAAAAAAAAAAGTTAACTGTGTTTTAATCTAAGTGATAAATCCTATAAGTCTCATTTTATTTATACATCAAAAAAATTTATCTTTGCACTGAAATAACTTTTATAATTTTTAAAATGAGTTTTTTTAATAATTTACTTAACAAGTTAAGTACATAGTAGAAGTATAGAAGGAGGTTGTTTACTGAGTTTTAAGGATATATTTAGACGACGTTGTCAACTAACTCCTTAATATTAACTGATCTATAAGTTTATCAATTGTTCAGAAAAGTATGAGTGTTATTCAAAAACTTTATTTATAAGATTTAATCTATTTGAAAATTTTAAGCACTTACAAGACTAATAAAAGTTGTTCCACGCATGTTAGTTTTATAAACGCTTTAACTTGCCATGAAGCGTGCGGTCCTATGGTGTAATGGTTAGCACACAGGACTTTGAATCCTGTGATCCGAGTTCAAGTCTCGGTAGGACCTGTTGATATTACTTTTAAGGTTTTGTTTTCGACTCCAAGCGTCTCCTCTCTACTAATATTAATAATATTTACTTTTTTCAATTTTGTTGAACTAATAAAATATAATACTAAAGCTTTTTGCTTTAACTAACAATAAGTACGTATAGCAACTTAATAATTTGCTTAAACATATAACTAGACGTTTTAAATTAGATATGAAACTATTAATATAACTATGTTTTAAACTTAGTATAAAGTTAAGTTTTGTTTGATAACTTTTTTTGTTTTATAATACTATTCTAAAACTTGAGACAAAATTTATCCAGACACACTTTATTTTACAAACTTAAATATATTTCAGCTAACCCTTATAAACTACTTTTGTTATCAATTGATTTTCAAAATTAAACTATGATTAAATAAACAGTTTTAAGTTACATCACAAAACACTCAATTAATATGAACAAGCAAAATTAATTAAAAAGTTAACTAAGACAAGCATACGTATAAATATATAAGTATAAAAAACAATAGATAAAAAAACAAGTGACAAACTAGACAAACCATTTAAAGCAACTTATATAGACTAGATTTATAAACGTACTGTTGCTTGCATAACTTAGTACTAAAATTTTTTATAAATTAAGATTATAAAACGCTAAGATGGTATTCATTACATGCTTATAATAATTATACCACATGATTTAACTTATATTATCTTACTTTTTTTTAGTTTAAAGAATATTTTAACAACTAATATACTTATACAGTTTAAACTTTATAAGAAAAAAGGTACTTTTTTACAGTTCAATAACTCAAAATTATATCATAGTTTTTGGCAACTTTTAACATTAAACAAAAATAATTATAGCCGAAAACTTGAAAAAAAGGTTTAATCTAAATAATTTGAAACTGTTAATAAAATATATTTGTTTATACTTATCATTTTATTTTTACATTTGAAAAAAGTTATTTATTATATTTTTTAAACAGTTCATTCTCTCAGAAAATAAAGTTAATTTACCATTACTTTAATTAACAAAATATAGTAAAATATGCACTTAATTTACATCTTTATTTTAAAATGTAGTAAAAGTTCTATAATCTTATAAACTTGTAACTTTTAATTGTATAATTAGGTATTAGGGTATTTCAAAAACAAAGTAAATTAAATACTTATAAGATATAACAACTTATAAAAGTTTTAATTTTTTATTATCATTATAACAACCAGTTTTAATTAATAATATTATTTACAAATGCTTATCTTATAAGCTGCATTTTAAACAAAAAAGGTAAATAAGCAACTTTCTTTTTATTTAACTGAAAACATGATTAGTTTAGCTTGTTTTGTAATAAAAAAATAAAAAGGTGAAGATAGTTAAATAAACTTTTATTTAAACGGCTTAATAGACTTTTTTTTTTGGTTTTTACGATAACGTTATACACATGAGTATTTGTGTAAGACCAAATGAAGTCATTAAAGTAGTTTCAAGTCTATAAGTGAATGTAGATTACTTTTAGTTCAATAACCCGTAATTGCTAAAAGTAAACCAGTTAAAATAAGTTTTATTTAAAAGTTTGAAATATACAATTACTATCAGTTATATAAAGTACTATATAAAACTATTAGATAAAAGTTGCATCATTATTTTTAGTCCTTATCGTTTATTTTGTAGCTAAAATACTAAAAAGTTTTTAAAGCTCAGAAAAACTATCTAATTTTTTTAAAATCAAACAAAGGTTAAGTGCAATTTTTTTATTTTGAATTTTTTATTTAGTTGACAGTGAACAGTGAAAAGTCAATTAGTTTTTTAGTTGCGTAATATTTTTTTAAATTCTGAATATTTGTTTAGTATCTGTTTTGAAAAAGTAATTTTGATGATTCAAATGTAAAATATATTTAAAAAAAATTTCAAACAAAAAAATTAAGTTGTTAAAACAACTATTGAACGTTTTGTAAAAATTTACAGTTAAAATTTTATTGTAAAATCCAATGTGAAATTATTCTTCATAATTGCAGTAGTAATAAAAAATAAAACTCTATGAATTTTAGATTTTATCCATATTTTGTGGAAAATTTTATTGTTTATTATATTAAAGGTCGTTGTTTGTTTAACTGTGAAAAGTTCATTCCATAAACATCTTCGAATCCTTTTAAATTTGCTGTTTTCTTACAGACTTGCTAACTTTCAGTTTGTTTATATATTTCAGAATAAAGTATAGTTTTATGATAAGTTAAACTTTAAATTTTAAGTTTTTATGCCTAAATTATTTTTAAAGCTGGCTTTAATTTAACACTCTTTATTTTTATATTTGGTCCTTTTTTAATAGTAAAAGATTTAAATAGTTCCTCACTTTTTTCTTTTTAATAATAAATGTAAGAACGATTGATACTAAATTTAAAGTGAATAAAACGTTTTTATGTTTGTTTAGTTTTGTTCACATAGTTGAAAATACATTTTCACAAGTATCTAGTAGAAAACTTTTATTTAATTGTTTTTTGTTAAAAAAAAACAGTAAACAACAACTTCTAAAAAAGCCAAATTTAAGTTTTCTTTAAATATTTTGTCCAGATATTGTAAACTTAATATATAAATAACAATAAACTTTTTTGAATATAAAGTTATGTTCTATACTGTTTTTATGAATTCAATTGTGTATTGTGAATCTTAAAGGTACCTGTTACTTTCTTACAGTTTTAACTTGTTGGTTAAAAAACATGGAATATGCAAATGAAATAATTTTAGGTAATACAAAATATATCTTGTACATTCCAAAAACTAAAGTATTGGCTGAAGAGGCTCGATCCTATTGCTGGTCCAATGGTATGGAGTTTGCTGATATAAGAAATGGAATACATTTTTCCAAAATTTCAAAAGTCATCAAAAAGCATTTCAATAAAGAAAACAATGAAGTTTGGCATACTAATGTTAAAGGTGAAAACGGTTTTATTTATAAAGGAATCAGTAGAAAAAAGTTGCATACATTTTTTGAAAACAGTCAAAATATAAAAATTCTTAAAAGATCAAAAACTGTGGCTTTGTATTCTTATAAAAATCAATTTGATTTTGACTTCATTGAATCTGGCAATTACATTTGTATGACTAACATACCAAACATGGCAACCACAGAAAGTAACAAGAAGTATGACGAAATTACAACAGAAGTAGAAAGTAGTAGTTTTCAAACAGACACAACTACAAACCTCGATTTTCCATTTATAGATGTCACAACTTTAAACAACAATGTTTATGGTGACATTTCAACAAAACAAAACTTTAAACTTCAAAACAATCAGTCAACAAATGAAAAGTCTTCAAACAACATACTTGGACTTTTAATCATTTCATTGTTGCTTGTATTTATTCTGGTCCTTTCTACATTGTACTTTGTTTTCAGGAAGAATAAAAAACGATCCATATGCGAAATGATGTGGGAAATGACGAGCGTTCGTTCCAGGTTGAGCTAATAATAAAAACATAGAGTCCGTTTTACTTAGAGTTGTAACAATTTGAATGAACTATCACTTTAAATAATTTTAAAAATAAGTTTATAAGCTTTTCTTTTAAGTATTTTTTTTGTCAAAAACTTTTTACTTAAGTTTTTTAAATTACTTTTTTTAAAAGCTTAAAATTACTTTTTTTATAACGATAAACAAAAGAAAAATTGGGAAAACATAAAAAAATGTTCACTAATAATTTCAATTTAGAAATTTATTTCAAATTTTTTAACAGAAATATCAAACTTGATAATGAATTTCCGTTTGATTTGTAATGTAAAAAAGGTTAAAGTATTGCTTCATTGAAATTAGTAAAGTTTTTATATAAAATATATTTCATATTGTTATATATTACTTTTTTTCGATGTCTTGAACCTAGCATTCTTGTTAAAAAAAAAACTTTGTATTGTTTAGAACTTTTTATTGAAATTGCTACAACTGTTGTTCAAAATATTTTTTATAATGAACTTGAAGACTTAAGTTTTATAACTTCTAGTTTTATACAAAATTTCAAACAACTATACTTCACATCTTAAACTATCACAGGAAGTTTGTAAAACTTATTAAACAGCTAATAATAATTAAGAGTTTTTAATTGATTTGACACATAAGTTATATTTATAATATTTTGATTGTAGAAAAATATTTCTTAAATACAATAAACAAAACTTGTACTTTTTGTTGAATAAAATTGTATTTAAATTAGTAATTGTTTTACATCTAAATTAGATTAACTAATACCTCTTATGAAAAATATTAGTTTAATAAATAAAAATATTAGTTAAGTTAAAACTCAAAACTTTCAGTTGTAGTTTTATTTTATTTTGCTAATGTGACTAAGGCAATAAAATAAACATAAATTATGTATGTAACAAAGAATGACTAATTATGTTAGTGTAGCAACTTTATTTGACAACAAAAAAATACAGTTACATTATAATTCTTTGATTACAATAACAAAATATAAACTTCAGTATAATGAGCTCTATATCTCAACATCTGCGTAGTTTAGGGCAACGTTTTCGGTCGATAGACCAAATGTGTAAATATTTTAGACTTGACGGGTCGGATCGTTTCGTTTTAACCTAATTCACGAAAATTACTCATATATTTAACTCATTTTGACAGAAACTAATATGTGATCTTTTTCTTTACTATATCTAATGTAAGTATCAAGTCTATCTAAATTATAATTAACGCATTTTTTGCTATTCATTTTAAATCCAATACTATCTAGTTAAAGTTTCGAAACTTGGCTAAGCGGCCAGATTTACCTTTCGCGGGCCGGATCCCGTTTAAACTTTGAAAAATTTGGCGGGCCGTTTTTTTTTCTGACTGAAAGTATTACTTTGACCAAATGTTTTGACATTCGTTCAAATAACAAGTTTTTAGATAACGTTTGATGTTTGAATTTGAGTTACTTTAGTTAATACTTGAAAATTTAAAGTTTATAATACTAAACAATTTTAATAAGAGATTAAGATAAGTGAAGTAAATTAATTTTAAATTTAAACTTTAACCTAAATATTTTAAACTTGTAATTCTTGTTACACTTACCTTTAACTTTTAATCCTTATTTAGGATTTAAATTTGAAAACAGTTAATTTTTCTAACAATATTGTTCACTTATCATACTAATGTTTGATTTATTATGTACATTGCATTAAAAAATTTTTAGAATGACTGAGTAGATTGTATTTTGTAAATCAGGAGTCAGTAAAATTTGAGTCTCAAAGTTTTAACTTTGTTTGTATTTGTAGAAAGTAAATCGACTTATAAATTACAAGGTTTAAAGAATAATTTTTTTTTAGATATTAGTTTATAAAAAGTTAAAACGGTTATCTAAACTTTAAATTTAAAATGTTTAAAACATTGATTATTAAGTCTATTGAAATATTAGTTGCTAATATTTGAGAATGTAAAAACTAATATCTTACATCTTAAACAAATTGAAAGATATTATTGTTTACTTAATCTGATTTATAAGAACTGGTACAAACAGATCGTAACTAAAATCCTTCCGGGTTTAGATCCAATTAGTTGGATACAGAGTTAGTCAAGTTTTACTTTTTTTAAATTCAAAAATATTTACCAAAAGAAAAATTCATACTAATTATAAAAAAGAATCCTTAACCTGTAAAAGAGGTTTGATAACCCAGCAGGTTAAATGAGACTTTCAAAGCAAAAACTTTATAGTCAACAGTTTAGCTAAAAAAACAAATACTTAAAAAAAAGCAATTTCTAACATTTTTATAATATAAATTTACAAGTTTGCTATGATTTCGCTTGTAAAAAAACTGTTCAACCAGTTTTATTTTACTTCTTTACACAAATGTTTTTAAATACTCACTGTTTTTTATTTGAAATAATTTTTTTTCAAAAGTTCAATGACTTTTGAATGACTTTTTAATTTATTGTTGCGTACCAACAACCTTCATCAGTTAATTCGCTCGTTTCTTAAAAAAAATACTTTTGATTCCTTGCTCTAATTAAAAAAATCAAACACTAAAATTTTATTTGTATTAAAAAACTTTAGAAAAAGTACGTAATGGAAACGATATTATTTTAGTTAGTTAGTTTTTCAAATAAAGAAGATTACTTGAATGTTTAGATATTTACTTACTAACTAGTATTTTCTATTGTATATTAATATTCAAAATAAAAGTTTACTAAACTGTTAATATAATGATAAATAAGTATTTATTACTATAACAGGTTTTTTTGGATATCATTAAATATATTATGTAATAAACTATAACAACTTATGGCTGTATATTTTTTCTACTTATCACGGTAAAAAATTTAATATAAAGTGATCCTATTTTTGTAACTTTCTGTATAATAATTATTTCTTTATAAGAGTATTGCATTTTTATTGAAGTTATTTATCAGTTTTAGTATAATTAAGTGAGTGTTTTTATGCTTTAACTTACTTATTGTACTAAGTATGAAATTCGATTTGATAATTAAGTAACAACATAGTAATTATTTATTGATTATAAAACTGTTTTAGTTTAAAATACTTATAAGATAATCTATGATTAGTTGTAAAACCATAAGGTTTTAAGCTTTAGTTTATTAAATAATACCATAAGATTAATTATAAAACTATCTTTTAATAACAAAAACTGTTAAAAGAAAATGTAAAAAGTAAGTAATTTTGGTAACTTTTTACTTAACACAACAGTACTACTTAATTTATTTTGTTAACGTAGTGTTAAAGCAATTGAATTATACTGAAGCTAAATTGGTACTTATTTTGACCTTTTATATAAACATTTAAGCTCAGTATGAAATGTTTGTTTAAAAGCTTATAAGCATATCTTTATGTAACTGTATTTTTTTTTATTAAGAATTTATTTTTGAATTTTTTTGTTCTATGGACAAAAACAGCATAAGTTGGTTTTTTGTCCGAAATACAAAACAGCTTTATCTGGTACTTATGTTAGTCTATTATTTAGCTATCACAATTAGTAAAGTTTATTTTTTTTTTAACTTTAAATAATTAACTGATATGTATATCATAAGAATTAATTAGTACTTAATGTGTACATGTAATAATAAAATCATGGGTTTAATCAATGGAACTTTTTATTTATCTGAGTATATATAATGCATTGGGTAAGTAGATATTCTTAACCCTTAAAAATTTAAAAAGTTAAGTTACAATACGTCAACTATTTAAGAGTTATAACTAGGTATATATATTTTTTAAACTAACATATGTCTAAAAAATTTAAGCATCTCTTAAATCTAGCAGCACAACTAGAAAGAACAAGCGAATAATGTGAAACATAACTAGTAAGTATTTTAATGTGTACCATAGGCAACAAGCAATAGAAAATAAAATAAATTTAAACGAATTTTAAAGAATTGAAATTTCTATAAAACTTTATTAATAATTTTTACCTTTGTTTTGGTGTAAACTTAAACTGGTGGTAAAAACGGTTTTGATAACTTACGCTGTAAAAATATACTTATTAAGATTTACATTTCCTTGAGTTTAAATTTTGTTTTAAGCTTTGTTTTAAGTTTAAATTTCAGTTTGGTGTGAAAAATATTGGAAGTATTAAAGTAGTAGTAATTGTTTACTTTATTAGTATTATCAGATAAGTTTAAGTTTATTTTTGTTGTTGTTATAGTAAATTAAAAGTATTATTATAGTCATTCTAAAACTTTTATACATATTAAAAACAGTTATGAATTACTTTATTTACTATTTAAAAATAGATATAATCCTACTTGGAATAAGTGTTAAATATTTTGATCGAAAGTAAGTTAATTTTAAATTTCAATGTAGCTTTTTGAAGGGAAGTGTTTCAGAACAAAAGCTTATTAAGTTTTTGTCTAATTATTTTCCACAAAAAAAATTGAAGATCTTACCACGCTTTTAAGCACAATTTAAACAATAATATTCAAACTAAAGCTATTTTTATTTTATACAAAGTTTTGTATTTAAAAAATTGTTAATAAATTGAAATAAGTAGCAGTTTTTTTAAATTAATTAATTGGTAACAAATTACATTTTGTAACGAATAAACAAAAGTTTTACAGCTTATAAAACAATTAACTAATCGAAAATGACAAATTCAAATAGTTTGGTCGTAGAAAACACCAAATATACTTTCTACACACCTCAAGTATCAGTAATTGATGCCCGTGATCAGTGTCAACATCAACAAATGAAACTGGCCACAATTGAGGATGATGACCAGTTTTCCCAGATTGCAAAGCACGTAGAAGAGTATCATATCAGGGGAATTTATCTTATTTGGCACGTGAATGTCGGTGGCAAAAATGGATTTATTTATATAAACATGAGTCAAAAGTTTGTGAATAAATTTGTCGTAAACAGCTTGAACTTAAAAGCTATTTGGAGATACAAAACTGTCGCCTTGTATACTTATAGCAATCAGCCTGATGTTGACTCGAAAAACAATTGGAGCTACATATGCATGTCTCCAGCACAAAACATGGCAAAAGACTATAATTATTATGATGAAACTACAGCAACAAGTAACAATTTTATCAACACTACTGATCTTAACCTTCTTCAGAATGATAACAGCATCCATGTTTCTGGCGAGTCTCTTGGATTCAGACACCAGACTCTTGGAATATCTCTTGGGATCATGCTTATTGTTGTCATTTTGGTTTTTGCTACATTGTATTTTGTTTTTAGAAGAAAGAAAAAATAGAAACAAATTCTAACAGTTTGAAAAAATTTTTTTTTTGTATTTATAAGTTGTGGTCTTTTGGTTTAGTTGGTACAAATTTACAAAATGTAAGATAATAGTTTTAAAAGTTGCTGCTGTTTTTAACCATATTAAGGTAAAAAGTACATATTATTTAAAGATGTGTCTAGATTTTTATTGGTAACTGCATTTCAATTACTTTTGTAGTTATTCTAGTTGATTTCTGTTTATTCAAAAATTAAGTATTATGAAAATTTTAATATTTAAAAACTAAGGTTTAAAAATAATTTGAAATGCTTTTTTTTTGTAACGATAGTATTCTGTTTATGTTTTCTTGTTTAATTTATAAGACAATTATTTGCTATATAATTTTAATTTTTTTTAATTTTTTTTTTCTAATCTGACGTCTTTAAGTTGTGGTAACATTACACTTGCTTAATAAAACAATTAGATACAAAAAGTTTTAGTTTACATGTGTTAGATGTTTTTTTAATTTTAAAATTATATATCTTCATTATATGATAGTTAAGAAGCGATCGGCCTACTACGGACCTAAAATCAAATTCAGAATATGAGGAAGTGTACAAAAATTTCTCGTGCAAAACAATTTATATAAGCTTTTTTCAACAAACATTTACATATGAGTTCTTAGCTTGATTTTGAGTTAAAAATGGCATTAAAAAAAAGTTTCTTTAACATAATAATTTTGAACAATCTTTAATTTTACTACGAACTTTTCAAATTTTGGCAAACCGTGAACACTTTTTAGTAAATACGGCCCTTAACTTGATAAATAAATGCATTATAGACTCTATTCGACGATACAATAAAAATAAATATAAAACATTTCTAATATTATAAATTTTAATAGATTCTATTTACTTATTTACTTACACCCTTATCCCTAACCCGTCTTACCCAAACATATTAAAATTTAATCAAAAAACAAAGTTAAATCATTATAGTTAAAATTAACACAAAAAAAAGCCTATTTTTGCTGACTTATCAAATATGCAAATCAGACTAACCTTTTAGTATACTAGCCATGAATAAGTAACATATTTGTTTACAGAAAGTATTTTAGTGGTCAGCTGTGAAAAATTTAGTTGATTTTTTTTTGTATTAATCGCTTTAATTAAGTATAAAAGTAGTATTTTGGTAGTTTTAAAAATTAATATTATAGTATTATTAGTAATATTAGTACCAATTTATTGTAGTTATAAGTAGTTACAATTATTTTATTATAGGATTAAAAGCTTTACTTTATCTAATTTTCTTAATTACCTTCAATAATTTATTGTTTGTTTAAATACTTTAAACAAATCACTGATTACAATTCGTATTTGTTGTTGTATATTTAAAATGTATCAATGGTTAAACAACTTGACAACTTTTACTTCAGTTAACTTACAAACATATTTTTTGTTTAATTTAGTAATTAAAATGGGAAAGTCAAACACTTTAGTAATTGAGGACAGGAAATACGTTTTTAATGTTCCTGAGCTTAAAGTATCAGCTTTAGAAGCTCGTGTAGAATGCGAAAACCAAGGAATGGAGTTAGCAACTTTCAATAAAGAAGACCAACTTTACAAATTTCAGAGTTTATGAGTATGTTGACAGAACTGCATGAAGTTTGGTACGTGACTTACAATGACGAAAATGGCTTTATTTACAAAAACTTGAGCAGAAAAATGATGCCCACGGTTTTTGTGAACAGTGAGAATATAAATGTTGTTGATAAACACAAGGATATTGCTCTGTACTCTTTCATCAATCAAAATGATTCAGAGTCTAAAGAGCTTGGCAATTACATTTGTATGACAACACAAGGTTTAAACCTATCCGATGATATTCCAGTAAGTCCTACAGGTGAAATTGACAAGGCAGTAACTAATTTATCTAAAGGGATTTCAATACTTGGTCTTTTGATTGGTGCTGTGTTTTTTGTAGTGCTTTTAGTTTCTTTTACGTTGTACTTTGTACACAAGAAAAGAAACAATGAAAAATAATGTTTTTTACAATCTATTTTTTAAGTAAGTTGCTTTCAAAAACCTTGAAAAACTATAGTTCTTGACAGTTTTGTTTTGTAATTTTGTTAATTTAATATCACCTGTTCTTTTTTGAAGTAGTTTATTTGTAGATATGCTAATTAATCTAGTTTTTTGTTGTTAAATATACGTATTAATTAACCTTTACAAGTTATAAATAGATGTTTTAGTTTTTAAGACACAAAAAGTATAACTACTTTTACTTTCCGAATTTACTATCTTAATAAAAATCACATATCTCTTATTTTAGTTTTAAATTATATATCTAAAGAGAGGTAGTTTATGTTTAGATATAGTAATGTTTAACATATTAAAATCAAAATGCACAAATATATAGTTTTATTGTTAGTTTTTACTATTTTTTTGAAACTTGTTTGTGAAAACTTCGTAGTATTTTAATAAAACAATTTTCAACTAAAATTAAAACGTATTTATATATACATAAACAGTAACTTCTCGCATTTTTACGCACTCGTGACGTTACGCACTCTCGTTAAGTTAAGCATTTCAGAATTCTAAAAAGTTAAAAAGTAAATATTTTAGCTTTTTTTTAGTATTGCACGAATTAGGTTTATTGTATATTTTTGTTTTTAAATGCTATCTCACCTCTCTATATTTTTAGACTTTGTAAACTTATGTTCCTTGACTAGTTGATAAACATTTAGTTATACCTCAGATGACAGAAATTATGTTAATAATAAGATATTGAATAAAAATCTGAAAGAAATATGACTGTGTTAAATAATGATAGTATAATGAATTAATGAGAGTTTAAAACACAAACACATAATAAAGCACTGTTGCCCTATATATGAACAAATCAACACAAATTTTAATATGGACACCACACCATTTCTTTATTGTAAACAAATGCTTAATTATATATTGAATTTGCTAGCTAGAATAGAATACAAATATTAGGTATCAAATAAGTCACATATAAAAAAAGATAGATAAAATCTTCTTATCATTAAAATAAGTAAATTTTTTTTAGAAGTACTACTTATTTATATAAATTCAAATTCTTATTTTAAAAAATATGTATAGTTTTATCTTTTGTGTTCATATTTATAAATAAAGTAAACAAGTTATCAAAAGTGGGAAAGTCCCAAGTCTGCTTTTAACTAAAATCGATATCAAAAAATAGCCATTATAGTAAGTATATTTGGTACCTCTCGTATCTTTACGGTCTCTCGTATTTTTACGCACTTTTTCTGTTGACACAATGTGCGTAAATAAGCGAGAGGTTTCTATGAATTTTTTTAGTAAACAGTGTCAATTATAAAACGGCTATTTTTAAAAATTCATTTAGAATGTTTTATCCTTCAAATTTCTAAGGTAAGTTTATTTATTTATCAAAAAAGTAAAAAATACTAAATGTTTCTCATGTTTTTATACCAAAATGTTACTGAAGCTATGTTATCATTATATAGTTATAACAATGTTCGTTTTTCATTGTTATCTATTATGTGTTTTCTTCACAATTTGATTATATCTAATTATAATGTCTAAACAGAGTTTTATTCAACATGTAAAAATCTCATATAATAAAGTAAAAATAGTCTTTAATGTACTTTTAACTTCACAAAAAATTATAAGAAAATTTTAATTTTTACTCACAACTAATTTTAGAGCAATCAATGTTGTTTATTAAGCATTTTAAGAAGATGGAAGATGGGACAAAACACTGATATAAAAAAAAAACATTTTTTTACATCCTGGAAAGCTATTAAAAATTTAGCTAATTTTTAAGAAAAACATTACAAAAGCAATGTTGCAACTAGTATTTAAAACCAGCTTCTATTAGAATGTAGCAATTTTTCTGCAAAAAAAAAAATTTGTATCTAAATAATCCTTACTGAAGATAACTATTTTTAAACTGAAAAAACAATTCATTTAAAAAGAACTGCAGCATTAGTATTGAAAATTTTTCTATTTGTATTTAATTTTATTAAAACGACATAAATAAACAAATGCAACAAGAAGACTTTAGTAAACTTCACACTACTAGTAAAAGTATATGACGCTACACCAATATTTTTTTATTTCAATATTGTTAGATATTAGTTTCTATTAACTCCTTTCTTGAAAACGAACCATAACGTAGACAGAACTAAAATGGCTACGAGCAACACTGCACCGATAGAAAGTACGATCAAAACATTATCAGAAGAATTGACCCTTTTGTTTATTGACATGTCAACTCCAGTTAGAAAATTCTAACCTGTGTTTGCTTCATATTGAAAATTGTCATTTTTCGTTTCTGTAGTAACATAGTCAGAAACACTGAAAGTTATTGGAGAAAACAATATAACAAGTTGTATTGGGGACATAGAGACTAAATACTTTGATGATGTTGATTACAATTTAGACCCTGAAAAAATCTATTTATTTAAAAACAATACAAAACTATAAAACTTAACTAAGTTGTACTTTTATGTAGGATCTAAAAGAATACAAAACATATTTACTTAATTTTATAGTCATTTAGTATTCCAAGTTTACTTACATGTTATTTAATTAAAAATCATAAATACAATTTTTTGAACTCGTATATTAATAATTAGTATTTTGTCATACTAAAAAATCAAATTTTTGAGCAATTTATACAATAATTTTAAATTACCGTTTAAAATTTTTATAACTAAAACTTAAAAACAATAGTTCTTTAAAATATGATATTTTAAGTAGTTGAACTTTATGAAATATTAACAATAATAAAAAAAAAATAAAACTTCGATTTGTCAAGTTAATAATATCTTACGAGTGATGTATTAGTTTAAAGTGACGTTTTGAGATATGTGTAATAAAACTAATACATACTAAAAAACATTTAACAATTATGAACATGTTTCAAACATTTATAAGCTTATAATACCAAAAATTACTTCCAGCTATTTTCCTCCGTTTTAGTTCATACTAACCAAACAAAACATTTTTAACATGAAAAGAACAAATTAATTTCACTAGTAAGAACTATTGAGCAGGTATATGTTAAATTTACAGGCTGTTGATTTTTCAAAAAAAAAAAATTAACAACAGACATTAAGTTTATTTATAAACCGACTTAAAAAGATTTTTTTTAAATATTTCTTTGTATAGTTAAAACTGTTGTGAACTGTACTCAAACGGAGACTTAATATAATTATAACAAAATTGATAGTATTTCAACTTACAAACATTAATTGTAGAAGTTGAAACTTATCTTACATAAACTATGAAAATTATGTAAAGGTATCTATTTTTAAATAACTTTGAATAATAAATATAAAAATATAGCTTAAATATATCTTAATACATATCCCAGTTTTTTTATAACTTTTGAATACTAAGTTAAATATTAAACATGAAATTATAGCTTAAATATATCTTAATACATATCTTAGTTTTTTAACATATATTTTAATTTTTTTTCAACTTTTGAAAACAAAGCTAAAGCTCTGAAACTCAAAACTTTTACTGACTACTAATATACAAAATACAATATACCTAGTAAATTTAATTTACTTTATAATTCAATGATCAGAAAAAATATCAGCTTAAATATTTACAAGAAAAGTGAAATAAAATAAATAAAAATAAAATTTATTAAAATGCAACTTTAAAGATTAAAAATTAAAGGTAATCATGTTTTTATTTCATTCAGAAACAGCAAGTTTAAAGATTTGAAATTAACAATTTTCACTCATTTTATTCACTTACCAAGGTTTTATTTTACAATATAAAATTGAAATTTCTGTTTATTAACTTTAGAAATTCTAACTAAAATTATTGTTAATTGAAAACTTGATATATTAGTAGTTTTAATAAATATCATATAACTAAAAACAAAGTTAAATAAAATACATCAAGTTTAGTAGTTTGGTGAACATTTGATCAAATTATTAAAATCAGTAGGTAAATGACCGGCCCCCAACGTTTTCAAAGTTTAAATTGCATCCGGCCAGCGAAAGGTAAATCTGCGGCCCGCTTTACTAAGTTTTGAAACTAACACTAGATACTCTGGGATTTGAAATGAAGAGAAAAAAAGTGTTAATTATAGTTTAGATAAATATTGTAGTAAAATTAGATATAGTAAAAAAAGGTCACATAATAGTTTTTTGTCAAAATAAGTTAAATATATGAGTAACTTTCGTAAAGAAAATTAAATCAGAATGCTCCGGCCCGTAAAAGTATATTTCTAAGGTAATTTTTACATATGGCCCACTGACCGAAAACGTTGCCCACCTCTAAGCTAGGGGATGTAGAGTCATATAGCTCATTATATTGAAGTTTGTATTTTATTACTGTAATCAAAGGCTGATTTTTGTTGATAAATAAAGTTGCTACAATAAATTAAATAGTCACTCTTTAATACGTATGTTTAATTAGTTCCTTAGTCACATTAGTAAAAGTTTGAAAAGTATAACTAAAAATTTTGAGTTGTAACTTAGTTATAATTTTATGATATTTAAAACCAATATATTTTATAAAAATATTAGTTAACTTAATTCAGCTTTAAAAAAAATACTAACTGTCATACAAATTTAATTAACAAATAACACAATTTTATTTATTGTTTTTAAGAAAGAACTTTACACAATTAAAACATTAGAAACATAGCATAAGTGTAAAATAAATAGAGAATTGTTGAATTAGACTAGCTGAAAAAAATTAAGTAAAAAAAAAATTTTTGATAGTATTAGATATGAAGTATAAGTATTTAATTTATGTATGAAACTATAAGTGATTAAAACTAAAGTCTATAAATTAATTTAAAATAAATTTGAACTAAGAATATTTATTTATTTTTAATAATAGAATGCTATGTTCAGCACATCAAAAAGAAAAAAAAACAGTATGGATTTAAATTATTTTTATACAAAAGCTTCACTTTATCAACCAAGCAATAATTTAACTTCTTTAAGATTAGTCAACTAGTAATTTAGTTGTTTGCTTACAGTTATAAAACAAAACGTTTTTAAACTTTTAAAAAATGTAACTTAAAAATCTTTAAATGATAAGTTTAAAAAAAAAAATTACAAAACTTTGAATTTTAATATTGGAATTAGTTCAAGTGATAGTTCGATCAAACTGTTATAAATACAAATAAGACAGAGTGTTTTTTTAGCCCGACCTAGCACGAACGCTAGTCAAATTCCACAATAATTCGCAGATGGGTTGTTTTTTTTCTTCCTGAAAACAAAGTACAACGTAGAAAGAACTAAAATTGCCACAAACAAAATTGAAATGATCAATAGTCCAAGTATACTGTTTGACGGATTTTCATTTGTAGACTGGTCATTTTGAAGTTGGAAGTTTAGTTCTGTTGAAATGTCGTCACTAATATTGTTGTTTAAAGTTGTGAAATAATTAAATGGAAGATCAAATTTTGTAGTTGTGTCAATTTGAAAATCATTATGTTTTACTTCTGTTTTAATTTCGTCGTAAGCATTGTCTTCATCTGTGGTAGACATTACCATATTTGATATTTTAGTCATACATATGTAGTTACCAAGCTCATTAAAGTCAAAATCAAATTGCTTTTTATAAGAACACAAACCAAAATTTCTTAACCTTTTAAGAATCTTTAAGTTTTGACTGTTTTCAAAAAATGTGTGCAACTCTTTTCTACTGATTCCTTTATAAATAAAACCGTTTTCATCTTTCACGTTTACGTGCCAAACTTCATAATTTCCTTCATTGAAATAATTTTCGATGAGTTTTGAAATTTTGGAAAAATGTTTTCCATTTTTTATGTTAGCAAACTCCATACCATTGGACCAGCAATTCAAACGAGCATCTTTAGCTAACACTTTAACTTTTGGAATGTAGAATATGTATTTTGTGTCTCCAACTAGCATAGTACTTTTATGTTCCATTTTGTAATACTTACTCAAACTTAAAGCTGTAATAGAATAACTAGTTCGATTTCAGCTTTATATTATATATAAATGTCTAAGAAAAAATTATTCTTAATAAAAATATCTTAACTAGAGATTATTTTTAAGTTTATAGTTACTACACACATATACTTAATGTAATTTAAATGTTGTTGTTTATTTATTTGCCGCTTGTTTAAACTTAATAAAAATATAAATTACAACAAGTAACTTACAACTAGATATTTGTGCAAATGCATATTTTACAATGTAAACAAAGTTAAATGAACATAAAAAGTTTTTTCTTGTTTAATTTAAATATCTGCAACTTTTTATTTTGTTTTTACTTTTTTAAAACTTGAAAACACAAACAAAACAAAAAAACATTTTTTCTTCAATTATTTTTCAAAAAATCTTTATATACATAAATAAAATTAATACATAAAAACTAAAATTAAAAAGTACACTAAATCATAAAACTAAATTTTATACTGAAATATTTGAACAAACTAAAACTTAGGAAGTCCGTAAGAAAAAAGAAAGTATTAAAGAATGCAACGGAGTTTAAAATGTTTATAAAACATTATTTTCACAGTTGAACGAACAACGACCTTTCTTACACAACAAGTTAGTATTTCCTGAAAAGTAAGGAAAAATTTATAGAATTTTTGTAAACTTCTGTGTTTAAGAAGTATACTCCAGTTTTAGTTTTAACATAAGAAAATTCTAATTGAAAACGTTTAAAAATGGTTCAAAAATCTAATAACTAGTTAACAAGCAATTTAAGTTTTGTAAAAAAAGCTTATTGTAAGAAATTTTTAATTCATGTCGTAAACAGAAAATTTTTTAACACATACAAGTCAAATTTTTGGAAATAAATTTAAAAAAAATTGCTACTAAATAAGTAAGTATCCTTTTACTGTTTTAATACAAACTAGATAAAAAGTTTCAAATAAATAATGTTACTCTTATCTTTTTTTTAATAATTTCAGCAGTTTTTTTGAGCTAGTTTACTTAAAATTATTTTTCTATCTCAACAAATTAGTTACGGAATAAACGATAAGGAATAAAGATAACGATGATAACTTTATCAAATTGCTTAATATAGTACTTATATAACTAATAGTTATTGTTTTTTTTTTTTAATTTTAAACAAAACTTATTTTAAGCTGTTTTATTTTTTAGAAATTACAGGTTATAAAACTAAAAGTAGTCTAAAATAAATTTTAAAGTTATATTTATAACTTCATCTGAAATTTAAATAAACATTTATGTCTATAACGTTACGTAAAAACTAAAAGAAAAATATAAACTATTAAGTCGTTTAAAAAAATTTATTTTTTATTTTATAAAATACGTATAAAACCAGCTAAACCTATCACATTTTCGGTTACATAAAAAGAAATTAACTCTTAAAAAAACATAAAAAAAAAGTAACTACCTTTTTTGTTTGAAATGCAATTTATTAGGTAATATTTTTAATATTTTATTAATTAAAACTAGTTGTTACATTGTTAAAAATAAATAAAAACTTTAATAAGCTTTAAACTCATAAGTGTTTGTTTTAAAATGCCCTAATACCTAGCTATGTAATTAAAACTAAAAAGTTTACAGAATTATAGAACTTATACTACATTTTAAAATAAAAATGTAAATTAGTTACATAGTTTGATACATTTAATTACTAAAAAAAATTAATCAACTTTATTTTTAAAGATATTAAAAAAATAAAAATAAAAAGGTAATTAAGAAAAGTAAACAATTATATCTTTATAAAACTTAGATTTACTTGAAAAAATGTATTGTTATAAACTTTTAAACAAATAAAATAAACCTTAAAAAAATTTAAAAAATTATCAAAATATATACTAAAATTTTGAGTTTTTGAACTGTAAAAATGTACCTTATTCTTATATAATTTTAACTCTGTAAGTGTATTAGTTTTTAAACTTTTTCCTTTAAATTATAAAAAAGATGAAAACAGTATAAACTAGATCACATTATATAATTTTTATAAGACAAAAAAAAATAGTATGTTTAAAACGAAGTTATATTAATAGTTTTATTGTTAAATAAAAAAAAGCAGTTGTATATTTAAAACAACTTATTAAACAATTAATTGATAAACGTACTTATTGTTGGTTAAAGCAAAAAGTTTTAATACTAAATAATATAAATTCAACAAATTAGATCGGTTTAATTTTTGTTATATCTACTTAACTAGAATATGAGTAAATAAAATAAACTTATATATATATAAACAACTTGAAGGAGACGCTTGGAATCGAAAACGAAAACCATAACGGTAAAATTTTTTTTAAGTTAATTAAAAAAGCAGGTCCTACCGAGACTTGAACTCGGATCACAGGATTCAGTGTCCTGTGTGCTAACCATTACACCATAGGACCGCACGCTGAATAGTAAGTTAAAGTTTCTATGATACTAGTATGCGTGCAAATCTATTATTAGTCTTGTATGTGCATAAAATTATATAATGGACCGAATCTTGTAACAAAAGTTTTCAAATGGCACTAATACTTTTTTGAACAATTAAAACTTAAAAAATTATTAATTAGTTGGACTTAAAGACCTATTAATACTAAGGATTTGGTTGACAAAATCGTTTAATTATATCTTTAAAACTTAGTACCGACCGCCTTTTAAATTTTTATTATGTAGTTAACTTGTTAAATAATTTATAACAAAATATATTTTAATCTGATGTGGGTAAAAGTTATATAAAGTTTTAAAGTATAATTTGATTAAGACTTATAGGGTTTACCACTTAGTTTGCTTTTTTTAGTTTTAACTTACTCCATACAAAGTATAAGCTTTTAAAAAAATATGTAATCAAATATATATTATAAAGCTATAAAATATAAAATAAATTGAGCTTAAAAAGTCTATTGAATTTTTTTTAACTTTAAAAAAAGTATATTAAGAAGTGTTAAACTCTATGATGTTACTGTAGTATAGTAAGGTCGTGTAGAAGTAGCACGAAGATAAAATGTTCAGCTATTTAGAACAATGGTTGATTGTTTCGAGTAGTTTATATCGTTTTAGAATTTAGCCTGAGGCTAAATATAAACTTATCTGTATAGAATTGAAATTTTAATTTAAGCAACTAAACCTAATAACTGTTTTAAAACAATGAAAAGAGTTTAACAATCTAAGTTGTTTTTGTGTAAAAGTTTTGTTGGTAAAAATTTGAAGCATTCTTATCAAACTTTAATTTAGTTTATTTTTTAATTTTTTTAAATTTTTGTCAGAATATCTATTTTTTATAGTTTTATTCATTTAAAAGGTTTTTGTTTTATTTAAAGAAACTAGTTGAATAAAAACTTGATCCAACAACTATAATTAATAATAAAAAAGTTGTCAACAATTTTCTTTACATCAATCAATAAATACTGTAAATAATTATTTAAATTGATTTGTCAAAATCTAGTTAATTTAAAAATAATAATACACAAGAACATAACTAAACTACTACTTTATAATAAATAAACTGCAAAATAGTTTTTAAAATTGTGATATACAACTTAGCCTCCTCTAAAAAAAAATTGTGGTATGATAGTGTTTTATGTTTATGAATCTACATAAACTTGGCATTAAATTGATTAACCTTTATTTATCATGTCACTAAAATACACAATTTTACAGAAAAATGATAAAAATTCAATTTTATTTAATTCTGTTCTTTTGCATTCAATTATCAACATCTTATGGTAAAAAGTGTCATCGTAATTGCAATCGGTGTAACTCACAAGTTGTCTCGAAACAACCCATTAAAAGTGGAAGTGAAGAAAGCATCAACCCAGCAAACCTTAAAAACACTGAAAAAGGTAGAAGACAGAAGTTGAGAGAAAGAATAAATCATCTTGAATCGATTGTTGCGGATCAAGAAAATATTATTAATCAGCTCTCAAGTGAGGCTCTAAATAGTATAGAATAGCTTTCGAAAACCATAAAAGCTGTAATGTTAACAACACTGTTTATTGAAAAACTAAACATAAAATAATTAGTTTTATATAGCACAATAGTAGGCTGTAACTATCCAATAATAACCTTAAAAAAAAACTGTTTTGTTAAAACTAAATATTTTTAATATAATTATAGTAAAAAATGCTCAAATAATGTAGAAAAATAGAAGAAAATTTCTCAATATGTATATTTTAAAGATAGTTTTGATATAAACTATTTTACGAATTTAATGCACAGAATAATTTGAGCATTAATAAAATATTCGATAAACTTTTTATTTAACGAAAAAAAAAACAAGCGCTCAAAATATTTGGTCTAAAGACCTTGTGAACGAAAAACCTTTCGGTTATTGAGTCGCACACAAAGGATAGCTTTTAACATCTTATCAAGGATAGTATCTAAAGTAAATTTTAGTTTGTAATAAAATAAAATAATGATTTATTAAATTAAAGAATGCGCCGTACCAGTATTAGAGCATGTCAAGATCAACCAAACCGAATTATTACGTCACAATGAGCTTGTAGAGCTGAGTTGTGAAAAAACTTACAAGAATGAGGGCAATCCTATCAGGAAATGTCAGTACGGAAAACTGGAACCAAATTTTCAAAAAGATCCCTTCAAGTGCCTACCACGTGAGTTCACTAATTATATAAGAGTATATTATATATATATACTTAATTATCTGGAGTTAATATTAAGCAGGCAGTAAGAAAATTCTTTGATTTAAAAAAATGTTTCTTAGTTGTTACTCTATTGATTTCAATAAGTCATTTTAGTTTAAAAAATTAAACTATGTACTAATGATGGTTATCAAAAAATGTGGTGTTTTAAGAAACCATTTTTGCTGTTATACTTAACTGAATTTAATCATAAAAACATATGTTAATTCAAAACTGGCATGTTAACAGAATAATTGAACAACAAATTATTATTAATTGATTTTATATGTTAGATGTATTTTATTTGGTAAATTATAAATTTTGAGAACAAACCTTTGTTGACCTTCTTTTATTTTAAGAAATGTAAGTTTTGTACCTTATAACTGATATGTAAGTTTTGTATATATTTGATGCAGTTAAAAGAAAGTTAAAAGCTACTTTTAGTTTGAATAAAAAAATTTATTTAGGTTTAAACAAAAAAAAAGGATAAAATAAATATAGGTTTTAACTATCCCGATTTACTTATAATGTTACTTATACGCGCGATGCTGGTTATTATCTGACTCCGTGCGCGTTATAAGTATTTATCGGTGATGTTATTTAAATGTTTAGATATGACTTAGCTAAGTTATTTAGCTAAGTCGACTTAATGAATTGCGAACTAAACTTAGACTATCTTTTAAGCTTAGTTTAATTAAATAGTTAGACTGTTAGAATGCTTAACTAATTGTATATAAGAAATCGAGTCTAGAAACACAAATTGTATTAAAATGAATATAAACTGCGATACATGGTAACAAAATATACAAATAAGCTGTTCCAATTTACAAGTTAATATAAAAAACAGTCGCCTTCGTACAAGAAGTACGAGGCGACCACAATCTTTTCAAACGATATACTATCAGTACAAAGGTAAAACTAGACTGCCGCGTCATGCTAAAGCAGTTCGAGAAGTAAACAAAGAGATAAAAAGTCCCTAATTTGAGAAAACTCTCTAGCGCCCTTTTTTATTTAAACGCAACGTCGTTACAAGGTAAAAATTTTGTCAGTTTATATAAAATAAAATTATTTTACAGTAAAATACGAACTTGTGAAAGAAAGATTGACACGATCAGAAGCTGAAAATTATTGTCAAAATAATTTTAATGGAAATTTATTAATGGACAACATCGATACTACTAAAGATAGAAAGTTTAAAATTTTACGATGACCGAAAAGAATCATTACACAATAACATTAGCTTATTTTATTAAACAAATAAAGTTTAACCTTTTATTTTCAATTAAATTTTCCTAAACGTTAAAAGAGTTTTTTAACATACACGACTTTTTTTTACTAACTTTAACTTTACTTTTTAGACAATTTTGTAAAGACGCTAACAACTATGGCTCTATTCACATCGGAATTTCAAAGGACAACCCACAAAATACTTGGGAGCGTTTGGACTCAGGCAGCATGGAAGGTTTCGTTTTTGACTGGCAGGACAGATACAGAAATAATGATTATATGTATTTGAGTTGCATGCCATTATATGAGGGAAAAATAACTGACTCCAGAAATTACCCGGAGTATTTTATTTGTCAATTTTACTAAGAGGTTAAATACAGCTTTTTAACGTTTAAGAATAAAAGCTAAATTTGCTTATACTGTATTTATATAAAGTGTTGAAACTTTTTTCCTAATAATTTTAATTGAAATAGCAAAATTTACACATTTTATCTGTCTGTCAATACACGGGTATTTAAATGGTAATACTGTATACTGAAGCTATACTTCCTAGCTTTATACTAGTTTGTGTTTAAAAATCGTTTTACTTTTGAAAAGTTTAAATGACACTATTAAAAAATGTGTGTTTTTTGTATAGATGTTGGTCCATTCTAAAATTAACCTACTTTTCTAATTTCGTAAATTAGTCTTTACCAAACTTTATAGCTTTATAAATACATTAATATATTTTAATACTTAAAGTTAAAACTTTTTAAAGCTTTATAGATGTTTAGGTTGGTATAATTTGCTAATGGTATAAATTATATAAGTTTTATAAAAAATGAATACAATACCAATTAGTAAATACTACATTTATTTTTGTTTACAGCATGTGAAAGTGGTTTATTTTCCTTACTTAGGACATTTTTCCTTAGTGTATGTTTACTATTAGCTTAAATTTGTACATTCAACATAACTTTTCTTAAAGTTAGAAGAGTTGAAAAAACAGTATATCGTTACACACTTTTTGGAAACAAAAATACATTATATTACTAAACGGTAGTTAGTCTTGAAATAAATTGCAAAATTAAACAATCATGCTTTTATACTATTTAACTAATTACAATTGTGACTATTTCTACATTAACGCTTAGTATGCTATTTCCCATAAGCCTCGATAGCTCAGTCGGGAGAGTGTTTGACTTAAGATCTTAAGGTCCCGAGTAGAGTCACCTTTTTTATAACGAGGATAATCTCACAATAGGAAGTAAGGAATAGGTTAATTATGGGTAAAATAAATATCTTTTGCATCAAGTATGAAGAGTACATTTTTTTTTACATTCCTTTTAATGAATAAACAGACTTTTAGCTAATTACTATATGACGTAAAATAGCTTCTTGCAGTTTTTCTTTTCTTGTTTTATTTTGGTTTTTAGAAGTAACGATTGATGGCTACAATTAAATGGAAAATTAATTTTAAAGATTTGACATAATTTTTTTTTAGATCGGTCTTCTTATGGGTAACTAATTGTAAATTTGTTCAAATTTACTTCACGTGACGTTATTAACTTTTTTTTACATTTAATTTGATATGGTGGTTTTATTTGTAAATTTTATAAAACTGATCAATTTTTTTTATCCAGTGACGTCATTTTTGATAGTTGTGCTGTACAAATAAACAGTTTTGTGATAAACATAGTTGTGCTGTACAAATAAACAGTTTTGTGATAAACATCGTTGGCATAAGCTTAAAGTAAAACAGTTAAACCGTTAACTTAGTTGTTCTGAATACTTTGCCAAGAATAACAAAACCAACTACTAAACTATTCACCCAGCCTACCAATATTAAATGAGCTATAACTTTTTTTTTACTTTTGTTGGTACTTCTTATAATATTTTGAAACTTTTGTAAAGGTTTAAAGAAGTCTTAAGGTGTTTAAAATATCTACACGATAGCTATTTAAAAAAATCAAAGCGCAGCAAAATATTTTGAAGCAACAAACTTATTATTACGTCACTTTCAGCAAACTATGACGTCACAATCAGCTTGCTGAGCTTCATAAACCGTAACATGCCCTCACTTTCAAGCGTCTCCGTAGCGCAATGGATAGCGCGCTGGACTTCTAATCCAGAGGTTCCGGGTTCGAGTCCCGGCGGAGATGTGGTTGGGTAGCATGGCCGAGCGGTCTAAGGCGCTGGATTAAGGCTCCAGTCTCTTCGGAGGCGTGGGTTCGAATCCCACTGCTGCCACTCTTTTTATAAAACTTTATGCCCTGTTTTTATCAATATTTTTTGTTTGAGCAAATATCAGTAGGTTTAGATTTAATACAGAAAGTATGGGCTCTTAAAAAATAATATGCTTACTTTTTAATGTATTTATTTAAATTTTATAAAGCTTGAAATAAAAATCTTAAAGTTTTTTTTAATGCATAAAAAGTGTGTTGTTTATATAAGTTTTTGAAATGAACAAACATTTAGTTGCATCACTGTGAAGGTATGACATTAACAGACATAAGCTTAATGAAAACATAAAAGTCTGAACAAAGTTAGTAGTACACTTTAATGTAAATGAAACTAGCAACTTTAAATAGAACTTCTATACTATTAAAAGAAAATAAAACTAGTAGCGTTAAAAGTTGTAATGAAAGTTTTTTATATTAAAAAAAAATAAAACAGTAGAGTATGAAGTGTTTAGGCTTGGTAGTTTTCTCTTTTTTTTTTGAAACAATGTTAATTAAAGTTACTAGTTGATTAAAATATTCTCTATATTAATACTGTAACTTATAAAATGTTAGTAGTTGAAATGACAGCACAACGTTTTAATAACAAAAGTGAGCTACCGGTAATTTGCTTAAATTTATTAACAAAAGTATGCTACTAAATTGAACAATACCTATATAATTACACATACACATTTATAAAAAATTACTTATGACAAAAAATAAAAAAATTTTCTACACCGGGGATCGAACCCAGGCCGCCTGGGTGAAAGCCAGGAATCCTAATTCCTAACCACTAGACCATTTAGGACTGTGATAGTAGGCGCTTTATTGCGTTTATAAACGCATAAATGTGCATTATGACGTAACAATCAAACTATTATTAAATATTTAATTTTTCTTTAATGCTTAATAACCATGTATAGTTTTAAAAATTTATACAATGTTTAGTGCAAATTAATATGCTAACATTGAATACATAACACTTAATTGAAAATAGTAGGTATTATATAATTTTATTTTTGACAGTTAAAACGATTTACGGTAAAACAAAAACGTTTATAACTTTCTATACGCCCAGACTGATTAAGATTGACATATATTTTTTACTAAAAACAAAGATTTAAGTATGTTTTCTAAAGCCACTTAAAGCACATTAAAGTAATCTAATACAACGTTGTAACAAAAATAAAAAGTGTGGAGACGCCGGGGATTGAACCTGGGGCCTCAAACATGCAAAGCTTGCGCTCTACCACTGAGCTACGTCCCCACTTCTCATTTGAACATTTGTATGGTTTGTATACAAATAGTTCGCTTGACAAGTGTTTTTTGCAAAGCTGCAAAAATAGAAAGTTTTAGTTTATCAGCTTATATACTGAAATACTTGATTGAGTTCGATGTAAAATTTTGAATGCGTTCTTTGCAAAACTTTAAATAAGTTAATTGCAAAATTTTTAATGACTTTAGTACAAAACTTTAAATGAGTTCAGTATAAAACTTTAAACTAGTTAAGTACAAAATTTTAAATTAGTTAACTACAAAATGTTTAATGACTTCAGTGTAAAATTTTGAGTGACTTCAGTGTTAAATTTTGAATGAGTTTAATACAAAATTTTTAATAAGTTCAGTACAAAATTTTAAATGACTTCAGTGTAAAATTTTGAATGAGTTCAGTGTAAAAATTTGAATGAGTTCAGTAAAAAGTCTTAAATTACTTCAGTACAAAATTTTAAATGACTTCAGTACAAAATTTTAAATGAGTTTAGTGTAAAATTTTGAATGGGTTCAGAATGAGTTCAGTACAAAATTTTAAATGAGTTCAGTATATTTAAAATGAGTTAGTACAAAATTTTTAATGACTTCAGTATAAAATTTTAAATGACTTCAGTGTAAAATTTAGAATGAGTTCAGTGTAAAATTTTAAATGAGTTTAGTATAAAATTTTGAATGAGTTCAAAATGAGTTCAGTACATTTGAAATGAGTTAGTACAAAATTTCAATGAATTCAGTACAAAAATTTAAATGACTTCAGTGTAAAATTTAGAATGAGTTCAATGTAAAATTTTGAATGAGTTCAGTAAAAAGTTTTAAATTGGTTCAGTACAAAATTTTAAATGAGTTTAGTGTAAAATTTTGAATGGGTTCAAAATGAGTTCAGTACAAAATTTTAAATGAGTTCAGTATATTTAAAATGAGTTAGTACAAAATTTTAATGACTTCAGTACAAAATTTTAAATGACTTCAGTGTAAAATTTAGAATGAGTTCAGTGTAAAATTTTAAATGAGTTTAGTATAAAATTTTGAATGAGTTCAAAATGAGTTCAGTACATTTGAAATGAGTTAGTGCAAAATTTCAATGAATTCAGTACAAAAATTTAAATGACTTCAGTGTAAAATTTAGAATGAGTTCAGTGTAAAATTTTGAATGAGTTCAGTAAAAAGTTTTAAATTGGTCCAGTACAAAATTTTAAATGACTTCAGTACAAAATTTTAAATGAGTTTAGTGTAAAATTTTGAATGGGTTCAAAATGAGTTCAGTACAAAATTTTAAATGAGTTCAGTATATTTAAAATGAGTTAGTACAAAATTTTTAATGACTTCAGTACAAAATTTTAAATGACTTCAGTGTAAAATTTAGAATAAGTTCAGTGTAAAATTTTGAATGAGTTCAGTACAAAATTATAAATGAGTTCAGTACAAAATTTTAAATGACTTCAGTACAAAATTTTAAATGACTTCAGTGTAATATTTTGAATGACTTCAGTGTAAAATTTTAAATGACTTCAGTACAAAGTTTTAAATTAGTTAACTACAAAGTGTTTAATGACTTCAGTGTAAAATTTTGAATGAGTTCAGTACAAAGTTATAAATGAGTTTGGTACAAAATTTTAAATTAGTTCAGTACAAAACTTTAAATGAGTTCAGTACATTTGAAATGAGTTAGTAAAAAAAAATTTAATGAATTCAGTACAAAATTTTAAATGACTTCAGTGTAAAATTTAGAATGATTTCAGTGTAAAATTTTGAATGAGTTCAATACAAAATTTTAAATCAATTTAGTACAAAAATTTTAATTCGTTAACTACAAAATTTTTAGTGACTTCAGTATAAAACTTTGAACTAGTTCAGTACAAAATTTTTAATGAGTTCAGTGAATACTCGAAAGAATATGTGGTTATCAAAAGGACAGGTGGAGACAATGTCCTAACAGAGTCAAACACCATATGCTTAAATTTTTTCTTTCAAGCCAATTTTTTTTTAATATAAATTTTAAACCTATAAGAAATAAAGTAATCAATAAAATGAACGAATAGAAATTAAAATTGAACGAAAAGCAACTAAGTTATATGTTTACTTAAAAGTTTTTTGTTCATTATTTACTTAAAAACTTGTCTAATAATATAAAAATGAAAATACAGTCTAAGCTTACTTGTCAAAAGAATAAACATAGAAGTAAATAAAATTACTAGACAGAAAATAATAACTAAAATTTAATTTATAAAACGAGATAAACAATATTAATAGCAGACATTAAAATACTTGAAATACACGTTACAATTTTTTAAATAAGGTAAAGCTGTATTTGTAAAAAGCTAACTTACATCTAAATTGACTTTTATCAGTACTTTATGCTAAAATTTTAACTTTTTCATTTATTGATTGAAATACTTAAGGAATTTAATAGTTGAATAAAAAAAAAGTAAAATTACTTTGTAAAATTATTTATCATTTTATAAAGAAATTTATTTAACCATAAACTCAATCTAACTTTTTTAAATAATAATATGAAATTAAATACTGTATTAATTATACACTATTCTTAATGAAATAATAAAAAAATAATAAATAAAGCAATAACAATGAATAATAATAACAACAAATATTTTTCTTCTTTGATTTATTTTTATTTTATTTTATTTTTGAATACTCTTCTAAGCCCAAAAATTTAACTATAAAGAAGCAAATAATATTTGCAAACAAAAAATAATATTTTAAGTTTACTCAGAAAAATAGACTAACTGATTCTAAGTTAACTTGAGATTGTAATCTCAGTATACCATTTATGAATAAATAAATATATATATAAATCTCTGTTAAAAGTACATATATTACTTAACAATATAATGCAATAAGACGTTGCTTAAATAAAAACATAACTGTCAACTAAAAAAATGAGTTAATTATTTCCCAAATTTTAACTAAAACTATTCGAAACTTTTAACTAAACTAATTTAAAATTTTGTACTGAACTCATTCAAAATTTTACACTGAACTCATTTAAAACTTTATACTGAAGTCATTAAAAATTATGTACTTAACTAATTCAAAATTTTGTACTAAATTTATTCAAAATTTTGTATTGAACTCATTCAAAGTATTACACTGAACTTATTCAAAAATTTACAGTAAACTTTTAAAAAGTTTTAATTATTTAAAGTTTTTCACTAACCAAAATGAGAAAATATGATAAACTCATTTAAATAATTTGCACAGAAGTCATTTAAATTTTTAACTGAACTCATTCAAAAAAATGAACTCTTTCAAAATTTTTGAACTGAATAGTGATCTAATTTAAAATATTGCACTAAACTCATTTAAAATTCTGTACTGAAATCAAAAAAAAAATTGTATTGAACTCATTAAAAGTTTTACATCGAACTCAATCAAGTATTTCAGTAAATAAGGTGATAAATTAAAACTTTCTTTTTTTGCAGCTTTGCAAAAAACACTTACAAAGCGAATTATTTTTATATAAACAGTACAAGTATTCACTAGATAAGTGGGGACGTAGCTCAGTGGTAGAGCGCAAGCTTTGCATGTTTGAGGCCCCGGGTTCGATCCCCGGCGTCTCCACACTTACTTTTTGTTACAACGTTGTATTAGATTACTTTAATTTGTTTTAAGTGGCTTTAGAAAACATACTTAAATCTTTGTTTTTAGAAAAAAATATTTGTAAACCTTAATTAGTCTGGGCGTATAAAAACTTATAAACGTTTTTTTTTTACTGTAAATCGTTTTAACTGTCAAAAATAAAATTGTATAATACCTTACCTACTATATTTAATTAAGTGTCATGTATACAATGTTAGCATATTAATTTGCACTAAACATTGTATAATTTTTAAAACTGTACATGGTTATTAAGCATTAAAGAAAAATAAAATATTTAATAATAGTTTGATTGTTACGTCATAATGCTTAATTATGCGCTTATAATCGCAATAAAGCGCACACATCCACATCCCTACATGGTCTTGTGGTTAGAATTCCAGGCTTTCACCCAGACGGCCCGGGTTCGATTCCCGGTGTAGGAATAATTTTTTATTTTTTGTCAAAAGTAATACTTTATAAATATGTATGTGTAATTATACAGGTATTGTTCAATTTAGTAGCATACTTTAGTTAATAAAGTTAAGCAAATTACCGGTAGCTCACTTTTGTTATTAAAACATTGTGATTTAAAACATTAAAAATTTGTATTTTTTTGTTGTAATTAAGTATCGTTTTTTGCTGTTAGATAAAGTTGCTATATTAAAATAAACAGTCGTTCTTTAATACGGATGTTTATGTTAATTCTAAGCCGCATTAATAAGGTTTAAAAAGTACAACTAAAAATTTTGAGTTGTAACTTAACTATTATTATTATATAATGTTACCAACTTTTATACTTTATAAGAAGTATTAGTTAATTTATTTCAGATTTAAAACAAGTACAAATTGTCATACAACTTTATTTAATAAAAAATACAAGTTTTATTTATTGTTTGTACAAAAGAACTTAAACAGTTAAAATATAAAAATATAGCATAAATGTTAAATGAATAGAGAATTCGTAACTTTTACTAGCTGTTAAAAAATTAAGTTTTACAAATTTCTTTTGATAGTTTTAGATGTTAGGAATACTTATAAAAAAAACTTGTTTAAAACTAGAGTGTTAATTCTATAAACCAATTAAAATAAACAATTGATCACCCGTTATAGCAAAATTCGACAAACAATTCTAAATAATATATAACCACAAAAAAACAGAATACTATGATCAATCAGCAAAAAAAGTAATTTATAACAAAGTGAAATTTATTTTTATACAAAAAGTTCTATTTTTCAATGAAGCAATAATAAAACTTCTTTAACATTAGTCAATTGGTATTTCATTGTAAAGTTTGATATTTTTCTCAAAAACTTCAAGAAATTTATAAATGAAAACTATAATTGAATATTTTTTTTATAATATCTCAAGTTTTAATTGCTTATGATTGAAAAAAAAAGTTTTTAAAGCTACTAATAAAAGTAGTCTGAAAACTTTAAAGTTTTATGTTTTCAACAAAAAATAGATTTAAAATGACAATACTATTAAGTTTAATATTACCATCAATTAAATTAATAGTTCGTTCTAATTGATATAACTCAAAGTAAAACGGAGTTTTTTTCTTATTCTTTACATTTTTGCTACTCCAACCTGGAACAAACGTTCGTCATCTCCAACAATATTTCGCAAACAGGTCGTTTTTTATTCTTCCTAAAAACAAAGTACAACGTGGAAATAACCAGAATGGCCACAAACAAGATTGTTATGATCAGTAATCCAAGTATATTGGTTGAAGAATTTTTATTTGTTGACTGATTGTTTTGATTTTGAAAATTTAGTTCTATTGAAATTTCGTTATTGATATTGTTGTTTAAAGTTGTGACATTAATAAATGGAAGATCAAGTTTTGTAGTTGTGTCAATTTGAAAATCATTATGTTTTACTTCTGTTTCAATTTCGTCGTAAGCATAGTCTTCATCTGTGGTAGACGTTACCATATTTGGTATTTTAGTCATACAAATGTAATTGCCGAGCTCATTAAAGTCAAAATCAAATTGGTTTTTATAAGAATACAAAGCTACGTCTTTAGATCTTTTAAGAATCTTCAAACTTCGGCTGTTTTCAAAAAATGTGTGCAACATTTTTCTACTGATTGCTTTGTAAATAAAGCCGTTTTCACCTTTAATGTTCACATGCCAAACTTCATAATTTCCTTCATTGAAATACTTTTTGATGAGTTTTGAAATTTTGGAAAAATGTTTTCCATTTTTTATGCTAGCAAACTCCATACCATTGGACCAGCAATTGGAACGGGCATCTTTAGCTAAAATTTTAACTTTTGGAATGTAGAATAGGTATTTTGTGTCTCCAACTAGCATAGTACTTTTATATTCCATTTTGTAGTACTTACATTAACTTAAATCTGTAATAGAATGATTAGATCGTCTTTAGTCTTATATTATATACATAAATGTCTAAAAAAAATATTCTTAATAAAAATATCTTAACTAGAGATTTTTTTTGAAGTTTGTAGTTACTACACACACATACTTAAAGTAATTTAAATTTTGTTGTTTATTTATTTGCTGCTTGTTTAAACTTAATAAAAATGTAAATGATAACACGTAAATTACAACTATATATTTGTGCAAATGTATATTTTACAATGTAAACAAAATTAAATGAACATAAAAAATTTTTCTTGTTTAATTTAAATATCTGCAACTTTTTATTTTTTTTTTACTTTTTTAAAACTTGGAAACACAAACAAAACAAAAAAACATTTTTTCTTCAATTATTTTTCAAAAAATCTTTATATACATAAATAAAATTAATACATAAAAACTAAAAAGAAAACGTACACTAAATCATAAAACTAAATTTTATACTGAAATATTTGAACAAACTAAAACTTAGGAAGTCCGTAAGAAAAAAGAAAGTATTAAAGAATGCAACGGAGTTTAGAATGTTTATAAAACATTATTTTCACAGTTGAACGAACAACGACCTTTCTTACACAACAAGTTAGTATTTTCTGCAAAGTAGGGAAAAATTTATAGAATTTTTGTAAACTTCTGTGTTTAAGAAGTATACTCCAGTTTTGGTTTTAACATAAGAAAATTCTAATTGAAAACGTTTAAAAATGGTTCAAAAATCTAATAACTAGTTAACAAGCAATTTAAGTTTTGTAAAAAAAGCTTATTGTAAGAAATTTTTAATTCATGTCGTAGACATAAAATATTTTAACACATACTAGACAAATTTTTGGAAATAAATTTAAAAAAATTGCTACTAAATAAGTAAGTATCCTTTTACTGTTTTAATACAAACTAGATAAAAAGTTTCAAATAAATAATGTTACTCTTATCTTTTTTTTAATAATTTCAGCAGTTTTTTTGAGCTAGTTTACTTAAAATTATTTTTCTACCTCAACAAATTAGTTACGGAATAAACGATAAGGAATAAAGATAACGATGATAACTTTATCAAATTGCTTAATATAGTACTTATATAACTAATAGTTATTGTTTTTTTTTTTAAACAAAACTTATTTTAAGCTGTTTTATTTTTTAGAAATTACAGGTTATAAAACTAAAAGTAGTCTAAAATAAATTTTAAAGTTATATTTATAACTTCATCTGAAATTTAAATAAACATTTATGTCTATAACGTTACGTAAAAACTAAAAGAAAAATATAAACCATTAAGTCGTTTAAAAAAATTTACTTTTTATTTTATAAAATACGTATAAAACCAGCTAAACCTATCACATTTTCGGTTACATAAAAAGAAAGTAACTCTTGAAAAAAAACATAAAAAAAAGTAACTACCTTTTTTGTTTGAAATGCAATTTATTAGGTAATATTTTTAATATTTTATTAATTAAAACTAGTTGTTGCATTTTTAACAGTAAATTAAAACTTTAATAAGCTTTAAGTTTATAAGTGTTTATTTTTCAATGCCCTAATACCTAACTATGTAATTAAAACTAAGAAGTTATAGAATTGTAGAACTTATACTGCATTTTAAAATAAATATGTAAATTATTTACACAGTTTAAAACATTTAATTAATAAAAAAAGTTAATAAACTTTATTTTTAAAGATATTTTTTTTAGAAAAAAATAAAGAATAAATCAAAAATGACACGTAAAAAAACAAAAAGATAATTATGAAAAATAAATAATTATATTTTTATAAAGCTTTAAAAATACTTAAATAAAATATATTGTTATAAACTTTTGAATAAATTAAATAAACCTTAAAATAATGTAAAAGACTATCAAAATATATACTAAAATTTTGAGTTTTTGAACTGTAAAAATGTACCTTTTTTTATAAAATTTTAACTCTGTAAGTGTATTAGTTTTTTGACTATTTTCTTTTAAATTATAAAAAAGATGAAAATAGTATAAACCAGATTACATTATATAATTTTTAGAAGACAAAAAAAAAAATCAAAAAAAACTTAAAACTATACTATGTTTAAAACGAAGTTGTATTAATAGTTTTATTGTTAAATAAAAACATGCAGTTGTATATTTAAAATAACTTATTAAACAATTAATTGCCATACGTACTTATTGTTGGTTAAAGCAAAAGGTTTTTTAATACTAAATAATATAAATTCAACAAATAAGATTGACTTAATTTTTGTTATATCTACTTAACTAGAATTTGAGTAATTAAAATTTAATTATATATAAATAACGTGAAGGAGACGCTTGGAATCGAAAACAAAAACCATAAAGGTAACAAAATTTTAAAAGGTAAAATAAATTTAGGTCCTACCGAGACTTGAACTCGGATCACAGGATTCAGAGTCCTGTGTGCTAACCATTACACCATAGGACCGCACGCTCAATTACAAGTTAAAACATTTATAAAACTAATATGCGTGTAAAAACTTTTATTAGTCTTGTAAGTACATAAAATTATATAATGGACCGAATCTTGTAATAAAAGTTTTTAAATGACACTCATACTTTTTTGAACAATAAAAACTTATTAATTAATTGAACTTAAAGACCTATTAAGACTAAGGATTTGGTTGACAATTTCGTTTAATTATATCTTTAAAACTTAGTGCCGACCGCCTTTTAAATTTTTATTATGTAGTTAACTTGTTAAGTAATTTATAACAAAATAAATTTTAATTTGATGTGGGTAAAAGTTATATAAAGTTTTAAAGTATAATTCGATTAAGACTTATATGGTTTATCACTTAGTTTGCTTTTTTTAGTTTTAACTTACTCGGTACAAAATATAAGCTTTAAAAAAAACATGTAATCAAACATAGATTATAAAGCTATAAAATAAAAAATAAATTCAGCTTAAACATTCTATTGAATTTTTTTAACGTTTTAAAAAACATATATTAAAAAGTGTTAAACTCTATGATGTTACTGTAGTATAGCAAGGTCGTGTAAAAATAGCACGAAGATAAAATGTTCCGCTATTTAGAACAATGGTTGATTGTTTAAAGTTGTTCATATTGTTAGTAGAATTTAGCCTGAGGCTAAATATAAATTTATCTGTATAGAATTGAAGTTTAAATTTCTGCAACTAAACTTAATAACTGTGCTTAATAAAATACTGAAAAGAGTTTAAGGGTCTAGGTTGTTTTTGTGTAAAAGTTTTGTTGGTAAAAGTTTGAATCATTCTTATCAAACTTAAATTTAGTTTATTTATTAACTTTTGTCAGAATATCTTTTTTTACAGTTTTATTAATGTAAAAGGATTTTGTTTTATATAGAGAAACTAGTTGAATAGAAACTTGATCCAACAAATATAATGATAAAAAAATTGACAATTATTTTCTTTACATCAATCAATAAATACTGTAAATAATTAGTTAAATTGATTTATCAGAATCTAGTTTATTTAAAAAAATAATACACAAGAAAATAATTAAATATTACTTTATAACAAACAAAGTGAAGTATAGTTTTTAAAATTGTAACATACAACTTAGCCTCCTTTAAAAAATTGTGATATGGTAGTGTTTTAAATTTTATAAATCTACATAAACTTAGCGTTAAATTGTTTAACCTTTATTTATCATGTCACTAAAAACACAATTTTATAGAAAAATGATAAAAATTCAACTTTCTTTAATTTTGTTCTTATGCCTTCAATTATCAACATCTTATGGTAAAAAGTGTCATCGTAATTGCAATGAGTGTAACCCACAAGTTGTCTCGAAACAACCCATTAGAAGTGAAGAAAGCATCAACCCAGCAAACCTTAAAAACACTGAAAAAGGTAGAAGACAGAAGTTGCGAGAAAGAATAAATCATCTTGAATCGATTGTTGCGGATCAAGAAAATATTATTATACAGCTCTCAAGTGAGGCTCTAAACAGTGTAGAGTAGCTTTCAAAAACCATAAAAATTGTGATGTTAAAAATACTGTTCATTAATGAATTAAACATAAAATTATTAGTTTTATATAGCATTATAGTAAGCTGTAGTTATCCAATAATAAGCATTAAAAAATCTGTTTTGTTAAAAATAAAGATTTTTGAGTAAATTGTAGTAAAAATTCTCAAATAATGTAGATAAGTAGAACAACATTTTTCATGATGAATATTTTAGAGGTTGTTTTCATATAAACTGTTTTACAAAATTAATGCCCACAGAATAATTTGAGCATTAATAAAATAACTTATAAACTTTTTATTTAAGGAAAAAAAAAACAAGCGCTTAAAATATTTAGCCTAAAGACCTTGTGAACGAAAAACTTTTCGGTTATCGAGTCGCACACAACAAATACCTTTTAACATCTTGTCGAGGATAGTATCTACAGTAAATTTTAGTTTTTAATAAAATATTCTAACGATTTTTTAAATTAAAGAATGCGCCGTACCAGTATTAGAGCATGTCGAGATCAACCAAACCGAATTATTACGTCACAATGAGCTTGTAGAGCTAAGTTGCGAAAAAACTTACAAGAATGAGGGCAACCCAATCAGGAAATGTCAGTACGGAAAATTGGAACCAAATTTTCAAAAAGCTCCATTCAAATGCCTACCACGTTAGTTTATTAATTATCTGGAGTTAATATTAAGCAGGCAGTAAGAAAATAGTTTGAATTAGAAAATGTTTATTAGTTGTTACTTTGTTGATTTCAATAAGTCATTTTAGTTTTAAAAGTTGTTTTAAGAAATCTTTTTGGTTTTTATACTTGACTGAATTTCATCATAAAAACATATGTTAATTCAAAACTGGCATGTTAACAGCATAATTGAACAACAAGTGTTTTTGAATTATTTTTTATGTTACATATATTTTATTTGGTAAATTAATAATTTTGAGAACAAATCTATGTTTACTATCTTTTATTTTAAGAAATGTAAGTTTTGTATATATTTGATACATTTAAAAGAAAGTTAAAAGCTACTTTTAGTTTGAAATAAAGAAATTGAGTTAGGTTGGAACAAAAAAAAAGATAACAAAAATGTAGGTAAATATTTTGTCAATTTATATAAAATATAATTATTTTACAGTAAAATACGAACTTGTAAAAGAAAAATTGACACGATCAGAAGCTAAAAGTTATTGTCAAAATAAATTTAATGGAAGTTTATTAATGGACAACATCGACACTACTAAAGACAGAAAGTTTAAAATTTTACGATGATTAAAAATAATCATTACACAGTAATATTAGCTTATTTTGTTGAACAAACAAAATTTAACATTTTATTTTCAAAAATTTTCCTAAACGTTAAAGAGCTTTTTAGCATATACGACTTTATTTTACTAATTGTAACTTTACTTTTTAGACAGTTTTGTAAAGATGCCAACAATTATGGTTCTATTCACATCGGAATTTCAAAGGACAACACGCGAAACACTTGGGAGCGTTTGAACTCAGGTAGCATGGAAGGTTTCGTGTTCGATTGGCAGGACAGATACAGAAATAATGACTATATGTATCTGAGTTGCATGCCATCATATGAGGGAAAAATAACTGACTCCAGAAATTACCCGGAGTATTTTATTTGTCAATTTTACTAAAAGATTTAATACAGCTTTTTAACATTTAAGAATAGAAGCTAAATTTGTTTATACTGTATTTATATAAAGTGTTGAAACTTTTTTTTTCCTAATAATTTTAATTGAAATAGCAAAATCTACACATTTTATCTGTCTGTCAGTATACGGGTATTTAAATGGTAATACTGTATATTGAAGTTATATTTCCTAGCTTTATACTAGTTTGTGTTTAAAAATCGTTTTACTTTTGAAAAGTTTAAATGACGCTATTAAAAAATGTGTTTTATTATAGATGTTGGTCCATTCTAAAACTAACCTACTTTTCTAATTTCGTAAGTTAAAATAAAGTCTTTACCAAACTTTATAGCTTTATAAATACATTAATATATACTAATGATTAAAGTTAAAACTTTTTAAAGCTTTATAGATGTTTAGGTTGGTATAATTTGCTTATGATATAAATTATATAAGTTTTATAAAAAATGAATACAATACCAATTGGTAAATACTACATTTATTTTTGTTTACAGCATGTGAAAGTGGTTTATTTTCCTTACTTAGGACATTTTCCTTAGTGTATGTTTACTGTTAGCTTAAATTTGTACATTCAACATAACTTTTCTTAAAGTTAGAAGATCTGAAAAAACAATATATTGTTACACACTTTTTGGAAACAAAAATATATTATATTACTAAACGGTAGTTAGTCTTGAAATAAATTGCAAAATTAATTCAAAAACAAAGCTAAGTTCAAAACAATCAAGCTTTTATACTTTAACTAATTACAGTTGTGACTATTTCTACATCAACGCTTAGTATGCTATTTCCCATAAGCCTCGATAGCTCAGTCGGGATAGCGCTTGACTTAAGATCTGAAGGTCCCGAGTAGAGTCACCTTTTTTATAATGAGGATAATGTCACAATAGGAAGTAAGGAATAGGTTAATTATGGGTAAAAAAAATATCTTTTGCATCAAGTATGTAGAGTACAATTTTTTTTACATTCCTTTTAATAAATGAACAGACTTTTAGCTAATTACTATATGACGTAAAATAGCTTCTTGCAGTTTTATTTTCTTGTTTTATTTTGGTTTTTAGAAGTAACGATTGATGGCTAGAATTAAATGAAAAATTAATTTTAAAGATTTGACATAATTTTTTTTTAGATCGGTCTTCTTATGGGTAACTAATTGTAAATTTGTTCAAATTTACTTCACGTGACGTTATTAACTTTTTTGTACATTTAATTTGATATGATGGTTTTATTTGTAAATTTTGTAAAACTGTTCAATTTTTTTATCCAGTGACGTCATTTTTGATAGTTGTGCTGTACAAATAAACAGTTTTGTGATAAACATAGTTGTGCTGTACAAATAAACAGTTTTGTGATAAATATTGTTGGCCTAAGCTTAAAGTAAAACAGTTAAACTGTTTACTTGATTGTTCTGAATACTTTGCTACGAATAACAAAACCAACTACTAAACTATTCACCCAGCCTACCAATATTAAATGAGCTATAACTTTTTTTTACTTTTGTTGGTACTTCTTATAATATTTTGAAACTTTTGTATAAGTTTAAAGTAAAGCTGTTTAAAATATCTTTACTAGAGTTTTCTAAAAAAATTAAAGCGCAGCAAAATATTTTAAAGCAACGCACTTATTTTTACGTCACACTCAGCCAAGTATGACGTCACAATCAGCTTGCTGAGCTTCAAAAACCGTAATATGCCCTCACTTTCAAGCGTCTCCGTAGCGCAATGGATAGCGCGCTGGACTTCTAATCCAGAGGTTCCGGGTTCGAGTCCCGGCGGAGATGTGGTTGGGTAGCATGGCCGAGCGGTCTAAGGCGCTGGATTTAGGCTCCAGTCTCTTCGGAGGCGTGGGTTCGAATCCCACTGCTGCCACTCTTTTTACAAAACTTTATGCCCTGTTTTTATCAATATTTTTTGTTTGAGCAAGTATCAGTAGGTTTAGATTTAATACAGAAAGTATTGGTTCTTAAAAAATAATATGCTAACTTTTTGATGTATTTATTTAATTTTTATAAAGCTCGAAATAAAAATCTTAAAATTTTTTTAATGCATAAAAAGTGTGTTGTTTATATAAGTTTTTGAAATGAACAAACATTTAGTTGCATCACTGTGAAGGTATGCCATTAACAGACATAAGCTTAATGAAAACATAAAAGTCTGAACAAAGTTAGTAATACACTATAATGTAAATGAAACTAGCAACTTTAAATAGAACTTCTATACTATTAAATGAAAATAAAACTAGTAGCGTTAAAAGTTGTAATGAAAGTTTTATATTAAAAAAAAAATAGTAGAGTATGAAGTGTTTAGGTTTGGTAGTCTTCACTTTTTTTTTTGAAATAATGTTAATTAAAGTTACTGATTAGTTATTGATTAAAATATTCTCTATATTAGCATTGTAATTTATAAAATGTTAATAGTTGAAATGACAACACAACGTTTTAATAACAAAAGTGAGCTACCGGTAATTTGCTTAAATTTAAGTAAAGTATGCTACTAAACTGAACAATACATATATAATTACACATACACATTTATAAAATATTATTTTTGACAAATAAAAATTCCTACACCGGGAATCGAACCCGGGCCGCCTGGGTGAAAGCCAGGAATCCTAACCACTAGACCATGTAGGATTGTGTTTGTGAGCGCTTTATTGCGACTATATTCGCATAGTTAAGCATTATGATGTAACAATCAAATTATTATCAAAGAATTTGATTAGACTTATTCAGCCTTCATACTAAAGTAGCGTGGTAACTTTAACCTTTTCTTTCTCTACTTAAAAATTTAGCTTACAAGTACTAATCTAGGAATATAGATTGAATTATATTCTATTTTTCTTTAATGCTAAATAACCATGTATAACTCTAAAAATTGATACAATGTTTAGTGCAAATTAATAAGTAACATTGTATACATGACACTTAATCAAAAATAGTAGGTATTATACACTTTTATTTTTGACACTTAAAACGATTTACGGTAAAACAAAAACGTTTATAACTTTTTATACGCCCAGACTAATTAAGATTTACATATATTTTTTACTAAAAACAAAGATTTAAGTATGTTTTCTAAAGCCATTTAAAACACATTAAAGTAATCTAATACAACGTTGTAACAAAAATAAAAGGCGTGGAGACGCCGGGGATCGAACCTGGGGCCTTAAACATGCAAAGCTTGCGCTCTACCACTGAGCTACGTCCCCAACTGTCAATTCAACACTTGTATGGCTTATATACAAATAATTCGCTTGATGAGTGTTTATAGTAAAGCTGCAAAAAAGTGAGTTTTCATTTTTCCAGTCTATATACTGAAATACTTGATTGAGTTCAATGTAACATTTTGAATGAGTTCTGTACAGTATTTTAAACGAGTTCAGTTCAATTCTTTAAATAAGCTCACTGTTCCGTTCAAAAATTTTGAAAGAGTTCGTTTTATTGAATGATTCAGTTTCAAATTTAAATGACTTCAGTGCAAATTATTTGAATGAGTTTATTGTACTTTTACGATAAGGTTAGTGCAAAACTTCAAACAATTAAAATTTTGAATGAGTTTACTGTAAATTTTTGAATGAGTTCAGTAAAAAATATTAAATAAGTTCAGTACAAATTTTTAAATTAGTTCAGTACAAAATTTTTAATGAATTCATTGTAAAATTTCAAATGAGTTCAGTACAAAATTTTTAATGAGTTCATTGTAAAATTTTAAATGAGTTCAATAAAAAAATTTTAATGAGTTCAGTACAAAATTTGTAATGAGTTCATTGTAAAATTTTAAATGAGTTCAGTAAAAAATATTTAATGAGTTCAGTACAAAATTTTATGAGTTCATTGTAAAATTTTAAATAAGTTCAGTACAAAATTTTAAATGAGTTCATTGTAAAATTTTAAATGAGTTCAGTAAAAAATTTTAAATGAGTTCAGTACAAAATTTTTATGAGTTCATTGTAAAATTTTAAATGAGTTCAGTAAAAAATATTAAATAAGTTTAGTACAAATTTTTAAATGTGTTCAGTACAAAACTTTAAATGAGTTCAGTACAAAATTTTTAATGAGTTTAGTGTAAAGTTTTGAATGAGTTCAGTACAAAATTTAAATGAGTTCAGTATAAAATTTTAAATGATTTCAGTACAAAATTTTAAATGAGTTCAGTACAAAATTTTGAATGAGTTCAGTGTAAAACTTTGAATAAGTTCTCCACATTGTTCTATAGAGTTTTCATAAAAATTTCAAATATTTTTAGTTAAAATTTGGGAGAAATTTCGACTTGCGCAGAAACTTCCTATACTTTAATTAGGTGCTTTTGTCACTCACTTTTCAAAGCTGAAAATCTCATTTTAAATACGGTGGTAAGTTAACTAATTAAACATTTCACACTGAAGTAATTTAAAATTTTGTACTGAACTAATTTAAAATTTTGTACTGAAGTCATTTAAAATTTGTACTGAACTAATTTAAAATTTTTATACTGAACTAGTTTATAATTTTACACTGAAGTAATTTAAAATTTTGTACTGAACTAATTTAAAATTTTGTACTGAAGTCATTTAAAATTTGTACTGAACTAATTTAAAATTTTTATACTGAACTAGTTTATAATTTTACACTGAGCTCATTTAAAAATTTTGTACTGAACTCATTTATAGTTTTGTACTGAACTCATTTAAAAATTTGTACTGAACTTATTTAATATTTTTTACTGAACTCATTTAATATTTTTTACTGAACTCATTTAAAATTTTACTATGAACTCATTAAAAATTTTGTACTGAACTCATTAAAAATTTTTTACTGAACTCAATTAAAACTTTACAATGAACTCATAAAAATTTTGTACTGAACTCATTAAATATTTTTTACTGAACTCATTTAAAATTTTACAATGAACTCATTAAAAATTTTGTACTGAATTCATTAAAAATTTTTTACTGAACTCATTTAAAATTTTACAATAAACTCATTTAAAATTTTGTACTGTATTCATTTAAAATTTTACAATGAACTCATTTAAAATTTTACAATGAACTCATTAAAAATTTTGTACTGAACTCATTTAAAGTTTTGTATTGAACTCATTTAAAGTTTTGTACTGAACTCATTTAAAAATTCGTACTGAACTCATTTAATATTTTGTATTGAACTCATTCGAAATTTAACACTGAACTCATTCAAAAATTTACAGTAAACTCATTCAAAATTTTAATTGTTTGAAGTTTTGCACTAACCTTATCGTAAAAGTACAATAAACTCATTCAAATAATTTGCACTGAAGTCATTTAAATTTGAAACTGAACTCATTCAATAAAACGAACTCTTTCAAAATTTTTGAACGTAACAGTGAGCTTATTTAAAGAATTGAACTGAACTCGTTTAAAATACTGTACAGAACTCATTCAAAATGTTACATTGAACTCAATCAAGTATTTCAGTATATAGACTGGAAAAATGAAAACTCACTTTTTTGCAGCTTTACTATAAACACTCATCAAGCGAATTATTTGTATATAAGCCATACAAGTGTTGAATTGACAGTTGGGGACGTAGCTCAGTGATAGAGCGCAAGCTTTGCATGTTTGAGGCCCCAGGTTCGATCCCCGGTGTCTCCACACTTTTTATTTTTGTTACAACGTTGTATAAGATTACTTTAATGTGTTTTAAATGGCTTTTGAAAACATACTTAAATCTTTGTTTTTAGTAAAAAATATATGTAAATCTTAATTAGTCTGGGCGTATAAAAAGTTATAAACGTTTTTGTTTTACCGTAAATCGTTTTAAGTGTCAAAAATAAAAGTGTATAATACCTACTATTTTTGATTAAGTGTCATGTATACAATGTTACTTATTAATTTGCACTAAACATTGTATCAATTTTTAGAGTTATACATGGTTATTTAGCATTAAAGAAAAATAGAATATAATTCAATCTATATTCCTAGATTAGTACTTGTAAGCTAAATTTTTAAGTAGAGAAAGAAAAGGTTAAAGTTACCACGCTACTTTAGTATGAAGGCTGAATAAGTCTAATCAAATTCTTTGATAATAATTTGATTGTTACATCATAATGCTTAACTATGCGAATATAGTCGCAATAAAGCGCTCACAAGCACAATCCTACATGGTCTAGTGGTTAGGATTCCTGGCTTTCACCCAGGCAGCCCGGGTTCGATTCCCGGTGTAGGAATTTTTATTTGTCAAAAATAATATTTTATAACTGTTTATGTATAATTATATAGGTATTGTTCAGTTTAGTAGCATACTTTACTTAAATTTAAGCAAATTACCGGTAGCTCACTTTTGTTATTAAAACGTTGTGTTGTCATTTCAACTATTAACATTTTATAAATTACAATGCTAATATAGAGAATATTTTAATCAACTAGTAACTTTAATTAACATTGTTTCAAAAAATATAAAAATATTTGAAAACTACCAAACCTAAACACTTCATACTCTACTATTTTATTTTTTTTAATTTAAAACTTTCATTACAACTTTTAATGCTACTAGTTTTATTTTCACTTAGAAATATAGAAGCTTCATTTAATTTTTTAAAGTTGCTAGTTTCATTTACATTATAGTGCATTACTAACTTTGTTCAGACTTTTATGTTTTCATTAAGCTTATGTCTGTTTATTGTCATACCTTCTCAATGATATAATTTAATATTTGTTCATTTCAAAAACTTATATAAACAAAACACTTTTTATGCATTTAAAAAAAATTTTAATGTTTTTATTTTGATTTAAACCTTTTAAAAATTATCAAATCAAACTGATAAAAATGCATTAAAAAGTAAGCATTTATTCTTTAAGAACCCATACGTTCTGTATTAAATTCAAACCTACTAATATTTGCTTAAATTTAGTTTTTGATAAAAACAGGGCACAAATTTCAATAAAAATGAGTGGCAGCAGTGGGATTCGAACCCACGCCTCCGAAGAGACTAGAGCCTTAATCCAGCGCCTTAGACCGCTCGGCTATGCTACCCAACCACATCTCCGCCGGGACTCGAACCCGGAACCTCTGGATTAGAAGTCCAGCGCGCTATCCATTGCGCTACGGAGACGCTTGGAAGTGAGGGCATGTTACGGTTTATGAAGCTCAGCAAGCTGATTGTGACGTCATAGTTGGCTGAGTGTGACGTAATAATAAGTGCGTTGCTTTAAAATATTTTGCTGCGCTTTAATTTTTTTGAATAGCTCTAGTGTAGATATTTTTAACAGCTTTACTTTAAACCAGGGGTCGGCAGGCAGTTGGTGGTCGCGGGCCAAATTTCAAGTTTACAAAGTCTTCGCGGGCCGCAGTTTTAGTTTTAGTGACATTTGAATAATCTTTTGGTTTTAGTTTTAGTCACACTAGAGAAAAGTTTTACTTTTATTCACCTTATCATTTTAAATAACTTTTAGCTATACATAGAATGACTATTTAAATTAAATTAAATAAAATTACAACAAAATTTACATTTACTAATATACTTAAGTGTTAATAGACTATTTACTTTCATAAGCACTTACTTAGTTAAATTTATTACTTTTGTAATTTCAAATATAATTTAACTCTCTATAAAAACCAAACTTTAAAGACAATTTATTAGTTACTTTTATATATTTGTTATATTATCAACCCCTTTTTTCATATTTCTAAAAATATTAACTTCAAAAAAAAAGTTTTTGCATGTTAAATAGTTTACATTCATTAGAAAATTTAGTTGTTAGTTAATTTAATAAAATTAATACCTGTTTGTATTATAGAAAGCTAGAACAAATTCTTTAAAATAATTAATTCTCGAATATTTAAATAAAGTATCTTATTAGTAACTAGTCTTTTACATGGTTGTCACTTAAAAAGCAAAAATGTCTGAGTTGTATCAAAGCAGCCTAAGTTCATTAAAAGTTTAAAAAGCTACTAAATCGTTGTAATTCAAGCTTAAGAACCTAGTAAAAATATCATCATCATTAAAAAGTACACAAAGTGTAAAAAAACAAGAAAAAACTACAATAAGTAAACTACACTACAGTCATAAAAACTATTCTGGGAATTCTAAGATTTATTTCAAGTGTTTGAAATAAAAATTTCACACACATCTGAGTTTTCAAGCTTTTTAAAATAGCCTGTTTGTGTAGCAACCCAGTTAAAAAAAAAGTTTACAACATAAAGAAATAACGAAACTTATTAACAGTAAACAAATTACATGCCAAAAAATATAAGTCAGCTGGAATGGACAATTAATTTTCTTATACATTTTTTAACAAAAGTATAAGACTTATTTGAGTCATTAGCGAAGAGAAAAACCTCTTTTTTATTAAGCATTACAGCAATTCTTTATCTGAAATAAGAATTTAAAAATATTAGTTGTAAAATAAAAGACGAGCAACAAAAAAAAAACGTTAGTTACGAGTTATTACGAGAAACGATAAAAAAACAAATCACCAAAGTCAGTTCCAACAAAGCACATGATTATCTTCAGTAACTACAGAGTTATTAGAAAAAAATTGTTAAGGCAAGTTATAAAGAAGCAAAATTTATTGTTAATAATGAGATACCGTTTATAATTGAATTTTTTTTTTTAAAGAATTTTTGTTGGCAGTAATGAAAAACTTTTGTTTATTTCTTCAATGACAACAAAAAGTCCTATTTAGGAAATGCATTAAGGTTATAAAGTCGCATAAATCAAATTATGACTTTAATCAACGAGCATAAAGTTAATTTTATAGGCAAATTTATTAATTTTTCATAAAGAATAAAACTTTAATGTCGATTATTTTCCTTATCTTAAAAGCTATCTAAAAATTTTTCATTTTATTTTAGAGAACGCACCTTTGTCTTTTATTAAAAAAAAAATTTTGGTTTGGGGATGGATATATTTCATGGGGTCCCTCCAAAAATAAAGGTTTTTTTTGGTTTTTTTCATTATTATTGTTTAAAAACCAAAAATAAATATTTTTTTTTTATTTTTTTTTTATTTTCCCTTATTTTGCATGTTATTTAAACTCTTAAATGTTTATTTTATGAATAATGTTAATATCTTTTACGATTTGGCCCAAAATCAAAATGATGTATATTGCACTATCATTTGCCTTGCCATTTCCTAGATAAAAGATTGATAAAAGGAAAAAACAAATTAATAAGAATGTGAATTACAACAAACTTAATTAAACTAAATTTATTTAATTAAACTTGTTGTAATGCAAATTCTTATTAATATGTTTTTTCCTTTTATCAATTTTTTATCTAGGAAATGGCCAAGGCAAATGATAGTGTTATATACATCATTTTGATTTTGGGCCAAATCGTAAAAGATATTAACATTATTCATAAAATAAACATTTAAGAGTTTAAATAACATGCAAAATAAGGGGAAAAAAAAAATAAAAAAAAAATATTTATTTTTGGTTTTAAACAATAATAATGAAAAAAACCAAAAAAAAACCTTTATTTTTGGAGGGACCCCATGAAATTACTCCATCCCCAAACCAAAAATTTTTTTTTTAATAAAAGACAAAGGTGCGTTCTCTAAAATAAAAAAAAATTTTTAGATAGCTTTTAAGATAAGGAAAATAATTGCGTTAAATTTTTATGTTTTTGGAAAAATTAATAAATTTTCTTATAAAATTAACTTTATGCTCGTCTTTAATCAATATGTTAAGATGAGAGCACTGATAGAAAAATTTTGCTCATCTGAGAATTTTTATTAGAGATGTTTTTTTAACTTTGACACTTTAGTATAATTTCTTGGTTTAGTTCAAACACGAAGCACAACAATCGGTGAAATTTTACAAGTAAAGGTGCAATGCACCAAAAGTTTTTAGAAGTACAATTCCTTCTTTTATTTTTAGTATAAAGTTTAATTAAAGTTTAAAAAGTGTCTTATAAAGTATATCAATATAAAAAAACACTGTTAAGCTACTTTAGCATTTTTTAATAAAGAAATGTTTATTTGCTAAATTTTTTGTGTCATATCGAAATTTCACTACTTAACATGTAAAAATTGTTTGAAACTCCAGGCTTTTTCAAAAGTTCTCAAATTCAATTTTTTTTCCAAAATTTTTAAGCATAAATTTTTAAGTTCAAAGCTTGAACTTGATATATTATAACATAAATTATAACTAAAACTAACACTTTGGGTTGAGCAAAACTTACATCATAAGTTTAATTTACCACTCTTTTAAGCAAAAAAGCCAGACTGAATTAACAAAAACATTCCTGATATTTTTGTATACAAAAAACAATTGTAGCCAAAAACTTATAAAATGACTTAGTTGGCCTGAGATTTGAAGTCTTCAAATAGTGATAGTCTGAGTGTGTGTCAATGTTTATAAACTATCCCTAAGTCTAGTTTATATTAAATAGGTAGCTCCAAAAAACAGCAAATGTGTATATTGATATGCAAAGCATAAAAGTTAACTTAGTTTGACAAATCAATGTTTGAAAAATGAAAATGTATACCTAACAAAAACTATATTAGTTTATGTCATATATATTATTTTAATTGTGTCTGTACAAATTTAGATACTACATGTAGAAAAAACAAACTTAGAAAATTATGCATAAACTAAACTTTAACTAACTAAAGTATTTTATAAAAAATGGTTTAAAATATGAGCATTTTTTTAAGTTGGTGTGCATATAAATTAGTTCAAGTACAAAGAAAACTTCTAAAAAATTAAAATGTGTCAAAACAAAACTTTAATAAACCTTTTTTTCTTATTACTATGTTATTTTAAATGTTTTTACATTAAAACATAACATTTACAAATAAAAAATATATAAAAAAAACTTAGGTATAAAAAATATTGGAAAGAATATCTAAGCTATAAAGAAACGACACTTTAGTTAGTTACTGTGCATTACTTTTGTACAAAACGGAAAACATTTGCATTTAGTTTATTTGATAAATAGGTATAATATAACTAACTTATTAAATTCAAGCACTCTTTTTTCAGATAATTACTTGCTGTTGTAAAGTAGAAGTTATTATGAAACTCAGAAAAATATCCTGTTAGAATGCTAAACTCTCTTTTATACATTTTTAAATTAAAGTAGAAACTTCTTATAATTATTTTTAAATGTTATACAGAGACTTAAAACCAAACTATACAAATTAAATCGAAATACCTAAAAAAATTTTACTTAAAATATATTTTTGCTCAGCGGGCCACTTTTACATGCTCGCGGGCCACAAAATTTTCTTTCGCGGGCCGCATTCCATTCAAAAAAATAACATGCTCGCGGGCCGCAGATTTACCCTTCGCGGGCCGCAATTGGCCCGCGGGCCGCAGTTTGCCGACCCCTGCTTTAAACCTATACAAAATTTTCAAAATATTATAAAAACTACCAACAAAAGTAAAAAAAAAGTACAGCTTATTTAATATTGGTAGGCTGGGTGAACTAGTAGTTGGTTTTGTTAATCTTAGCATAGTATTCAGAACAATCAAGTAAACTATTTAAGTGTTTTACTTTAAGCTTAGGCAAACAATGTTTATCACAAAACTGTTTATTTGTATAGCACTATTAGTTTTAAAAAAATGATGCGCTAACTATTCAAGTTAACCGAAGTTATAGTTTTTATTATAAATTATATATTATAATCGTTTTAGTTCAAGTAATTCAAAAGCAAGTCTGGTATTTAAACAACTTCAGTCTAGTTTAAAAAACATCAGTCTATTTTTTTAAAAACTCAGTCTCATTTTTAAACATACTTATTATATTTTTCAAACAAACTTAATCTAATATTTAAAAAAATAAAATAAAAACAATATGTCTTTTATTTTGAATAAGCGTAGTCTAATTTTTAAACAACTTGAGCTTGTTCTAAATGACTAATCCGAACCTTCTGTAAACTCAGTTAATAGACTTAGCTAAATAACAGACAATTGTTGATAGAAACACTTCAATATGTATTTACCATCTGCATTGATATCTCACTCGGTAAATCGTCAGTCTGAAGATTTGAAGGTCCCTGGTTCATTTTCGGGTCGAGAAATTGTTTTGTATACCAACTTAATAGCTTTTTATAATTTATTATATTAATACTTTTTATAATTTAGTATACTATCATTATAAGATTATTTGAACGCTATCTTAGCGTTTATTTTTTTAATTTAAGGATTACGGTTATTCATACAAGTTTATTAATCAAAATAATTATTTGTTTCAAATAATCACAAACAGAAGTTTTACAATTTACATTCTAAGTGTTTAGGCAGCTTTACTATGCTAATAAATTTTTGAGAATATGTAATGTCAATTTTAATAGTGTATATCTTCAGTCTGATGCTCTCCCGACTGAGCTAACGAAACTTGTGGTTTGTATAAGACATAAACTACTTGTGGTATTTGTATAATAAATATCAAAATGACGTCACTTGATAAAAATATCGAACAGCTTAACAAAATTTACAAATAAAAAACCCTTATAAAATTAATTGTACAAAAAGTTATTAAAAATGACGTCACGAGAAGTATAATTGAACAAATTTACAATAAGTTACTCATAAAAACACCGATCCAAAAGAAATCTATAAAATAAATACTTCATTTATTTGAATCCATCATTCGTTACTTCTAAAAACTAAAAAGACATCAAGAAAAGAAAAACTATAAGAAGCTAGCACTTATTACTTTATAAAGAATTTAGGTAAAAGTCTGTTCATTCATTAAAAGGAATGTAGGAAAAATTGCACTTTACATACTCAGTGCAAAAAATATTTATTTATTTTACCCATAATTAACCTATTCCTTATTTCCTATTATGACATTGTCCTCATCGAAAAAATTGTCTCGATTCAGGATTGAACCAGGAACGTTCTGATCTTTAATCTGACTCTCTCACGACTTAGATATCGAGGTTTGGGCTTAATTACATAATGCGGTGTTTATATAGGAAATAGTTACAATTGTAGTCAAGTAGTCAAATAGTAATCAATACAAAATTATGATTTCTTCGAACTTTGATTTGTTTTTTGAACTATATTTATTTTAAAACTAAATACTGTTTTTAACATCAACAATATATTTTTGTTTATATAAAATGTGTAACCATATATATTTTTTTAAAACTGTAATATATGATATGGTAAAAATACAAACTATAGTTAATAGTAAAAACTTTACTACCAATTAATATCCTAATTAAGAGATTCAAACTATTTTACCTATTGTAAACGAAAATAAAAGGAGTTTCCAAGAATAAGTATTTAGTTTTCATAAATCTTACATAGTTTAAAAAATCAGTAAGTTTTACCAATTTGAAACTTTTAAAAACATAAAAAAGTTCAAGTCTTTAGAGATTGTAAACATTAATGCATTTATAAAGCTATAAAATTTAATAAGAAATTTTTCTTGTTTTACAAAATTACAAAGGTAAGTAAGTTTTAGAATAAAACAACATTTACAAAAATAAAATAAAAAACACACATTTGTTTAAAGTGTCAATCAAATTTAAAGTTTTTCAAAAAATGATAAACATAATCTATATAAAACTTATATTTTCACTTTACAGCATTATCATTCAAACACTTACCAAAAAATGGTATAAATTGATTTATAACTACAATAAGAATTAATAAGAAAAAAGAAAGTTATAGCACTTTGTATAAAAACAGAATAAAAAAAGTTTTTTTCAACGCCTAGTAATACTGAAAAATGAAAAACTCAGGGTTGTTTATAAAATCAGATATTTTTGCCTCTTATAATGGCATGCAGTTCAGATACATATAATTGTTATTTCTGTATCTGTCCTGCCAGTCAAAGACGAAACCTTCCATGCTACCTAAGTCCAAACGCTCTAAAGTGTTTTGCGAGTTGTTTTTTGAAAGTGCAATGTGAATAGAACCATAATTGTTAGCGTCTATACAAAATTTCCTAACAAGTAAAGTTTAAGTTAGTAAAAAAAAAATTAATTAATCAATATGTTTAGAAAATATATTCTAACTTTTAAGGTAATTTTTTAGAAAATAAAATGTAGACTTATTTTATCAATAAAATATGTTAATTTTTGTGATGTATTGATATTTTTTATTTTATAAAATTTTCTCTGTTTAGTAGTATCAATTTTGTCCATTAATAAAATTTTATTGAATTTATTTTGACAAAAAGTTTCAGTTTCTGATCGTGTCAATCTTTCTTTAAGAAGTTCGTATTAAACTGTAAAGTTTGTAATTTAGATACCTGTTCAGAGTATTTATTATATTTTTTTAATCTTAACTTCTTTTAAGATTTATATACATGTCTTTTTATTCACCTATATGTTGTCATCTTTTAAATATATATTAAATACTTGAAAATTTCTTGACCAATATTAAAACAATTATGCTAAAGAATAATGCATTAAAATATTAGAAAGTACTTTTATTCAAATCGTTTCATAATTTTAAGAATAATAAAAACATAATGAACCTCATATATTAAATAGTTTAATGTTTCTTTTTATGTATAATTTTTTAACTAAATTAATAAGTTTATTTGAAAAAGAAGCGACAGGTAGTAAACAAGGAACTTCGTATAACTTTTTGTAAACTATTTTAATCTTTATACTGACGTGGCAAACACTTGAAAGAAACTTTCTAAAAGTTTGGTTCCAATTTTCCATACTGACATTTTCTGATTGGTTCTCCTTCTATTTTGTAAGGTTTATCACAATTCAGATTCACATGTTCATTGTGACGTAATAATTCGGTTAAGTTGATCTTGACTCGTTCTATTACCGGAACTGCACATTCTTAAACTAAAAAAAGTTGCTATAAAACTGTTTTAATATTAGCTGAATAAAGTTTAGTTTTTAGATGATATCAGCTATTTTTTTTTTACATTTGTAAGACTATTGTTATGATTGAAATACTTTTGTATAAACTAAGGTTTTTACTAAAAAAACACAAAGTGAAACATATAAAAACCTTGTGCATATTAAACAACCTAGTATAAACAATTTAATGTAAAAAGCTTATATAGTAATTATTATAACAGTTATATTTTTTTTATGTTAAAAAGTATCAAAATTGCTTGTTTATCTAAAGTACTATTTATCATAAAGCTAAATGAGAAACAAATTCAATCTGGGAATTTTAACTAAATCGCTTGCTTTTTGTTATTTGTATTACTTCGTACACAAAAAACTTTACTGAATACTTTCTAATACATAACTTCTTTTCTATTTTTGTAAGCTATACAATTTATAAACACACTTGAAAGCTGATTAAACGTATATTCCTGAATCTTGGTTATTAGCAACTGATTCAAGATGATTTATTCTTTCTCTCAACTTTCTTCTACCTTTTTCATTGTTTTTTAAGGTTTGATGGGTTGGTGCTTTCTTCACTTCCACTTTTAATGGGTTGTTTCGAGACAACTTGTGGGTCATACCCATTGCAGTTACGATGACATTTTTTACCATAAGATGTTGATAGTTGAAGCATAAGAACAAAATTAAAGAAAGTTGAATATTTATCATTTTTTTGTAAAATTATGTTTTTCAGTTAAAAGATAAAATATTTGAAATAATTCAAGGCAAAGTTTGTGCATAAAAACTAATCAACGTAAAACACTAACATACCACAAAATGTTTAAAAAAGACTTAGTTGTACCTAACAAATTTAAAAAACACATACTATAGTTCGTTTATTATAAATTAGTAGTTTAATTATGTTCTTTGTATCATTTCTAAAGTACTTATAAATAAAGCACATATCCAATATGTTTAGTTTTAAAACTAAAAATTACAGTTTTTTTAAACGTATTTTATTTTTTTCATTGCCCTACTTTAAACTCAAAAATAAAGACTTAAAAAGTAGGTGTTTAAAACATTTAATACTTTGCTTTATAATATTGAGATGTAACTTCTTTTTTGTAATACTAAAAGTTAGAGACTAATCGTACTGTGTACAGTTTGTTTCTTGTAACACTAAAACAAACTTGTTTATGTAACTGAAATAATATAATCAATTCAGCTTATAATAAAATTACAAAAATATGTTTTAAAAACTCTATGCAGAAAATATATAAAAATATGAGTAGATTGAAACACGTTTAGTTGTATACTTTTAGTATTATGTAAAGCAACTACACTTATAAATTGAGACTTTACAAAAAAAAAACTTTTAAGGTATATTATTCATAATTTTGTTGTAATACTCTATTTTATCGGTATTGTCATCTCCGATTAAATATCAATTTTTTAAAGAATTTAATTTTTTGATCAAGTCTTTATTTAATTAAATTTTCTAAATAAAACAAAAACCATTAAAAATTATTAACGTTTTAATAAAACTAAAAAAGCAGTAAAAAAATTTTGACAAAAAAAAAATTAACTGTATTTTAATCTAAGTGATAAATCCTATAAGTCTCCTTTTATTTATACATCAAAAAAATTTATCTTTGCACTGAAATAACTTTTATAATTTATAAAATGAGTATTTTAAATAATTTACTTAACAAGTTAAGTACATAGTAGAAGTATAGAAGGAGGTTGTTTACTGAGTTTTAAGGATATATTTAGACGACGTTGTCAACTAACTCCTTAATATTAACAGATCTATAAGTTTATCAATTTTTTAGAAAAGTATGAGTGTTATTTAAAAACTTTTGTTATAAGATTTAATCTATTTGAAAATTTTAAGCACTTACAAGACTAATAAAAGTTGTATTACGCATATTAGTTTTATAAACGCTTTAACTTGGTTTTAGGCGTGCGGTCCTATGGTGTAATGGTTAGCACACAGGACTCTGAATCCTGTGATCCGAGTTCAAGTCTCGGTAGGACCTGTTGTTGTTACTTTTAAGGTTTTGTTTTCGACTCCAAGCGTCTCCACTCTATAAATTTACTTATTTTAATTTTGTTGAATTAATAATATTTAGTATTAAAACTTTTTGTTTTAACTAACAATAAGTATGTATAGCAATTAATTGTTCAATAATTTAATAAAATATAACTAGACGTTTTTAACTATAAATGAAACTATTAATACAACTATGTTTTAAACGTAGTATAAGGTTAAGTTTTGTTTGATAATTTTTTTTTGTCTTATAATATTATTCAAAGACTTTAGACAAAATTTATCTAAACACCCCTTTATTTAACAAACTTAAATATATTTCAGCTAACCCTTATAAACTACTTTTGTTATCAATTGATTTTCAAAATTAAACTATGATTAAATAAACAGTTTTAAGTTACATCAGAAAACACTCAATTAATAAGATTAAGCGAAATTAATTAGAAAGTTAACTAAGATAAGCATACGTATAAATATATAAGTATAAAAAACAATAGATAAAAAAAAACAAGTGACAAACTAGAAAAACCATTTAAAGCAACTTATAAAGACTAGATTTATAAACGTACTGTTGCTTGCATAACATAGATTCTAAAATGCTAAGATGATATTCATTACATGCTTATAATAATTATACCACATGATTTAACTTATATTATCTTACTTTTTTTTAGTTTAAAAAAATATTTCAACAACTAATATACTAATACAGTTTATTCTTTATAAGAAAAAAGGTATTTTTTACAGTTCAATAACTCAAAATTATATCATAGTTTTTGACAACTTTTAACATTAAAAAAAAATAGTTATATCCGAAATCTTGAAAAAAAGGTTTAATTTAAATAATTTGAAACTGTTAATAAAATATATTTTTTTATACTTATCATTTTATTTTTATATTTAAAAAAATATTTATGATATTTTCTAAACAGTTCATTCTCTCAGAAAATAAAGTTAATTTACCATTACTTTAGTTAACAAAATATAGTAAAATATGCACTTTATTTACATCTTTATTTTAAAATGTAGTAAAAGTTCTATAATCTTATAAACTTATAACTTTTAATTGCATAATTAGGTATTAGGGTATTTCAAAAACAAAGTAAATTAAATACTCATAAGATATAACAACTTATAAAAGTTTTAATTTATTATTAACATTATAACAACCAGTTTTAATTAATAATATTATTTACAAATGCTTATCTTATAAGCTGTATTTTAAACAAAAAAGTAAAATAAGCAGCTTTCTTTTTATTTAACTGAAAACATGATTAGTTTTGCTTGTTTTGTAATGAAAAAATAAAAAGGTGAAGATAGTTAAATCAAGTTTTTTTTAAACGGCTTAATAGACTTTTTTTTTGGTTTTTACAATAACGTTATACACATGAGTGTTTGTGTAAGGCCAAATGAAGTCATTAAAATAGTTTCAAGTCTATAAGTGACTATATATTACTTTTAGTTCAATAACCCGTAATTGCTAAAAGTAAATCAGTTAAAATAAGTTTTATTTAAAAGTTTGAAATAGACAATTACTATCAGTTATATAAAGTACTATATAAAACTATTAGATAAAAGTTGCATCATTATTTTTAGTCCTTATCGTTTATTTTGTAGCTAAAATACTAAAAAGTTTTTAAAGCTCAGAAAAACTATCTAATTTTTTAAAAATTAAACAAAGGTTAAGTGCAATTTTTTTATTTTGAATTTTTTATTTAGTTGATATTGAACAGTAAAAAGTCAATTAGTTTTTTAGTTGCATAATATTTTTTTAAATTCTGAATATTTGTGTAGTATCTGTTTTGAAAAAGTAATTTTGATGATTCAAATGAAATATATATTTAAAAAAAAAAAACTTAAATTGTTAAAACAACTATTGAACGTTTTGTAAAAATTTACAGTTAAAATATTATTTTAAAATCCAATGTGAAATTATTCTTTATAATTGCAGTAGTAATAAAAAATAAAAATCTATGAATTTTAGATTATATCCATATTTTGTGGAAAATTTTATTGTTTATTACAAGAAAGGTCGTTGTTTGTTTAACTGTGAAAAGTTTATTCAATAACCATCTTCGAATCCTTTTAAATTTGCTGTTTTCTTACAGACTTGCTAACTTTCAGTTTGTTTATATATTTCAGTATAAAGTTTAGTTTTATGATAAGGTAAACTTTAAATTTTAAGTTTTTATGTCTAAATTATTTTTATAGCTGGATTTACTCTAACACTCTTTATTTTTATATTTGGTCCTTTTTAAATAGTAAAAGATTTAAAAAGTTCCTCACTTTTTTCTTTTTAATAATAAATGTAAGAACGATTGATACTAAATTTAAAGTGAATAAAACGTTTTTATGTTTGTTTAGTTTTGTTCAAATATTTGAAAATACGTTTTCACAAGTATCTAGTGGAAAAACTTTATTTAATTGTTTTTTGTTTAACAGTAAACAACAATTTCTAAAAAAGCCAAATTTAAGTTTTCTTTAAATATTTTGTCCAGGTATTGTAAACTTAATATATAAAAAACAATAAACTTTCTTGAATATAAAGTTATATTCTATACTGTTTTTATGAATTCAATTGTGTATTGTAAATCTTAAAAGTACTTGTTACTTTCTTACAGTTTTAACTTGTTGGTTAAAAAACATGGAACATGCAAACGATATAATTTTAGGTAATACAAAATATATCTTCTACATTCCAAAAACTAAAGTACTGGCTGAAGATGCTCGATCCAAATGCTGGTCCAATGGTATGGAATTAGCCAATATAAAAAATGGAAAACATTTTTCCAAAATTTTAAAACTCATCAAAAAGTATTTTGATGAAGGAAGTTGTGAAATTTGGCATACTAATGTTAAAGGTGAAAATGGTTTTATTTATAAAGGAATTAGTAGAAAAAAGTTGCATAATTTTTTTGAAAACAGTCAAAATATAAAAATTCTTAAAAGATCGAAAAGCGTGGCTTTGTATTCTTATAAAAACCAGTTTGATTTTGACTTCATTGAATCTGGCAATTACATTTGTTTGACTGACATACCAAACATGGCTACCACAGAAAGTAACAAAAAGTATGACGAAATTACAACAGCAGTAGAAAGTAATAGTTTTCAAATAGACACAACTACAAACCTCGATTTTCCATTTATAGATGTCACAAATTTGAACAACAACGTTTATGGTGACATTTCAACAAAACAAAACTTTCAACTTCAAAACAACCAGTCTGCAAATGAAAAATCTTCAAACAATATACTTGGACTTTTAATCATTTCATTGTTGCTTGTATTTATTCTGGTTCTTTCTACATTGTACTTTGTTTTCAGGAAGAATAAAAAACGATCCATATGCGAAATATTGTGGGAATTGACGAGCGTTCGTTCCAGGTTGAGCTAAGAAAAACTAAAGAAAAAAGATCCGTTTTACATGGAGTTGTAACAGTTTAAATGAACTATCACTTCAATTAATTTTAAAAATAAGTTTATAAGCTTTTACTTTTAAGTATTTTGTTATCGAAAACTTTTTACTTTTTTTAAAAGCTTAAAAATTTTGTTTTTATAACGATAAACAAAAAAAAAAGTTGGGAAATTATTTAAAAAAATGTTCACCAATAATTTTCACTTAGAAATTTATTTCAAATTTTTTAACAAAAATATCAAACTTAATAATGAATTTCCGTTTGGTTTGTAATATTAAAGAGGTTAAAGTATTACTTCATTGAAAAAATTAAGTTTTTATATAAAAATAAATAGTTATTGTAGAAGTTGAAGCGCATTAAACACATGTATGTTTGTTTTACAAAGCACGTACTTTTTAATTTTTGCCAAAGTTTAGACTATAATTAAAGTTTTTTAATGTCTTTATGATAAAAACAAAACTAAACTTACAAAACTACAGACCATTAGGAGTCTTTTGATATCTTATTTATTAAAAATAAATAGTTATTGTAGAAGTTAAAGCGCATTTAACACATGCGTGTTTGTTCTACAAACCACGTACTTGTTAATTTTAGTATAAGTTTAGTCTATAAAGAAAGGTTTTTAAACTCTTTATGATAAAAACAAAACTAAACTTACAAAACTACCGATCATTAGGAGTCTTTTGATATGTTATTTATTAATAAAAAAAATTATTGTAGAAGTTGAAGCGCATTAAACAGATGCGTGTTTGTTTTACAAAGCACGTACTTGTCATTTTTAGCCAAACTTTAGACTAAAATAAAAGTTCTTTAAAGTCTTTATGATAAAAACAAAACTAAACTTACAAAACTACAGATCATTAGGAGTCTTTTGAGATGTTATTTATTAAAAATAAATAGTTATTTTAGAAGTTGAAGCGCATTAAACACATGCGTGTTTGTTTTACAAAGCTCGTACTTGTTAATTTTAGCCAAAATTTAGAATATAATAAAAGTTTTTTAAAGTCTTTATGATAAATACAAAACTGAATTTATAAAACTACAGATCATTAGGAGTCTTTTGATATGTTATTTGTTAAAAATAAATAGTTATTGTAGAAGTTGAAGCGCATTAAACTCATGCGTGTTTGTTTTACAAAGCACGTACTTGTTAATTTTTGTCAAAGTTTAGACTGTATAAAAAGTTTCTAATGTCTTTATGATAAAGAAAAACTAAACTTACAAAACTACAGACCATTAGGAGTCTTTTGATATGTTGTTTATTAAAAATAAATAGTTATTGTAGAAGTTGAAGCGCATTAAAAACATACGTGTTTGTTTTACAAAGCACGTTCTTGTTAATTTTTGCCAAAGTTTAGACTATAATAGAAGTTTTTAAATGTCTTTATGATAAAAAAACTAAACTTACAAAACTACAGATCATTAGGAGTCTTTTGATATGTTATTTATTAAAAATAAATAGTTATTGTAGAAATTGAAGCGCATTAAACACATGCGTGTTTGTTTTACAAAGGACGTACTTTTTAATTTTAGCCAAAATTTAGACTAAAATAAAAGTTTTTTAAAGTCTTTATGATAAATACAAAACTAAACTTATAAAACTAAAGACCAATTAGGAGTCTTTTGATATGTTATTTATTAAAAATAATTAGTTATTGTAGAAGTTGAAGCGCATTAAACTCATGCGTGTTTGTTTTACAAAGCACGTACTTGTTAATTTTTGTCAAAGTTTAGACTGTATAAAAAGTTTTTTAATGTCTTTATGATAAAGAAAAACTAAACTTACAAAACTACAGACCATTAGGAGTCTTTTGATATGTTATTTATTAAAAATAAATAGTTATTGTAGAAGTTAAAGCGCATTAAAAACATACGTGTTTGTTTTACAAAGCACGTTCTTGTTAATTTTTGCCAAAGTTTAGACAAAAATAAAAGTTTTTAAATGTCTTTATGATAAAAAAACTAAACTTACAAAACTACAGACCATTAGGAGTCTTTTGATATGTTATTTATTAAAAATAAATAGTTATTGTAGAAATTGAAGCGCATTAAACACATGCGTGTTTGTTTTACAAAGGACGTACTTTTTAATTTTTGCCAAACTTTAGACAATAATAAAAGTTTTTTTAATCTTTAAGATGAAAACAAAACTAAACTTAAAAACTACAGACCATTATCAGTCTTTTGATTGATTATTATTAAAAATAAATAGTTATTGTAGAAGTTGAAGCGCATTAAACACATGCGTGCTTGTTTTACAAAGCACAAACTTGTAAATTTTAGCCAAAGTTTAGACTATAATATAGTTTATAAAAGTCTTTATGATAAAAATAAAACTAAACTTACTAAACTACAGACCATAAGGAGTCTTAGGATATGTTATTTTTTGAAAATAAATAGTTATTGTAGAAGTTGAAGCGCATAAAACACATGTGCGATTGTTTAACAAAGCACGTACTTTTTAATTTTAGCAAAAGTTTAGACTATAATAAAAGTTTTTTAAAGTCTTTATGATAAAAACAAAACTAAACTTACAAAATTAAAGACCATGAGGCGTCTTTTGATATTTTATTTATTGAATATAAATAGTTATTGTAGAAGTTTAAGCGCATTAAACAAATGTCCGTTTGTTTTAGAAAGCACGTACTTTTTAACTTTAGCAAAAGTTTAGACTATAATAAAAGTTTTTTAAAGTCTTTATGATAAAAAAAAACTAAACATACAAAACATAGACCATTAGGAGTCTTTTAATATCTTATTTATTAAAAATAAACAGTTATTGTAGAAGTTGAAGCGCATTAAAAACATGTGCGTTTGTTTAACAAAGCACCTGCTTTTTAATTTTAGCCAAAGTTTAGATAATAGTCAAAACATTTTAATGTCTCTATGATAAAAACAAAATTAAACTAACAAAACTACAGACCAATAGGTGTCTTTTGGTATGTTATTTATTAATAAAAAATAGTTTAGTAGAATTTGAAGCGCATAAAACACCATGTGTTTGTTTTACAAAGCACGTATTTGTTAATTTTAGCCAAAGTTTAGACTAAAATAAAACTTTTTTTAAGTGTTTATGATAAAAACAAAACTAAACTTACAAAACTAAAGACTATTAGGAGTTTTTTGATATGTTATTTAATAAAAATAAATAGTTATTGTAGAAATTGAAGCGCATTAAACAGATGCGTGTTTGTTTTACAAAGCACGTACTTGTCAATTTTAGCCAAAGTTTAGACAAAAATAAAAGTTCTTTAAAGTTTTTATGATAAAAACAAAACTAAACTAACAAAACTACAGACCATTAGGAGTCTTTTGATATGTTATTTATTAAAAATAAATAGTTATTGTAGAAGTTGAAGCGCTTTAAAAACATGCGTGTTTGTTTTACAAAGCACATATTTGTCAATTTTAGCCAAAGTTTAGACTATAATAAAAGTTTTTTAAAGTCTCTTTGATAAAAACAAAACTAAACTTACAAAACTACAGACCATAAGGAGTCTTTTGTTATGTTATTTATTAAAAATAAATAGTTATTGTAGAAGTTGAAGCGCATTAAACACATGTGCGGTTGTTTTACAAAGCACGTACTTGTTAAATTTAGCCGAAGTTTAGACTAAAATAAAAGTTTTTTAAAGTTTTTATGATAAATACTAAACTAAACTTAAAAAAATCAGACCATTAGGAGTCTTTTGATATGATATTTATTAAAAATAAATAGTTATTGTAGAAGTTGAAGCGCATTAAACACTTGCGTGTTTATTTTACAAAGCACGTACTTGTTAATTTTAGCCAAACTTAAGACAATAACAAAAAAGTTTTTTAAAGTCTCTAAGATGAAAACTAAACTAAACTTACAAAACTACAGACCATTAGGTGTCATTTGAGATGTTGTTTATTAAAAATAAATTATTATTATAGAAATTAAAGCGCATTAAACACATGCGTGTTTGTTTTACAAAGCACGTACTTTTTAATTTTAGCCAAAGTTTAAAATATAATTAAAGTTTTTTAATGTCTTTATGATAAAAACAAAACTAAACTTACAAAACTACTGACCATTAGGAGTGTTTTGAGATGTTATTTATTAAAAATAAATAGATATTTTAGAAGTTGAAGCGCATTAAACACATGCGTGTTTGTTTTACAAAGAACATACTTGTAATTTTAGCCAAAGTTTAGACTAAAATAGAAGTTTTTTAAAGTTTTTATGATAAAAACAAAACTAAACTTACAAAACTACAGACCATAAGGAGTCTTTTGATATCTTATTAATTAAAAATAAATAGTTATTGTAGAAGTTGAAGCGCATTAAACACATGCGTGTCTGTTTTACAAAGCACGTACTTGTTAATTTTAGATAAACTTTAGACTAAAATAAAAGTTTTTTAATGTCTTAATGATAAAAAAAAACTAAACTTACAAAACTACAGACCATAAGAAGTCTTTTGATATGTTATTTATTAAAATAAAAAAGTTATTGTAGAAGTTGAAGCGCATTAAACATTTGCGTGTTCGTTTTACAAAGCACGTACTTGTTAATTTTTGCCAAAGTTAAGACTAAAATAAAAGTTTTATAATGTCTTTATGATAAAAACAAAACTAAACTTACAAAACTACAGACCATTAGTAGTGTTTTGAGATGTTATTTATTAAAAATAAATAGATATTTTAGAAGTTGAAGCGCATTAAACACATGTTTGTTTGTTTTACAAAACTCGTACTTTTTAATTTCAGCCAAAGTTTAGACTATAAAAAAAGTTTTTTAAAGTCTATATGATAAAAACAAAACTAAAATTACAAAAATAAAGACCATTAGGAGTCTTTTGATATGTTATTTATTAAAAATAAATAGTTATTGTAGAAGTTGAAGCGCATTTAACACATGCGTGTTAGTTTTACAAAGCACCTATTTTTTAAGTTTAGTCAAAGTTCAGACAATAATTAAAGTTTTTCAAAGACTTAATAATAAAAACAAAACTAAATTTACAAAACTACAGACCATTAAAAGTCTTATGATATTTTCTTTAATAAAAATAAATATTTATTTTAGAAGTTAAAGCGCATTAAACACATGTGTGTTTGTTTTACGAAGCACGTACTTGTTAATTTTAGCAAAACTTTAGACTATAATATTTTTTTTAAAGTCTTTATGATAAAAACAAAACTAAACTTACAAAACATCAGACCAGTAGGTGTCTTTTGATATGATATTTATTAAAAATAATTAGCTATTGAAGAAGTTGAAGCGCATTAAACACATGTGTGTTTATTTTACAAATCACGTACTTTTTAATTTTAGCCAAACTTTAGACAATAACAAAAAAGTTTTTTAAAGTCTTTAAGATAAAAACAAAACTAAACTTACAAAACTACAGACTATTAGCAGTCTTTTGATATGTTATTTATTAAAAATAAATAGTTATTTTAGAAGTTGAAGCGCATTAAAAACATACGTGTTTGTTTTACAAAGCACGTACTTGTTACTTTAGCCAAACTTTAGACAATAACAAAAAAGTTTTTTAAAGTCACTATGATAAAAACAAAACTAAACTTACAAAACTACAGACCATTAGGAGTCTTTTTAGATGTTGTTTATTAAAAATAAATAGTTATTATAGAAATTAAAGCGCATTAAACACATGCGTGTTTGTTTTACAAAGCACGTACTTTTTAATTTTAGCCAAAGTTTAAAATATAATTAAAGTTTTTTAATGTCTTTATGATAAAAACAAAACTAAACTTACAAAACTACTGACCATTAGAAGTCTTTTGAGATGTTATTTATTAAAAATATTTAGATATTTTAGAAGTTGAAGTGCATTAAACACATGTGTGTTTGTTTTACAAAGCACGTACTTGTTAATTTTAGCCAAAGTTTAGACTAAAATAGAAGTTTTTTAAAGTTTTTATGATAAAAATAAAACTAAACTTACAAAACTACAGAACATAAGGAGTCTTTTGATATGTTATTTATTGAAAATAAATAGTTATTGTAGAAGTTTAAGCGCATAAAAACACATGTGTGTTTGTTTTACAAAACTCGTACTTGTTAATTTCAGCCAAAGTTTAGACTATAACAAAAGTTTTTTAAAGTCTTTATGATAAAAACAAAACTAAACTTACAAAACTATAGACCAATAGGAGTCTTTTATATGTTGTTTATTGAAAATAAATAGTTGTTGTAGAAGTTGAGGCGCAATTAACACATGCGTGTTTGTTTTACAAAGCACCTATTTTTAAGTTTAGTCAAAGTTTAGACTAAAATAAAAGTTTTTCAAAGTCTTTATGATAAAAACAAAACTAAATTTACAAAACTACAGACCATTAAAAGTCTTATGATATTTTCTTTAATAAAAATAAATAGTTATTTTAGAAGTTGAAGCGCATTAAACACATGTGTGTTTGTTTTACAAAGCACGTACTTGTTAATTTTAGCAAAACTTTAGACTATAAAATTTTTTTTAAAGTCTTTATGATAAAAACAAAACTAAACTTACAAAACTACAGACCATTAGGAGTCTTTTGATATGTTATTTATTAAAAATAAATAGTTATTGTAGAAGTTGAAGCGCAAACTAATGCCTGTTTGTTTTACACTGCACGTATTTGTCAATTTTAGCCAAAGTTTAGACTAAAATAAAAGTTTTTTTAAGTCTTTACGATAAAATTAAAACTAAACTTACAAAACTACAGACCATAAGGAGTCTTTTGATATGATATTTATTAAAAATAAATAGTTATTGTATAAGTTAAAGCGCATTAAACACATGTGTGTTTTTTTTACAAAGCCCGTACTTGACAATTTTAGCCAAAGTTTGGAATATAATAAAAGTTTTTTAATGTCTCTATGATAATAATATAACTAAATAAACAAAACTACAGACCATAGGTGTCTTTTGAGATGTTATTTATTAAAATGAAAAAGTTAGTGTAGAAGTTGAAGCGCATTAAACAAATGTCCATTCGTTTTACAAAGCATGTACTTTTTAATTTTAGCAAAAGTTTAGACTATAATAAAAGTTTTTATAAGTCTTTAAGATAAAAACAAAAATAAACTTACAAAACTACAGACCATTAGGTGTCTTTTGATATGATATTTTTTAAAAATAAATAGTTATTGTAGAAGTTGAAGCGCATTAAACACATGCGTGTTTGTTTTACAAAGCCTGTACTTGACAATTTTAGCTAAAGTTTAGACTATAATAAAAGTTTTTTAATGTCTTCATGATAAAAACAAAACTAAACTTACAAAACTAAAGATCATTAAGAGTCTTTTAATATGTTATTTATTAAAAATAAATAGTTATTGTTTAAGTTGAAGCGCATTAAACAAATGCGTGTCTGTTATACTAATAACGTACTTGTTAATTTTAGCCTAAGTTTCGACTATAAAAAAAGGTTTTTAAAGTCTTTTCGTTAAAAACAAAACTAAACTTACAAAACTACAGAACATTAGGAGTCTTATGATATGTTATTTATTGAAAATAAATAGTTATTTTAGAAGTTGAAGGGCATTAAACACATGTGCGGTTATTTTACAAAGCACGTACTTTTTAATTTTAGCAAAAGATTAGACTATAATAAAAGTTTTTTTAACGTCTTTATGATAAAAACAAAACTAAACTTACAAAACTAAAGACCATGAGGCGTCTTTTGATATGTTATTTATTGAATATAAATAGTTATTGTAGAAGTTGAAGCGCATTAAACAAATATCCGTTTGTTTAGAAAGCACGTACTTTTTAATTTTAGCAAAAGTTTAGACTATAATAAAAGTTTTTTAAAGTCTTTATGATAAAAAAAAAACTAAACATACAAAACTACAGACCATTAGGAGTCTTTTAATATCTTATTTATTGAAAATAAACAGTTAATGTAGAAGTTGAAGCGCATTAAACACATGTGCGTTTGTTTTACAAAGCACGTACATTTTAATTTTAGCCAAAGTTTAGAATATAATAAAAGTTTTTTAATGTCTCTATGATAAAAACAAAACTAAACTAACAAAACTACAAACCAATAGGTGTCTTTTGGTATGTTATTTATTAATAAAAAATAGTTATAGTAGAATTTGAAGCGCATTTAACACATATGTGTTTGTTTTACAAAGCACGTATTTGTTAATTTTAACCAAAGTTTAGACTAAAATAAAAGATTTTAAGTATTTTTGATAAAAACAAAACTAAAATTACAAAACTAAAGAGTATTAGGAGTCTTTTGATATGTTATTTATTAAAAATAAATAGTTATTGTAGAAGTTGAAGCGCATAAATCACATGTGTGTTTGTTTTACAAAGCACGTACTTGTCAATTTTAGCCAAACTTTAGACTATAATAAAAGTTCTTTAAAGTCTTTTTGATAAAAACAAAACTAAACTAACAAAACTACAGACCATTAGGAGTCTTTTGATATGTTATTTGTTAAAAATAAATAGTTATTATAGAAGTTGAAGCGCGTTAAACACATGCGTGTTTGTTTTACAAAGCACGTACTTGTCAATTTTAGCCAAAGTTTAGACTAAAATAAAAGTTCTTTAAAGTCTTTTTGATAAAAACAAAACTAAACTAACAAAACTACAGACCATTAGGAGTCTTTTGATTTCTTATTTATTAAAAATAAATAGTTATTGTAGAAGTTGAAGCGCATTAAACACATGCGTGTTTGTTTTACAAAGCACATATATGTCAATTTTAGCCAAAGTTCAGACTATAATAAAAGTTTTTTAATGTCTTAATGATAAAAACAAAACTAAACTTAGAAAAACTACAGACCATAAGGAGTCTTTTGATATGTTATTTATTAAAAATAAATAGTTATTGTAGAAGTTGAAGCACATTATCACATGCGTTATTGTTTTACAAAGGACGTACTTTTTAATTTTATCCAAAGTTTAGACTTTAATAAAAGTTTTTTTAAGTCTTTAAGATAAAAACATAACTAAACTTAAAAACTAAAGGCCATTAGGAGTCTTTTGATATGGTATTTTTAATAATAAATAGTTATTGTAGAAGTTTAAGCGCATTAAACACATGCTTGTTTGTTTTACAAAGCACGTACTTGTTAAATTTAGCCGAAGTTTAGACTAAAATAAAAGTTATTTAAAGTATTATGATAAATACTAAACTAAACTTACAAAACTACAGAACATTAGGAGTCTTTTGATATGATATTTAATAAAAATAAATAGTTATTTTAGAAGTTGAAGGGCATTAAACACATGCGTGTTTATTTTACAAAGCACGTACTTATTAATTTTAGCCAAACTTTAGACAATAACAAAAAAGTTTTTTAAAGTCTTTAAGATAAAAACAAAACTAAACTTACAAAACTACAGACCATTAGGAGTCTTTTGATATGTTATATATTAAAAATAAATAGTTATTGTAGAAGTTGAAGCGCATTAAACACATGCGTGTTTGTCTGACAAAGCACGTACTTGTTATATTAGCCAAACTTTAGACAATAACAAAAAAGTTTTTTAAAGTCACTATGATAAAAACAAAACTAAACTTACAAAACTACAGACCATTAGGAGTCTTTTGAGATGTTGTTTATTAAAAATAAATATTTATTATAGAAATTGAAGCGCATTAAACACATGCGTGTTTGTTTTACAAAGCACGTACTTTTTAACTTTAGCCAAAGTTTAGACAATAATTAAAGTTTTTTAATGTCTTTATGATAAAAACAAAACTAAACTTACAAAACTACAGACCATTAGGAGTCTTTTGAGATGTTTTTTATTAAAAATAAATAGTTATTGTAGAAGTTGAAGCGCATTAAACACATGCATGTCTGTTTTACAAAGCACGTACTTGTTAATTTTAGCAAAAGTTTAGACTATAATAAAAGTTTTTGTACTTATCTTTTTATTTTTTACATTAAAAAATAAATTTTTATAATATTTTCTAAACAGTTCATTCTCTCAGAAAATTAAGTTAAATTACCATTATTTTAATTAACAAATATAGTAAAATATGCACTTAATTTACATCTTTATTTTAAAATATAGTAAAAGTTTTATAATCTTATAAATTTGTAACTTTTAATTGCATAATTAGGTATTAGGGTATTTCAAAAACTAAGTTAATTATATACTTATAAGATAAAACAAATTATAAAAGTTTTAATCTATTATTAACATTATAACAACAACTTTTAATTAATAATTATTTACAATTACTTATCTTATGAGCTGCATTTTAAACAAAAAAGTAAATTAAGCTAGATTCTTTTTATGTAACTGAAAACATGGTTAGTTTAGCTTGTTTTGTAATTAAAAAAAAAAAAATTTAAGGTAGTTAAACCAAGTTTTTTTCTGAACGGCTTAATAGTTATTTTGGTTTTTACGATAACGTTATACACATGAGTGTTTGTGTAAGTCCAGATAAAGTCATTGAAATAGTTTTAAATCTTTTAGGGACTGTAGACTACTTTTAGTTCAATAACCTGTACTTGCTAAAAGTAAAGCAGTTAAAATAAGTTTTATTTAAAAGTTTGAAATAGACAATTACTATCAGTTATATAAAGTACTATATAAAACTATTAGATAAAAGTTGCATCATTATTTTAGTCCTTATCGTTTATTTTGTAGCTAAAATACTAAAAAGTTTTTAAAGCTCAGAAAAACTATCTAATCTTTGTAAAATCAAAACAAAGGATAAGTGTATTTTTTTTTTTGAATTTTTTATTTAGTTGACATTGAACAGTAAAAAGTCAATTGGTTTTTTAGTTGCATTATATTTTATTAAACTCTTAATATTTGTGTAGTACCTGTTTTGAAAAAATAATTTTGATGATTTAAATGTAAAATATATTTAAAAAAAATTCAAAAAAAAAAAACTTAAATTGTTAGAACAACTTTAAAACGTTTTGTAAAAATTTACAGTTAAAGTATTATTGTAAAATCCAATGTGAAATTATTCTTCATAATTGCAGTAGTAATAAAAAATAAAACTCTATGAATTTCAGATTATATCCATATTTTGTGGAAAATTTTATTGTTTATTATAAGAAAGGTCGTTGTTTGTTCAACTGTGAAAAGTTTATTCCATAAACATCTTCGAATCTTTTTAAATTTGCTGTTTTCTTAAAGACTTGCTAACTTTTAGTTTGTTTATATATTTCAGCATAAAGTTTAGTTTTATGATAAGGTAAACTTTACATTTTAAGTTTTTATGCCTAAATTATTTTTATAGCTGGCTTTATTCTAGCACTCTATATTTTTATATTTGGTCCTTTTTAAATAGTAAAAGATTTAAATAGTTCTCACTTTTTTCTTTTTAATAAAAAAAGTAAGAACGATTGATACTTAATTTAAAGTGAATGAAACGTTTTTATATTTGTTTAGTTTTGTTCACATAGTTGAAAATACATTTTCACAAATATCTAGTTGAAAATTTTTATTTAATCGTTTTTGTTTAAAAAAAAGACAGTAAACAACCATTTCTAAAAAAGGCGAATTTAAGTTTTCTTTAAATATTTTATCCAGATATTGTAAACTTAATATATAAATAACAATTAACTTTTTTGAATATAAACTTTTATTCTATACTGTTTTCATGAACTCAATTGTGTATTGTGAATCTTAAAGGTACCTGTTACTTTCTTACAGTTTTAACTTGTTAGTGTTTAAATATGGAATATGCAAATGATATAGTTTTAGGTAATACAAAATATATCTTGTACCGACCAAAAACTAAAGTACTGGCTGAAGATGCTCGATCTAATTGCTGGTCCAATGGTATGGAATTAGCCAATATAAAAAATGGAAAACATTTTTCCAAAATTTCTAAACTCATCACAACGTATTTTGATGAAGGAAGTTGTGAAATTTGGCATACAAATGTTAAAGGTGAAAATGGTTTTATCTATAAAGGAATTAGTAGAAAAAAGTTGCATAATTTTTTTGAAAACAGTCAAAATATAAAAGTTCTTAAAAGATCGAAAAGTGTGGCTTTGTATTCTTATAAAAACCAGTTTGATTTTGACTTCATTGAATCTGGCAATTACATTTGTATGACTGACATACCAAATATGACTACCACAGAGAGTGACAAAAAGTATGACGAAATTACAACAGCAGTAGATATTAATAGTTTTCAAATAGACACAACTACAAACCTCGATTTTCCGTCTATAGATGTCACAACTTTGAACAACAATGTTTATGGTGACATTTCAACAGAACAAAACTTTGAACTCCAAAACAACCAGTCTGAAAATGAAAAGTCTTCAAACAATATACTTGGACTTTTAATCGTTTCCTTGTTGCTTGTATTTATTCTGGTCCTTTCTACATTGTACTTTGTTTTCAGGAAGAATAAAAAACGATCCATATGCGAAATATTGAGGGAATTGACGAGCGTTCGTTCCAGGTTGAGCTAAGAAAAATAAAAAAAACAAAGAATCCGTTTTACTTGGAGATGTAACGATTTGAACGAACTATCACTTTGATTAATTTTAAAATTAAGTTTATAAGCTTTTTCTTTTAAGTATTTTTTTTTTCGAACACTTATTACTTAAGTTTTTTAGATTAATTTTTTTTAAAGCTTAATTTTTTTTTATAACGACAAACAAAAAAAAATTGGGAAATCATTAAAAAAATGTTCACTAATAATTTTCATTTAGAAATTTTTCTCAAATTAAAATAAAATATCAAACTTAATAATGAATTTCCGTTTGACTTGTAATGTTAAAGAGGTTAAAATATTGCTTCATTGAAAAAGTTAAGTTTTTATATAAAATATATTTTATATTGTTATATATTACTTTTTTTCGATTTGTTGAACCTAGCATTCTGGTTTTAAAAAAAACTTTGTATTGTTTAGAATTTTTTATTGAAATTGCTACAATTGTTGTTCAATATGAATTTTTTTTTTTTTTTGAAGACTTAAGTTATATAACTTCAAGTTTTATACAAAATTTCAAACAAGTTTAATTTAAATCTAAAACTATCACAGGAAGCTTGTAAAACTTAGATTTTAAACAGCCAATAATAATCAAGAATTTCTACTGATTCGACACTTATGTTATATTTATAATTTTTTGATTGTAGAAAATCTTTTCTTAAATACAATAAACAAAACTTGTACATTTTTGTTAAATAAAATTGTATGAAAATTAGTAGTTGTTTTACATCTAAACTATATCAACTAATACCTCTAATAAAATATATTAGTTGTGTAAACAAAAATATCATTTAAGTTAAAACTCAAAACTTTCAGTTGTAATTTTATTTTATATTTTGCTAATTTGACTAAGGCATTAAAATAAACATAAATTATGTATCTAATAAAGAATGACAAATTATACTAGTGTAGCGACTTTATTTGACAACAAAACACTTCAGTTACATCATAATTCTTTGATTACAATAATAAATTACATACTTGAGTATAATGAGCTCTATAACTCAATATCTGCATAGCTTAGGGAAACGTTTTCGGTTGATGGACCAGATGTCGAAATATTTTAGACTTGACGGGCCGGATCGTTTCGTTTTAACTAAATTCACGAAAATTACTCATATATTTAACTCATTTTGACAAAAATTCATATGTGATCTTTTTCTTTACTATATCTAATGTAAGTATCAAATCTATCTAAAATATAACTAACACATTTTTTGCTCTTCACTTCAAATTCAAGAATATCTAGTTTAAGTTTCGAAACTTGGTAGAGCGGGCCAGATTTACCTTTCGCGGGCCGGATTCCGTTTAAGTCTAAAAAAAATTTGGCGGGCCGGTTTATTTTCTGGCTGGTAGTATTACTTTGACCATGTGTTTTGACATTTGTTCAAATAACAAGTTTTTAATTAACAATGTTTAATATTGAGTTACTTAAGTTAATACATGAACATTTGAACTTTTATTTAGTAAATAAATTTTTGGATAAGTTAATATGATAAGTGAAATAGATTAATTTTAAAACTTTAAACTTATCATTTTAAACTTGTAATTCTTATTACACTTACCTTTCACTTTTAATCCTTTAGGTAGGATTTAAATTGAAAAAAAAACTTAATTTTTCCAATAACTTAGTTCACTTATCATACTAATAATTAATTTTTATGTACGTTACAGTAAAACAATTTAGAATGACTAAGTAGATTGTATTTTGTCATTTATAAGTCAGTAAAAGTTTTGAGTTTCAAAGTTTTAATAAAGTACAGCGATTTATAAATATAAAATTTTAAAGAACTGTTTTTTTAGATATTAGTATTATAAAAAGTTAAAACGGTTATCTAAACTTTAAATAAAAAATGTTGAAATAATTGACTATTAAGTCTATTGAAATATTAGTTTCTAATATTTGAGAATGTAAAAACTAATATCTTACATCTTAAACAAATTGAAATACCTTTTTATTTACTTAACCAGATCTATAAGAACTGGTACAAACAAATCGTAACTAAAATCCTTCCGAGTTTAGATCCAATTAGTTGGATATAGAGTTAGTCAAGCTTAGGGCAATGTTTTCGGTCGATGGACCAGGTGTGGAAAGACTTTAAACTTGACGGGCCGGATCGTTTCGTTTTAACCTAATTCACGAAAATTACTCATATATTTAACTTATTTTGACAAAAAATTAGTATGTGATCTTTTTCTTTACTATATCTAATGTAAGTATCAAATCTATCTAAATTTTAATTAACACATTTTTTGTCCTTTATTTCAACTCCAATAATATCTAGTTAAAGTTTCGAAACTTGGTTAAACGGGCCGCAGATTACCTTTCGCGGGCCGGATCCAGTTCAAACTTTAAAAATTGGGCGGGCCGGTTTATTTTCTGACAGATAGTATAACTTTGACCAAATGTTTTGACATTTGGTCAATAGACAAGTTTTTAATTAATGTTTGAATTTTGAGTTACTAAAGTTAGTACTTGAATATTTTAATTTTATATTATTAAAAATTTTTTTGATAAGTAAATAAGATAAGTGAAATAGATTAATTTTAAAATTTAAACTTGTTATTTTAAACTTGTAATTGTTATTATATATACCTTCCACTTTTAATCCTTTAAGTAGGGTTTAAATTCAAAAAAAGCTAATTTTTCTAATGTTTTTATTCACTTATCATAATATTGTTTAATTTATCATGTTATGTGAACATTGCACTAAAAAAACTAATGCAGAATGACTGAATAGATTGTATTTTGTGAGTTATGAGTCAGTAAAAGTTTTGAGTTTCAAAGTTTTAACTAAGTATATGTAGAAATTACAGCGATTTATAAATATAAATTTTTAAAGAATTATTTTTTTTAGATATTATTATTATAAAAAGTAGAACAGTTATCTTAAACTTTAAATTAAAAATGTTTAAAATGTTGATTATTTAGTCTATTAAAATGCTAGTTATTAATATTTGAGTATGTAAAAATTAATATTTTACACCTTTTTTTAAACAAATTATAGCATCTTTTTCTTTACTATTTGTCGTATTTTTTTTCCACCAAAAAGCTATCGTTGTATTTTTAATCAAAACTTTGTTGCTGTGATTTAAGCTATTCTAAAAGATTTTTCAGTATTTTATTTCAAACTTAATGTTTGTTTATTGATCGAAGTATTAATTAGACACGAACATTTTCATTTTAAAAATTATAAAACGACAAATAAGCTTAGTTTAAATTTAACTAACATATTTGGTATTAGTTTGTTAATTTTACTTAAAACATGTTATTAAACTTATAACACTAAATGTTCAAATAAAACAAAAAGTAAATATGTTTTGTGTTTTTAAAATACTACATAAAAGTACAATCTACTCAAGCTTTATAGTTTTGTTTAAATTTTAAGCAAAAAAAAATACTTTAGGTTCTAGATAATTTTCAATATATTAAATTATTTAGTCTCTATGTCTCCAATATTTATGTCTCCAATAATATGTCTTGTATTGTCTACTACCAAAACTTCCAATAACGATAAAGTATATTCTTATAACTATACAACAAAAATATGACTTTAGTAACATTTTAGTTTAAAACAAATTAGAAACATTTATTTAATTTTTAATGATTTGAGAAATAAGTAGGCCTACTGGGAATTTAAAAGGATAAATATTCTACTTAAATTTAGAAAATTAATCGTTTTATAACTTAGACTTTTTACTAAAATAACATGCTAAATATTCTGCGTCTGAACATTTTAAATAGTTTGTGACAGTAGAAAACATTTTATAACTAAAAGTAAAAGTCATCCATGCAAAGAAGTCACGCAAAGCTGATGAGTGAGACATTTAATTTTATTGTTTTAAGCACATCTTAACCTGATTTATAAGAACTGGTACAAACAGATCTTAACTAAAGATCTTTCCGGGTTTAGATCCAATTAGTTGGATACAGAGATAGTCAAGTTTCTTTTTTAAAATCAAAAATACTTACAAAATGAAAATTCAGACTAATCAAAAAATATAATTCTCAACCTGTAAAAGAGGTTTGATAACCCAGCAGGTTAAATGAGACTTTCAAAGCAAAACCTTGTTAGTCAATAGTTTAGCTTAAAAACAAATAGTTAAAAGGAAGCAATTTCTAGCATTTTTATGAAAAAAAATTACAAGTTTCCTATGTTTACGCTTGTAAGAAAACTGTTCAACCAGTTTTATTTTACTTCTTTACACAAATGCTTTAAAATACTTACTGTTTTTTAATATAAAATAATTTTTTTCTAATACATGACTTTTGAACGACTTTTTAATTTATTGTTTCGTACCAACAACATTTATCAGTTAATTCGCTCGTTTCTTAAAAAAATACTTTTGATCCCCTGCTCTAATTAAATAAATCAAACACTAAAAATTTAATTTTATTAAAAAACTTTAGAAAAAGTAACATAATGGAAACGATATTATTTTAGTTAGTTAGATTTTCAAATAAAGAAGATTACTTGAATGTTTAGATAATTACTTACTAACTAGTATTTTATTGGACATTAAGATTCAAAACAACAGTTTACTAAACTGTTATTATAATGTTAAATAAATATTTATTACTATAACAGTCTTTTTTTTGGATATCATTAAATATATTATGTAATAAACTATAGCAACTTATAACTGTATATTTTTTCTACTTATCACGGTAAAAAATTTAATATAAAGTAACCCTATTTTTGTAACTTTCTGTATAATAATTATTTCTTTTTAATAGTATTGCATTTTTATTGAAGTTATTTATCAGTTTTTGTATAATTAAAAGAGTGGTTTTTATGCTTTAGTTTACTTATTGTACTAAGTATGGAATTAGATCTGATTATTAAGTAACAACATAGTAATTATTTACTGGTACTAAAACTGTTTTAGTTTAAATTACTTATAAGCTAATCTGTTATTAGTTGTAAAACCATAAGTTTTAATCTTTAATAAATCTATAATCATAAGATTAATTATAAAGTAATCTTTTAAAAACTGAAAATTTACTATAAAAATTAAAATAAGAAAGTTTTGGTAATTTTTTACTTAACACAACAGTTCTACTTACTTTGTTAACACTTGTTAACATAGTGTTATAAAAATTAAAGTATACTTGGTACATATTCTGACCTTTATATAAATAGTTAAGCTTAGTATGAAATATTTTGTTTAAAAGTCTATAAGCATAACTTTATCTAGCTGCACTATCATTTTTTGTTTATTAAGAACTTTTTCTGCAGTTTTTTGTTTTTTGGACAAAAAACTACAGAAAGTTAGTTTTTTTTTTTCGAAATACAAAATAGCTGTATCTGGTTTTTATGTTAGTCCATTAGCTAGCTATCACAATTAGTAAAGTTTGTTCTTTTCTTTTAACTTTACTGATATGTAAATCATTAGAACTAATTAGTACTAAATGTGTACAAGTAATAATAAAATCATGGGTTTAATCAATGGAACTTTTTATTTATCTGCGTATTTATAATGCATTGGGTAAGTAGATATTCTTAACCCTTAAAAATTGGAAAAGTTAAGTTACAATACCTTCTTTATTTAAGAGTTATAACAAAGTATGGTTATTTATTAAACTAATATATGTCTAAAAAATTTAAGCATCTCTAAAATCTAGAAGCACAACTAAAAAGAACAAGCGAATAATGTGAAACATAACTATAAGTAATTTAATGTGTACTCTAGGCAAGAAAAAATAAAAAATCAAATAAACTTAAACGAATTTTTAAGAACTGAAATATCTATAAGACTTTGTTAATATTTTTTACGTTTATTTTGGTGTAAACTTTAACTGGTGGTAAAAACGGTCTTTAAAAATTTAAGCTGCAAAAATATACTAATTAAGATTTACATTTCCTTGAGTTTAAATTTTATTTTAAGCTATTGTTTTAAGTTTAAATTTCAGTTAGTTGTTAAAATTGTTGAAATTACTAAAGTACTAGTAATTGTTTATTTTAATAGTATTATCAGACAAATTTAATTTTGTTCTTGTTATTTTTATAGTAAATTAAAAGTATTATTTTATTCATTCTAATAACTTCTTTACATATTGAAAACAGTTATGACTTACTTTAGTTACTATTTAAAAATAGATATAATCCTACTTGGAATAAGTGTTAAATATTTTGATCGAAAGTAAGTAAATTTTAATTTTAATGTAGGTTTTTGAAGGGAAGTGCTCAGAACAAAAGCTTATTACGTTTTTGTCAAATTGTTTTTAACAAAAAAAAAAGAAGTTTTTACCATTAATTTAAAACTCTTAAGCACAATTAAAAAAAAATTTCAAACTAAAGCTATTTTTATTTTGTACAAAGTTTTGTATTTAAAAAGTCGTTAATAAATCAAAATAAGTAGAATTTTTTTTTAATTGATTGTTTGGTAACAAATTTAATGTAGTAACGAATAAACAAAATTTTTACAGCTTATAAAACAATTAACTAATTCAAAATGACAAATTCAGACAGTTTGGTCGTGGGAAACACCAAATATACTTTCCACACACCTCAAGTATCAGTAATTGATGCCCGTGATCAGTGTGAAAACCAACAAATGAATCTGGCCACAATTGAGGATGATGACCAGTTTTCCCAGATTGCCAAGCTTGTAGAAGAGTATCACATCAGGGGAATTTATCACATTTGGCACGTGAATGTCGGTGGCAAAAATGGATTTATTTATATAAACATGAGTCAAAAGTTTGTGAATAAATTTGTCGTAAACAGCTTGAACTTGAAAGCTATTTGGAGATACAAAACTGTCGCCTTGTATACTTATAGCAATCAGCCTGGTTTTGACTCGAAAAACAATGGGAGCTACATATGCATGTCTCCAGCACAAAACATGGCAAAAGACTATAATTATTACGATGACACTACAGCAACAAGTAACAATTTTATCAACACTACTGATCTTAACCTTCTTCAAACTAATAACAGCATCAATGTTTCTGACGAGTTTCATGGATTCAGACACCAAGCTCTCGGTATTTCTGTTGGCATAATGCTGTTTGTTGTCGTTTTGGTTTTTGCTACATTGTACTTTGTTTTTAGAAGAAAGAAAAAATAGAAACAAATTCTGACAATTTTAAAAACTTTTTTTTTGTATTTATAAGTTGTGGTCTTTTGGTTTAGTTGGTACAAATTTACAAAATGTAAGATAATAGTTTTAAAAGTTGATGCTGTTTTTAACGATATTAAGGTAAGAAGTACATATTGTTTAAAGATGTGTCTAGATTTTTATTGGTAACTGCATTTTAACTACTTTTATAATTGTTCTAGTTGATTTTTTTTTATTCAAAAATTAAGTACTATGAAAATTTTAATATTTGAAATATAAGATTTAGAATTATTTAAAATTCTGTTTTATTTATAACGATAGTATTCTGTTTATGTTTTCATGTTTAACTTATAAGACAATTAGTTGCTATAAAATTTCAAAATTATTTTAATTTTTTTCTAATCTGACGTCTATAAGTTGTGATTGCATTGCACTTGATTAATAAAACAATTAGATACAAAAATTTTTAGTTTACATATGTTAGATATTTTTTGAAATTTAAAATTATATATCTTCATTATATGATAGTTAAAAAGCGATCGGCCTACTACGGACCTAAAATAAAATTCATAATATGAGGTAGTGTACAATAAATTCTCGTGCAAAACAATTTAAATAAGCTTTTTTCCTACAAACATTTACATATGAGCTCTTAGCTTGATTTGGAGTTAGAAATGGTATTTAAAAAAAGTTTCTTTAACATGATAATTTTGAACAACCTTTAATTTTACTACGAACTTTAAAATTTTTGGCAAACCGTGAACACTTTTTAAGTATATACGGCCCTTAACTTGATAAATAAATGCATTATAGACTCTATTCGACGATGCACTAAAAATAAATATAAAGCATTTATAATATTATAAATGTTATATTTATAATCTATTATGATATACAAAATAAAAGTACAACTTTCTGACGGAAAAAAAAATCTACTTAACACTTTAGTAGACTAAAGCTGATTTAAAGTATTTATTGCTTAAAAAATAAGTTTGTAAAAATCTTAATAATGATGTGTTATACAGCTATGTTTAACTTTTAAGTAAAAAGTCATCCTTAAAAAATCTAGACTATAATTTGTGATAATTTATTAATTATAAAATCCAAACAACACCAGATAATACTTTCATTTAGTTTTTATTCAAATTTTCACTTTACTTACTTAACTTTTTTTTAAACTATTTAATGTAAAAAGCATATGTATTTTTCTAACAGTCCAACACGAATATATAGATACTCCATGAAAGTTTTTTAAGTAATAATCAACACATTTATAGTATCAAAAAGCAATAATAAAAATATTTAAACACAAATGATTTTTTTTTGTTGTAACATACTTACTGAAGGTATTAAAATATTTAAAAACGCACTAATAACTCTTTAATAAAATTAGCTCAGTTAAATAAAATACAGTATAAGGTATCAACAATTTTAAACAAAGATATAGTGCTGGATAGTTTTACTACGAACTATTTCGAATCAAAATTAAAATATTACAGGTTTTATCATAAGAAAATGTTGTTTTTGATGAATGTTTGAAAATCTAGAAAAAGTAAAAAATTGATACGTATTGCTAAAATTTCAAAATCAACTTAAGATAAATTTATGGAGCTTTCAGAAAAAATAAAGTTTGAGAAAAAAAATCTTAGTGGTCCTAATCCAATAAGCGTTAAAACTTCGTTTTTAATAAAATATATTTCTATGTTGTCTAAGATGTTCAATTGTCTTCTATAGACCAAGTAAAGATTAAGTAATTAAGTTTACTTCAATAATAAAGTGTTTGACTTCTCAAATTTTCGACAAACTTCCCAATTCACTTATTTGTCTGTTTTTGTTTCGTTTACTGAATACAAAGTACAACGTCAAAATAACTAAAACAATTGCAAATAGTACTGAAAAAAAATCAAGTATTTTGTTAAAATTGTTTATTTTATCTACTGGTGTGGCATTTTAATTTCAAAGGCTCGATTTTCTTGAAATGTCATTATAAACATCCTTGTTGATTATTTTTGTGACATTTTTGGATGGGAGTGCTGTAGTTATGTTACCTAGAACTTTCTTATTCCTATCAGTTCTGTTTTTTTTTTCTTTTATTCATAAAAATATAATTTCCAAATGTCTTAGAATCTAAATTTAGTTGATACAAATACAAAGCAGTATCTCTATATTTTGGGACAAAGCTTATTTTTTCACTTCACACAAAAAACTTCATCATCTTTTTACTATAGTCTTTATAAACAAATCCATTTTTGTCGTTAACTCCCACGTGTCAAGCATCATAAATTCCCCCAAACAAAAATCTTTTATGTGCTCTGAAACTTTTTCAAGCTGATCAATGTCTTTTATAACAGCTAATTTCATTCCTTGGTTTGCACAATTCTTACGAGCTTGATTTGCTGAAACTTTGAGTTGATGGAAAGTGAAATTTTATCTCTAATTATTAAGCTGTTGATCCTTTCCATTTTATTGAATAATAGAACTGTTGTACATCATAGATAAAATTATACATGAAAAATTACTAGTATAGAAGTAAAATTCATATCTATATACTAATTAATATAAAATACGATGAAGCACATATAAATGATAAATCAAAAACAAATAAAAGTATATAAATAAATTTTAACACATTGCTAATAGTTTTTACATCTATAACTGATTTATATACAAAAGTTTTTTTGTGTAATTTTTAAATAAGTAAACATTGTTTCCTTAAAATAATATAAGTAAATAGGAGTAGTAGCTATTTTAGTAAATAAAGGAAATTTAGTAGGGTAAAATATATACTTTATAGATGACATTTATTTTTTCCTTATCAATTGAAAACTGATTTAAGCATAGATTTTTAGTTCCTAAAAAAAATTTAACGTCAAAAAATCTTGTATTTTTAAATAAAAATAATTTTTTATAGTCTAGCGTGCTTATTTATTTTCCTGTAACTTATGTGCACATTTTGATAATGTTAAAGACCATTGAATAATCTATTGTAAAAACTACAGCTTTAGAGTTTAAAGTATATATTACTGCTATAACAAAAAAATCGCACAGTACTATTCTTTAGTAATCTTACACTTGTTTCTGCGTTTTAAACGAGTTTACACACTTCCACAAGTTATCAAGATACAAAAAGTAACTAAATATATTACTACGAGATCAATGTACTTACTTATAAAACATGTTTAAGTTAATTATGAAACTTTAATAAAACTGTCATAACAAACTAAACTAAAAAACATACTATAATTCATAACATAATTAAACAAGGTATTAGTGAAAATTTTTCAACTGTGCTGTTATGTGCAGAATGAAATTCCTATTTATTCCAGTGTCAGATAAATGTTTTTCAATAAGCTAACTTAAATGGATGTAAACTTTTATGTATGTAAAACTATTTTTCAAGCTAGAGTATTTGTTCTTAAAAGCTTCATTATCTTGACATAATTAGGTAAAAACTATACCGTTTAAGGATATTCACTAAAGTATTTTTTCAATAAAGTTTCATATATACTTGACTCTTAAAAGACTTGTTTAGCCGCGTTTAATCTTAAGTGTTTATTCTTATATTAGTATGTTTTACTATTTCTGGTGAAAAACTATAAAGCAGACACACATAGAAACGACAAATAAGTGCTTATTGTTAAACATTAAACAAATTATAAAATTATGAATAACCCCTGTTTTAAATAAAAAAAAAAACAAACGTTCATCTCAAATTCTTGAAATACTTTTCCTTTAAAAAAAACATTAATTAGAACAAAATTGCTGATAAAAAATTCAACAATCTTGAAATAAAATCTTACCTACACATTTTAATACTTTTACAAAAGTTTATAATAAGTTATTCATAAGTTCGGGCAAAACAACTAAAATTGAGGCTTGTATATAATATGGAGACGCCATACTTATTTTAACTTAATTGCACAAAAAATATTTTGAATTACGGTTTTATATAAAATTTCAAACTAATACATTAATGAACTGAAATTTATCTGTACTTTTACAAAGTACAAATTTTAAATGAACATTAAAAATCGACCTTAGCGTAAACTGTTTATTAAACTTTTATTTTAGTAAATTTAGTTATTTTTGTTTATTAAGCTTTATATTTGCTCATTAAACGTTTAAATATTTGTTTATTAAACAATATCTTTCACATATGAAATTTTACGCACCTTTTTTTCGATTTTAAAAACTTTACAGCAAAACAGACTACTTGTAATAACTGCACACAAAATAAAATTCCTAAAAGATTTATTAAGTCTTAGTTTATGTACATCTATTAAAAATTTTTGCTATGCAAAATCCTAAACAATGAAAAAAAAGAACAAAAAATGTAACACTCGTTTAGTTCAATATTATGAACTTAATCTTATTTATTTAGTATTAAATGATACACTAAGAATTTATTTAAAAAAAGATTAATTTTGATTAAGAATACCCAATTGAAAATCAACTCATTATTAGAAAAACCGACGAATTTATAAAAGTTGTTTTCTTTAGAAATTAAAAACAATCTGACAAAAAATCCTATCAAGACCTATCACTCGGATCACAAGACTCAGATCTAACCATTACACCATAGGACCGAATTAATTAAATTCTAATAATTGTATTCTTTAGTTGCAGAAATCAGATTCGATGCCTTATAATTTGTTAAATTGTTAATATAATTAGTTTTAATTACACTAAGTTTTAGCATAAATTTGACTTGTGCATTACAAAATTGTTAACTTAAGCAATCTGATAAACAAGTTTAAATAAGTACAAAACTTCAACAAAATTCACATTATATAATAACTTTTTTGGATCACTGTTCAAGTTAGAATCGTTAAAAAATATACTAACCAATTACAAGTCTTAGTTTATGGTATTTAAATAGTAGCAAAACATAAATTAAAGTAAACAAAATCATTTTATTTCATTACGAATATAAGTTTAACATACTTTCATATTTGATACAAGGAATAAACGTAAAATGTTTCACAGAATTAAACAATTCATTGAAAGATTTCAAAAACGTTATCCGAAAATTTACTAGGGTTTTTTATCTTAAATTTGTAGGGATACATTTTTAAATACTACTTATTATTAAAATACTGTTTTTTACAAAGTTTTAAGTTTGTGAAGACGTTGATAATAGAAATATACACTAAAACTAAGTTTTTTATATGTTTTAATTTGCGTTTAAAAACAATTTTAATTAAAAGTAATACACAACTGTCAAAAACAAATATAAAAATTAGTAAAAATAATAATAGTTATAGTGTAACTATAACTGTATTTTAGCAAATTTAAATGTGTTATGTAGTATTATATCTTAATATAAACTGCATTTGTTTAGATATATAATTTAGAAATAGATTAAATTATATTCAGTCTTTGTTTATAGTAGAAATTAAAAATTAAAGACACTTATACTTTTTAATTTCTTAAATAATGTAAATATTTTTAACAACCTAAAAACAGTTTAACAAACAAACATTCAAGATCTGTGTTACGTCAAAAAAGCACAATGGGTGATATTAAATAAAATAGAAAGTAACAAACCAATGCTGTTAAAAACTAAAGCTTGTCAAAATTTGAACTAAGTATGTACTTAGCAAATACTTAGTTTGGAATTTTATTGTCTATTCTTTCTTTTCTTGATGATGTGTAGACATCATAAAATGACAATACTGTCAAAAACTATAGTTTTCAAAGGTATTAGAAAGCAACATATTTAAAATATAGTTTGCTAAAAACATTATTTTTTATTGTTTCTTTTCTTGTGGACAAAGTACAAAGTAAAAGATACTAAAAACACTACGAAAAACACAGCACCAATTAAAAGACCGAAAATTGAAATCCCTTTGGACAAGCCATCAACTGCCTTGTCACTTTCAACTGTAGGACTTACTGGAATATCATCAGATAGGTTTAAATCTTGTGCTGTTGTCATACAAATGTAATTGCCAAGCTCTTTAGATTCTGAATCATTTTGATTGATGAAAGAGTACAGAGCAATATCCTTGTGTTTTTCAACAACTTTTATATTCTCACTGTTCACAAAAACCGTGGGCATCATCTTTCTGCTCAAGTCTTTGTAAATAAAGCCATTTTCGTCATTGTAAGTCACGTGCCAAACTTCATGCAATTCTGTCAACATGCTAATATGTTCAGAAATTTTTGGTAGTTGGTCTTATTTATTGTAATTTGCTAATTTCATTCCTTGTTTTTCGCATTCTACTTCAGCCTCTAAAGCTGATAACTTGAGCTCGGGAACATTGAAAACGTATTTTCTGTCACCAATGACTAAAGTATTTGATTTTCTAATTTTATATAAGGATATTCAAAAAGACTGAAACAAGTTCTTGTTGTATTGATTTTATATAGGTTTTAAATATACAAAAACAAAAAAAGTTGCAATCAAATATTTTTTAAGCTATAAGTAATTAGACAGACAATACATTTAAGAAATGATCAAAAAAACAGACAAAGCTTTATAACCTCATACCACTATAATTAATACTATAATACCGTAATACTAACATTACCTACAACTACTATTAGTTATTTCTAAAAACTAGTATTTATTTTATAACTATATTACTTTTTCTTTAAACTACTCAATACAACTTTTATACTTTAATAAAGCAAGTAATAAAGAATTAACTTTTTAATGCATTTTTTTACTAAAATGTTAACAAATCACAACTGAAATATTTTTTATAAACAAATAAATGTTATTATTTATTAATTAGTTCAAAAACAGCATTCTTCTTAGTTATGCATAACACTAATCAGTGAAAAAACAAAAAAAAAAAGTTTTGTAAAATGTTAATATCTTTCTTTTTTTGTTCACAAAATGATTTAAAAATTCTTTCGCTTTAGTTGTTTTAGTGTAAGTAAACATTTCAAAACTGATAATTAAGGTTATTCAAGCGATAAGTTAACAATGGCGTGTTTATGACTTAATTTAAAACTAATTTTACAATTAATTAGAAAATTAAATATGATGCTAAAGTTGGGTTAAAAACAAAAGCTCTTTTATTAAAATCTAAAAGTTTTATTAGTGTTTTTTATTAATTTCTTAGTTTACAATAAAAATTAAGTTTAAAAAAGTTTGTGGTTATTTAAAATTTAGTTTTTTGTTTAAAATGCTTACTTAATGTTAAGAAACAAATAAGGTAAAAACTACTATTTTCTTATTTAAGCAAGTAAGCAACCTAAACAGTTTTACTACGTTAATATATTAAAAATCATTATCAAAACAAAATTGAGTTTTTCATTTAATTAAAATATAAAATTTTAGATAGCTTTCAAAAAAATGTATCAAAAGTCGTTGAGCAAATAGTAAATGTACAAAACTAAAAAAAAATTGTTTTAATCAAAATTTAAAGTCAATTTTTTTAAACAAAAAAATAATTATTGTGATTTTTTGCTTTAGTTTAAAAGTCGTATCAAAAATACCAAATAAGGAATTTTAGCAACACGAACTCTATATAAAAATTTTTTTTAACTTTGTTTTCTTAAGTTTGTTACAAATTTGATTTCAGATATTCATACTTATATTATTTTAGTAATAACTTAAGTTAAATAACCCTTAAAAATAACCATAGATATTAAAACTACAAAATTTATGTTGAACTTAAGTTAATCAAAAATTAATGTCCTAAATGAAGTAAAGTGTAACAAAAATTGATATACAGAAAAACTTTGTTTAGCTTATATTGATAAAAAAAACTAAAGTGTAAAGAGGGAACAAGTTCTTATACATTTAGAAAATACTTTTGATTCTGTTGAACTATTTTTAATTAAAAAATTATAAAGCTAGTAATCGATTAAGTAAAAAAAAAGAATAATAGCAATAAGAACCTTAAGTTGTATTTAAGATTGTCTTTACTGATCGAAACATTTTAAAAAGTCTTTTTGTAAAATTTGAATCAGTCAGTATAAATATTTTTCTTGATTAATTTCTAAATTGAACTTGATTAGTTATAAATTTGACTTAACAAGCAAAAAGTCTTATTTTGTTAGTATAAGAATTGACTAACTTAGTTCAAAAATGTTACGTACCTAATTTAAAAGTTTTACTGAGTTAGTTCAAAAATTTCACTGAGATAGTTTAAAAGTTTGACTAAACTAGTTTGAAAACAAGACTGATCTAGTTAAAAAGATTTACTGAGTTAGTTTAAAAACTTGACTAAATTAGATTGAAAGTTTGACTAAAATAGTTTAAAAAATTTACTAAACTGGTCTATGAATTTCACTCAGCTAGTTTCTGAAATTTGACTGAACTAGATTGAAAATGTTACTGAGCTAGTTTGAAAATTTTATTGAGTTAGTACAAAAATTTTATTGAGTTAGTACAAAAATTTTACTGAGCTAGTTTGAAAAGTTGGCTCAACTAGTTTAAAAGTTTTACTGAGCTAGTTTGAAAACTTGACAGCGCTAGTTTATAAAGTTAACTGAGCTAGTTTAAAAACTTTACTTAGGTAGTTTAAAAATTAGACTGAGCTAGTTTAAAAATTAGAATGAGCTAGTCTAAAAACTGAGCTATTTAAAAATTTTATTCTGTTAGTATAAAATTTTGAATAACTTAGTTTAAAAATATTACTGAGCTAATTTAAAAGTTTTACTGAGTCAGTTCAAAATTTTCACTGAGATAGTTTAAAAAGTTGACTGAGCTATTTAAAAAACTTAACTGAGCTAGTATTTAAGTTTGACTGATCAAGTTTAAAAGATTTACTGAGCTAGTTTAAAAATATGACTAAATTAGATTGAAAATTTTACTGAGCTAGTTTGAAAATTTTATTGAGCTAATACAAAAACTTTACTGAGTTAGTACAAAAATTTTACTGAGATAGTACAAAAATTTTACTGAGCTAGTTTGAAAAGTTGGCTGAATTAGCTTAAAAGTTTTGCTGAGGTATTTTAAAAATTTGACTGCGCTAGTTTATAAAATTAACTGAGCTAGTTTAAAAATTTACTTAGCTAGTTTAAAAATTAGACTGAGCTAGTCTAAAAACTGAGCTAGTTCAAGTAACTAGAAAGTTAGACTGAATTAATTTGAAAAATTTACTGAGCTAGTTTTAAAATTTTACTGAGCTAGTTAAAATATTTATTGAGCAAGTTTTGAAATTTTTACTGTGCTATTTAAAAAACTTGATTGAGCTAGTTCAAAAACTTGAATGAGCTAGTTTGAAAACTTGATTGAGCAAGTAAAAAAATTTTACTGAGCTAGATCAAAAGTTTTACTTAATCGTTCCAAATCTTGATATAATTATTACAAAACTTAACTCAGGTAAGTTTAAAAACTGAGCTAGTTTAAAAACTTGACTGAGCAAGTCTAAAAATTTGACTGAATTAATTTAAAAATTTGACTTAGTTGAAAATAAAACTGAGTTAGTTTGAAAACTAGACTGAGCTAGTTTTAAAACTTGACTTGGCAAGTTTAAAAATTTTACTAAGCTAGTCTATAAATTTAAATGAGCTAGTTTAAAAGTTTTACTAAGCTAGTTCAAACATTTGACTGGGCTAGTTCAACAATTTTACTGAGCTAGTTCAAAAGTTTTACTTAATCGTTCCAAAACCTTGATATAATTAGTACAAAATTTAACTAAGGTAAGTTTAAAAATTATACTTATTTATATCAAGAGTTTTTGTTGGAAGTGATCGATGTTGCTTATAAAGCATATAAAGAGATTAACAAACTATACAAAATTTTTTTGCTTTTGTTTAAAAATTTGATTAATTTAAGTATACAAAATAAATGTAATTAGGTTCTTGAGCTTAAACATTTCAGTAAACATCATTTAAATTAATACATCACTTGTGTTAATTGGTTAAAATAAATCACTCAAATTTTTCACAAGTTTTTATAAAAACAAATTAAAAAGGCATTATAAAAAATCAAAATAATCAGTAAACTTTTATAACAAAAATGAAAATATTAAATAATGGCGTGGAGACGCCGGGGATCGAACCCGGGGCCTCAAACATGCAAAGCTTGCGCTCTACCACTGAGCTACGTCCCCACTTGTTAATTTGATATTTGTATGGTTCATATACAAATAATTTGCTTGATGAGTGTTTATAGTGATTTGCAAAAAAAAGAAAGTTTTCCTTTTTCCAGCTTATATACTGAAATACTTGATTGAGTTCAATGTAAAATATTGAATGAGTTCTTTCAAAAATTTTAAATAAGCTCACCGCAAAATTTTAAATAGGTTCAATGCGAAAATATTAATGAGTTCAGTAAAAAATTTTGAATAAATTCAGTATAAAGTTTTAAATTAGTTTCAGTAAAAATTTCAAATGACCAACTTGCTAATATTTGAATGAGTTCACTGCAAAGTTCTAGATAGGTTGAGTACAAGATTTTAGAATAGTTAAGTAAACCTTTTGAGTAAACTCACTGTGAATTTGTAAATTTTAGTTTTCTCATTAATTTAAATACACTTTAAGCATCCTCTGTGGAAAGTGATTATAATCTCAATCACATCAGTTTCTATCTAAAGTTTAGTTTATTACATTATTTTCTATGTATAACTACATGTGTTAAATTCACAAATATGTTTATATCAAAGATATATATATATACACCATGCTTATAGTTATCTACAGTATCAAAATAAAGACTTAACTAAAGCTCCTAAAACAATTGTTTCATAACTAAATATCGACTAAATAACTAAACATCACTTTTTATCTGAGTTTAGACAGTCACATTATTTTCAATAAATAACTATATTTATAAGTTAAATTTACATATACGTTTTGTCAAAAAAAAAAAATATATACATTTCTTATACTTATAAGCAATTAATTCAAAACTTAACATCGAAACTTTAATATCGTCTGTATAAAGATTGATGTATTTTACTTCAAACAACTGATAAATAAAACAATTTGTGGTTTTTTGTTTTTTTGATAAAAAGTTACACTATCTAGCCTTCTTTTTAAACTTATTACTTAATTGTAACTATTTGATTTCATTTGGTAAAATCATTAAATTGTACAAATAGTATACTTGTAGTTTTCATATTTAAAATGATGTTAAAAAAGTACAAACTTTAGATTTTTTATAGCCAATTGATAAAAATAATTTACTGTTTTCTTTTTAATTTATGCAGTTCAATGTTTTAATATTAAAGTTAATTTTATGCAAAACATTTAATTTTTAATTATGTTTTAAATATACTTAATTGCTTTTCTTTTATAAAAAACTCCCATAACTTTATAAACTTCAAAAAATTAATACTTTTTTTTTTGGCTACATATTATTAATATTAATTAAAAATTAATGTGTTTCCTATCAACAACAAAGTTCTGTTGCAAAGCTACAGTACAAACAATCACTTGACAACTAAACGCATGGTTTATAAATTTATAAACGTTTCTTAATGGTATTTAACAACTGCCTCGATAGCTCAGTCGGGAGAGCGTCAGACTGAAGATCTGAAGGTCCCTGGTTCAATCCCGGGTCAAGGCAATTATTTTTTATTTTGAGGATTTGATGAGGGTAAGGTAGTTTGCTTATTTAAGGAAAAAACTAAGTCTATGTTTAAATAAAGTTTGTAAAATACAATCGTTTATATATAACCTCAATGAAAGTACAAATATTTGTTAAGCGTATTTGACGTAATAATTGTTAATTGGTTATAGGCTTTATTGTTTTTATGTCATTATAGTAAACTAAGGGTATGGTTAAAAAATGAATTTATTTTTATATCTTAATGTAAAACTTTTGATAAGTCTGTCATTTTATGGGCATCTTAAGCTTAAACACCGATAAACACACTTGTTAAAGAGTGGGTCTTTTTAAAGGTAATTTATTGTAAATTTCTTAATTTTTGTTTATTCTTATAACTTTTTTGTACAATTTTAGTTTTTGTAAAGATTTTTAACTTCATCTCAAATGACGTATTTTTGTTTAAATTTTTTATATAACTTATTTGGTAAAGTTAATTTATTCGTTATTTCTGTAAAAGTTGTTCAATTTAATTTTTAGTGACGTAGTTTTATTCAATTTTTTTGTATAATTTATTTAGTAAAACATTTTTTTTGTTATTTTCGCAATATCATTCAATTTATTGTCATGTGACGTATGTTTTGACATTTTTTTGAATAATTTATTTAATCAGGAAATTTATGGGTAATATCATCATAAATTTTTGAACATAAGTAAGTCTATACATTGTCTATAATAAAGACTAAACTTCGCACTTAAGTATTTATACTTACAAGCTCAACTGTACAAGTTAGTGAGTCAGAGCGTTTTTATGTGTTTATAAACATTACAAACTAAAACTTATTAAGTGGGGACGTAGCTCAGTGGTAGAGCGCAAGCTTTGCATGTTTGAGGCCCCGGGTTCGATCCCCGGTGTCTCCACGGTCTTTTGTAAAGTTCACTTTGTTATTAACATTACTCAAAAAATCTTATTGCTTTTAGTTTTCATACCATTTATAATAACTTATTTTTATATGTTTATTGAAAAAAATATATATATGTCTTTTAAAAACATTTTAGTTTTACAATACTAACAACAAACTTATTTACTTAATAAAAAAGTTAATAAACTTTTTTCTTTAATTTTGTTGAAAAGTGTGTATAATCTTTTAAAGTTAAGTAATATATAGTAAAACAAAGTTTAGCAACATTTTTTAAGCAAAGAATATTAACAATTTTGTCAGTCTTACAACTTGTTTTGAATTAAGATGTTTTAAATTTAGGTTAATATACAGTACTTTCATCTAATTCAACAAATACTTAAAAAATTATAAAAACTTAAAAAATTATATTTATTGTGCTGTTTAACTAATTTGTAGTTTTAAGTCTTTTTACTTGTTTTAATTTTAGTTTATTTTTACTTGTGGCAAAGTTAGTTTACAAAATTTTCTATAGATCACTTTATTTATGTAATTGAAAGTAATAAATAATAATGTTATTCAAATTATAAGAAGTGTAAACTTTCTTTATAATTTTAATTTTGAGGGGTGTGCTTTAATTTTGCAGATAAATTTTAAGCCTTTAAGTGTTTCTACTATATAAAAACTAAAAAATTTAAATTGTTTTTATGATTTATTTCACTTTAGTTATGGAAAATATTAAGCTAATATGCAATAAATGGAACTCTGACTCTAACTACATACGAAAACAATTAATACTTGTTTTTAACAATCAGAGACATATGTAGCTTTTTAAAGTTATAACATAATTTAAACAAACATTTTCAATGTAAAACTATTATGTATAAAATATATTCATTTTTAAATAAAAAAATTAAGTCAAAGCTTTGTACAACACTTACAACTTTTAACCAGTTTTTTTTAAATTAGTGTTAAATATATAATTAACTTAATAAAAAAAAAACCGTTTACTTATATTATTTTTCAATTGTTAAAAACCTAAACACTAATCAAAAAATAAAGTTTTAAATCTTGAATTGATTGTAACTAATTTATAAACATTTAAAATATCAATAACTAGTATTTAAGTTAAAATTTATAAAGTATTTTAATTCTTTGTAAAACTTTTTTGCTACATCATAACATTAACTTTTGCCTTTTTAATGTATAAAAGCTTTTGTTAACAGTCCTACTATATAGCTGTAACAAAGCAAGTAAAGAGAAGTGAATACTTGTACTGCTTGTGGTAGAGTTATTGCAAATATATAAACGCAAAAAAGCAGATGCTATCACAGTCCTACATGGTCTAGTGGTTAGGATTCCTGGCTTTCACCCAGGCGGCCCGGGTTCGATTCCCGGTGTAGGAATTTTTTTACTAAGTTATCAACTTTATGTAATGTAAAACTCTCAAAACGATTTTAATATTAAAGAACTATTTTAAAAGTTTATGGGTACTTAATATATATGATATATAATAAATGGATATATTTTTTTACTTAAAGTAGTAAGAACTTTATTTAACCAATAACTTAGATAGCGAATAAATTTAAATGTGGAAACGAACACAGATAAATAAGGTAACGAACACATATATAAGTATTGCAAAAAGTATAAATGAAGTAACAAACACAGAAGGAAAATGTAAAAGTTATTGTTGTATAAAAACCCATAGAGATAATGTAAAGAATCTATTTTAATTGAAGGTAAACGTGGATAGTTTGAATAACAAATGTTAATGAATTTTAATTGAAGTATAACTCTTTATCGGGCACTTTCAAATGATTTTAGATAGTATTAACACTGTTTAAAATGAATTACTTTTTTATTACAAAAGTTGGAAATTACTTGGAAGCTTTCTTAGTAATATTTTTTTAAATATTTTTCTGAAACAGTACTAAACTGCAAGCCATATGAAAAAGTTGCTATAGATAACTGATATCCTGTTAATAAACGAGAAAAGGTTAGTATAAGTTGGTAAGGATATTTGAATAGGACAAAATTTAAAAATAATTTTTTTTTTCATTTTGAACATCAAATATAAAGTGGTACAAAACTACAAAAAGAGTGGCAGCAGTGGGATTCGAACCCACGCCTCCGAAGAGACTGGAGCCTTAATCCAGCGCCTTAGACCGCTCGGCCATGCTACCCAACCACATCTCCGCCGGGACTCGAACCCGGAACCTCTGGATTAGAAGTCCAGCGCGCTATCCATTGCGCTACGGAGACGCTTGAAAGTGAGGGCATGTTACGATTTATAAAGTTCAGCAAGCTGATTGTTACGTCATAGTTAAGCTGACGTAACAATTAATGCGTTGGTTTAAAAATTTTTAATTGCTTAATAGGACGACTAAGTAAACAAAAAATAACTGTTGACTATACAAGCTGTAGTGTAGCTACTCAAAACAAATATTTTTTTTTTTATTTACAATAAGACAAGAGTTTTATAACTTAAAATAAATGATATTCAGCTTAATAAGTGAGCTTATTCAGCTAGGTAAGCGGATAATAAAGTTTTAAGTTTGATACGTTAAACATTATACTTATGTATTTGAAGATGATGCTTAAAATGGTTTAAAAACATTAGACAAAAAGTTTTAACTATATAAGCTATGTTATTAAATGCTTTATCATTATACACCGCGTTATTTTATCTTTTTAAAATCTAAAGTAAATTTTTATAGCTTTTAATTATAGTGTTTGTCTTTATATAAAACTTTCGAAGTTTATAAACGCTTTAACTTGCTATTAGTCTTGCGGTCCTATGGCGTAATGGTTAGCACACAAGACCTTGAATCCTGTGATCCGAGTTAAAGTCTCGGTAGGACCTCTTTTTGATTTAAAGTTTTATATAACTCTGTTAACTAGTTAATTTATTGTTATCATAAATATTTTGGTTCAGAATGTAAAAAATTATAAAATGTATCCATCACTTTACAATTAATAAAATTAAAATTTAAAAGCCGTTTAAAGATAACTTTTAGTTGTTGAAACTAAAAGCCCATGTTTGAAATTTTAGGTCCAGTTTAACCAATTGTACTGTTCCGGTATTTAACTTACCATTTATTAAGTCTAAAAGTTACTTTCCTAAATACCTTCTTATTGCTAATCACATTAAAGTTATGTAAGCAACTCAAACACAAATAATAACTTATAAAACTTAAGGCACAAAATATAAATTTAAATTAAAAAAAAACTTTAAATATACACAAAAATGTTAATTAATAGTTTATTACGAGTAGTTGCTGCTAGTTTTCTGTATTTTACTTTTGTGTCTTTTTTATTTGTTAGCGTTCTGTTTTTTTATTTAAGCACTAAGTTTAGTCTTACTAAATTATTAATTGTGCAAAATAAAAACATATAAAAAACAATTTTATAAAGTTGTACAGAATAACTAATCTCATTGACATAAACTGATTCAAATATCACTATTACTATAGAAAAGCATAAACTAATGCAAATATGTTGACTAAACTACAATAGTGACTAATATTATGTAATAACTTTAATATGCCACTTACCGTCTGCCTCGATAGCTCAGTCGGGAGAGCGTCAGACTGAAGATCTGAAGGTCCCTGGTTCAATCCCGGGTCGAGGCATCTTTTAACATTATTCTTTAAATTTGATTCAAAAGTACAACTATAGATTAGCATAACTATGTTTTTTTTTAACTTATAGTTTACTGAAGTTAAAAATCGACAGGTTTTTTTATGGGTTTCCTAGCTTTTGAAATATAAAATTGTTCAATTTTTTCATAGTGACGTCATGAAAATAATTTTTTAACTATGTTCAGGCTTTATTTTATAATAAATCATATAAAAAAATTGCAAAAATGACATCATATTGAATTATACAAAAAAGGTGCGAAAAATACGTAACGTAAAATAAAACTGAGTAATTTTATAAAAAGAAAACTCATTCATAAAAAACCTCGCATAGTAATAATCCATAGCAACTGTCTGTGTATTTATTAGTTTTTTGTTTAATCTAGTGTTAATTTTAACATAATAACAAATGCTTTGATAGACTTTTTTTATTTACCTACTTTTAATGAGAAACTTTACTATCAAAATCTAAAGGAATTTATTTTATAGTATTAGGTTATAAATCATATACTTTAAACTTTAATGCACTATAAAATAAAGCTTAATTAAATACATTGCAAATTTTTTTAAAGAAGCTTTCTTTTTCATTTGATAACTTTTAATGTTTATAAAGCTTTAAATCAAAATATAAATCTTAAAAAGTTTTTAATGCATAAAAAGTGTGTTTTTTATATCAGCTTTTGAAATGAATAAATACTAAATTATATCATTGTAAAGGCATGACATTAGCAGACATAAGCTTAATGAAAACATAAAAGTTTGAACAAAATTAGTAAAGTATACTAATGTAAATGAAATTAAAAAATTTTAAATAAAGTTTTTATAAGCAAAAATAAAACTAGTAACGGTAAAGGTTGTGATAAAAGTAGTAAATGCTTAAATTTTTTTAATTTGGTAGTTTTCAAATATTTATATATTTTTGAAACAATGTAAGTTACTAGTTAATTAAAATGTTGAAATGTCACTGTATTAATATTGTGACTTATAAAACGTCAATAGTTGAAATGACAACACAACGTTTTAATAAAACAAGTAAGCTAGGTTACTGATAATTTACTTAAATCTAACCAAAGTATGCTTTTAAGTTTAAGTAAAATATCTAAAAACGTGTTTCATGTAATTTGAAATACATTAAGAGAAAAAAATTCCTACACCGGGAATCGAACCCGGGCCGCCTGGGTGAAAGCCAGGAATCCTAACCACTAGACCAGTGCTTCTGAAATGGGGTTCCGCGGAACCCTAGGGTTCCGCGACGCCTCTCAGGGGTTCCGCGAAGCCTTTCTAAATTTAAAAATTTATGTAAAAATTATTTACATTTTATGTAAAATTGAAATTAGGGGTTCCGCGGAAAAGTTGAACTTTGGAAAAGGGTTCCGCCACTAGAAAAAGGTTCAGAAGCACTGCACTAGACCATGTAGGACTGTGACTGTGAACGCTTTATTGCTTTTATAAACGCGTAAGTGAGCATTATGACGTAACTTTGAAAGTTTTTTTACATGTAAAGATTTAAATAGTTGTCTAAAACCATTCTAAAAAAATTAAAATTAAAGGCGTGGAGACGCCGGGGATCGAACCCGGGGCCTCAAACATGTAAAGCTTGCGCTCTACCACTGAGCTACGTCCCCACTTATCAAGCACATACTTGTACTGTTTATATACAAACAATTCGCTTTGTAAGTGTTTTTTGCAAAGCTGCAAAAATAGAAAGTTTTAATTTATCAGCTTATATACTCAAATACTTGATTTCATTCACTGCAAATTATCTTTCTTTGCGAAATTTTGAATGACTTCTTTGCAAAATTTTAAATGAACTCAATGTGAAGTTTTAAATTGGTTTCAATACAAATTGGATGAGTTCAGTTCTTAATTTCAAATGAGTTCAGTAAATTTTTTTTGAATAATTTCAGTATAAAACTTTAGTTTTGTTTCAGTAAAAAGTTTTAAATGACTAGGTGGCTAATATTTGAATGAGTACAGTTTAAAACTTTAAATGTGTTTAAATATATCATTTTTGAATGAGTTTGTTAAAAATGCTAAATGGCTAGTACCTTTCTCTTTACTACTTGTTGTCATATGTCTTTCACTCGTAACCAATAATAAACATAAATTGTAATTATAAATAGTAATATGAATATCAAATTCAAAACCAATATCTTTATAAATCTGAATATCAATAATAATTACTAAATCAATTGTTTTAAATAAAACTTAATACTAATTAATAATTACAGAAACTTTAACCTTAAATATTACTAAAGTAAGTAGTACTAAAAATTGTATGCAACTATAAATTACTAAATGGCCAAACTTTAATAAATACAGAAACTTAAACATTAAATATTACTAAAATAGTACCAAAAATCACTGATAAATTATATTCAACTATAAAGTTACTAAATTTGTTATCAAACAAATTAACTACGACATGGTTGCCACTGATCAAGCTGTTAAAAACTTCCTGATTTTTCCTGACTTTTTACCAAAGTTTTCCTGACTTTTCTAAATCAAACTCTTAAATTAAGCTTACTTAAAATACATAATTTAACACTTGAAACTATATAAAGCCTTCAATCTAATTTTAATACAAGTTAAAAACAACACTTTTTTGCTGAATTCTATCATCAAACTTCCAGTACATCACTTGAACCATCTGTGTATGATTGATGTTTGTAATAAACAGCTCTATCAGCAAAATACTTTAAATACTATAAATAAATATATAATATATAATATATAATAAATATAAACAAAATACTATAAACACAGGTTGTCTGAAAAAAGACACAATTTTATAGCATTTCCTAGCATAAATGTATCTAGATAAACAAACGACATATAAGTAACTGCTTAGTTATAAAGAACTCAATTATTTTCTTAAACAAAAAACACTTTGATTCTAAAGTTATGCTATGTAAATTTTTGTGTATATATCACAGTTTCACTTTGGAACTGTCCTTGCTACAGATCATCAATACTAAAAAGCTTACAAAATCGGCTTGTTCAAGTAGGGTACTTGTTCAATATGTTAATAGAAAATTTTTGCAGTTTTATAAGGATATTTTACTAATTTATACCAAATGAAGGCTTTGGAAATAAAACTAAATATTTTTGTAAATTTCTAGGATAATTTTGGAATTTTTTCTGACTTTAAAGGACTTTTAATTAAGTTTTACCATTTGAAGGCTTTGGAAAACAAGGATTTTTGTAAATTTAAACTGAAAAATCTGACTTTTTTTTAAACTTTATCAAATTTCCTGACTTTTTCTGACTTTTTTTAAAACGCCCTATTTTTTCCTGACTTTTGTCATTTATTAAAATTTCTCCTGACTTTTCCTGATTTCCTGACTTTTCCTGACCGAGTGGCAACCCTGCTACGAGGCTGCTAATAATAAGATGTAAGGAGAGCACAAATAAGAACTCAAAGTTTAATTTTTACTAATAAATACCCTTTCAGATAAACCTGAAACTTATCTGCAAAACGCTAACTTAAAATATCTAACTCAACAACTCAAACTGAAGACTTATTTTGGCGTTAAAAAAGTTTTATGAGTTCATTAATTAATTTGGTAAAAAGTGCAGAGAACTCATTTTAAACTTTGTATAAAACTCTTTAAAAATTTTGCAATGAAATCATTAAAAATTTGCAGTGAATTTGTTAATTATTTTAACTTAGTTCATTCAAAAACTTTCAATAACTCAATAAAAACTTGCACTGAATTCATTCAAAATTTGCAATTAACTCATTCAAGATTTTGCATTGGAATGATTCAAAACTTTGTATAAAACTCATTCAAAAAATTACAGTAAACCCATTAAAATCTTAATTTAAATAATTAAAATTTTTGTACTAAAGTTATTGAAAAAAATACACTGAACTCATTTGAAAAATACACTGAACTCATTTGAAAAAACAAACTGAACTCATTTGAAAAAGTACACTGAACTCACTTGAAAAAATACACTGAACTCATTTGAAAAAATACACTGAACTCATTTGAAAAAAAAAACACTGAACTCATTTGAAAAAATACACTGTGTAACAGGGGAGTGTTTTGACTGGTTTCCTGTTTCCTGTGAACCCCCTGAAAAAAAGAAAAGAAAAAATAAAAAAAGATTCTTAGAATAACACTAAAAACGTTGTTTATTGACTTTTTTTGGTTATTTGATAATCTTTGAATAATGAATGTTGAATTTATAAGACTGAAAGATTAAAAAGTTTCCTTAACAAAAAATGCTCTTTTTTTTCCCAGCTGAAATAGATTTTTTTAATTAAAAATTCAATTGTGACGTCATAATAGGTAAAAGTTTTAAAGTAGCATTTTCTTTCTAGAAAACTTTTTACTAAGATAGAATATAGCGAAAGGTAATTGCATGATTTTATGTACCAATTAATTGCTAATAACAATTTTTTTTTCATTTAAACGGTTTGTTAAGCAATGCTTTCAAAATTTAACTAATTTCCTAGTCAAAACAAAATAAATACTCACAAAAATTAAGTAATCAAACAAAATACGCGTAAACTAAAGAAGCAATCAATATCAATAAAACTAATCAAATTAATCATAAATACTAAAATACATAATTAGAACAAAAATATGGACTATTTAAAAATGTTAAGTGTAATTCTAAATCCTTTATCAGGACCTAGTTGGTGATTAAGTTTAGGTTTAATTTTTTTAATCATAATAGCCTCTACTGCTAGTAAAATATTTCTATTTTTACAAAATTTAATTACCTCAAAACAATTAAAAATATTATTATGATTCTGACAGATTCTACATTGTTCTATATGTAAAAAAACTGCACTATTTGTAGGTTTTGTATAATCTTTAATTCTGACGAACAGTTGTCGCTCCGTTTCATTAATGTATTGGGTATCCAGATCACCTGGACATTGAAACTTATAAACGATGCAATTTCTGTAGAGTTTGTTGATCTTTTCTTCCAATAAAAAATAGTTTCTAACTTTAGATGTTCTAAAAGCTACTTTGATATTAATTCCAATTATTTCCAAATTTTTTGTTATATTTCTGTTGAATTTTTCTAAAACCTTTTTTATATAAGGAATTTTTAAATACTGTTGTTTAGGAATTTGTTGCTTATGATTTTGTAAAAACAGAAATATTTTACTTGCAGTAGAGGCTATTATGATTAAAAAAATTTAAACCTAAACTTAATCACCAACTAGGTCCTGATAAAGGATCTAGAATTACACTTAACATTTTTAAATAGTCCATAATTTTGTTCTAATTATCTATTTTAGTTTTTATGATTAATTTGATTAGTTTTATTGATATTGATTCCTTCTTTAGTTTACTCGTTTTTTGTTGATTAATTAATTTTTGTGAGTATTTATTTTGTTTTGACAAGGAAATTAGTTAAATTTTGAAAGCATTGCTCAATAAACCATTTAAATGAAAAGAAAATTTACTAAGATGCTTTAGATCTAACTATAAATTGTTACTTAGTGTAAAAAACTTGTAAGTACAATTTTACTTCAAAAAATGTCCAATATAATCTTTTTAGTTTTATTTTCCTTAGTTTATTGTATATAATAATGTTGTGTGAAGCTTTTGTGTTATGCTGCTATATGATTATGTTGTGTTATACTTAAGCATTTATATTATTTGTTTATGTGTCAACAAACTGTGTTTAAACCTTGAAAAATTTAATTCAGAGAGTTTTCAAAATCATCTTAAGACAACTACACCACATGGCAATTTATTCATTTATCATTTAATGGTATTTCAATACTTTTTATATAAGTTATTTTATTTTTGTATATCTGTTGGCCACAAAGTTGGTTCTTGATTTTTTGACATTTTTAACTCAAAAAGATTTCAAAATCATTATAAGAATTCCTGCACCATCAGGCAAACATTTAGTTTTAATTTAAAGATACTTTAATTTAGTTTTAAAAGTTTAAACATTTTTTGGTAATTACCAAGGATGATGTCGCACCAATATAAAGATGAAATCATGATGTGTTTAATATCGTTTTGAACCATAATTTTAAGCTTAAAATCAATATTTTAAGCCTTGTATGATTGATCTAAAATAGTATTTCGTTTTAAACAACCTATACATAGTTAAAATTAAATTTATTTGTTATAAACTAAAATACATTTATGATTTTATTTTACAGTATAGTAATGTATGTAAGTTGTTGTATCATTTACTTAATTTTAAAAATAAAAGCAATTAAATATCTAAATTTTATTGGATTTAATAAATAAGTTTTACTTATGTATTTCTAAGCCTATAATTATGGTAAAAAACAACATTGAATTAAATATAGTTTCAGCTTAATATCGATGCGACATCATCCTAGGTAATTACTCATTTTTTCAGTGAATTTAAAATTTTTATAGATTTAATTACTTAAAAAAATTATTTTATTTTTAATATAATTTTTTCCGGCTCTTTTAGTTTTAATTTATCTAAACTTAATACAGTATAATAAATAAAAATATATAAAACTTTTCCATTAATACTTACATGTTTTTTTATTTTTAGGCAGAAATAAATATTTTAGACACAGAGTTTTTCGGCTAAATGTCGCGTACTTAACTGGCAGTGCATACCTAAGAAATGCGTACTTAAGCGTGAAATTTAGAACAAAAATAAAATTGTGAATCCCTTTGAAAAAAGTCTAGACACGCCCCTGCTGTGTAATGTTAGGCTATTTTTCCCAAAAGGACAAAATAGTCATAAAACTTTATTAACGCCAAAATAAGTCTTCAGTTTGAGTTGTTGAGTTAGATATTTTAAGTTAGCGTTTTGCAGATAAGTTTCAGGTTTATCTGAAAGGGTATTTATTAGTAAAAATTAAACTTTGAGTTCTTATTTGTGCTCTCCTTACATCTTATTATTAGCAGCCTCGTAGCAGGGTTGCCACTCGGTCAGGAAAAGTCAGGAAATCAGGAAAAGTCAGGAGAAATTTTAATAAATGACAAAAGTCAGGAAAAAATAGGGCGTTTTAAAAAAAGTCAGAAAAAGTCAGGAAATTTGATAAAGTTTAAAAAAAAGTCAGATTTTTCAGTTTAAATTTACAAAAATCCTTGTTTTCCAAAGCCTTCAAATGGTAAAACTTAATTAAAAGTCCTTTAAAGTCAGAAAAAATTCCAAAATTATCCTAGAAATTTACAAAAATATTTAGTTTTATTTCCAAAGCCTTCATTTGGTATAAGTTAGTAAAATATCCTTATAAAACTGCAAAAATTTTCTATTAACATATTGAACAAGTACCCTACTTGAACAAGCCGATTTTGTAAGCTTTTTAGTATTGATGATCTGTAGCAAGGACAGTTCCAAAGTGAAACTGTGATATATACACAAAAATTTACATAGCATAACTTTAGAATCAAAGTGTTTTTTGTTTAAGAAAATAATTGAGTTCTTTATAACTAAGCAGTTACTTATATGTCGTTTGTTTATCTAGATACATTTATGCTAGGAAATGCTATAAAATTGTGTCTTTTTTCAGACAACCTGTGTTTATAGTATTTTGTTTATATTTATTATATATTATATATTATATATTTATTTATAGTATTTAAAGTATTTTGCTGATAGAGCTGTTTATTACAAACATCAATCATACACAGATGGTTCAAGTGATGTACTGGAAGTTTGATGATAGAATTCAGCAAAAAAGTGTTGTTTTTAACTTGTATTAAAATTAGATTGAAGGCTTTATATAGTTTCAAGTGTTAAATTATGTATTTTAAGTAAGCTTAATTTAAGAGTTTGATTTAGGAAAGTCAGGAAAACTTTGGTAAAAAGTCAGGAAAAATCAGGAAATTTTTAACAGCTTGATCAGTGGCAACCATGTCGTAGTTAATTTGTTTGATAACAAATTTAGTAACTTTATAGTTGAATATAATTTATCAGTGATTTTTGGTACTATTTTAGTAATATTTAATGTTTAAGTTTCTGTATTTATTAAAGTTTGGCCATTTAGTAATTTATAGTTGCATACAATTTTTAGTACTACTTACTTTAGTAATATTTAAGGTTAAAGTTTCTGTAATTATTAATTAGTATTAAGTTTTATTTAAAACAATTGATTTAGTAATTATTATTGATATTCAGATTTATAAAGATATTGGTTTTGAATTTGATATTCATATTACTATTTATAATTACAATTTATGTTTATTATTGGTTACGAGTGAAAGACACATGACAACAAGTAGTAAAGAGAAAGGTACTAGCCATTTAGCATTTTCAACAAACTCATTCAAAAATGATATATTTAAACACATTTAAAGTTTTAAACTGTACTCATTCAAATATTAGCCACCTAGTCATTTAAAACTTTTTACTGAAACAAAACTAAAGTTTTATACTGAAATTATTCAAAAAAAATTTACTGAACTCATTTGAAATTAAGAACTGAACTCATCCAATTTGTATTGAAACCAATTTAAAACTTCACATTGAGTTCATTTAAAATTTTGCAAAGAAGTCATTCAAAATTTCGCAAAGAAAGATAATTTGCAGTGAATGAAATCAAGTATTTGATTATATAAGCTGATAAATTAAAACTTTCTATTTTTGCAGCTTTGCAAAAAACACTTACAAAGCGAATTGTTTGTATATAAACAGTACAAGTATGTGCTTGATAAGTGGGGACGTAGCTCAGTGGTAGAGCGCAAGCTTTGCATGTTTGAGGCCCCGGGTTCGATCCCCGGCGTCTCCACGCCTTTAATTTTAATTTTTTTAGAATGGTTTTAGACAACTATTTAAATCTTTACATCTAAAAAAACTTTCAAAGTTACGTCATAATGCTCACTTACGCGTTTATAAAAGCAATAAAGCGTTCACAGTCACAGTCCTACATGGTCTAGTGGTTAGGATTCCTGGCTTTCACCCAGGCGGCCCGGGTTCGATTCCCGGTGTAGGAATTTTTTTCTCTTAATGTATTTCAAATTACATGAAACACGTTTTTAGATATTTTACTTAAACTTAAAAGCATACTTTGGTTAGATTTAAGTAAATTATCAGTAACCTAGCTTACTTGTTTTATTAAAACGTTGTGTTGTCATTTCAACTATTGACGTTTTATAAGTCACAATATTAATACAGTGACATTTCAACATTTTAATTAACTAGTAACTTACATTGTTTCAAAAATATATAAATATTTGAAAACTACCAAATTAAAAAAATTTAAGCATTTACTACTTTTATCACAACCTTTACCGTTACTAGTTTTATTTTTGCTTATAAAAACTTTATTTAAAATTTTTTAATTTCATTTACATTAGTATACTTTACTAATTTTGTTCAAACTTTTATGTTTTCATTAAGCTTATGTCTGCTAATGTCATGCCTTTACAATGATATAATTTAGTATTTATTCATTTCAAAAGCTGATATAAAAAACACACTTTTTATGCATTAAAAACTTTTTAAGATTTATATTTTGATTTAAAGCTTTATAAACATTAAAAGTTATCAAATGAAAAAGAAAGCTTCTTTAAAAAAATTTGCAATGTATTTAATTAAGCTTTATTTTATAGTGCATTAAAGTTTAAAGTATATGATTTATAACCTAATACTATAAAATAAATTCCTTTAGATTTTGATAGTAAAGTTTCTCATTAAAAGTAGGTAAATAAAAAAAGTCTATCAAAGCATTTGTTATTATGTTAAAATTAACACTAGATTAAACAAAAAACTAATAAATACACAGACAGTTGCTATGGATTATTACTATGCGAGGTTTTTTATGAATGAGTTTTCTTTTTATAAAATTACTCAGTTTTATTTTACGTTACGTATTTTTCGCACCTTTTTTGTATAATTCAATATGATGTCATTTTTGCAATTTTTTTATATGATTTATTATAAAATAAAGCCTGAACATAGTTAAAAAATTATTTTCATGACGTCACTATGAAAAAATTGAACAATTTTATATTTCAAAAGCTAGGAAACCCATAAAAAAACCTGTCGATTTTTAACTTCAGTAAACTATAAGTTAAAAAAAAACATAGTTATGCTAATCTATAGTTGTACTTTTGAATCAAATTTAAAGAATAATGTTAAAAGATGCCTCGACCCGGGATTGAACCAGGGACCTTCAGATCTTCAGTCTGACGCTCTCCCGACTGAGCTATCGAGGCAGACGGTAAGTGGCATATTAAAGTTATTACATAATATTAGTCACTATTGTAGTTTAGTCAACATATTTGCATTAGTTTATGCTTTTCTATAGTAATAGTGATATTTGAATCAGTTTATGTCAATGAGATTAGTTATTCTGTACAACTTTATAAAATTGTTTTTTATATGTTTTTATTTTGCACAATTAATAATTTAGTAAGACTAAACATAGTGCTTAAATAAAAAAACAGAACGCTAACAAATAAAAAAGACACAAAAGTAAAATACAGAAAACTAGCAGCAACTACTCGTAATAAACTATTAATTAACATTTTTGTGTATATTTAAAGTTTTTTTTTAATTTAAATTTATATTTTGTGCCTTAAGTTTTATAAGTTATTATTTGTGTTTGAGTTGCTTACATAACTTTAATGTGATTAGCAATAAGAAGGTATTTAGGAAAGTAACTTTTAGACTTAATAAATGGTAAGTTAAATACCGGAACAGTACAATTGGTTAAACTGGACCTAAAATTTCAAACATGGGCTTTTAGTTTCAACAACTAAAAGTTATCTTTAAACGGCTTTTAAATTTTAATTTTATTAATTGTAAAGTGATGGATACATTTTATAATTTTTTACATTCTGAACCAAAATATTTATGATAACAATAAATTAACTAGTTAACAGAGTTATATAAAACTTTAAATCAAAAAGAGGTCCTACCGAGACTTTAACTCGGATCACAGGATTCAAGGTCCTGTGTGCTAACCATTACGCCATAGGACCGCAAGACTAATAGCAAGTTAAAGCGTTTATAAACTTCGAAAGTTTTATATAAAGACAAGCACTATAATTAAAAGCTATAAAAATTTACTTTAGATTTTAAAAAGATAAAATAACGCGGTGTATAAAGATAAACCATTTAATAACATAGCTTATATAGTTAAAACTTTTTGTCTAATGTTTTTAAACCATTTTAAGCATCATCTTTAAATACATAAGTATAATGTTTAACGTATCAAACTTAAAACTTTATTATCCGCTTACCTAGCTGAATAAGCTCACTTATTAAGCTGAATATCATTTATTTTAAGTTATAAAACTCTTGTCTTATTGTAAATAAAAAAAAAATATTTGTTTTGAGTAGCTACACTACAGCTTGTATAGTCAACAGTTATTTTTTGTTTACTTAGTCGTCCTATTAAGCACTTAAAAATTTTTAAACCAACGCATTAATTGCTACGTCAGCTTAAATATGACGTAACAATCAGCTTGCTGAACTTTATAAATCGTAACATGCCCTCACTTTCAAGCGTCTCCGTAGCGCAATGGATAGCGCGCTGGACTTCTAATCCAGAGGTTCCGGGTTCGAGTACCGGCGGAGATGTGGTTGGGTAGCATGGCCGAGCGGTCTAAGGCGCTGGATTAAGGCTCCAGTCTCTTCGGAGGCGTGGGTTCGAATCCCACTGCTGCCACTCTTTTTGTAGTTTTGTACCACTTTATACTTAATGTTCAAAATGAAAAAAAATTACGTTTACCTCAAGACAATTTGGCAAAAGAATAAAAGAACATATTCCAAAAAGTATTGACGAATTTTGTAAGAGTAATGAGAAAATTAAATCTATTAGAGTAATAAATGCTTCAAAAAGATCTGCTATTTCTGAACACTTAGTAAATAACCTTGATTGTGCTAGTAATTATAATTTAAAAAGATTTAAAATTGTTAACAAATGTTTTCACATTTCGGATTTAATTAAACTTGAGGCTATTTGTATTTTATTAAGAAAACCTAAGTTATGTAAACATAAAGATTTTGATTATACTGTTTCGTTGTTTTCTTAAATTGTTTTATAAGTTGTTGCTTTGCTCTGTTTTATTATTATTTTTTTAGTTGCATTGTAATTATAAGTACTTATGTATTGTTAATTACTCTTTGCTTTATTATTATTAATTACGTTGATTGCATTTCCACTATATAAGTTAAATTTCAAACTTTATTTTTATTGCTTAGTATTCAACTGATGAAAGAAGCATGAAATATATCTTGTTCTAAAAATTGAGTCTCATTTATATAGTTTGAAAGAAAAAAATTACTTTTAATTTTTGTCCTATTCAAATATCCTTACCAACTTATACTAACCTTTTCTCGTTTATTAACAGGATATCAGTTATCTATACTTTTCATATGGCTTGCAGTTTAGTACTGTTTTAGAAAAATATTTAAAAACATATTACTAAGAAAGCTTCCAAGTAATTTCCAACTTTTGTTCTGAAAAAGTAATTCATTTTAAACAGTGTTAATAATTTAAATCATTTGAAAGTGCCCGATAAAGAATTATACTTCAATTAAAATTCGTCAACATTTGTTATTCAAACTATCCACGTTTACCTTCAATTAAAATAGATTCTTTACATTATCTATATGGGTTTTTATACAACAATAACTTTTACATTTTCCTTCTGTGTTTGTTACTTCATTTATACTTTTTGTAATACTTATATATGTGTTCGTTACCTTATTTATCTGTGTTCGTTTCCACATTTAAATTTATTCGCTATCTAACTTATTGGTTAAATAAAGTTCTAACTACTTTAAGTAAAAAAAATATATCCATTTATTATATATCATATATATTAAGTACCCATAAACTTTTAAAATAGTTCTTTAATATTAAAATCGTTTTGAGAGTTTTACATTACATAAAATTGATGACTTAATAAAAATATTCCTACACCGGGAATCGAACCCGGGCCGCCTGGGTGAAAGCCAGGAATCCTAACCACTAGACCATGTAGGACTGTTATAGTATCTGCTTTTTTGCCTTTATATATTTGCAATAACTCTACCACAAGCAGTACAAGTATTCACTTCTCTTTACTTGCTTTGTTACAGCTATATAGTAGGACTGTTAACAAAAGCTTTTATACATTAAAAAGGCAAAAGTTAATGTTATGATGTAGCAAAAAAGTTTTACAAAGAATTAAAATACTTTATAAATTTTAACTTAAATACTAGTTATTGATATTTTAAATGTTTATAAATTAGTTACAATCAATTCAAGATTTAAAACTTTATATTTTTGATTAGTGTTTAGGTTTTTAACAATTAAAAAATAATATAAGTAAACGGTTTTTTTTTTTAATTAAGTTAATTATATATTTAACACTAATTTCAAAAAAACTGGTTAAAAGTTGTAAGTGTTGTACAAAGCTTTGACTTAATTTTGTTATTTAAAAATAAATATATTTTATACTTAATAGTTTTACATTGAAAATGTTTGTTTAAATTATGTTATAACTTTAAAAAGCTACATATGTCTCTAATTAATAAAAACAAGTATTAATTGTTTTCGTATGTAGTTAGAGTCAGAGTTCCATTTATTGCATATTAGCTTAATATTTTTCATAACTAAAGTAAAATAAATCATAAAAACAATTTAAATTTTTAAATTTTTATATAGTAGAAACACTTAAAGGCTTAAAGTTTATTTGCAGCATTTAAAGCACAACCCTAAAAATTAAAACTATAAAGAAAGTTTATATTTCTTATAATTAAAGTAAAATTATGATTTATTACTTTCGATTACATAAATAAAGTGATCTATAGAAAATTTTGTAAACTAACTTTGCCACAAGTAAAACTAAACTAAAACTATTACTTAAAACTACAAATTAGTTAAACAGCACAATAAATATAAAATTTTAAGTCTTTATAAATTTTTAAAAACCAAAAAAATGACAATATTTGTTGAATTAGATGAAAGTATTGTATATTTACCTAAATTTAAAACTTCTTAATTCAAAACAAGTTGTAAGACTGACAAAATTGTTAATATTCTTTGCTTAAAAAAATGTTGCTAAACTTTGTTTTACTATATATTACTTAACTTTAAAAGATTATACACACTTTTCAACAAAATTAAAGAAAAAAGTAAATTAATTTTTTTATTAAGTAAATAAGTTTGTTGTTAGTATTGTAAAACTAAAATGTTTTAAAAAGACATATATATTTTTTTTTCAATAAACAAATAAAAATAAGTTATTATAAATAGCATGAAAACTAAAAGCAATAAGATTTTTTGAGTAATGTTAATAACAAAGTGAACTTTGCAAAAGACCGTGGAGACGCCGGGGATCGAACCCGGGGCCTCAAACATGCAAAGCTTGCGCTCTACCACTGAGCTACGTCCCCACTTATTAAGTTTTAGTTTGTAATGTTTATAAACACATAAAAACGCTCTGACTCACTAACTTGTACAGTTGAACTTGTAAGTATAAATACTTAAGTGCGGAAGTTTAGTCTTTATTATAGACAATGTATAGACTTACTTATGTTCAAAAATTTATGATGATATTACCCATAAATTTCCTGATTAAATAAATTATTCAAAAAAATGTCAAAACATACGTCACATGACAATAAATTGAATGATATTACGAAAATAACAAAAAAAAATGTTTTACTAAATAAATTATACAAAAAAATTGAATAAAACTACGTCACTAAAAATTAAATTGAACAATTTTTACAGAAATAACGAATAAATTAACTTTACCAAATAAGTTATATAAAAAATTTAAACAAAAATACGTCATTTGAGATGAAGTTAAAAGTCTTTACAAAAACTAAAATTGTACAAAAAAGTTATAAGAATAAACAAAAATTAAGAAATTTACAATAAATTTAAAAAGACCCACTCTTTAACAAGTCTTTTTATCGGTGTTTAAGCTTAAGATGCCCATAAAAAGACAGACTTATCAAAAGTTTTACAATAAGATATAAAAATAAATTCATTTTTTAACCATACCCTTAGTTTACTATAATGACATAAAAACAATAAAGCCTATAACCAATTAACAATTATTACGTCATATACGCTTAACAAATATTTGTACTTTCATTGAGGTTATATATAAACGATTGTATTTTACAAACTTTATTTAAACATAGACTTAGTTTTTTCCTTAAATAAGCAAACTACCTTACCCTCATCAAATCCTCAAAATAAAAAATAAATGCCTCGACCCGGGATTGAACCAGGGACCTTCAGATCTTCAGTCTGACGCTCTCCCGACTGAGCTATCGAGGCAGTTGATATACACCATTAAGAAACGTTTGTAACTTTATAAACCATGCGTTAAGTTGTCAAGTGATTGTTTGTACTGAAGCTTTGCAACAGAACTTTGTTGTTAAAACACATTAATTTTTAATTAATATTAATAATATGTAGCCAAAAAAAAAGTATTAATTTTTTGAAGTTTATAAAGTTATGGGAGTTTTTTATAAAAGAAAAGCAATTAAGTATATTTAAAACATATTTAAAAATTAAATGTTTTGCATAAATTTAACTTTAATAGTAAAACATTGAACTGCATAAATTAAAAAGAAAACAGTAAATTATTTTTATCAATTGGCTATTAAAAATCTAAAATTTGTACTTTTTTAACATCATTTTAAATATGAAAACTACAAGTATACTATTTGTACAATTTAATGATTTTACCAAATGAAATCAAATAGTTACAATTAAGTAATAAGTTTAAAAAGAAAGCTAGATAGTGTAACTTTTTATCAAAAAAACAAAAAACCACAAATTGTTTTATTTATCAGTTGTTTGAAGTAAAATGCATCAATCTTTATACAGACGATATTAAAGTTTCGATGTTAAGTTTTGAATTAATTGCTTATAAGTATAAGAAATGTATATATTTTTTTTTTGATATAAACGTATATGTAAATTTAACTTATAAATATAGTTATATATTGAAAATAATGTGACTGTCTAAACTCAGATAAAAACTGATGTTTAGTTATTTAGTCGATATTTAGTTATGAAACAATTGTTTTAGGAGCTTTAGTTAAGTCTTTATTTTGATACTGTAGATAACTATAAGCATGGTGTATATATATATATCTTTGATATAAACATATTTGTAAATTTAACACATGTAGTTATACATAGAAAATAATGTGATAAACTAAACTTTAGATAGAAACTGATGTGATTAAGATTATAATCACTTTCCACAGAGGATGCTTAAAGTGTATTTAAATTAATGAGAAAACTTGAATTTAAAAATAGCAGAAGAAAGCTTGTGATTCGAAATTGTAGAAAATTACACTGAATATATTCAAAAACATTTCACTGATCTCATTTAAAATTTTGTTATGAGCTTGTATAAAATTTACACCGAGCTCATTTAAAACTTTTATACTGAACTCATTCAAAGTTTTATATAGAAAAATTTACAAATTCACAGTGAGTTTACTCAAAAGATTTACTTAACTATTCTAAAATCTTGCACTCAACCTATCTAGAACTTTGCAGTGAACTCATTCAAATGTTAGCAAGTTGGTCATTTGAAATTTTTACTGAAACTAATTTAAAACTTTATACTGAATTTATTCAAAATTTTTTACTTAACTCATTAAAATTTTCGCATTGAACCTATTTAAAATTTTGCGGTCAGCTTATTTAAAATTTTTGAAAGAACTCATTCAATATTTTACATTGAACTCAATCAAGTATTTCAGTATATAAGCTGGAAAAAGGAAAACTTTCTTTTTTTGCAACTCACTATAAACACTCATCAAGCAAATTATTTGTATATAAACCATACAAATATCAAATTAACAAGTGGGGACGTAGCTCAGTGGTAGAGCGCAAGCTTTGCATGTTTGAGGCCCCGGGTTCGATCCCCGGCGTCTCCACGCCTTTATTTAATAATTTCATTTTTGTTATAAAAATTTACTGATTATTTTGATTTTTTATAATGCCTTTTTAATTTGTTTCTATAAAAACTTTTTGAAAATTTTAAATGATTTATTTTAACCGATTAACACAAGTGATGTATTAATTTAAATGATGTTTACTGAAATGTTTAAGCTCAAGAAACTAATTACATTTATTTTGTATACTTAAATTAATCAAATTTTTAAACAAAAGTAAAAATCTTTTGTATAGTTTGTTAACCTCTTTATATGCTTTATAAGCAACATCGATCACTTCCAACAAAAACTCTTGATATAAATAAGTGTAATTTTTAAACTTACCTTAGTTAAATTTTGTACTAATTATATCAAGGTTTTGGAACGATTAAGTAAAACTTTTGAACTAGCTCAGTAAAATTATTGAACTAGCCCAGTCAAATGTTTGAACTAGCTTAGTAAAACTTTTAAACTAGCTCATTTAAATTTATAGACTAGCTTAGTAAAATTTTTAAACTTGCCAAGTCAAGTTTTCAAACTAGCTCAGTCTAGTTTTCAAACTAACTCAGTTTTATTTTCAACTAAATCAAATTTTTGAATTAATTCAGTCAAATTTCTAGACTTGCTCAGTCAAGTTTTCAAACTAGCTCAATCAAGATTTTGAACTAGCTCAATCAATTTTTTTAAATAGCACAGTAAAAATTTCAAAACTTGCTCAATAAATATTTTAACTAGCTCAGTAAAATTTTAAAACTAGCTCAGTAAATTTTTCAAATTAATTCAGTCTAACTTTCTAGTTACTTGAACTAGCTCAGTTTTTAGACTAGCTCAGTCTAATTTTTAAACTAGCTAAGTAAATTTTTAAACTAGCTCAGTTAATTTTATAAATTAGCGCAGTGAAATTTTTTAAATACCTCAGCAAAACTTTTAAGCTAGTTCAGCCAGCTTTTTAAACTAGCTCAGTAACATTTTCAATCTAGTTCGTCAAATTTCAAAAACTAGCTGAGTAAAATTTATAGACTAGTTTAGTAATTTTTTAAACTAACTAAGTCAAACTTTCAATCTAATTTAGTCAAGTTTTTAAACTAGCTCAGTTAACTTTATAAACTAGCGCTGTCAAGTTTTCAAACTAGCTCAGTAAAATTTTAGTACTAACTCAGTAAAATTTTTGTACTAACTCAGTAAAGTTTTTGTATTAGCTCAATTAAATTTTCAAACTAGCTCAGTAAAATTTTCAATCTAATTTAGTCATATTTTTAAACTAGCTCAGTAAATCTTTTAAACTAGATCAGTCTTGTTTTCAAACTAGTTCAGTCAAATTTTAAAACTAGCTCAGTTAAACTTTTAGACTAGCTCAGTCAAACTTAAAGACTAGCTCAGTAAAGTTTTTTAAAAAGCTCAGTCAACTTTTTAAACTATCTCAGTGAAAATTTTGAACTAACTCAGTAAAACTTTTAAATTAGCTCTGTAATATTTTTAAACTAAGTTATTCAAGTTTTTATACTAACAGAATAAAATTTTATGCTTATTAAGTCAAATTTATCACTAATCAAGTTCAATTTAGAAACTAATCAAGGAAAATTTTTATACTAACTGATTCAAATTTTACAAAAAGACTTGTTAAAATATTTCGACTAGTAAAGCCGGAATCTTAAATACAAGTTAAGGTTCTTATTGATATTATTCTTTTGTTTTACATAATTGATTACTAGCTTTATAATTTTTTAATTAAAATTAGTTCAACAGAATCAAGAATATTTTTTAAACTTAAATACAATAACTTAAATAAAATAAGAACTTGTTCCCTCTTTACACTTTAGTTTTTTATCAATATAAGCTAAACAAAGGTTTTCTGTATATCAATTTTTGTTAAACTTTACTTCACTTAGGACATTAAGTATTTTGATTAACTTAAGTTCAACATAAATTTTGTAATTTTAATAGCTATGTTTATTTTTAAGGGTTATTAAACTTTAGTTATTACTTAAACGATAGAACAGGGGTCGGCAGGCAGTTGGTAGTCGCGGGCTAAATTACAAGTTTCCAAAGTCTTCGCGGGCCGCAGTTTTAGTTTTGGTGACATTTGAATAATCTTTAGGTGTTAGTTTTAGTCACACTAGAGAAAAGTTATACTTTTATTCACCTTATTATTTTAAATGACTTTTAGCTATACATAGAATGCCTATTTAAATTAATATTTATTAGATTATTATTTACAATAACTAATATACTTAATTGTTAATAAACTATGTACTTTCATAAGCACTTAATAAGTTAAACTTAAAACTTTTGTAATATTATTTACAACCTATTTCTCTATAAAAACCTCACTTGAAAGACAATTTATGGGTTAATTTTATACATTTGTTATATCATCAACACTTTTTTCATATTTCTAAGAATATTTACTTCAAAAAAATTTTTTCGAGTTAAATAATTTACACTTATTAAAAAATTTAGTAATTAGTTAACATATTAAAATTAAAACCTGTTTGTATTCCAAAAAGCTAAAACAAATGATTTAACATAATTAATTCTCAAATACTTTAATAAAATATCTTATTAGTAATTAGACTTTTACATGGTTGCCACTTTAAAAGCAAAAATGTCTGAGTTGTATCAAACCAGTTAAGTTTATTAAAATTTAAAAAAGCTAATAAATAGTTGTTAATCAAGCTTAAATACCTATTTAAAATATCATCATTATCAAAAAGTACACAAAGTGTAAGAAAACAAGAAAAAAAATGCAATTAGTAAACTACACTACAGTCATAAAAACTGTTCTTAGAATTGAAAGATTTCTTTAAAGTATTTAAAATAAAAGCTTCACACACACCTGAGTTTTCAAGCTTTTAAAATAGCCTGTTTGTGTAGCAACCCAGTTAATACAAAGTTCACTACATAAAGAAACAACGAAGGTTAATAACAATAAATAAATTACATGCGAAAAAAATATAAGTTAGCTGGAATAGACAATTAAGTTTCTTAAACAAATTTAACAAAAGTATAAAATTTTATTGAGTCATTAGCGAAGTAGAAAAACTTATTTTTTATCAAGCATGATAGCAATTCTTTATCTGCAATAAGAATATTGCATTTAAAAATAGTAATTGTAAAATATAAGACGAGCTACAAGAATAAAAAATGCTAGTTATGAGTTATTGCGAGAAACGATAAAAAAAAACAAATCACAAAAGTCATTTCCAACAAAGCACATTATTATCTTCAGTAACTACAGAATGATCAGAAAAAAATTGTTAAGGCAAGTAATAAAGTAGCAAAATTTATTACTTAAAGTGAGATACCGTTTATAATTGAAAACTTTTATAAAGAATTTATGTTGGCGGTAATGAAAAACTTTTGTTTATTTCTTCAATGACAACATGAAGTCGTGTTTAGGAAACGAATTAGGGTTATAAAGTCGCATAAATCAAATTAGGACTTTAATCATTCTGTTAACATGAGAGCACTGATAAAAAAAATATTGCTCATCTGAGAATTTTTATTAGAGATGTTTTTACTAATTTTGACATTTTAGTAGATCTTCTTGGTTTAGTTCCAACGCGAAGTACAACAATCGATGAAACTTTTCAAGTAAAGGTGCAATGCACCAATACAAAGTTTTTGGAACTACAATTCCTTCTTTTATTTTTAGTGTAAAGTTTAATTAAAGTTTAAGAAAAATATCTTAAAAAATTTATAAATATTAAAAAAAATTGTTAAGGTACTCTAAACAAAAATAAATAAATAAATATTTATTTAGTAGTTTTTTTTGAGTCAAATCGAAATTTCATTAATTTTCATGTAAAAATTGTTTGAAGTTCCAGGTTTTTTCAATAATTCTCAAATTCAAATTTTTTTCTAGAATTTTTAACCGTAAATTTACAAAATAAAAACTTTTTCGGGATTCTAGTTTTTTGGCAACACTGATTGTTCATACTTGATTGTACACAATAGTATAAATAATATTTTGAATTATATCAGCTGCAAGACTTAAAATTTAACATATATTATAAATTAAACTAACACTGTGGATTGAGCAAAACATACATCATATGTTTAATTTGCCTTTTAAGAAAATAAACCAGCCTGAGTCAACAAAAACGTTTCAGATATTTTTGTATACAAAAAGCAATTCTAGCTAAAAACTTAAAAAATGGCTTAGTTGGCCTGAGATTTGAAGTCTTCAGATAGTGATAGTCTGAGTATGTGGCAATTTTTAGTTGTTTATTTGTTTGAATTTGAACTATTTTGATTAACAATGTACAAACTTAATTAATTTACCATCCCTATATCTGGTTTATATTAAATAGGTAGCTTCAAAAAACAGCAATTGTGTGTATTAATATGCAAGGCATCAAAATTAACTTAGCTTGACAAAAACAATGTTTAAAAAATGAAAATGTTTACCTAACAAAAAACATATTAGTTTATGTAATATATATTGTTTTAAATGTGTCTGTACAAATTTAGATACTACATGTAGAAACAAACAGTTAGAAAATTATGCATAAACTAAACTTAAACTAACTAAAGTATTAAATAAAAAGTGGTTTATTATATGAGCATTTTTTTAAGTTGGTGTGCATAGAATACTTCTAAAAAATTAAATTGTGTCAAAACAAAAATCAAATAAATCTTATTTCTTATTACTATGTTATTTTTAATGTTTTCACACTAAAATATAACTTTTACAAATAAAAAATTCATAAAAGAAACTTAGGCGTAAAAATTTTTAAGAAGAATATCTAAACTATAAAGAAATGACACTTTAGTTAATTACTGTGCTTTACTAAAGTACAAAATAAAAAATATTTGCATTTAGTTTATTTAATAAATAGATGTTATGTAACTAACTTATTAAATCCAAGCACTCTTTAAACTCTTTTTTCAGATAATTACGTATTGTTGTAAAAAAGGAGTTATTATGAAACTGAGAAACATATTGTTTAAGAAAGCTAATTTGTCTTTTTCACATTTTTAAAGTAAAGCAGTAATTTCTTGTAACTATTTTAGAATGTTATACAGAGACTTAAAACCAAACTAATCAAATTAAGTCGAATTACCGATAAAAATCTAACTAAAAATATAATTTTGCTTAGCGGGCTTCATTTACATGCTCGCAGGCCACAAAATTTTCTTTCGCAGGCCGCACTCCATTCAAAAAAAAAACGTGCTCGCGGGCCGCAGATTTACCCTTCGCAGGCCGCAATTGGTCCGCGGGCCGCAGTTTGCCGACCCCTGCACTAGACCATGTAGGACTGTGAGGGTGAACGCTTTATTGCGTTTATAAACGCGTAAGTGAGCATTATGACGTAACAATAAAGCTGCTATCATATTTTTGATTTAATATTTAATTTTCATATTAAAGTGATTGCTTTTGCGTTTTTTTTGTTACTTATATAAGTAGTTTAAAAGTGTTTTGTACAAACTTTTTCTTTTAAGTAAGTTCTATTGTACACTTTTTCTACAGCTTAATGATACTAGATTATAAAATTGTAACTGAAATGCATTTTATCTACAAAACGAAATGTTTTATTCTTATTTATAGTTTTAAAGTTTTTCATTAGACACTTTGTTAAAGGTTAAAAGTTTTATTTAGTTTTTTTCGACAATTTAAACATGATAAAAATATTGTTCAATAGCTTGTCTACCCTATGCATATATATAATTTATAAAACTTTTAATTAGGTGTAAAGATTTGAATAATTATAAAAAACCATTCTAAAAAATTAAAATAATGAATAAAACTTTATAAGAAAATAAAATTATTTATAAAAAGCGTTCAATAGCTTGTCTACCCTATCCATATATATAATTTATAAAACTTTTAATTAGGTGTAAAGATTTGAATAATTATAAAAAACCATTCTAAAAAATTAAAATAATGAACAAAACTTTATAAGAAAATAAAATTATTAATATAAGGCGTGGAGACGCCGGGGATCGAACCCGGGGCCTCAAACATGCAAAGCATGCGCTTTACCACTGAGCTACGTCCCCACTTATCAAGATTATACTTGTATCGTTTATATAAAAATAATTCGCTTTGTAAGTGTTTTTTGCAAAGCTTCAAAATTAGAAAGTTTTAATTTATCAGCTTATTTACTGAAATGCTTGATTTCATTCACTGCAAATTTTCTTACTTTGCAAATTTTTAAATGACTTCTTTGCAAAATTTTAAATGAATTCAATGTAAAGTTTTAAATAGGTTTCAATACAAATTGGATGAATTCAGTTCTAAATTTCAAATGAGTTCAGTAATTTTTTTTTGAATAATTTCAGTATAAAACTTTAGACTTGTTTCAGTAGAAAGTTTTAAATGACTCAGTGGCTAATATTTGAATGAGTTCAATGCAAGTACAAAGTGATAAATGAGTTCAGTTTAGAATTTTATATGAGTTTCAATATAAAATTTTTGAATGAGTTTATGGCAAATTTTAAATAAGCTCAGTACAAAGTGTTAAATGAGTTGAGTGCAAAATTTTCAAATGAGTTGAGTACAAAAATTTTAAATGAGTTGAGTGCAAAGTTTTTGAGTTCAGTGAAAAAATTTAAATGACTTTTTAGAAAAAAATTAAATTGGTTCAGTGAAAAAATTAAATGGGTTCATTGAAAATGCTTATATGGGTCCTATTTTGACATCTTTAGTTTCCGCCTCCCATAAGCATAGGGGGTACAACTCATTTTTCAATTTTAGTTTAATTTTTCATAATTAGATAAGATACTTGTTACTTTTTACTGTTAATATTTGAAGTAATTTTTGAGATACAAGCGATAAAAGTTAGATCGTTCAATAGGTTCTTTATGGGAGGCAGAAACTAAAAAAGTAAAAATAGACTATTCACCTGAAACTAACCTTTCCTTCAGTTTTTTAGCAATTTTTTGAAAACTTTTTCAGAGTAATTTTTGATAAAGCTTAAAAAATTATAATAATCAGATTTATAATTTTTTGTAAATAAGATTTTTGGCCTCTTTTTCTAAAATCTGCTTCCTACAAGTTGTTAGTAACATTGAAAAATAGATTTCCTGAAAGTTAAAGTTTCGAGAAAGTTGACTTTGAAAATGTTCCATTTAGTTGTATTGGAATTTTCTTACATAACTTGTTATATCTCAAAAGTTAATTTAAACTTTTTTGTTCTATAAAAATTATCAGTATAATATCTACTTTAAGCTATAAAATAAAAGACAGTGTTAATTTATGTAAAAAAATGTTGGACCTCCATATGCCCTTAACCTGTATTTTAAATAAAATATGTTCCTAACTGATTTATATTATTCTAAATTTAATTTTAATAAAGAGTTTGTATTAAAAAGTATATATTTGCCTAATCTACCAGATATAAAGTTTGTGACTTGAATTTGAACAAAACTTGTTGAGAATATAATACAAAATATCTTTGCTAAATTAAAAACATAACTGTTGACTAAAAAAAAATTACTAACCATAGTTTACGTAACAAATTAGCTAACTTTTGCAAACTTATTTTGGCAAAAGTTAGATTTTTGGTTCAGCAAATTCATTTTCATTACTAAGCGAAGTTAATCTTTTTAGTACGCTCAATAAAAACTTTGCAATGAGTTTATTTGCAATTTTAAACTGAAGTTATTCGAATCTTTGCAGAGAAGTTATTTAAAACTTTGTATAAAACTCATTTAACATTTTGCAATGAAGTCATTAAAAATTTGCAGTGAATTTATAAAAAATTTAATGTTAATTCATTCAAAAATTTTCATCAACTCAATAAAAATTTGCATTGAATTCATTCAAAATTTGCAATTAACTCATTTAAGATTTTGCATTGGACTGATTCAAAACTTTGCACTGAACTTGTTCAAAAATTTACAGTAAACTCATTAAAATCTTAATTTAACTAATTAAAAGTTTTGTACTAAAGTTATTGAAAAAAAGACACTGAACTCACCTGAAAAAACACACTGAACTCATAAAATAACACTGAACTCATTTGAAAAAATACACTGAACTCATTTGAAAAAAAAACACTGAACTCTTTTGAAAAAATACACTGAACTCATTTGTAAAAATACACTGAACTCATTTGAAGAAATACACTGAACTCATTTGAAAAAATACACTGAAATCATTTGAAAAATTACACTGTGTAATGTTAGGCTATTTTTCCCAAAAGGACGAAATAGTCATAAAGCTTTATGAACACCAAAATAAATCTTAAATTTACGAGTGTGAAGTTAGATTGAATATTTTTTTTTAATGTTCAAACTTTGGATCTAATTATTTTCCTTATCTTAGTAGCTAATCAAAAAACTTTTTTTTATTCTAGAGAAAGGTCCTTTGTCTAAAATATAAAAAATATCTTTTGGATTTGGGTTTCGTTTTTTGAGTGGGGCCGCTTAGAAAAAATTTGGTTTTTATTATTTTTTTAATTTTTTTGAGTTTGAGTGAAAAAAAAGAATAATAATTTTTTTAAACCTTCTAAATAATATGTGTATAAACGGCTATATTTTTTTTACTAATTGTCAATATTTTGTAAAGTTTTGTTTTAATTGGGTTTTTTTTATGAATTTTATGAGTTTGAGTTCTTAATTCATAAACTTCATAAAAAAACATGATTAAGGCCAAATTGTACAAAATATTGACAGTTACTAAAAACAAGTTAAAGCCGTTTATACACATATTATTGAGAAGGTTTAAAATTAAATTTATTATTAACTTTTTTTCTCTCAAACTCAAAAAATAAAGATAATAAAAAAACCCATTTTTTTAAGGAGCCCCACTCAAAAAACGAAACCCCAATCGAGAAGATATTTTTTTAGTTTTTAGACAAAGGACCATTCTTTAATATAAAATAAAAGTATTTAATTAGCTATTAAGATAAGGAAAATAATTAGATCCAAAGTTTGGACATCTAAAAAAAATTATTGAAGCTAACTTCACACTCGTCTTCAGTTTAGGTTGTTGATTTAGAGATTTTAAGTTAGTGTTCTGCAGATAAAATTTAGGTTTATCTGCAAGGGTGTTACTAAAAATTAAACTTTGAGTTCTTATTTGTTCTCTCCTTACATCTTATTATTAGCAACTTCTTACTTAATTTGTTTGATAACAAATTTAGTAATTTTTTAGTTGTATATAATTTATCAGTGGTTCTTGGTACTATTTTAGTGATAAATAAGGTTTAAGTTTCTGCTGTTATTAATTAATATTAAGTTTCGTTTAAAATAATTGATGCAGTAATTATTATTGATATTCATATTTATATTCATATTGGTTTTCAATTTGATGTTCATTTGATTTGATGAATACAATGTTATTTATAATTGTAAGTTATATTTATTATTGGTTACGAGTGTAAGACACCTGACTACACGCAGTAAAGGGTAATGTCTGTATTGAGAAAGTTTTATTACTTGTTTGTTCTTTAGAAAAAATAGCTTAACATTACACAGTGAATTTTTTTTAAATAGGTTCAGCGTATTATTTCAAATGAGTTCAGCGTATTTTTTCATATTAGTTCAGTGTATTATTTTTAATGAGTTCAGCGTATTATTTCAAATGAGTTCAGTGTATTTTTCCAAATGAGTTCAGCGTATTTTTTCATATGGATTCAGTGTATTTTTTCAAATGACTTCAGCGTATTATTTCAAATGACTTCAGTGTATTTTTTTAAATGAGTTCAGCGTATTATTTCAAAAGAGTTCGTGTATTTTTTCAAATGAGTTAAGTGTATTTTTTCAAATGAGTTTAGTGTATTTTTACAAATGAGTTCAGTGTATATTTTCAAATGAGTTCAGTGTATTATTTCAAATGAGTTCAGTGTATTTTTTTAAATGAGTTCAGCGTATTATTTCAAATGAGTTCAGTGTATTTTTTCAAATGAGTTCAGTGTAGTTTTTTCAATAACTTTGGTACAAAACTTTAAATTAGTTAAAATTAAGATTTTAATATAGTTACTGTAAATTTTTGAACAAATTCAGTGCAAAGTTTTGAATCACTTCAATGCTAAATCTTGAATGAGTCAATTGCAAATTTTGAATGAATACAGTGCAAATTTTTATTATATTCAATGAAAATTTTTAAATGAATTAAGTTTAAACATTTAATAAATTCATGCAAATTTTTAATGATTTCATAGCAAAATTTAAAATGAGTTTTTTACAAAGTTTAAATAAGATCTCTGCAAACTTTCGAATAAATTCAGTTTAAAATTGCAAATAAATTTATTGGAAAAATTTTGTTGAGCAAACTAAAAAAATAACTTTGCTGAATAATGAAAATGGATTTGCTGAATTAAGTATCTAAAATGTTTTATTTATCTTTTAAAATAGAATCTTTTATAAAACTCCGATTTAGACAACGACCATTTTTCTCACTAAACTGCCGGAAACTACGAGCATAAAGTTATTGTTATAGGAAAATTTATTAATTTTTCAAAAAACATAAAACTTTAATGTCAATTATTTTCCTTATCTTAAAAGCTATCTAAAAAAATTTTTTTTTATTATAGAGAACGCACCTTTGCCTTTAATTTAAAAAAAAATTATTTAATTTGGGGTTGGAATTATTTCATGGGGTCCCTCCAAAAATAAAGGTTTTTTTTTTGCTTTTTTTCATCAAATGGTATTAAAACCAAAAATAAATATTTATTTTATTTTTTTTTTTTTGATTTCCCTTAGTTTGCATGTTATTAAAACTCTTAAATAGTTATTTTATAAATAATGTTAATATCTTTTACGATTCGGCCCAAAATCAAAATGTAGTATATTACACTATCATTTGCCTTGGCCATTTCCTAGATAAAAAATTGATAAAAGGAAAAAACATGTTAATAAGAATGTGAATATACAACAAATTTAATTAAATTATTTTATTTTAATTTAGTTTGATGTAATTCACATTCTTATTAACTTTTTTTTTCCTTTTATCAATTTTTTATCTAGGAAATGGCCAAGGCAAATGATAGTGTAATATACTACATTTTGATTTTGGGCCAAATCGTAAAAGATATTAACATTATTTGTAAAATAACTATTTAAGAGTTTTAATAACATGCAAACTAAGGGAAATCAAAAAAAAAAATTAAAAAAAAATATTTATTTTTGGTTCTAATATCATTTGATGAAAAAAAGCGAAAAAAAACCTTTATTTTTGGAGGGACCCCATGAAATAATTCCAACCCCAAATTAAATAATTTTTTTTTTAAATTAAAGGCAAAGGTGCGTTATCTATAATAAAAAAAAAATTTTTTAGATAGTTTTTAAGATAAGGAAAATAATTGACATTAAAGTTTTATGTTATTTGAAAAATTAATAAATTTTCCTATAACAATAACTTTATGCTCGTCCGGAAACTCTTAGCTGCTTGCCGCAAAAGAATTCAGAAAGCAAAATTTCTATAAGTAAGCTAAGTTTAAAATTTCCTAAACAATACAGGCGTAGTTATCATTCTACAGGCTATTGTAAACAATAAATATAAACAAAACTAATCAGAGCAGAAACGACTCGACCAGAGGTAAGTTGAGCACTGTCAATTTAAGAAGAGGCGACTTTATCGAAATCAACTCGAGCTGAGGCAACTCGAGCTGTAACAACTCGAGCAGAGGTAACTTAAGCAAAGGTGACTTGATCAAAGGCAAGTCAGGCAGAGGCACCTCGAGCTGAGGCGACCCGAGCAGGATAAAATCGAACAAAGGCAAATCAAGGTCAGGCGATTCGAGCAGTAACAACTCGAGCATAGGCGATTCGAGCAGTAACAACTCAAGCTGAGGCAATTCGAGCAGTAACAACTCGAGCTGAGGCGACTCGTGCAGTAACAACTCGAGCTGAGGCGACTCGTGCAGTAACAACTCGGGCTGATGCGATTCGAGCAGTAACAACTCGAGCTGAGGCGACTCGAGCAGTAACCACTCGAGTAGAGGCGATTCGTGCACCGGCAACTCAATGTGAGGCAATTCGAGCAGTAACAACTCGAGCTGAGGCGACTCGAGCAGTAACAACTCGAGCTGAGGTAACTCAAGCAGAGGTGACTTGATCAAAGGCAAGTCAGGCAGAGGCACGTCGAGCTGAGGCGACCCGAGCAGGATAAAATCGAACAAAGGCAAATCAAGCTCAGGCGACACGAGCAGTAAAAGCTCGAGCTGAGGTAACTCAAGCAAAGGCAAATCGAGCACCGTAAACTCAAGTAGAGGTGATTCGAGCACCGGCAATTTGAGCAGGGGCAACTTGGATTTTTTTTTTTAATTTTCTGCACCACCTAAAAAAATACCATGCAACGCCACTGCTATACATAATTTATTATGAAAACACAAAAAAAAAACTTTCTCACCTAAGTATCTATACTTACAAGCTCAATAATATTTGTGAGTCACAACGTTTTTCTGTGATTATAAACGCTGTAAACTGATTATTAACAATTTTGGACTTAGTGGTAGAGCGCAAGCTTTGCATGTTTATCAGTGGAAAAGATCGACAAAAATGACGCTATCTAAGATTTGTGTCACTTCTGAAATTAAAAGATAAGATATCTGAATTGACAGGTTATTTTTACCACCTATATATGTATAGGGAAGCTCTGAGTGACAAAATTAGATTATGACATCATTGCAAACAATTAGACTGCTTCATTTTAAATCAAAAACAAAAGTTGGTGTTAAAGTTAAGCAATTTAAGTAAAGGGCTGTTATGTAGTTATGGACATTAGCATAAAAACAAGTTTCGTATCTTTTTTATTATTCCTATTTTGTACATTAACAAACAAAAGTTCTCATAGGTATTTAAATTATTATTTTGTTAATATTAAAATAAGTCAATAGGAATTAAACTAAAATATTTTTTTCTATATGACCAATGAATCAAAATAGAATTACGCTAAAATTTGACATACAAAGTTCAACTTAAATTATTATTTTTTAATTTCGTTAAAAAATAGTTTTTTTTATATGAAAAATTTTTTTATTTAGAATTTTATTTTCTGATAGAAAACATCAAGTTAAACCAAAACAAATTTAAACATGAAAGAATAATTTTGTTCTACTAAAGTTACGCAGAACATAAAAAAGTCAATAATTTGATATTCACGTTGCTTTTACTGTACTGTAATTTATAAGTTTGATTTAAAACTAAAAATTGGTACTGTTATAGAAGTATATTTGTAAAGTATGATTGTTTTATGAAAGTAAGAACCTAATCAAAATTTACTACACAAAAAATAACAAAAAAATAACGAAGAAAATTAATGTTTTTAAACGAAAGTAAGAAAACTTTGATCTTATTTGTTTAGTTAAAACTATTAAAAACTAATAATCGTCAAAAGTTTAAGATGATTGAAAATAGTATAAACATTCAATATAAAAATGATAAATTTCTAAATACTTTCAGAGTTTTTTGAAAGCTTTATAAATAAGTTATAATACTTTTTATAAATTTATACAACACACTGGCAAGAATATTTGTTGATTAATAAAAATCAAATTAAAAGTTAATTAATAAGAAAGGAGACGAAAACTGAGAAATAAAATAACTTTATTTCAGTTAAGCAATAACAAGTCTTACAACTGGACGTTTAAAACTATTACAAGTTGTTACAACAAATAAAATCTTATTGTTTATTTTATGATAACTACAAGGTGTCTTTACCTTTGAAAACAGATCAACACTGTTTAAAAATAAAAAATATATATAACTTCGAATATAAACATCAAACTATTTGAAGTTTGGATAGAAATTGATTTTAAACACAAAACTTTAAAAGAAAGTTTGAAAAACACCTTAACTTAAAACAGTAAAAGTTGTCAAAAATAACAAAATTTTACCGAAACTATACTAACTTAACTTTTTAAAATAAAGAAAGTTTTTGTCAAAATGTGATAAAATTATCATCTGCAACCAAACTCCCTTGTACCAATTCGAGAAAAATGCAGTAATTTTTAATTTAAACTCTCTGTTTTAACATACGTCTTGTAAAATTAAATAAAATATTTTTAGGATTTTACACTAGAGCGTCATATATCAAAGTTAATGTTATTATGACCTCACTTTCCGAAGAGAACTTTGACGACAAAATTAACGATTGCTGAGGAGGGTTGTTGGGTGTCCAATTCAGCAAAAAGGTGACAAAAATTTTCAAGGGATCCGCCTTGTTTCCTAGCAACGAATCCGAAGACCCTGGATAAAAATTACTATGATTAAAAATTCAGTTACTTATTACAAATGTAAATAATTCTTAAAACAACTTTATTTTACTCTAAACAAACGTGCAAGTTTATTCAACTTTTTTACGAACATTATTTTTAATTAGATAATACGTATCTTTATTCTATTTATTGATTTTAAGTTTTAGATAAAGTTGACATAATAATCGAATATCTCATACCTGGAATTTCTAGGACCATTATATTTTGTGGTGTCCCTTGTTCTGTTGTGGGGCGGGGCACAAAAAGGGTCCATACCGCAATACTTAACTGAATCAGTAGGGTAGTGTCGTCGGAAGAATAATCTATAAAATAGGACTACAATTTAAAAAGTAATTTAAATTGATAAATTAACAAAAACTAAACAACACAAAATTAGAAAATGAAAACAATTAAGTTTTAATTTTATAACAAGTTTTAAAAAATCAAAAGAAAAGAAACGGTTCAGATAGTCTTTACTAACTTTTTATAGTTTTATTTTACTTGAAACAAAGCGTTTTTTTTAGTAAAAAATTTAAAGGTAAGACACTTTAAGTTTAAACAGTTGAAGTAGGTTAACATTGTAATCAAACAAACTGAATGTTTTTACAGTTGATCTTAAGTAATATCTTATACACAGGTTTAAGTTACATAAGACCAAGTTGTTTGCTTTATAAATTTTATAACTAAAACCATTTAAACCGTCACTACCTTTTTTTGATATTATATAATAAACAATAGTCCAATATAAAAATTCTTAAAGTTTGTAATTACATACGAGAGGTTATGGTTGTAACAATAAAAGTTAATTCGTAAAAGTACAATAAAAATTTATTTTTATGAAAATATAATGTTTCTTTTGAAAATAATTTCCCGTAAATTATTAATAGAAGCTGTAAATACGTAGTGCTTAAACAATAAAACTGTAACAATGTAACTACAGTAACTAGAAACTGCTTTAAAATTATTGGTTTTAGTATTTTTTGCCAGTAATAACAGGCAGTATTTTTATAGTACAAATAAAGAAAAAAGAGTGTTTTACACTAAAATCTTTAAGGTTTATTTTGGAAAAAGTAGCTTAATTAGTCTTTATTGATTGTATAAACTTTGAAATTTTTTTCTTAAGGATAAAATTAATATTGCACAGTATATATTTAAACATATTTACGTCAAAAACTTATTTAAACAAGAATACAATTCATGAAACAAGGATATATTTCAAAACAACAACCATAAAAACAGAAAAATAAAAATTTTGTTGAGTAAATCTATTAACATACCTTCTAGACATGTCAGTTAGGGTAATTCCTTGAGTTGAAACTTTAAATTGAACGACGGAAGATTTTATATTTTGACCTGAAATTTCTGTACATTCCCTCATTGCTCTTTCTATAGCCTTTGTGACGTAATAATAAAACATGTTATGATGTTTCATGTTTTAATGCTTTGTTGTTAGGTTTTATATATATAATTATTTATAAATTAGTCAGTTGAAAAGAAATTCCTACCTTATAAACATTTATTTAACTTGCTTTTGTGACGTAATAATACCTCGTTGAGAATTTTTACACAACTAAGATCATTTTAAAAGTTGTATTTCTTTTAACATTCATTAAGTAGTAAATTTATAACTATGCCTACTAGCAGTTATATATTAAATAATGCTTCTATGCTCATGATGTTCAAATCATTGGAAATTGAATGTTATTGTTTCTTTGTAATCTTTGAAACTTAGCTTTTATAACAAATTTAATCTAAAACAAATTCAATAATTGTTTCATTGTAATTTGTTTTTATTTTTGAATGTGTTTATCATATCTAAACGATAATACTCTTTATTATGAGATTACAAAAACATGAAAAAATATTTAGTAGCTACTATCAAATAAATCAAGTTTTTTTACAATTGTATCTTCTTACCTCAGGGCCACTAAGAGCTTCAGTGTTAGCAGATCCTAAGAAGAGGACATTACAAGCAGCACTTTGTTGTAGAAGTTCAGCTGCTGAAGTTGCCACTTCAACTGAGTTCGATTCGATCTCTGACACTACCTCTAAATCTGTAAAAACAATGATTGATTTGATTTTAACATAAGTAATTTAAGTTTTATGAAAACAGAACTTTGTAAAGAACTTAGAAAATCGTCTAAAAGTTTTTTTTTTTTTGAAAAGTTACTACTATTTTGATGTAAACCATAATAAACTATTTTAAAATCAAACTTACTGTGTGTAGGTATGTTAAGTCTACAAGGCAATGCGATGCTTGTAATTGAATGTTGATAAATGAGAGCTGACAAACTTCCAAATACTGGTTCATTAGCACATCCTTTCAATCGAACTCCTTTCATGGAAGGTTCAATCAGGTAATGTCTGATCAGTTCGTCCTCTAGATTGACTGCGAATAGAAGCATATTATTTAGACATAAAAAAGCAAACTTTTCTATAGTTAGTTAAATATTTTTTGGCAAAAACCATTATAACTGCTTAATAATGAAAATATTTTTAATCTAAGTTTAAAGTTTTTTACCTCCCGGATCAGCAGTTGCAAGAACAACAGCAGGAACTTGATGAACTTTCAGGGCAAGACCAAAAGATCCGGGGAAAAACCTGCTGTCCCTAACAACGAAGCTACCAGCCGGTCGATACCTTAGCATTAGAAGAGCCTAAACAATTTTTTGTAATGTTTTTTTTTATGGTTTGTTTAATTATAAAAACAAACAAATTTACTAAAAATTAAAATAAATTTTATATTACATAGAATAAGTAAAACTTATTTTTTAATAGAAGCTTGTTATGAAAGTTCAACATAAATAAATTTAAAAGTATTAAAAGTACAAATATCAATTTTTTAAGTCTTAGTTTGCAATTAAAAGATATTGTGTAATTTAATACTCTACGATAATAAAATATACTATAATTTCTAAATTATTTTAGTCTAACAAACTTTATTAATTAAGCAAAACATCTTTGCTTCTCTTGATTTAGATTTAAAATGGTTTAAACTTGTAAAAAAGTATTTATAAAGTGTCAAACTTAAACCACTTTTCATTCTAATTAAAACATTTATAAGTTGTTAGACATAAACCACTTCAAATTGTAGGTTTTTGAAATATAAGACAGCGGTTGTCACAATGAAATTACGCAAAACAAGTTTATAAATAAAGCAAATATTACTTTGAAGATAAATTATCTTTCAATTATGTTTTGAACCACGTATCGTTCAGTGAAGTTAATTTAAGTTGTCTATGTTTTTAGTAATGAGCAAAAAAATGAGTAATTTTAATTAGAAAAATATTTCATTTTATCTAAAAAATTGTTTTTATTAGAGAACAAAACTAAAAGTAAGTGATACAAAATAGATTTTTTTGTATTGATGAAGGATTTAGTAAATGTTAATGATAACAATTTAGACAATAAGTAATTAGTAAGTTAGGTAATAGAATTAGTCTAAAAAACAGTTGATTTATTTGTTGAAGCCAAAAACATTTTATACTTAGCAAAGTAACAACTTTGATAATTGATTGATTAGAAAAGCAATTATGTAGAACTAAAAAATTCAATTAACTTAAGAAACTCATTTAATTAGACATAATTACCCTAAATTAATCATTTATCGTTTATTTAAAAAACAATTGCCATGTTTTACTTTTAATATTCTTCTTTTAACCATAAAAACTTAATCTTATTTTAACAGCATCTCAAACCTGTTTTCTCGTAATATCGGGTTTGTACCAGTAACTTGTGGTATCCTTAATAAATTTAGGAGTTGCTCCTGAGAGATTTGAACTCGAAAGATCCCTTGTGAGTTGATCTACTTCTGAAATGTAAAATTTTAGATTATAGTGCTTAAATACCTTGTTTATTTAAAAACGATAAATTTTAACAAGTTTAACGTACAAACTGTTAAACTAGTTAAAATAACTAATTACTTAAATGGTCTGTCGTGAAAGTACTAAGTTTTGTTTTACGTTTATAATCTAATACATTTAAAACTTTGTATAAATCATCAAGTTACCTTCGGTAAAATTTCTCTTTTACCTTGGAAAGACGTTCTACCCAAAATGAAATATTTACGTGATATAAACATTTATATTGTATTGTAACAAAAAAAAACTATTAGCTCTAAATATACTACATGTTAAAAGTATATTAGTGAAGAAAAAAAATCAAGTTTATACCATTTTTAATTTAAAGCTAACTAACTGATACTATAAATAACAGATTTTAATTTTATAGTTTTAAATTTAAAACAGTGTTTTTGGTTTTACTTTAGCTACTAATATCAGAATAAACACTTAAAATTTCATTTACCTGCATTTGATGAAGATGAAGTCCTCCCAGAAATATAAGTGCTTCTTGATGAGGTTCTTCCGCTGTCACAAGAATTCACGTTGCTAGGGTGATTATGACGTAAGTGGGGCACCACGTCACCTGTTGTTATGCAATTTTGTGTTGCTAAGTTATAACTTTTTAAAATACTTCTAAATGAAGAACAAGCAGTGGTAGTTTAACTTTTAGTAATAACTTTAAGTCTCTTTAGCAAAAAGAAAAATTTTGTTGTTTATTAATTGTGCAAACTTTGAATAATTTTTAAAAAACTACAAATAACTTTCTTTAGAAAGTATTGACGTATTGACGTTTGCCTTACTGAAAATACAAAACGTCAAATAAATTATATTTAGTTATAAGTAAATTTCATTTGCAGCGTAACTTTTGTTCTATTATAAAGTTATATTGAAACTGCAAAAACTTTTGGTACCTTTATAAAAAAAATAATATCAACTGACTTTACCTTAATATCTGCTTTGAATATACAAATGATGGAACACAGGCAAATTTTACACAAACGTTTAAAGTAGTTTCGCTTAGATTTAAATGCCTAGGGTAATATCAATAATTTCCGAAAATTCTTACATAGCGTGACTGAGTTTAGTTTGCAACGAAAAAATTACTTAAATAAAAAAATACACCGAAACTTTTTATCAAATTAATATAACATTACAGTATAAAATGTTTACTGGTAAAAAAATTGGTTTAAAAAAAAACATATTAAAAAACTGTCTCAATTCTTCTACAAAAGCAAAAAAAAACACATATACAAAGATATTTTGTTTGTTATATAAGCATTGTTAATGCTTATTTAATTAGAATCGATAATTTCAAAAAGAGTTAAGATGTTTACATTACACACGCCAAGATAACAAAACATAAGCTTTCATTTTAGTTTATATCGGCAAAAACAAAAAGTAGGCTAGAAAGTAAAACCACTACTTGAAATATAGCTATGATATTTAAAATTAACATTAAACATTTTAGAAGTAGTGACATAGTAGGTAGAAAAAAGTATTTTAGAAGGAAAAGAGCTAAGTTTCAAAATGCTATCATTCAACTAACCAATAGAAGAGCTTCTAAGACTGCTAGACGTATCTTGAATGTTAGCCCAGCCTGGTGATAAATTAGAGTTGTACGTTTGGGAATTTCCCTCAAATAAACTGTTATCAGTGCTACATATCACGTGGTTGTCCAATACTATCTGTAAACAATAATTAAACTAATAGTTATTAGGGTATCTGTAGTAAACAAATAGTATAAGTAAATATGTTGATAGTTGTACGTTTTAGTTGTAGAATAATATGAATAGTACTAACAAACATACCTCATTAGTAAACTGAGACAAAAATGAATCATGTAAAGTATTTTCTTTATGAATACTTGACCTGTATGATATAGAATATTTAATGCTTATTGCAAACTTAGTTATTTTGGTATAATAGTTATAAGTTATTGTGTACTGTTTAAACCAAACAACTTAAGTTTTATTTTAACTTTAAATTTTTTGTTTTCAAATGCTATCTCGTAAACAAAAAATAAATAATTTTGGAAATTGGTTAAACAGATACTGTTGTGAATAAAAAAAATTATTTAATCAACATTTTTCAAAATAAAAGCTAAAATATTTTTAATATAGCTTTAAAGCAATTAGGGATAACTACAAAAATTTGTATTACAAATTTAACTAGTTAGCACTTTAAACTCAAAAACTAACTCAATAGATGATATTGATGAAATTGGGTCGAGACTATCAGAAGCGGGTATTTTTTCTGATGTTGTCATGGAATTTGTAAAGACGTTATCAATCTTGACATCAGCACTTCCAGTTTGTTGAAAATTACTCAATAATGAAGTCATTGTTTCAACATTTCCGCTTAAGTCTTGTAATTCTTTAAAGTAATATGAAACTATATTTAAACAAGGACTTTCAAAATTCAGATAATTCACGTACTAGTCATTATAATAAGGTTAGTTTTATACAAACTAAAATCTTTATAAACCAGGAAACTGTTAACTGTAATCACCAAATGTATTTAAACCTTTAATTATAACCTAATTTAGGTTTATAACCTAAGACAAGTTAATGATACTTAAATGCTTTTATTTTTGCCTAGATCCAAAACTAGAAATTCAAAGCAGTAATGTTTAATAAAAAACCATTCAAAACATAGTTTTTGTTAAAAAGATCAATATAAAGTCAATCAAAATATTTCTATCGAGCTCTTAAAACAGAAACTAATATGATATTTTTACAATTTATTGCAGATCTGCTAATACTTTTAAATAACTGTTTTCATCATGAAGAAAACCTGACAATGAATGCTTTATGAACAAGCTTTGGTGCATTTAAGGCTGAGAAAAAGAAAATTATGTAATATGAGAGACTTTTTGTTTGAAAAAAAAATTTTTTTGTTATGAGTTGCTAATGTTTTCTGTGATCTGGGTACAAAAAGTATCCATTATGCTATAAGATAATAAGAAAAAATTATTCAACTAAAAATAATGTGCTTATTTTGTAAATTAGTAAAGGCAGCAACTATTTAAAGCAAACTAATTAACGGCAGTATGCAGTTAAACAATTTCTTAGTCTCAAAACAATATCAAAGCAAAAATACTCTATCATATAGAACATTAGCAACTTGCTTTTACCTCAAATTAAACTGACGATGAACTTATTCTAACAATCTTGGTAAGAGTAAATGGTAAGAAAAAGGCAGTAATCTTAAACGAGAAACATTTAATTTGAAACGAAAGTTTCTTAATTTGTTGTGAGTTGATAATCTTTTCTGTCATCTGGTTACAAAAAGTCTGCAACATGTTAAAAAAACAGGCTAAAAATATTACTTTAAAAATTCATTTAATACTTTTTAAAAGTTTGTAGCTAACTTAAAAACATTTATGTAGATTTCAAAAGTTTCAATTATTTTTTTACTTTATTCTTTTTTAATTCTCAAAGCTTTATACTTCAGCTTATAATCAACAAATGGTTACAAAAATATTCGTTATTATTGTGTTGTAAATCCTTACTAAAAAAAAGCGCTCTTGAAATTGTTTTTAAAATATTTATGTTCAAAATATTAACTCTGTTTTTTTTTTGTTTTTTTATATACATTTGCATAAAAAATATTTATTAAAAACAGTGACAAACTTTTCAAATTGTAAAAAGTAAAACTATAAAATTGACTTCAATTTTAGGAAAATTAAGCTCATTAAATTAACACTAACACTTCTTACTTACATGTAAAGCAAAGGGAAATAGTAAGGAAAGTAAAAGAGACAATTAGAATAAAAACATTAGACTGCATTTTTCTTTTTTTCCAAAATTCTTATCTTTCAAAACTTTCCACGTTTTAAATTATTCCTTTTTTTATAATAACAGAGATAATATGCGTGCTAGAGATAGAAAGGCTTATGTGATGTCATAATTGCGATATGTAGTAGTGCAATGTGATGTCAAAAAACCTTTTCGTTTTATTACTGCTCTGTTTATTGAGTTTTAATGGCAAAACCTTTTAGTGAGACAATAATGGGAAAAACAGTTGCAGGTAATCTAGCATGTTTAAGCAAGCACATTTTTAAAACATTTCACTTTTATCATAAGTTATTGAAAACATAAATTTACCTTAGAAACAAATAAAAAACGTTTCGTTTTCTTTTAAATACTTATTCTATTCGCGCTGTTAAACCAAATAAATTTTAAATTTTTAGGTTTTGTTTACAACAAAAGCATAAGTACTCATAAATATATATATCAGTAATATGATATAATTATAAAGGTAGTTTTCAAAAGTATTACGTTTTTAAAATTTTGTTTATGAACTAAACGCCGATAACTTTGAAACATAACTTGAAAACACAAGTATTTTAAGCTATAGAATAGAATTAATCTGTGAACGGTGGCACTTTGATTTTACGCATGATTGGTTTTTCTCTTTGAATTTAAATGTAATTAAAGGTAAAAGACTTGAAAGCCGTAAGAATTTATTTTTGTAAACAAGGACTTGAACTTAGGGTTGTTTAAAGGTTCTTGAAACTAACGAGTGACAAACATTTTCCTTAAACATTAACGATTGCAAAAACAATATTTTGTTTAGAATATTATTTTAAGTTAACTTTAGTAATACAAACACAGGTTACTTAGTAGTTTTGGCTTAACAATTGAAAAAATATTAACTATAAAACTTTAGTTAAAAATACTTAGTTTGAATTTTTTTTTTTTAATTTTTAATTGAGACAACTTATCAGAGCATTTTGTCATTAACTGCTTTACTTAACACCAAACGTTTAAAGATTTTTTATTATAACTGCATTTGTCAAAAAACAAAAAAAAAAACCATATTTTTAATAAAATGACTCAAGACCACCCAAAAAAGCTGTCATGTTTAAAAAACAAACAAAAACGTCAATTAAGTATTAAATTTTGTCGGTAAAGTAGTAATTATAAGAGTTATGCCTTGTTTAAAAGTGATTATCTGTGAAGGGTAAACAATAAGTTTGATTCAATTCTTTTTTGTAATTAGTGACCTAAGGGTAAAAATTCAGACTAAAATTTAAATAAATGGAAGACTTTATCATGTATAAATTTAGAGTTTAGATAGTTATCATTGACAAGCCTTTTTTTTGATGTTTTCGGTCAGTTTAAGAATAGCAAAAACTGTTGAGTTATTTAAGTATATTTTTTTAACATACTAAAAATTATAATATTGTTCATACTTTGCATTAAGTTTTGTTTATATTTTGTGAAGAACATAGATTTTAGCTTTATAAATTGTAGCTAAATTTTACAATAAACCTCTTGACGTTTTCAGAGCTACTTAGTCCGTGAGAAAACACTATTTTCACTTATAAAATATAACAACTTAACTTAATAAACCGTTTATAATGTCTTGAAATTTACAAGTTGTTTTTATTAAGTAAAGCTTACTAAAGTCTTTCAGTATACTTTAAATAAATACTTATCTTTTAATACAAGTACAGTATAGAAAGTGTTAATATATATAAACCAAAACAAGTTAATAAATTAAAAACATAACAATTAAACTTACTTTTGCTTAAATCTGTGCTATTAAGCCCATTCTTTAAAACATCTAGACCCTGTTGAAATAGAAAAAGTTCTTAAACGTTTTAAACTGTGTTTTTGTATTTAATTATGCTTCAAATTTTTTGTCTTAAACAAAACTTCCGAAATTCAATAACGTCTTTTACGTTTGCTTTTACGTACCAAAGAAAAAGAACACCTTCAAATATTACGAGTTATTTGATATCATTTATTTAATATTAAATTAACTATTTTATTTAGAATTATAACCTTAAAATTTAGTTATCTTATTTAGGAAATATTATCTGTTTAGTTTAAAACATTTTTTAAGCTGAACAAAACTAGTAACTATTTATTAACTGTTGTTTATTGATGGTATAAGAACTATTAAACTGATAGTTAATCATATTACAATATTACATATAATATTATATTACAAGTCAGCTTTGAGTAGCATCTTAGCAACACCCTAGTTTTGTTTGGACTAAATTTAGAACTTTGACATGGCAACAAACATATTAGAGAAATATTGTCACTGTTGAAAAGACGCAACGCAACTAGAACAAATAATGTCGCGTCTAAATCTGTTTTGTTTGTGCTAAAAATAAAATAGGTTAACTTATTTCTTTAAAAAAGTAAAGAAACTTACGCGACGCAAAAAAAAAGAAACAAAGTCAAAACACAAAGTCATTGTGTAAAAGACTAATTTTGAAAGCAACGTAAACAAAACAAACAAATGAACCCATTTTTAGTCGCTAGTGAAAATAAGTTTATTATATTGAATTCAGCAAATTTATGACATTTAAATTTAGATATAAAGTTTAACTTTGCATCTCTAAAACAAATAAAGTTTTTGTTAATGTTAAAAAAGCATTTGTATAATAAGAATATAATCGTTAAACTGTCTATATTCTAAGTACCAACAATTTATTTACTTTTTCTGAACATTGCTGTTGCATTTTTTTAGTTTGAGAACGAAAAAAAAACTCTACTTTATTTATCTATACAATTTATAAGTATCTTTTCAGTGATAAATATATATACATACTAAGTAAAAGTAAGACAAAAACTCATTCAATTTTTTTTTTATCCGCTAAGAGTCATAATCATAATCATAACACTAGAATAAACTGAAATATTTAGATTTATTATGTATTGGTAATTTTTAACAGCAAAAATTACCAATAGAACTAAAAAATATAAGTTTATTTAGGGTTTGTTTTTTAATTTAACGTATTTTTATAAATTAAATTAAGATTCAAGTACAATTTTACTTAAAATTACTAGTAGTGTAGTTCAATAAAGAATTTTTACTGTTTAAACATTTTAATTTAAAATAAAAAGGTAATTTAAACCTTTTTATTTCATTTATTATAAACTTCAAAAGTTTGTGATACGTGTAAGTTTCAGTTATTATATTTCAAGTAGTTATTTTATTATACCCATACAAGAACCATAACAAAACAAAAATAATATAAATAAAGTAGTTATAATACTAGTAATATTAACTTTAGTTTTCATTTTATTTACAAAAATATTAGCGGTATTTTACTTTCATCTTAATTTTGTGCAGCTGTTACTTTTGTAACATGACCCTATAAAGATCGATATTTTTAAGCTTAAGCCAAACTGCTGCACTTCAACTAGATAATTTAAAATTTAAAAATACTTTGGTACCGTTAACAAACCATATCAATTTTTCAAGTTTTTAAAAAAAAAATCTTGGTTAGTTAAAATGATTTATACTTGTTTTATTGTTATCACAAGTTAGTTATCACTCTGGCTGAATTAAATGTTATTATATTTAATTGTACTATTATTAATAATAATGTTCAAACTCAGCCTAACAGTGAGAAACATGAAAATAAGTTTATTTTAATCGAAGTTATACTTTATTTAAATGCTATTTATTACTCTCAAAACATAAATGTGTAGTTTTATTATTTAAGTTAGTTAAAACTAGATATCAAAGATACTAATTAAATTATAACTATATTAACTCAAACTAATATATGCGTAAAACTGTTATAAAAAGACTGTAAAAAACTATTATTACATTTTAGCAACATACTGTATTAGTATATGGATAAGATAAGCTAAGACGTTAATTAAATTTTTTGTATATATTGTATCAAAATTTCTCACTTTTTCACTGTTGATTATGATGTCTTTATTTTTATTGTTACAGTGGTTCAGAGAGTTGGTGATGTCATTATAGGTCGGTTTTAGTTTGCTAGGCAACCCTTGTTGGGGAGTACTATTTTTGGTGGACCTTTTAAAAATTAAATTTTAAATAATAGAAATAATAAATCATTTAAATTAAAAACAACATACAGTAAATTATTTTATCTCGTAAAAAATTAAAATACTTTAATGAAATACTTTTTATACTCAATACAGTTACAGTGTTTTATTAAGATTAAATACATTCAAAAGAATTTTTGCTTAAGTTACTCGATATAAAAAAGTGTTTAACTTTTGATAACAATGACAACAAAAAAGAATAAACAAATGTTTAAGGTTAACCAAGTATTAAATACCAAAACAATTTGTTGTAATTTGTTTTAATTTTTCAAGGTAATCAAATCACAACATAAATAAGGTTTTTCATACATGTTTTATTTCACAAACTTAACCAAAATTGTAAAAAGAAGAGTACTTAAGTATATTAAGTAAAACTTTAGTAAACGTAAGAAGTTACTCTCGTATTTATTGTTTTTAATCGAGATATAAAGCAAATATCAAACTATACAAATACAGAATAAATGATTTAGTTCCAGTTAACAATACTTTCTACATTCACATTTTTTTCACAATTGAAATAAAAACAAACTAAATCTAAATCGTAAAAACTTAAGAAGTCAATGTTAAAGCAACGACTAAACAAGCTGTATTAATATTTTCTCAACTGATATTGCTTGTTTTATTTATTTGCATTTACAAGTTTATTGCCCCAATAAAAACGCTATTAAAGTTATTTGCGGTTTTTCAAGGCCTCGCTTATGCAATTGATATTTGATTATACTTTTTGTTATTTGCTTTCAGGCGTCATTTAAAACTGTTTTAATGTTTGTTTTGTGAATCGTTTACATTATTTTTACTTAAAAAGTTTTCTTGTGCTAAAATTTTGTAAAACTTTTCATTAATGTTTTGTTTAAACTTAGTAAAGCTTTTAATGTGCTATCACTCTTCAGTTTGAATTTTTTATGAATATTTCTATGATGTATAAAATGGTTATAACTTACTGATTTAGAATAAATAATTTTAGTGTTTTGTATAAAAAAAAACATATTTAAAAGTGCAACTGAAATTATATTTTTTTAACACTTTTAAAACAAAGTCAAGCAATTATTAGAGTACACATACACTTATAATAATAGTAAAAGCTTTCAAGACTTGAACATTTAAAAGATAAATAGTTTACCTTGATAGTTTGTATGTATGTAAGCTTAAAACTTATATTTAAATAATATTTAATTTAATTACACAAAACTTATTAAACTTTGACTTTTTGAACTGATTTTTGACTTAGCTGTCATTTTAATTTTATGCATGTCTTTAGTTAACCTACCAAAAATGAGATTTCAGTAAACTTTAGTAACTTCAAAATAGTAGATGTACAAACAGAAAAAAAATATTACATCTGAAACGCGATAAATATCAACAAAGTTAATTTAAATAACAGCTGTAAACTATACTTTTGATCTTGTTGTTATGTAAACAGATTTGTGCAGTCAAGCGAATCTTATCAGTTAATTTTGCAATGAAGCGTACGATTTTAATCTGGACTCTACGTGTTTATGAACTCCATTACATTATCAAGCATTTTGACAAGTGAGCATAGATTTTGACTAACATATGCGAATGAAAAGACTGTATTTGAGCAAACAGCAAAGAAAAGGTGTTTTGCAATATAAACAATATGCTGGACATTATCATGACAGCATGTTTTTTTAAATATGCGAAAACAATTTGACAGATGAGTCTATGCTTATAGCTAAAAAAAACATCTCACAAAATCTTATTTTGAAATTATATTTCACGTCCAACAGTACTTTGTATAGCATTTGCACTAAACTTTAATTAAGCTTTTTTCAATTTTTTCAACCTTTTTTAACTTATATTTTTATGATGTTTTAAAATTTTTAGTAAGCTTTCAAAAAGTTTAACAACCAAACTTGGGTTTCAACTCACGTTTGTAATATACTTATTTTTTTCTGTAACACAATCAAACAAAATATATAAAGTTTGTATTTATTTTCAACATAACTTTTTTGAGTGAAAAATAATCAAAATTTGTATCACTTACTAAAGATTTTTATTAATTCTAACACCAAACTGCAGCAAACTGTTTGTATAAAACGTTTATTTAAGTTTTATCAAACACACACAACAATAGACAGTAAAAACAGGAAATTGCTGTTTACAACACAAACGTGATGCATAATACAAAAGTTCAGATTAATATCAGCTGTAAACAGAATCTTTATAACAAACATATGTGCACTGAAGCGAATCTCTATAACAAACATATGTGCACTGAAGCGAATCTGTTTATATAACATGTCTACTTTCTCTTTATTGAAGTTTTGAAGTGCGCGAACTGATTCTGTCGAACATCTGCGAATATATTCAATAAAATTTTGATTTTTTAGCTCATGGCAAGCAATAAGTCTTAGAATTTTTATCATTTCTCTATGTTTTTTTCTACCTTTTTTTTTATTTTCTAAACACGTAAATTTTGGAACTCAAAAAGGCAGAAAACGATTGTGTTACAATTTGTTTTTCAAACTATACTGCAAGTCTTGTTATGTAATTAAAATGATATTCAAAGAAAATGTAAATTGCACATCATGTAAAACTGTTATGCTAATTCTTCTTTATGTTTTACAAAATATTCAAAAATTTTGTTCGGAAAAACTTACTTATTTTTAATTTAAAATGTTGAAAAACACTTTTAATAATTTTTGAAATCAATTTTAGGTTTGTAAGTAATAAAGAATTGAAACTGTCAACATAAAATCAGCGAATTGTAAAAAAATCGGCGAGGTTAAAAAAAAGATATAGATAAGGTTGTTAATTACTTTGTTTGTTTAACCACTTAAGAGTGTGACAATTTTGTGGCTTGAAATGCAAACAAACTAGCTACTTAGTAGCGATTTGTAATAAAAAAATGTTCTAAAGTGGGTTGATATGAATGATTACATTTATGTAACTATGGCAATTTTTTTTATTTGTTTTCCTTTGAATTTTAGCACCAGATTATCCAAAAAGTCAAGAAAAATTGTCAAGCTTTAAAAATTAATTTAACACTAAAATAGTATTTTAACATTAATTTTTTTTGTAATTTTTCAAACAAAAAATTAAGCTTTATAATTTAAAACACAAAATTTTTTATTATACTTAAAAGCTTAACTCTTTGTTTTTTTTTTGTACTTCTAAGATCTTCAGCATAAAGTTAAATAAGAAATCCAAACTGTTTTTTATAAATTTTATAAACAACAATTAACGCATAAAATCAATTTTAAGCCAATTTAGTATGAGTTTTCTTTTTAAATTTAACGCACAGAAAGTTGAACCAAAACAATAAAAAAACAGACAAGACAAATTAAAAGCTTTTTTTGAAATAAAGTCGTTTTAAACGAATTTTTTCTCAAAACAAGAACAGTTAATTTATGAAAGCACATCAGTATTACTAAAACCACTATAAAGTAAAATAGTTTTTAGTGATAGGTGAATTATTAATGATATATCATTTTATTAGAGATTAGTTATTCTACTGTTTGCGGTATACCTTAATAATGAAAATTAATGAACGATGAGTTATTCTTCAAAACTTTATTTATTAAAACAATTCTTTTATGTCGACCAAAAAAATAATAGATTATTAAAAAAAAGTTTTAATGAAAGATATAATTGTTTATTGTGAATTTTAAGTGATTAACTTTTTAAATTAAGAAAATAAACTAAACAAGTCTTTTTAATAAGTGTCTAAAAGTATTACAGAATATTTTAGTGCTTTAGATTAAAAAACGGAAATTTGTTTTGACAGAATATTAAAATTCTTTAATCAATGTAAATAAATATTAATTCTGTGTTAAAAAAATGTAAGGATTTCTTGTACATTCTACACAAACTGCCTTTGTCAACTTAAGAAATATTAATGGCTAAATATTGTAAGTTTTTTCAGACAATAACCTAGGTTTTAGTCAATTTTTTTTTAACTCGATTGTATCTTGAGGTGAAACATAATCAAGAAATGTATTTTCTATAATTCAACTTTTTCCTTTCTTAAAAAAGCACCATTTAACTGACAGTTTTAAAAACAGTATTATCTAGTCCAGTATGAAAAAGTATGTATTATTTAAAAATACTAGCAATATTGAATAAAAACTTTGTTTAACATTTCAAACAAGTTGGAAATGTGTTTAGACTGAAGATAAAAACTTGGCAGCTTAAACTAAAAATCACAAGATTTTTCCAATAAAGCGTAAAATGTTAATCCAAATAATCTAGAATGCTAAAACTTTGCCAAAAACAACAACCCAAAAATTTTTTATGCAAAAATATAGAAAGAAAACTTTATTACAATTTGAAAAAATTAAGTTTTTTTTTTCTAGTTGAATAGCATATTTGCAAATTTTTTAAAATAAAAAACTGTTATAAAGCTTATTTTTATTGAATAGGTAACAATTTTACATGAATTTTTTACGTAAGAGGTAGTACTTATCAAACACTTTTATTCAAAAATAGCTACTTAAGAGCTAACTATTATTTGTTCTTACAATGTTAAACTAAATTACTAGTTTTAATACAGATAACCTATTTTATGGAATTTATTAAGTTTAGTTTAAGTAGAAAACTAAAATTATTATAAAGTTATTGTGAGAATATTTCTCAATTACTTGAATAAGCAAGTAAATTTAAAACATCAAACTTTTTACTAATAAAAATTTTTGTTATCAAATTATATACTTAATAGAGACTCACTACAAGACAAAAACAAAGTTGTTATGAAAATTTTTGTGAGATTATTGCTTTTTAACAAAATAAGTTAGTAATTCAAAAACAAAATTATCATGACTCATGCTTTAATGCGAGAACAATTTATCTAAATGAGTTTAAAACCACTCATAGAAATATCAAGTTCTTTAAATATTTACATTAGAAAAAAAATATTTTACAATTTCTTCCTAGTGAGGTTTAAAATGATTTGAAACTAATTATTTTACTTTTATTAGCTACTTCCTAGTAAGAAATTAATAAAAAGTAATAAAACTAACTTTTTATTATTTTGAAATTGGCTACTGTCCCCTGATTTCATCGAATAAATTGCTGAGTCTGCAAATAAATTATTTGATAAATACCACATATATAAAAACATGTTTAAAACATTTTATCATTTTCAAATTCATAAAAGCCTTATGAGCATCTGATTACAATTTTTGTTTGAAAATTTTAATGAAACTTAAGGTTTACTTTAATTAAGTTTATTAAAACAGAACATTGTAAAAATACAATAAACACAGTTAAAGCACAAATTTAAACGATTATATAAACAAAGTTTAAGTCAGACTTTTTACAATTAAAGTTAAATTTTTTTAAATGTCAATTATTTTACTTTGAACTGGCTGATTTTTTATAAAACAAAATTTTAGTTTGACTTAAAAAAATAATTAATGTTAAAAGAAGTTAGATATTATGTTTTTTGTTGAATTATTAATGAAAATGTATTTAACAATACTATTTTTACATGCTTTCTGCACATAATTTTAGTTAATTTTTAAATTGCAATCAATAGAATACTTTTAAATATTTACTTTTCATTGCATTTGGATTTTGTGGTTTTTGTTTAATTCAACAGTTTGAGTTTAAATTCAAATAGTTTGTAAAACAAATCAGTTTGTGCACTTAATAAGAGTTTTTCTAAAACAAATAATAATTGTTTGTTTTTGTAAATAAATAGTAATTAGCTTGAATGCAAATACACAGTTTGCTTTTTTTTACCATTTGCTTTGACTTTTATTTATTTAGCACTTTGCATTATTTATTTGTTTAAGATTTTTTACCAAATTTTTTAATTAAAGGGGAGAAAATATTGACTTTTAACTTATTTATATACATTTTTTATTGCATTGCAAAATATAATAGAAAATTATACAAAGTAAAAACACTATTTAGATACTGCACACCATAATTTGCTAAATTAGCAACATTTTGACTATCACTTATAAGTTTTATATAAAATTGTTGGCTTGTTTAAATAAATTATCGGTTAAAAAGATTAAACAAACCAATTTGTATGGCTTTTCACTCACTTTACAGGTTATTTTTTAATTTGTAAAGTAAAGTTGAAATGCTTTTGTAACATAGTGTATAAATATTTTTTATAAAATATAACAAACGTTTTTTGTTCATTAGATTAAAAAGGTGAAACATAAGTCTTTTTCATGTATGTTTTCTATTAGCATAGTCAAACATTTTTGTTGGCAACTTAGCGTCGAGTTTATGCTCTTATGTTGTTAGTTTTAGCCTAACTCTTAATTAAAGTGTTAAAACTAAAATTCGTTTTGCTTTCAATCAACTTACTCTAATTGAAACTAAGTAGCAGTTTATCTTCTGTAAAAGCTTTTGAACCAACTTAAAATTCAACTAGCTTGAAATTTAATTAAATACAGCCTTATAAAATACTTGCTCAAGAATTTTACCAAACTAGAATTTTCAAACAAGACTTTAATAGTATGTTGGTAGTTATTTTTGTTTTAGATTTGTACAGTGTCTATTTTTTGAGTTCAAGTCACTTTCTACCTTTATTTAATTAAACCAATATTTTTACAACATAAATATAAACTATTGATTTTAAAATAATTTTTAAACTAAAAACATCATTATACAATTACAATTAAAAACGTAAATAAATTTATAGAACTAAAAATTTAACTTTAAAACAACGAGTATTTACACCGCAATACTAAAAACATTTGCTTTTTAATATATATCAAGTATAAAACCAACGAAAAAGTTTAACACATATTTATACTACTATTTTCATAATTTGTTAAAAAGTATACGACAAGTAGTTTAGTCATCATTGAATATCAAATTTAAAAAATTTTTTATACATATTTTTTCATCTTATACTGACTTATAACCTTGTCTTTATTTTAATTTAGTACAAACTCTAATATTTTAACCTCGTTTTTCGGAGTGTCTTCTGCAAGATTCATAACTGCTACTAGTTCTCCTTGGAGGGGTGGGATTTTGAGGGGGAGAAGGGTTTTTCCCACAAACGAAACTACTCCCACTGCTCGAAATGCTATTGAAAATTTGGGGTTAAGTAAATTTTCTAAATTGTCTAAAATTATTTCAAAATTTTATGAAGTTTGATACTTTTTCGATTAAAACTAAATTGAAAATTTAATTGTCAAAGTTAAAAACAAATAGGTTACGTACCATGTGATATTATTTTGTAAACATTACATATTAACCAAGCATAGTAAAACTAATTAACACAATTATTACAATGTAAAACTTTCCGTATAATATTTAATCAGCTGTTCTTTTAATTGAAACTTTAAAAATTACTTAAATTAAAATAACAGTTGTCCAAAAGTATAACAAGTTTGAAACAATTAATTTTATTCAACATCAACTTTAATAATTAGGTTGTTTGATTTCATGCTTTGAAAAAATTATTGTGTATTTTTTAGATTTTATTAATTTCTTTTTTCTACTGATTTATTTTTTCATTTAGATTAATCAAATCCATTATTCTTACTTCAAAAAGTAAAATGATATTTATGTAAATAAACTTAACAACAACTTTAATTTAACTTCACATATTCTGGAAGTCATATAAAATTTAATTAAAATGCTAAAAGAGAAAAGCAATTATTCACGGCTGCAGTTTAATAAAACAACAAAATAATGAAATAAAACTGTGAAGTTTAATGAAATCTAATAATGAGAAATGTAATTGTTTTCTCTTTCATTTTGACAAAGCAATAAAGTAATAAAACAAAATAAAATGTGAAATTTAATATACCGAAGTACGCACAAAAGCTAATAAATTTAGAATTTTTATGTTTTATGTAAAACAGGAACTTTTATACTTTTTTATTTTCAATATTTAGCTTAAAATTTAAAACTACATAAACACTTTTTTACCACAGATGTTCTTGTGCTAAAACTTTATTTCAACTACTTATTCTACTAAATATTTTTTTCAATTCTGATAATACAAAATAGAAGTTTAGAGATATTCAGACTCTAAAATAAGTCTCACCTTTGAAATGACGTAACATCAGATAAGTTGTCATGACGATCTTTAAATGACGTCATATCAGCGTCTTCTTGACAAATATTCTTCGGTGTTACTGTTGTGTAAATATTTATTGTTAAAGTAAACTCTATTTATGGTTAAATAAACTATTTACCGTAAAAAATTACTTTACAATAATACTCATTAAAAAATATTACAAAAAAAATAGTCTTATAAAAATATTAAGTTTTAGTTATTGTTTATATTCCCACATGTTTTCTCCTATGTTAACATTTATGAAAAATGTATATTATATGTATACTGGTAAAACAGCCTATATCTTAAGCAAATAATAAGATAAGAAATTTAAGAACAAGTATAAAAAAAAACTCAAGTAAATTTATGGTATTAACGCACTTTTAAAAAATAGCCAATCAAAAGCTTCCACGTTAAAGCTGTAAACTAACTAAAACATTAAAAATGCATTTTAATTTTTATAAGTTGTTGATATGAACTCTCTAAACATAATATTTAGTTTTTACTTTACAGTTACATTTTCCCTACGGTGTTAATTTTTAGGGTGTTCTGAGCTTTAAAAAAAGTATTTTAAGATCTTGTAACATATTTATTTACAATAAAAGTAAAAAATTTTGTGACCTAAACTGCTCTTACTTTCTGCATCTTTTTGAAGTTGAGCAATACAAAGATCTAACTCGTCCAGTTGAATTTGTAAATCGTCCCTTTGTTTTTTTAATTCTTCTTTTCCGTTATTCATATCCTCTTTTACCTATAACAAACAAAAATTGCATGCCTGTGAAACACTCTAAAAGTTTTCCTAAAGTTTGTTTATAAAAAAGGTTGAAAATAGTAGATGGATTTCTTTTAGATTGAAAATTTATCAAAAAACATTACTACATTTAAATAAATTACCTAAATAGTAATAAAAATGAACTATAAATTTAAGTAATATTAATAAACACTTAGGGTTATTTATTTTTTTTACCAACATAACTATTTATTAATTGTTTAATTAAAATTACACTTACTTGTACTTTATTTTTGTTGGCGTTAGTAAGAGTTCCTTTATTATTATATTTGCTCCTTGTCAGAGTTTTTTCATCTTTTTCTTCATTGATGCTGATCTTAAGAAGCTCTTCCTCGTTTTTTGTTTCAAAATCTTGGAGATTTTTCATAAGCTTTGAAATATCTTCAGAATCTTTTCTGTCTAACCTGTAAAAACAGATAAATTTTCTAATATATAGTTAAACAGTTTTTTTACAAAGTTTAACTTTTACTACTATAATATTAAAGTTTTTAACAAATAATAAGATGTTCATAGATGAAAAAAAACTTGCACTAGTTCGTATTTTAACTTTATTTAGACTTCTAAATTTAGATAATAAAAGCTAGTTTTTTATCTAACAAAAAGAAATGTTGAACATATTTTGTAAAAATTTTCGATTTTAAGTTTTTTAAACTGCATATTACTTTTTGTCGTTTAAAATAAATTTTTATTTAAGAAAAAAAAAAATTTTTTAATACTTAAATGATAAAATACTAAATGTTGAAAAAATGTTTAACTTTTAAACACCATTAAAAACACTTGTACAAAAGTCAATAAAAATAAATTTGAGCTAATGGTTTTGACCTATATATTCGGTGGGAAAATTGTTATAAAGTAAGTTAGTAATACAAAGCAATTTGTTTTCACTTAGAATCACTTCTATTGTCTACTATGCCATTACTAGGGGTTTTTCAAAAAAGTTTTTTTTTCCTATTGTCACTTTTCTTTGTGTAATTGTTAACTTGATAACTGTTGATGTTCATTATGAAAGTTTTACAGTCTTTTGTAATTAAAAAAGGAAATTTCATTTGTAAACAATTTTAGTTAATCAGATGAGTATACAAAACTAAATATTTATTACAATCATATACAACTTTAAGTACTAAATAAAATAACTTAAATTTGTTAAGTTTGAAATCTTTTTTTTAGTGTGATTATTTTTTATAAACTCTTGTTAAGAATAACCTTAGAATCAAAATTAATTAAGATGTTAAGTTTTAAATTTTTTATCTTAACATGTAAAATACAATTGTGTTTCAGTGTTTATATATTAATTTAATTTTATAAAAAACACCAGTTTCTATTAAGTTCTAAATATACAAGTGCTTAATGGCTTGTTTATTTAGCGACAAAATTTTATGCAGCAATTGAAACCAATTGAAAAATTGAATAAAAATAGAAGCAAGTTTTTACAAGCTAATCCAAGCGTTTGAAACAGTACAATTGGAAACTAATCAGCGTTTTTATCATTTTAATTCAGTTGGAAAGCCAGGTATTAAGAGCATTTGAGTTTATATGCCAAAAGATAATAAAACTATTTATTTGGAATAGAACTTTAAAAATCTATGAGTTATTACAGGCTAAACCAAGCGTTAAATCAATTTTAAAACAAAGTAATTGGATGTTTTAAGTTTTAATCCAATCTAAATAGAAAATAATTATCATTTTTTATTTTTTTATTATGTATTTGATAAACTATTATTTAAACATATTTTTATCGATTATTGTCAAATTTTTTTTCGAAACAAAGCCATCTATTTCTAAGATTGTTTACAGCTGAGGTTGCAAATAAAAATGGCACAAACAGGTTTCATTTTTTAACGTGATGCTTATTAGATGAAGTTTTTAAACAAATTATTTGTTTTGCATTTTTTTACCTGTTTTCTTTTGATCTGTAGCTAAAACTTAGTAGTAATTTAAAAACCTGTTTTTTATGTATAACAATTTCCTCACATGTTTTCTTCGATTCTGTTGTCACCGTTTGGTTGTACTTCTTGAATGAATTTCACTTTTTTCGATTTCCTCGGAGGTTTAACTGGTTGCATTTTAGGGTAATCACCTTCGATGAGACTCCTCAAAAGTTCGTCATGAGAAACAGGAATAGCTTTTGACGTCATGGTCATATAGTGTCATGTAGTTAATCACTTTTGTTTCTCTATAAAAAAATATAACTCTTTTAAAAATTTTTAATATAAGGGAATTGGAAGTAATAAAATAGTCTTGTGCTAAGTTTTTGAAATAAAATGTATTATTAACTTTACTACTTTGATACTTATTTAAATTATTTATCGTAATCTGCTAAGAAAAAAATAATAATAAACATTAAAACAGAAAGATAACAGTTTAGTTAATAGTTATTCAAAGTCTTAAAACAAAAAAATAAAAGAAGAACGATTTAAAACCTTAGTAACATCAAAGCCTGTTAATAGGATATTGCAAGTTTAGTAACTTCCTGAAACAAACATCAAAACAAATAAACTGTTTGTTTAATAAAAACTTTAGAAAGTTTGGTTACCAAACTAGAAAACAAAAGAAAAGTACAAAAATTAAATTCTACTATTTCAATAGATATAAAAGTATAATTTCTTTATAACTATAAATCTACCAATTTTTTTTCTTTTCTTAACTTAAACGTATTTCTTCCGATGCGCTAACACATTTCTAAGTCAAGTTTACAAGAAAAAGTAATAAGTATTTAAAAAACTTCCCGTCCAAATTTTAACTCTTGGACATGTGTTTAGTAGCATAATGGATGTTTAGCTGTCGGAAATACTAGAAGTTTATTGGTTGCTTTTAAGTGAAAACTGTAATTTTAATATAAAGAAACAATACGTTGCAGCTTATATAGGAAAAAAAAGTTATTATGTCTTTCAAATTTCTGTTATTTGAAATCTGTTTAACACTAGTTTTAGTTTAAAAGCTTTATACAACATACGGAAATCGAAAATGTTTATTACTAGTTGTAAACCAGTTTCCTTTTAAGAGCAATTATTGCCAATAAATAACATGTGTTGATCGGTAAAACCGGAAAACTAGAGTAATTACATGGAATCTATAAAATTAGCTTAAATATTTCGTACATCAAAAGTCTGTTTAATAAAATTTTTGATGTGAAACTAGGTAAAGCTCTTTTTTATTTATCTATCAGTTGGTAAAATAAAAACTTAAAAGTGGTGCTTATTCAGCTATTTGAACTATGAATAATTATGACTTTGATGTTAAAACAAACAATTGTTTACTTACGCGAGACGTATACTTATTTATTGATACATATTTACTTTATACAAATACCAAAATGTAGCTTTACAAACACTTATGTTGTCAGAAACAGTAAAACTTTTCTTAAACTTTTTTAAACTAAGGTCTAATTATTTTGTAGATAAACTTAAAAAAACGTAATAAGTTTTGCAGTCTACGAAAAAGTGTAAGAATGTTTTTAAAATATATGTTTTGAAATTAAACGAACTTTTTGGTAATAAGAGAGTATGATAAATCTAATCATCAACAGTAAATATTTAAGGTAGACAGACAAACTAAATACTAATAATTTACAAGCAGCTTTACAAGAAAAACAACCTATTTGCGGAGCATCTACGTAATTAATTAAATGTGGTACACAAAAAACTACTGATTTAATATATCGTTTCCTAAAAATACCCGACTAAATGCTAAAATAGATTTTATTTTAGGTTGAAAAAGTAGTACTTTACGCACACATATCAACTTATTTTCTTTGAAGTACTTTTAAAATACTTATATGAATACTAAACTTTCGATTTTTAAGAATCAAAAGTGTTTTATTTTATGTAGAAAAATATAATGAGTTGTTTTAATTATTGATATTAATTTCTGCCTTTTTGAGATGCCTCTTTGTTTATAATGTTATGTTTTTTTATGCTTGAAACTTGGGTAAAATGAAAAAAAAAGATTTAGTCACAAAAACGAGGAAATGAGTTTAATTTATCTTTAAAAAACAATACAGTCTATATCAATTAAAAGCTCATAAAAGTCTACCTAAAAAAAAATATCTCGAAATTAAAACAACAGTTTGGTTTTATCAAAATTAAAATAGAAACAACACAATTTTTTTTTAAACTATTAAAACTGAAAAACATGTTAAATTGTTTTTATTCTTGAATAAACTGGGTTAAACTAAATAAAATATTCAAGCTAAACAAAATTTATATGAGTTTTTAGTTGCTACGAACTTGCAAACAGCTTTAACATAAACAAAAGATTTGTAAACATAAAACTGATGGTGTATTAATAAGAGAGAGCTTCGAGAAAAAGTTTAAAAACGAGAGAGACGTTTGGCGCCAAAAAGAGAAGTTCAAGTGAAAATGTCTCTCTATCGCCGCTAATAGAAGCGTGATCAAAATAAAAAAATCGACCAGACTTTAATGCTAATATAATAAGGTAGAGTTTGACTTTTTTGTTAATATTTTGATAATCAAATACTTAAATGTTGTTTTATATGGAGACTATTTCCTAATCATAAAAAACGAAAATATTTAGCTTTAATTCAAAAAAGCTTTTGAAAAATTTTAACAACAAAATTAGCCAATTGCTCTAAATTAATGTTAATTAGTTAAGTAATCGCGCTACTATTAAGTTTAAAAAATTGCTCAAACACATAAAGACTAATTGATGATTTATAAAAAACTAAAGTAGAATTACAAAAATTCATCTATGTATTAATAAACAAGCGAGAAACTCAATTTAAATTTCAGACAGTAAACTCAACATAGACTTCAATGTAAATAAAATAAATAGACAAAAACAAACAAAGAAGAACATTTGAAGATAAGCTTTTAATTCAACCGTAAAAAATTACATTATATAACATTTTGATTTTTTTTGAAGTTTATTATTCGATTCTTTAAACTTTACTTAATTTTGCTTAAAAATAACTTAAACAAATTGATTGGCTTTCTTAATAACAAAAATGTGTTACCATTCACAACACATTTAAAACATTACTAATTTGATATTTAGTTATTCTTACTCTATACTTAGACAAAACAAAAACATTAAAATATTTTGTAAAAACATATATAACATTTTCTTAATCAACTTAGTAACATTTTACTAGTTAAAACAATACCTTTACAGAAATGCTTATCTAAATTTGGTAAGAACAATCTTATATATATACAGGTATTTCGATAACAGACAAAAAACAAAGTTTTACAAAACTTTTACAAAACATCACAAAGCTTTAGTGATTTTATACAAAGTACAATGCTGTTTACAGACACAAAAACAGTTTAAAATTTGAAACAAAAGCTTTTTTGTACAAAAACTATTTTAAACTTTTAAGACTCATTTAAGAATCGACTAAGCTTAAAATTTAAACACAACTTTTTTTTCATTATTTAAGTAATTAATTTATTTGTACTGTAGTAAAATTAGTATTATAAATTTTTGTTTGAAACATAGTTTTGTTTGATAAAAATTTTTAAACACTCATAACTATTATAAAGGTTTATATATTTGATGTGTACTTTTTTTTCATATATAAAATAAACAATAAAACATGTTCGCTTTTTAAATGTTACGTGTTTGTTTAAAAAAGTTCATCCCATATTCTGTTTAAACAGAAAAACTTTAGTGTGAAGACATTTAAGGTGAAAAATCTATTTTTAAAAAATATAATTTAATTTTCTTTATTATTTATTGTTTATTTTTCTAACTATTTTTGATTTGTTTTAGTTAAATACTTGTCATTTTTAAAACGAAAGAAACTGTTAACCTAAACCTGGAGATTTTTTTATTGACCTTTGTTTTCTACTTTGTGTTAAAATAACTTAGCTATTAAGTTTAAAAATATCTATAATCCTCTTTAGTTTAATTTAAAACAGGTATTTATTGAAAATCTTTACTAGTTTCAAATTGAATTTTCGATTGCTTATGAATAAAATATAAAATTTGTTATGTATATTTCCTTCCTTATAAAACTTTTCTTTCTTGGAAAGTTAGTGTAAAATTTTACCCATTAAAAACTTAGTGACGTTTTAAAGTTTTTTTTTAAACTCTTATCTTTTACATAAACATGGAGAATTTTTAAACTAAGGTCATTTGTAAACATTAGTAAACAAAAACACTGAAAACTTTAGTAAGAAAAATCTTTATGTACATATTATAAAAAAAATGCTGTAAAACTTTTTTTTAAACATTGAAAATTGAATAGTACCCAAGATTACAAAATTTGTTCATAATGTTAAAACTTTAATAAGTTTTTTTTTAAGATAATATTGTATAACAAATACAAGCAGTTAAAGTTAATTTATAAAATAAACTGTTTAATAACTGTTCGAACCGAAGTTCAAATTAGTTTTTAAAAAGCCTAAGAAATTTAGATTTGTTAAACATACTTGTTTAGTTTTTTCATTGCTCTCAAAGGTTAAAAATTATATTTAAAATTATCAGATTATTACAACCTTTATGTTTACAAAAACAGCGTTATGTATTTTAATCCGCTATGATATACACAATTATGTTTAGTTGATAACAAATACTTAAAATCATCTTCACAACTAAAACTTTTAAAGCTTGTTTTGAATATATATTTATGTGTATGTTTTAATCCCTTACTGAGTTTATTTTTTGACTCTGTTTCACAAAAACAGTCATTAACATTTAATCTGTGCTAACATATACACATTAAATCCTGTATTGAACATAAACAGCTTTATGTCTTATTTTGTGACGTAATAAATTACCATTTAAGTATGTTGTTAGTACATATAAGTGGCTTAGAAGATACAGTTATTTAAATTTGAACATAATTTATTTTATCTTGTTTAATGCAACTAAAAAAGTTAGTGATTTTACCGGGATAAAAATAAGTTCTTTTCCTACATTCGATCATGAAATTACATTTTATAAAGATCTATACGATTTTATTTAAGTTTTAAAAACCTTAAGAAGTAAAAAAGTAGTTTTAAGTAACTCAGTAAAAGAAAGATTAAAAAATATTTCCAATTTAACATTCAGGTATCACTATATTCTTAAAACTTTCGTTAACTTTTATTCTAAAACCTTGAGTAAATGTATTTGTTGCTTGAAAAAAAATGTTAACTTTCTATAAAAAAAACAATTTAAGGTCATAATTAGAGATCTTATAATCAGATTATGCCTTCATTTCATACAAAAATCAGGAAAAGGTTTAAAAATTTTAAATTATAACGCGGAAAATTTACTTTGAACTTCTTAAAAGTTCATCATAGTCAGCTGTTTTACTTTAAAGTGAACTTATAACGAAAGGTCATCATGCCGATTTTTTTATTTTTGTTTTCTAGCAAAAAAAGCTTAAACGCACAATTTTTTGTAATAAATTAACTGTAAGCTTGGTATTACGTTATTTTTGCGTTTTTTTATATTTTTTAATTCCAACTAATGATTACTTAGTTGTTAACTTTTTGTTATGAAATTAATTAAATGTAAAGCTTGTAAAATTTAAATGAATCAAACTTTTTTTACGATCATTAATGAATATCCAACTCGTATTTAAAAACATGGAATTTTATATGAAAGTAAGAACGTATACATAATAAAAAGTAATGATATTTACTACTAAAAATTATATTAAAATTTAGTTCTTCTGTTAAGTTAGCAAAATCAATTATAAAATGTTGTTTTTCTTTTTTTTTAACTTATTTTTTGTGTCAGTCGTGTTCTAGTATTTTTAACTATTCTAATTTAAGTTTTGTAACTCATCTAGGTAAAAACTATTATAGAAAAATTTAGTTGTTTAAACTAAAATTTTGAAAGACATAAAGGTATGATATGTTTACACAAACTAAAAACATAGTATTTATAACCCGATTATTGCCAGTTATAGCAAGTATATTAACACTTCAATAATATTATCACTTCAATAGGCGTCTTTGCAGCTTTCTATAATCAGATTATCACAACTTTTCACAGAGACAGCCGTTTTAATAAAAAGTCGGCAAAGTATTAAAAGTTTTACAACATGTTTATAAGCTGTCGTCAAAGTTGCTTTGAAAATTAAATAAGCTATCGAAAACTGGCAAGCTTATTTTCAAGTGAACTCTATAACGAAAGGTCAAAACGATTTTTGTTTTTTGTTTCAAAGCAACAAAGAAAACTTTATTGCTTAACTTTTGTAACGAAGTTATTAAAGTGTAAAGCATGTTAACTAAGATTGATGTTTTTTAATTTACTTTTGCTTCATTTCTAGTATCGAATATTGCTCTTACTTTATATGGTTTACCACTTTTTGTTTAGGTCTCTAAAAAGTCAATCATTTTTCAAAATCACTTTCCAAATTATTTCTTTCACAAGTTCTGCCTTTTTCTTTATAGTTTTAGGTTGACATGCTCCCTAAGCACAATTGATTACTCATCAAAGTTGCAAATAGTGAGAGAACGTTTAATTTCAAACTTACGTATTAGCTAAACTTACTTGTAAATACTTAAAATCCACACGTATTGCATTAGGTAAAGTTAAATTTTAGTTTAATTAGAAAAGTATATTTCCATATTTTTATTCTTTTTGTTCAAACAAAACAGTTAATAAACAATCATTATAATAAATCTAAATAAATGAATATCCAAATCTAAACAAAAATTAAGTTTCAAAAATTTAAATTTCATTATATAAAGATTAAAACTATAAGAAACTATATTTCAAATTTAAATTTTAAATTTAAATATTTTATTAGTACATGATTAAAAATTAGTAATACTTCATAAGAAAATTACATTAATATAAGGTCAAAAACTCTGACAACACTAAACTTGTACATATAATACATCATAACATAAGTTATTGATGTACTATTTTATCTGTTTAAACAAAGTTTACAACTTTGTTGAAACCAAAAAACACTTTCGTATAACATTTCACCAAACAAGTTATAAATTCTTTACAACTTTGTTTGAAAAACCAAAAAAAAAAATTATATATATACAAAAGTAATGAATTATTTTTACAAAACGAATTTACGTTATTTATCAATCTATAATAAAAGGTCTGGATTTAAGACCAGATTTCTTAATATTTTTTTGTATAAAATATTGTTTATTTTTTAGTTTTTATATTTATACATTATAATTCCGAGTATTTAAAACTTGTTTTTTTTTTGGTTTATGAAGTTAAAATAACATTTTTAATTTACAGTGTTGATCTTTAGATAATTTTATTTAAACTTCGACTGTGTAAAAAAAGCAATTGTAGTTGGCAGAAAACTACCAGAAATAAGCATAATTTCAATAAAAAATAATTTTGTATTAAACACTAAACGTTTTAACTTACAGAACTGTTTGTCAACAAAAATAACATGACTATATTCCAGTCAAACTTGTCTAAATGTAAAATTTAATATAAATTTTATTGAGTTTTCTCACAATTAAGTACTAAAACACCACTAATGCATTTTAAAGTGATTTTAAAAACATGCCAGTTGTGGTTACTATTTGCAATAGAGAATTTAAATCGTAGCAAGTATTACAAATTGTTAAATTTAAGTTCATAAATTTTGTTTTTAAACAAGTATATCATAGTATAATTATTTGATCTCATATTATTTTTAATATTCATAACTAAAAATAATTTATCATCATTTTTGCTAAACTATAAGATTTTATTAGAAGAAGTTTTTAATTTAAACCCATTTGCTAAACATAGTCTTTTTTTCTTGAAGTTTTAAAACTAGATAAGAGATTTTTAATTATGTTATTTATTTTTTTATTTTTATTTTAATTATTTTAAAAATTTATTTTGGAAAAGAATATTGCCTACTGTTTCTTATTACAATAACAGAACAGTTTGATGTAGTTGTGTTACTTTGTAAAACTTTGAACTCAACAAATTTATTTAAAAATAATTTATTAAAATTTAACTGAAAATTTTTATCATTACTTTATCCAAAAACTGTTGAAGTTTAAAGTAAAAAAAAAACTTTAATTTTTAACTTTAACTTTAACAAACATTAACATACAAATTAAATGTTATAAACTAAATCAAAGCTGGTTTTATATATGCAAAGTAAGTTATTTTGGTATAGCTGTAGAGTTGTGTTTGAAATAACTAATAATAAGTTTGTGGTTTAGGTATTTATGAAATACTTCATAAACACTTTAATTGCTGCTTTTTTTCATTTCTAAGCTTATTAAGTTTTTAGAATTTTCGTATTGATAACTTAGGTTTTGTACACTTTTTTGTCTTTTAACTTGTTAAATCTAAAAACATACAAAACTAGGTTTCATGTGAAAAAAAAAACTTCATCTTACTTTCAGTAGAGCACATCGGTTAGCACCTTGGTTGTATATAAAGTTTTCATAAGTAAACGATGGATACGTGTTGTATTATAAGTATTTATGAGTAGGTTTCACAAACTTCCTACAATTGACATTAAAAGTGTTTAGTTGCAGCGACTTTCGAGTTACAATTATTTAATTTAGTTTAATAAATTATTGCAAATATTTTCTTTGCTGAGAGTTCATACAATAAAATTTATTACTCACTGGTGTTATTTTGAAATTGATTATTTATTTTTTTACATGTTTTTAAATGTTGTAATTTGAGTACTTTCCGAAAGCTTTTATAAACTTCCTATTATGATCGGCATTTAAAGCACTTAAGTTCCACTTAGATGACATAGAAAAGATATTACATAAAACAAACATTTTATGTAAGTTAAGTGTTTTTAAGCACAGCACCATAAAGTAATTTAGTTATCAGATAAGATCATTGTAAAGTTACTAAATCAAGTAAGCATACAATACAACTATGTTACGTTTCACTACTGCTACTTAGTTTTATGTATAAAACATACAAATGTAGATAACAATTAAGTGAATATTCAAAACAACTTATTGTATTTTATGTTAAACTTAAACTTATATACTTCTAAAAGACAAAAAACTTTTTCTTTAGTAAATAAACCTAACTTATTTTGATTCACATTATGTATGTTTTAATTATTAAATTGAACTTATTTTATCTAATCTGAAAATACTTATACATTTTTAATTGCTACAACCATTTGCTTTAGCTCTGCATTATTTATTTTATTTAGTTATTATTATCAATTTCTTAAATATAAGCTAATATTGACCTAACCATTACAAATATCAAAAAGTATTCATAAAAGTTTCAAGTTATAAATTAATTTGTTTTAATAAATCTGTAGATACTGATTTACAATTCAAAAAAATTATTTTTAAGGTTAAGCCATGATAATAAGTTGTTAATTTTTTATGACTGTTTATTTTGAGTTTGAATTAATTAAAGTTATAAATTCAGTATTGTAAGTAATTTGCAATGTTTGTTTTAGAAGCTTACAGTTTTTATAAAAGAATTTTCTATCAAAATATGTAATTACAAATTTAACTTATATTGAAGTTTTGATATATCTATACAACACAATATTTAAACTATTTTGTTATTTTTAATCACACTTAACATTTTATGACAGAGTAATCAGATTTTATTTTTGTATATTTTTTTGATTATTCTTTGCAATCTGAAGCATGTAGGTGTAATTTGTAAAACAGTTAAATTTTTTGTATAAGTATAGATTAAACTATAATGTTTTATGTTATTTTTACACGACACTTTCATATTTCAGTATTGTTTCAAGAAACTTAAGTAGTTCACTATAAAATTTTTTTATACTTACTAACAGAAAAGCATATATGATGCACTTGAAAAGTTGTCCTAAATTCAAAGTAAAAGTTAAGTTACAAACTAATATACCATGCAACTACACTACACCTACCATACAATTTTAATTTATAAACACAACTTATTGTAATTCTACAAGTGGGGACGTAGCTCAGTGGTAGAGCGCAAGCTTTGCATGTTTGAGGCCCCGGGTTCGATCCCCGGCGTCTCCACGTTTTTAAGTATGTGTAATGTAAAACTAAAAAATACTTTCATTATTGCCATAGTTTAACTTTTCAAACTACTTCATAAGCTTCATTAATTCCTATAAATTAACTTATGTTCTTTTTAAGATTGTCACTGTTGTCTTATGCTGTAAAATTTTCGATGTTGTTTTGAATTATGAGTCTATTTTTATGTTGTAAGTATTATTTAGAATATTACAGTTGTATTATGTATATACAAAAATTAAACGTTTTACATAAAAGTAACTTTTTTATTTCAAAAAATTTAAATTTCATTGTTAAGTTTTTAATTTTATATTTTTTACTAAACTATTAGTAATGGATAAATCTACATAGAATTATATAATCTATTTCAAAAAATCAGAACATATGTTTCATAAAAACAATAAAAATTTTTAATATTTCCACATAGTTGAACATATATATACATACTACTAATAGTGTATAAAAAAGAATTAAAATATAAACTTAATTGTTTTAAAATAATTAACTTTTATGCAAAACGTTTAGTTTTTAACTTTGAAGTATATATATATTTTTTTTAAATAAAACACTAATGACTTTAGAAACGTCAACAAGTTAATCACTTTTAATTCTTTTTTAACTATTCTGATTAGTAAGTAAAAACTATTAAGTTTGCTAACAAAAGCAATTATCAGTTATGAAACTTCAATACAAACAATCACTTAACAACAAAACGCATAGTTTATAAATATATAAACGTTTTGTAAGAATAATCATCAATGTTTTGTATTCGTTTTTTTTTTTGTTACTAGCATTGATTTGAGAACTCAAAATTAGTTTGAACTGCATTGAACGCTATATTTTAGTTTATAAGCGCTGGTGCATAGCAAACAACATCAGCCTCGATAGCTCAGTCGGGAGAGCGTCAGACTGAAGATCTGAAGGTCCCTGGTTCAATCCCGGGTCGAGGCATCTTTTTTATAATGAGGACAATATGAGGGTAAAGGAGTTTGCTAAAAAGGAGGGGAAAACTAAAACTACGTTTAAATCAAGCTTGTAAAATACAATCGTTTATACATAACCTCTATGAAAGTACAAATATTTGTCTAATCGTATATGACGTAATGATTGTTAATTGGTTATAGGCTTTCTTGTTTTGATGTCATTATAGTAAACTCCAAAGGGTATAGTTGTAAGTGAATTAATATTTATCTTAATGTAAAACTTTTAATGAGTCTGTTTTTTTTCTATGGGTATCCTAAGCTTAAACACCGATAAACACACTTATGAAAGAGTGAGTCTTTTTAAGGGTAACTTATTGTAAATTTCTTAATTTTTGTTTATTCTTATAAATTTTTTGTACAATTTTTTTGTAAAGCTCTATTTAATCATAATTTTTGTAAAGTTTTTCAAGTGGCTTATATTTGTTTAACTTTTTTATATAAATTACATAGTTGATAAAATAAATTTATTCGTTATTTTTGTAAAATCGTTCATTTTTATTTGAATGACGTATATTTATTCAACTTTTTTGTATAATTTATTTAGTAAAACAATTTTTTCGTTATTTTTGTAAAATTGTTCAATTTATTGTCATGTGACGTATGTTTTGACATTTTTTGAATAATTTTTTTAATCAGGAAATTTATCGGTATTAACATCATAAACCTTCGAACATAAATAAGCGTATAGATTATCTATAATAAAAACAAAAACCTTCTCACTTAAGTATTTATACTTACAAGCTCAACCATACAAGTGATAGAGTCAGAACGTATTTATAGGTTTATAAACGCTACAAACTGTAACTTAACAAGTGGGGACGTAGCTCAGTGGTAGAGCGCAAGCTTTGCATGTTTGAGGCCCCGGGTTCGATCCCCGGCGTCTCCACGCTTTTTCATAAATTTTATTTTAGTTTTCATGCTAGTTATAAAAAGTAATTTTTTAGTCTTAAACGAAATAATTTAACTTTTTTACAATTTTTGAAGTAAATCGTGTATAACATTTTAATGTTAAGTAATATATGGTAAAATAAAGTTTATTATAAGTTTTTTAACTTTTTTAAGCAATGAATTTTAGTAATTTTGTCAGTTTTACAACTTGTTTTAAATAAAAAAGTTTTACACTTAAGTAAATATATACTACTTTTATTAAATGCAACCAATGTTGTCATATTTTTAATAAATAAAGATTTATAATGAGTTAAAAGTTTATATTTATTATGCTATTTAACTAACTTGTAGTATTTTATAAAACTTTTAGTTTAGTTTTACTTATGACAGAATTAGTTCGCAAATTTTTTTATAGACTACTTTATTTATATAATCAAAAGTAATAAATCATAATTTTACTTTAATTATAAGATATATAAATTTTCTTTATAGTTTTAATTTTTAGGGTTGTGCTTTAAATGTTGCAAATAAATTTTAAGCCTTTAAATGCTTTTACTATATAAAAATTAAAAAACTTAAATTGTTTATATGATTTATTTCACTTTAGTTATGGACAATATTGAGCTAATATGCAATAAATGTAACTTTGACTCTAACTACATACGAAAACAATTAATACTTGTTTTTCTTAATCAGAGACATATGTAGCTCTTTAAAGTTATAACATAGTTTGTACAAACATATGTTTAGTATAAAACTACTTAGTATAAAAGAAATGCTCTTTTAAGTGATAAAATTAAGTCAAAACTTTGTACAACACTTACAGCTTTTAACCAAGCTTTTTTAAATAGTGTTAAATATAAAATCAGCTTAATTAAAAAATCTTTACTTATACTAATTTGTTTAATTAGTAAAAACCTAAACACTAATCAAAAATATAAAGTTTTAAATCTTTTATTGATTGTAATTAGTTTATAAATATTTAAAAAAATCAAAAACTAGTATTTAAAATAAAATTTAGAAACTATTTTAAATCTTTGTAAAACTTTAACAATTACATTATAACATTAACTTGTGCGTTTTTAATGTATAAAAGCTTTTGTTAACTTATTACTACTATATAGCTGTGATAAAGCAAGTAAAGAGAAATGAAAACTTGTACTGTTTGTGGTGTGTTATTGCAAATATATAAACGCAAAAAAGCAGATGCTATCACAGTCCTACATGGTCTAGTGGTTAGGATTCCTGGCTTTCACCCAGGCGGCCCGGGTTCGATTCCCGGTGTAGGAACATTTTTATATCAATAAATTCGTTTTATACAATTTGAACTACTTTAATGTATTTATTTTTCCTAAGTAGATATAAAATTTAGTTAAGATTTTATTTAACCAGTATGTTAGATAGCAAATGAATTTAAATGTGGAAACGAACACAGATAATAAGGTAAAGAACACATAAATTTGTAAAGCTAACGAACACATATATAACTATTGCGAAAAGTATAAATGAAGTAACGAACACAAAAGGAAAATGTAAAGATTAGTTGTTATGTAAAAACCCGTAGAGATAATGTAAAGAATCTATTTTGATTGAAGGTAACGTGGATAGTTTAAATAACCAATGTTGACAAATTTTAATTGAAGTAGAAATCTTTATTGAACACTTTCAGATTTTAGATAGTTTTAAAACTGTTTAAATAAATTAATATTTCGGAACAAAAGTTTAAAATTACTTGGAAGCTCTCTTGGTAATATGCTTTTAAATATTTTTCTAAAACAGTACTAAATTGTAAGCTATATGAAAAACTATAGATAACTGATATCCTGTTTATAAATGAGAAAACGTTAGTATAATTTGGTAAGGATATTTTAATAGGACAAAACTTACAGGTAAGCTATTTTCATTTTTAACATTAAGTATAAGGTGGTACAAAACTATAAAAAGAATGGCAGCAGTGGGATTCGAACCCACGCCTCCGAAGAGACTGGAGCCTTAATCCAGCGCCTTAGACCGCTCGGCCATGCTACCCAGTCACATCTCCGCCGGGACTCGAACCCGGAACCTCTGGATTAGAAGTCCAGCGCGCTATCCATTGCGCTACGGAGACGCTTGGAAGTGAGGGCATGTTACGATTTATAAAGTTCAGCAAGCTGATTGTTACGTCATAGTTAAGCTAACGTTATAACTTATGCGTTGGTTTAAAACATTTTGCAGTGCTTTATAGAACGATTAAGTAAACAAAAAGTAATTGTTAATTTTATAAGCTGTAGTGTAGCTACTTAAAACAAAACAGATCAATTTTTACCTTCAGACAAAAGATTTATAACTCTAACACAAATGTTATTCAGCTAAAAAAATGTTTCTAGTTAAGCGCATAAGTAAGTTGTAAGTTCAATATTTTAAACATTATGCTTAAAATTGTATGTATTTAAAGATGATGCTTAAAATTGTTTAAAGACATTAGAGAAAAACAATTAACTATATAAACTATCTAATTAAATATGCTTTATTTAATATTTTTTAAATCTTAAGTAAATTTTTCTCAAGTGGTTGTCTTTATATAAAAATTGTGAAGTTTATAAAGGCTTTAACTTGCTTTCAGGCGTGCGGTCCTATGGTGTAATGGTTAGCACACAGGACTCTGAATCCTGTGATCCGAGTTCAAGTCTCGGTAGGACCTTCTTTTGATTTAAAGTTTTATATCATTTTGTTAATCAGTTAACTTTTTGTTATTATGAATACTTGCTTTAAAGTGTAAAAACTTTATAATAAGTATCCATTACATTGCAATAAAGTGCTAAATAAAAAAAAAACTGACATTTACAAGCAATTTAAAGATGACTTTTAGCTGTTGAAACTAAAACCCGTGTTGAAGTTTTAGGTTCAGTATAGCCAATTATGTTGTTTCTGTAGCTAACTTACCATTAATAAAGTTTAAACATTACTTCCCTGATTACTTTTTTTATTACTAAACAGCTTGCAATGATGTTCAACTAAAGTAACTCAAACACAAATAATAACTGCAAACTATAAATTCAAAATTAAAAAACTTTTTAAGATACATAAAAACGTTAATTAATAGTTTATTATAACTAGTTGCTGCCACTTTTCGTTTTCAGCTGTTTTCTACTTTTGTGTCTTTTTTGTTGGTCAGCGTTCTGTTTTTTAGTAAAGCACTATGTTTAGTATTACTAAATTATTAGCTATGTAAAATAACAATCCTTAAAAATTCAATATATAAATTTGTACAGCTTAACTAAGCTCATTGGCATAAACTGATTCAAATAGTACTATTGTTTTAGAAACGCATAATTAAACTGCAATTTTGTTGACTAAACACAATAGTAACTGTCCTTATATAAACGCTTAAATGTTTTTGTCAACAGTTGCCTCGATAGCTCAGTCGGGAGAGCGTCAGACTGAAGATCTGAAGGTCCCTGGTTCAATCCCGGGTCGAGGCATTTTTTATTGTAATGGTATAAGTTTGGTTCAAAAGTAAAACCATAAGTATTAGTACAGGGGTCGACAAACTGCGGCCCTCAAAGTCAAAATCTGCAGCCCGCCAGTTCCTTTTCGGCAAAAAATATTTTAAAACATTAAAAATTTAAGGTATTGTAACAAAAACTTACAGTTAGGCTTTTAATTCTCTAAATACTCTTTACTAGTACTCTGTTATGGCTTATTTTATCAAATTTTTTTTATCAAAAATAATATTTTTTACTGATTACTAGAATTTTATTAGAATAAATGTGGCCCTCGAAGGTTTGTTACTAGATGTTGCGGCCCGCGAGCAATTTTTCCGAAGAAAATTAGCCTGCGAGCTACAAAGGCTGCCGAGCCCTGTATTAGCATAAGTATGTTTTTTAACTGTATTTTAAACTACGTTTAATGAAGTTAAAATTCGGTAGGTTTTTTTATAGGATTCCTAGCTTTTGAAACTTTTGAAGTATAAAATTGTTAAATTTTTTTCATAGTGAAGTCATCAAAAAGTTTTTTTTGAATGTTCTTACTTTGAATTAAAATAAATTTTATAAAAAAGTAGCAAAAATGACGTCAAATTAAATAAAAAACTTTTGAAAATAATTATACAAAAAAGGTGCAAAAAATACGTAATGTATAATAAAACTGAATAAATTTATAAGGAAGAAACTTATTCATAAAAAAGTTCCTACACCGGGAATCGAACCCGGGCCGCCTGGGTGAAAGCCAGGAATCCTAACCACTAGACCATGTAGGACTATGATGACAGTCGCTTTATTGCAACTATTAATACATAATTGAGCATTATGACGCAACAATAAAGCTGCTGTCATACTTTTGATTTAATATTTCATCTTCATTTAAGGTGATAGCTTTTGCGTTTTTTTTTGTTACTTATATAAGTAGTTTAAAAGTGTTTTGTAAAATTTTTTTCTTTTAAGTAAGTTTTATTGCACACTTTTTCTACAGCTTAATGGTACTAGATTATAAAAGTGTAACTGAAATACATTTTATCTACAAAACGAAATGTTTTACTGCTAACTATAGTGTTTAAGTTTTTCATTAGACACTTAGTTAAAGCTTAAAAGTTTTATTTCATTTTTCCTTCGACAATTTAAAAATAATAAAAATAATGTTTTATATCTTGTATACCCTATGCTTATAAAGAGTTTAAAAAACTTTTTATTAGGTATAAAGAGTTGAATAAATTGCTAAATTGCCTAAAAGTATTATAAAAAATCAAATTAATCACAAAAACTTTATAACAAAAATGAAATTATTTAATAAAGGCGTGGAGACGCCGGGGATCGAACCCGGGGCCTCAAACATGCAAAGCTTGCGCTCTACCACTGAGCTACGTCCCCACTTGTCAAATTAATACTTGTACTGTTTATATACAAATAATTCGCTTGACAAGTGTTTTTAGTAAAGCTGTAAACATATTTGAATTTTGATATACAATTTCTAAGTTCATAACATTTAAATAAAACTTAAAGAGAATTTCAATTTTGGTTTAAATGTTAGTATAAATGGACTTCTTACAATTTTTTTTTCAAATTTTAAACTCTTAGTTATATATCTATTTATAATTGAAAAAACATTTTTCAAGTTTTTTCGTGTGCTGTTATTAGTAGTACAAAACCTCTTTTCAAAAGCCTCTTCTATATTTTCTGCCAAGATTGTTTAGGTTGTACATCTACTTTAAGCTAGTGGACTATTAGCTTCATTTTTCATTAATGTTTTAAACGTAATGAAAACAAATGGGATGTATTTCCATCCATGTGACCGATCTAATACTGAAAAGTTGTATAGAGGAGAAGCTGTTGAGCAGAGTTTCTTAAAAAAAGTAAGTTATGTTCTTTTTTTTTTACTGTATAATGTACTCTAGTTTTGATAGATACATATTTATTCAGATTGTTGACAGTAAAGCTTTTTTTACCTTTTGTTGTAGAAATTTTGTTTGTTTTACCTTTTTTGTCTTGAATATAGCGTTCGACGTTATCACTACGTTGGAATTGTTAGCAATGTTTCATTTATATTAAAAAAATAGTTAAATGTAGTTCTATAAACTATTTTGAAGATATAATTTGTTAACTGAAATGTTACATCTGCTTTTATAAAAAGAAAAAGAGTATTATATTGCCTAAAATAGCTTTACATTATCTTTAGATGTCATAAGATTACTGATATAAAAGTTATAGAAAATATTGTTTACGAGAAACTTAAAGATAGTTGATTATTATAAGAGTAAAACAACTTTTTATTCACATTTTCTTTTATAAATCAATGGGGTTATTTAAGTTGGTAGATTGTTATTTTTATATTGAAGGTTATACAAAATCAACTAAATGCTTCAGTATTGTTATTTGCAAGCTTTGCATGTTTGAGGCCCCGGGTTCGATCCCCGGCGTCTCCACGCCTTTATTAAATAATTTCATTTTTGTTATAAAGTTTTTGTGATTAATTTGATTTTTTATAATACTTTTAGGCAATTTAGCAATTTATTCAACTCTTTATACCTAATAAAAAGTTTTTTAAACTCTTTATAAGCATAGGGTATACAAGATATAAAACATTATTTTTATTATTTTTAAATTGTCGAAGGAAAAATGAAATAAAACTTTTAAGCTTTAACTAAGTGTCTAATGAAAAACTTAAACACTATAGTTAGCAGTAAAACATTTCGTTTTGTAGATAAAATGTATTTCAGTTACACTTTTATAATCTAGTACCATTAAGCTGTAGAAAAAGTGTGCAATAAAACTTACTTAAAAGAAAAAAATTTTACAAAACACTTTTAAACTACTTATATAAGTAACAAAAAAAAACGCAAAAGCTATCACCTTAAATGAAGATGAAATATTAAATCAAAAGTATGACAGCAGCTTTATTGTTGCGTCATAATGCTCAATTATGTATTAATAGTTGCAATAAAGCGACTGTCATCATAGTCCTACATGGTCTAGTGGTTAGGATTCCTGGCTTTCACCCAGGCGGCCCGGGTTCGATTCCCGGTGTAGGAACTTTTTTATGAATAAGTTTCTTCCTTATAAATTTATTCAGTTTTATTATACATTACGTATTTTTTGCACCTTTTTTGTATAATTATTTTCAAAAGTTTTTTATTTAATTTGACGTCATTTTTGCTACTTTTTTATAAAATTTATTTTAATTCAAAGTAAGAACATTCAAAAAAAACTTTTTGATGACTTCACTATGAAAAAAATTTAACAATTTTATACTTCAAAAGTTTCAAAAGCTAGGAATCCTATAAAAAAACCTACCGAATTTTAACTTCATTAAACGTAGTTTAAAATACAGTTAAAAAACATACTTATGCTAATACAGGGCTCGGCAGCCTTTGTAGCTCGCAGGCTAATTTTCTTCGGAAAAATTGCTCGCGGGCCGCAACATCTAGTAACAAACCTTCGAGGGCCACATTAATTCTAATAAAATTCTAGTAATCAGTAAAAAATATTATTTTTGATAAAAAAAATTTGATAAAATAAGCCATAACAGAGTACTAGTAAAGAGTATTTAGAGAATTAAAAGCCTAACTGTAAGTTTTTGTTACAATACCTTAAATTTTTAATGTTTTAAAATATTTTTTGCCGAAAAGGAACTGGCGGGATGCAGATTTTGACTTTGAGGGCCGCAGTTTGTCGACCCCTGTACTAATACTTATGGTTTTACTTTTGAACCAAACTTATACCATTACAATAAAAAATGCCTCGACCCGGGATTGAACCAGGGACCTTCAGATCTTCAGTCTGACGCTCTCCCGACTGAGCTATCGAGGCAACTGTTGACAAAAACATTTAAGCGTTTATATAAGGACAGTTACTATTGTGTTTAGTCAACAAAATTGCAGTTTAATTATGCGTTTCTAAAACAATAGTACTATTTGAATCAGTTTATGCCAATGAGCTTAGTTAAGCTGTACAAATTTATATATTGAATTTTTAAGGATTGTTATTTTACATAGCTAATAATTTAGTAATACTAAACATAGTGCTTTACTAAAAAACAGAACGCTGACCAACAAAAAAGACACAAAAGTAGAAAACAGCTGAAAACGAAAAGTGGCAGCAACTAGTTATAATAAACTATTAATTAACGTTTTTATGTATCTTAAAAAGTTTTTTAATTTTGAATTTATAGTTTGCAGTTATTATTTGTGTTTGAGTTACTTTAGTTGAACATCATTGCAAGCTGTTTAGTAATAAAAAAAGTAATCAGGGAAGTAATGTTTAAACTTTATTAATGGTAAGTTAGCTACAGAAACAACATAATTGGCTATACTGAACCTAAAACTTCAACACGGGTTTTAGTTTCAACAGCTAAAAGTCATCTTTAAATTGCTTGTAAATGTCAGTTTTTTTTTTATTTAGCACTTTATTGCAATGTAATGGATACTTATTATAAAGTTTTTACACTTTAAAGCAAGTATTCATAATAACAAAAAGTTAACTGATTAACAAAATGATATAAAACTTTAAATCAAAAGAAGGTCCTACCGAGACTTGAACTCGGATCACAGGATTCAGAGTCCTGTGTGCTAACCATTACACCATAGGACCGCACGCCTGAAAGCAAGTTAAAGCCTTTATAAACTTCACAATTTTTATATAAAGACAACCACTTGAGAAAAATTTACTTAAGATTTAAAAAATATTAAATAAAGCATATTTAATTAGATAGTTTATATAGTTAATTGTTTTTCTCTAATGTCTTTAAACAATTTTAAGCATCATCTTTAAATACATACAATTTTAAGCATAATGTTTAAAATATTGAACTTACAACTTACTTATGCGCTTAACTAGAAACATTTTTTTAGCTGAATAACATTTGTGTTAGAGTTATAAATCTTTTGTCTGAAGGTAAAAATTGATCTGTTTTGTTTTAAGTAGCTACACTACAGCTTATAAAATTAACAATTACTTTTTGTTTACTTAATCGTTCTATAAAGCACTGCAAAATGTTTTAAACCAACGCATAAGTTATAACGTTAGCTTAACTATGACGTAACAATCAGCTTGCTGAACTTTATAAATCGTAACATGCCCTCACTTCCAAGCGTCTCCGTAGCGCAATGGATAGCGCGCTGGACTTCTAATCCAGAGGTTCCGGGTTCGAGTCCCGGCGGAGATGTGACTGGGTAGCATGGCCGAGCGGTCTAAGGCGCTGGATTAAGGCTCCAGTCTCTTCGGAGGCGTGGGTTCGAATCCCACTGCTGCCATTCTTTTTATAGTTTTGTACCACCTTATACTTAATGTTAAAAATGAAAATAGCTTACCTGTAAGTTTTGTCCTATTAAAATATCCTTACCAAATTATACTAACGTTTTCTCATTTATAAACAGGATATCAGTTATCTATAGTTTTTCATATAGCTTACAATTTAGTACTGTTTTAGAAAAATATTTAAAAGCATATTACCAAGAGAGCTTCCAAGTAATTTTAAACTTTTGTTCCGAAATATTAATTTATTTAAACAGTTTTAAAACTATCTAAAATCTGAAAGTGTTCAATAAAGATTTCTACTTCAATTAAAATTTGTCAACATTGGTTATTTAAACTATCCACGTTACCTTCAATCAAAATAGATTCTTTACATTATCTCTACGGGTTTTTACATAACAACTAATCTTTACATTTTCCTTTTGTGTTCGTTACTTCATTTATACTTTTCGCAATAGTTATATATGTGTTCGTTAGCTTTACAAATTTATGTGTTCTTTACCTTATTATCTGTGTTCGTTTCCACATTTAAATTCATTTGCTATCTAACATACTGGTTAAATAAAATCTTAACTAAATTTTATATCTACTTAGGAAAAATAAATACATTAAAGTAGTTCAAATTGTATAAAACGAATTTATTGATATAAAAATGTTCCTACACCGGGAATCGAACCCGGGCCGCCTGGGTGAAAGCCAGGAATCCTAACCACTAGACCATGTAGGACTGTGATAGCATCTGCTTTTTTGCGTTTATATATTTGCAATAACACACCACAAACAGTACAAGTTTTCATTTCTCTTTACTTGCTTTATCACAGCTATATAGTAGTAATAAGTTAACAAAAGCTTTTATACATTAAAAACGCACAAGTTAATGTTATAATGTAATTGTTAAAGTTTTACAAAGATTTAAAATAGTTTCTAAATTTTATTTTAAATACTAGTTTTTGATTTTTTTAAATATTTATAAACTAATTACAATCAATAAAAGATTTAAAACTTTATATTTTTGATTAGTGTTTAGGTTTTTACTAATTAAACAAATTAGTATAAGTAAAGATTTTTTAATTAAGCTGATTTTATATTTAACACTATTTAAAAAAGCTTGGTTAAAAGCTGTAAGTGTTGTACAAAGTTTTGACTTAATTTTATCACTTAAAAGAGCATTTCTTTTATACTAAGTAGTTTTATACTAAACATATGTTTGTACAAACTATGTTATAACTTTAAAGAGCTACATATGTCTCTGATTAAGAAAAACAAGTATTAATTGTTTTCGTATGTAGTTAGAGTCAAAGTTACATTTATTGCATATTAGCTCAATATTGTCCATAACTAAAGTGAAATAAATCATATAAACAATTTAAGTTTTTTAATTTTTATATAGTAAAAGCATTTAAAGGCTTAAAATTTATTTGCAACATTTAAAGCACAACCCTAAAAATTAAAACTATAAAGAAAATTTATATATCTTATAATTAAAGTAAAATTATGATTTATTACTTTTGATTATATAAATAAAGTAGTCTATAAAAAAATTTGCGAACTAATTCTGTCATAAGTAAAACTAAACTAAAAGTTTTATAAAATACTACAAGTTAGTTAAATAGCATAATAAATATAAACTTTTAACTCATTATAAATCTT